>NC_088203.1:107463831-108063831 GCF_037126465.1 Ornithodoros turicata | reverse complement strand
TCCTTGGAATAAAGTACTTTAAGTACAGTACAAAGTACACGATTTAAAATGTACTTAAAGTACTACTTGGGTACTTCAAGTACTGCCCATCACTGCCTAGTTGGCATAAAGGGACGTTATCACACTGGCAAACAAAAGGTCCAAATTTACAGCCCTTAATAAATGAACCCACATTATGTAAAACAAAACAGCAACTGGTTTACTTTGTTCAACAGTCAGTCTATTTCTCACGTTAAAACTGTTTCATTTGTCGACAATGGTGATGTGACGCAGAGTGTTGTTCCTGTGAAAGGTCTCAACATCCACATTGGTTAAGTTGTCAGAATTATGTTCATGTTGCTGGGTTCATCTCAAGTACCAATGCCTTGCTCTAACATTTGCTTCAAGTTTTGCTAAATGGTCTAACCAATTTGCCTTGCCTTTGACACATTCGTAGCTCGTTTACTCCACTAAATATACACCATGTACTCAATACCCTGAAAGTGCAGTACTATGCTGCAAAGGTAACTTGTAACTAGTACAGTGAAGAACATTGAGGGGGCACTAAAATGCAAAAACAACTTGCTCTCAAATGAAAATTAGTTGACACAGCATTGAAAACAGAGGTGGCTTTGAGACAAACTTTGGTGGCAACAAATGGGATCCAATGAGACAGCAGGACTCCTGGGGATTTGCAATGGGTTCGATCATAGTTCATTTTTCAATATCGACTCACTGAATTGTAGCCTACAACAGTTCTCGCAGACGTTCCACTGACGTTTATTTTCGCGTCCTTCGCAACGCACACTATGTTTTTCGCCGGGACTGTTTCATGGCGTGGCACGCTCATGTTCTACTAAAAACACCAATGCACGAGCTGAAATGATGTTCACTGCTTAGCGCCGAAGCAAGAAAGAGTCCCGTATATTTTTTATTGTAGCTTCGTAACGGAGTTTTGAATTATGATAACGAAATTAACATAATGTGGAACATGATTTCAAGTGCCCCTTTAAGGGTACAGCTATGAGGAAGGAATTCTCAGTATGTGTGTCCCCTCCTGTTTGCTGCTAGGATGTGTGTGCTAGTCCCGTCCAAAAGGATATATGATTACCATTGCTCTTTTACTTGTGTAACCTTAGATAGGGGAGGTTTATTGTTACACGGGTATCTCTCAGCTCAAGATAGTGGCGCATCCCATTGCACTGCTCGTGAAACAATATGACGTGGAATGTTTTTGTGGGGGGAACAGTGTCGACAAGGAAGACATAGGTACGCATCCTTTGGGCTCTCAGTTCACTTCTCATTTTATTAAATGTTTTTAATTCTCTTCACATTGTGCTACTATATATGCAATGCGCAGATTTGCCGGCAACATTAGTGTGAGTGCTCAAATCTCTGGTTTGTGCATAACACCTTTATTTGGGGAATGTTCCTTCTTCAGATAAATAGCGATTTTTATGGTTCTATGAAGGCAAGAGTGAATCACTTTGGATGCATCAGGCAGAAGCATTTTGGGTGATTCCATGTCAAACGTCCCACACATCGCGTTCGACCATCCCTGATTGCTTTCAAATAAATTGTGGCTGATTGTTCCCATGCAACCAGTGCTTTCCCAGCTTCTGTTTGCTGCAAAAATTATTTTCACGCTGTGGCAGCCTCTTGAACATTGTGATTTGGCATGTAACCTACCTGGCGAAAAAAAATTCAAACAAAATAGCATTTGCGCAAATTCCAGCCAGACCTCTTCTGAGTGAAGGCGAAGCATAATACTTTCGTGCCGAGATACGTTGAAGGTTGATCAGTGCTTTTCATTGTGAGTTTATGCCCCCGAGTAAACTAAAATTTTGGGAGCTTTTGGATTTTTTTACTGAACGCCGCAATTTTTTTATGGCTACTTAAACTGTTTAGCGCTGTGGTGTAGGAAGCATAGAAGGTGTTAAAAATATTTTGAGGCGCGCAGACTTGGAAGAGTGCGAAGGAAAAAATCGAATTTTGGAAATATTGCTTTTTACCTCATATTCAGTCATCAATTGCACACTGAGGTGGTCCTGATAAAAATGAGAAAATAAATAAGTAAATATGACACAAATTGCATTTGATAGTATGCCCCTTGAACATTTATTTTACAAAGTTTCATCAAAACGCTTTTCGTTTTAGCAGCGAAAAAAATTTTTTAGCTTGACCACCCCAGCACTCATCTGGCATTGCCCGGCAATACGCATCGCCGCCGCTGCTGCCAAACGCACACGGGAGCTGCCCAAACCAATTTGCGTTGCCTGCAAAACCACGGTGTATGTACAAATTAACTTTAGAAGCTTCATATTCTCATGTGAACGGCTTTCTGCGGTGGCACAGTACACAAGGAGCACTGAAGTCAAGTATGTACTTGAACGACAACGGGTTTGCGCCTACATCCAGCTTGCTTTGATCAGAGGCGACACCGTCCTTCTGAGCTGGCTATTAAACGACATCAGTTGGACAATTTTAAAGGGGCTATGAACTCTGTGTCGGCACCACACGGCCATTAAAACTTGTTGGCTGTGACATCTTTTGTATAGATGAATCTGACAGGTCCGTATCCAACCAATGCGATCGAGATTATCTCGATTCGGTTCCGCGGTTGGTCAGTCTGCCGCTATTGTTCAATGCGAGCGTGCATTTCTTCTTATCTTCATATTTTAGGCTTTATTGCAGAAAGGAAGATAGGTGCCTGCGTGCTTTGTGGCCGAAATGCATACGCTGTGTGCCGTCGTCGTCATTGGAGCCAGAAAGAAAGTGCATTGCACCACATCATAGAAAACAAGGAGCGTCAAACGAATGATGCGCAGAAGTATATTGCGTGGTCCCACATTTTCTGTTCAACATTTTAGGCCATATTACCAACTCAAGTACGCTCATCACTTTTTCCAGCTGATTCTAGACTGCTCTCCGACCTATAGAGCAGACAACGTTATGTGTACTTACACGTTGGCACCTGGTTGGGTGTTACAATTCTACAAATGATGTAACAATGCATAGAGGTACTTGGATAGTCGCTCATATCCGAAAAAAGTGGGTGAACTGGGTGAAAGTGGGTGAATTATAGAGTGTAGAAGAACAATATTCCACCTATTAGACAATAGCTGTGGATAGAATTCTTACCTCCTTTAAGTCTTCCCTTCTAGTATCGTATTCTTTGGTGATAGCCAAAAGAGTCAAGTTGTAATTGTTGCTGAGTAGTGATGGAGCTTTTTTTTTTTCTGTATTTCTCCATAACTGTTGGCTCTGTTTCTTCTTCCTTTTAGTTTTTTTTTTTCTCATTGCTTTTGGGTACATATATATAACCTTCATGACTAACCTTCATCATTAATCATATCCCCCCACAGCACCCTAGAGTCGGTGTTAGTAAGGGTTGTGTGCATCATCACTGGAACAGATTATGGTTATTCAATAACTCGCCAAAGTACAACCCTAGGCTCAGTGCTCCTACTCAACGGTGTCACCGTAGTAGGCCATTCTCGTGAGGAAAATTGATTTCTACGTTTATCTGTGTAGATTTTTTATTTTTTTGCTGAAGAACGCAAATGGGTTCGGGCAGCTCTCATATTTGTTTGGCGGTGGTGGCCGTCTTGGGGTGAGGCAATACAGGATGAGCATCGCTGCTAAAACAAAAAGTGTTTCGATGAAACTTTGTAAAACAAACGTTCAAAAGCAATTGGTCTCCTATTTTTTATGACTACCACCTCAGTGCGCAATTGATGGCTGAATATGAGGTAAAAAGCAATATTTCCAAAATTCATTATTGTTTCTTTCGTACTCTTTCAAGCATTGGCTACATGGGAGCAAACAACCACAATTTATTTGAAAGAAATCGGGAATGGTGGAGCGCAATGTCTGGGACGTTTTGCATGGAATGACCCTTTTGAGAGGGTAGCTCTGTTGGCAAGCTGTGTCAGGGACTGGTCAGTGTGACCCACAGTCATGGCTGCTTGGGAAGAATGCTGACGGGGATAACTTGACCACAAAGAGGGTCAATGTTTCCTGTGACTCAGATGAAGCATAAATACGGGCATTTTCCATTTCTATTCCCTGGGATTCTTGTCCATATACTACGGGTAAACTGGGCTCCACTGTATTATGTGTCCAGTTGTGAGCTGTGCCTTTTTTGTTGGAGAAGCCCAGTCAAGACCTTTATTGTCTGTGAGCTCCGTTTATCACATTGAAATTCTGCAGCTCGCCTTTTGCGCATACTTTTCACGTAGATAAATAGGATAGAAAAAAAGTCTCTCTGGATAGCATGGATTCTGATAAATGAAACTCTTAATTTTGGAGGATCCTTTTAGCTTTTACTTATCAAGTAAGATTCTTGAAAAGCAATCATTCTTTTGCTCAAAATGTGCCAGAGCTGTTCTCTGTCTCCAGTCATAACACTACGTTTCTCACTGGCATAGGTAAGCTGCTGGTCATGAATGTTGATATACCCCAGAACAATGTATTGGAGAACGTCAGTGGATGAGTGGTGAATAGTGTGGACTGATATCCATCTTCCTTGTACATGGCTCTAACAAATGTCTACCAGTTATGGACAAAGTGCATTGCAGCTTTAGTCTCTATAGGCCATTTGAAAAAGTTCCAGGGGGCAGCGCGCGTTCTGGCAGGGCGTGCCGGGAAATGCTGTGCAAAACGACAGCGATTTGCTATCGTCTCCGATCGTCGTCCTCGTCGCACTGGCGCATGCGCCGTCGCTGTCGTTTTGCACAGCATTTCCCGGCATGCGCGCTGCTCCCTCGAACTTTTGCAAATGGGCTATTGGTCCATATTTGATGACTTAAATACTTTTGCTCTGTATTTTGTAAACACACTAACATAGAAGCTACAACATGAAGGCAGAAAAAGGCCTTCATAATACAGTATGGTGAAAGAACAGTGCAGTGTGGGTATGCCCAACTCTTGAGCGATGTAAGCTGTAAATGTTCTTCTGGTTTATAAGCCTAAAAAAAAACATTTCTTCACCAAAAATATAAAATTTTTACATAATAGACAAAAATTGTATCAATACTTTCCAACCTTTTTCTTCTTTGTACTAACTGGATAGTCAAATATCTTATGACAAAATACTGGAAAAAAACTGCTGGAGCAACAGCACAAAGCACAAAATTTACATGTCCTCAAGTGAGGCACAAGTACTAATATGTGTACCTCAAGTAGTACACAACTACTACTGTCATAGAATTTTATTGCGAACTTGTAATTTCATGCCAACTGTGTAGGAAGTGGACAAGCGGAAAAAAGTAGAAGATGCATACAAGCATGCCATGTCCGAGGCACAGCCACCAGTAGTGCTCGGGGGACCAGACTACGAGGTAGGTGCTTTACACTAGAGCCCTGCACCATCCGCAGGATACTTGCGGATTCTGATGAAAAGTTAGCACTTCCTGCGGTGTGTGGATCGGATGCAGATATACCGCGTGCTGTAATTTTTCGACCAGCTATTTTTTTTTTTGTATTGCGCGCCGACAGAGAGTGCATGTTTGGGTTCACCTTTGACCATGCACGGCCAAGACGGGAGAGGAGGCATCTCGAACCACATGA
This sequence comes from Ornithodoros turicata, assembly GCF_037126465.1. Classification (NCBI taxonomy): domain Eukaryota; kingdom Metazoa; phylum Arthropoda; class Arachnida; order Ixodida; family Argasidae; genus Ornithodoros; species Ornithodoros turicata. The sequence goes on along the minus strand of NC_088203.1, from coordinate 108,058,281 downwards.
GCACCGGCGAAGTCTCTCCATATCGCGTTTGTTGAAATGTTTACCTTTGCTTGTCGTCCTTCCGTGACAGCATGGAGGCATCCGAAATTATACCAACATATCTTCCTGCGGTCTTTACGCGCCCTACGAAACGTGCAGATTTTGCGGATCGGATGTGGATGGTGCGTTTTGCTCAGCGGATCGGATGTAAACCGTTGTGTATGCCACGGATGCGGATTGGATGCGGTAACGTGTGCGCGGATGCAAAAAATCTCATCCGCGCAGGGCTCTACCTTACACCATCCCTCCAAAGTTGTAATTTGTGTGTATTTACAGGAAGGGCCACACAGCATGATAAACGAGGAGGAGTTTTTTGATGCCATTGACGCTGCACTTGATCGCAATGAACAGCAGGAAGAGGAAAGGGTAAGAGAGCGTTTGTGAAAGTTAGTGTCAAGAAAATGATTTCTTTCAGCGTCAAATCAAGAACAAGGTGAGGGAGCTCTTGCGGCCACCCTCAACGGTGACTCAGCACCCACTCTGGAACGAGGTATTCTTCCTTTCAGATCGATATTAGTGAGAGACCATCACTAACTTGCAGGATTTGCAACCATTTTATGTTTTACAAAAGAACACTACAGGGTAGTTGGTATAGTGTTCATGATGACGAATAGCAGCAGGAAGACAAGGACAGGGTAGAAGTAGACAGGACAACTGCAGTCTCTCAACTCAAGTTTACTCAAGGAACACAGCATCTTAAACGCTAACATCTAGGTCAGGTGATAGTCAGTGACCTAGATGTTAGCGTTTAAGATGCTGTGTTCCTTGAGTAAACTTGAGTTGAGAGTCTGCAGTTGTCCTGTCTACTTCTACCCTGTCTTTGTCTTCTTGCTGCTATTCGTCATCATGAACACTATACTGTAAGCCATAGCAAAATTTAAAATGACACGTATAGCAGATACTAAGCCAACTCACAAGAGATTCAGTGACTGGTGTTGCAAGCATCACATGGGGTAGTTTTTGTTTGAAACGATAGCATATAGAAAAGCGATGCACTCCAGGGGCATAACGAGCCCCTGAAATGTAGTTAGCTTGTTGCTCATCACTGACTAGGGGTAAACAAGTCATCAACAAGTATAACTTGACCCAATTACACATTACAATGATAGACTAGTATAGCTGGCAATTGCAACTTGATTCACTTGAAAATGAAACAATGAGGTAATTGTCGTGTTTTACCTTTGCTCTTTGAACGCTAAACTGTGTCTATGCAAAACTCACTTAGTTATACTGTTGATTATCGAAGGATTCATTGTAAATGTACATGAGTTCTACGGGAGCACGACGAACCCTTCTGAAAGACTAGAGGTATGACACAAATGTTGGTTGCTTATTTATTTCTCCCTGCATATTTTCGTGTCTCATAAAAGGCACAATGTGAAATTGCAACAACAGAAACCATCACATAGTATCACTGTGAGTGTAATTAAGTGAGCAGTTTATGAGGAACATGTATAAAGCACAAAGGCAATGGATTTGATGGGGATATGCCATAAAGAATTGATTCCATTTCAGATTGAGGGCACAACACTGGAACAGCTGAGGTATGCCCTCATGGGTGTGGGTGAGGGTGGCTGGCAGCTGTTTGCGGAAGATGGAGAGATGAAGATGTACAAAAGGGAAGTGGAAGAAGGTGGAGTTGTGTGTGACCCCCTGAAGGCAGTGCATGTCGTACGAGGAGTCACAGGGCATGAGATGTGCCACTATTTTTATAATCCAGATGTGAGATTTGATTGGGAAAGTAAGTAGAGCCAATGCCTTACAAAAACAAGCATTAATTTCGTACTTGTTGTCATCATTGATCCGTTACGGAGCTACAATCAAAATTCCTTTCCTTCCTTCGGCACTAAGCACTCAACGTCGTTTCAGCTTGTGCATCGGTGTTTTTAGCCCATACTGCACATGCCATGCCATGAAGCAGTCCCTGTGAAAAACATAGTACACGTTGCAAAGTGGTCCAAAGAATGTCAAGGTAAATGTTGTCAGTGGAACATTCGCGAGAACAGTTAAGTGAATCGGTATTAAAAAATGCAGTAGTGCGGAAATCTACACAGCCATGATAGGTATGCTCCTGCTGTCTCATTGGATGCCACCAATCTTTGCCTCCTATAGGGATCCCATTTGTTGCCGCCAAAGACAGCTCTGTTTTCGTTGAGTTTTTCTTCTATATGGTAGTGCTGTGTCATACTAATTGCATTTGAGGGAGAGTTGTTTTTGCATTTTAGTGCCCCTTTAAATCATTTTTTTCTCGAAAATGTCATATGTAGTCAAAAGCATTTCACAACATCAAGTGGATCACACTCGTTTTACTTTGAATCATGCGTACTCATTTCATCCATGACTTGAAACCCGAGACGGTCTCATTTCAGTTTAGTCAACGTCGAGGGAAGTGCTAACCTCCCCAAAGCATTATATTTTGCGTGTGGTAAGAAAGGGTGACATTTCAGCAACCTTGGAAACAATGAATGTGGTGGAAGTGCTGGAGCCATCGACAGTCATAGTGCACCAGATCCATAAGCGGGTGTGGCCAGCTACACAGAGGGATGCCCTCTTCTGGTCCCACATGGAACGTATGCCCAATGCTCAGGATCCAGATGCCCATGACATTTGGATTGTCTGCAACAACTCGTGTGATGCCCCAGAGGTCCCTGTATGTCTCTTGTTGTCTGCAGGTAGGCAAGTGTGCTTAAAATAATGTTCCTTTGCAGGTAGGCAAGTGTGTGCGTGTCCGGCTCACGGTGTGTCTCATGTGCCAGACGTTTGTTGATCCCCCACAGCCCAACAGCAAAATTACTAGGGATAACCTATCCTGTAGGATCACCTACTGTTCAACTAGTGAGTACACAAAATGTCATTTTTCTCAGGCTCCAATCAATGTATTTTTCACCAGTTAATCCTGGAGGGTGGGCCCCAGCATCTGTCCTCCGTGCCGTCTACAAGAGAGAGTACCCAAAGTTCCTCAAGCGTTTCACCCAGTATGTCAAAGATCAGACAGAAAGCAAGGACATCATGTTCTAGAATGCCTCCACAGTCATTTTAAAGGGAACCTTCTGTGGTACACTCATGATGACACGCAAGTTCTTCCAAGATGTGTGGAACAAAATGGTGATTAAGTTGGTCTGTACATATAACATCCAGCTGTTCTTCCGCATTGTTGACGACTGATATTTAATGTGTTCATACACCGCACTGAAAGTCAATTTGATTCAAGGGCAAACAAAAGTATTTACATCACCCATGTGATATTATTGCACTGTGTTGACTGCCAGTAAGTGTTTGTGAATCAGTTAATACCAGGAGGGGTTCACCAAAGGGAAAAAAAAAACTATTTGCAGCTGCTTTATATTGAACCTGTTTTCCTAATACTCTGTATTATGATTTTCAAACTTTTTGAAACTAAACTAGTCAGAGTTGCTCATGAAAGACAAACTGCACCTTCTGTTACATTTATCGTTTGTAAATATCTCTCAGAAATCAAAGTGAGTGGTGCTTTCCTTCTTTAAATGGTTTCATTAGTGTTCCTTACACGACTTGAATCTCGATTTTTATCTTTCATAAGTACAACAGGGTGTCTACCAAATTCCCTAACTTTTCCAGGTTTTCACTGCCAATTTCAGGCAAATTCCCTGACAAAAACAAAAGAGAACTTGGTGCCTGCTCCTACATTTTGATACAGATCCCCCATAAAACGGACCATTTATTAAGTATATTAGTGAGGCTACCCTACATTTCTACCTCAGAGCTTGTCGCCACAGGTCGCACTTGTCTGCGATTTTCCCTGACAATCCCCTGACTTTTCCAGGTTGGTAGACACCCTGTACAAGCTTTAAATGAAGCAAAATACTGATGGAATTTGAGATTTGGTAACTTGGTGCATTCTAAAGGTGCATTCTAAATGCTGAGTATTTTGCCTAGCTGAATGGAATTTTAAGCTTTAACTTACCAAAAAGTAATTTAGTATTCCGATTTGTTTTTAATTACGGTGAAAAAATAAGCGTTTTTTTTTTTTTTTTTTTTAGTTTAACTCCCAAAATCTTGCACAAATGCGTGAATTAAAGAAAGGTGGAGTCGATATTGCAAATCTTTGAAATGCTGCCAAATTATTTTGATACTAGTTATGGCAAAAGTCTCCATGGAGGTGTACATTACTAAAACTTTCAAACTCAACCAGCATCATATTCTCAGACCTGTAGGTTTCAAATATCTGCTGTTTATTATGTGATAATGATAGGAGACATCCAAAATCTTTGTAAAATAACTTGTTCCTCTTGCAAGTTAAATCCAACTTAGAAGGGCTGGCAAATGGTTACAAGTTCATTGTGTATGTTCAGCATCGGTAGTGTAGCAGATTTTATTAATTTTAGTGCAGGTTGCTGACACTTTGAGAGGGCAAAAAAAAAAAAAAGCCACTTAGAGAGGTGCACGATAGTTTTGTGGAAAAAAAGAACACCTCATGGCCTTTGAAATCCTTTTATACTTTCAAGCTTTTTTCTACGGCAAAAGAAAAGGAAATTGTCTAACCTCGTATGTTGAATGTGCTTTTGTAAGAAAAGTTATGTGCAAGAATAACTATATAATCGTTTGCTTCTCGTTAATATCTGGTGTAAATAGTTGGTAATACTGCTTGCAAAAAGAGGCTACATTAAAAATGACAACATATGGTTGCTTGTGCAACCCTAATGAAAAAAATGTTTAGGAGTGCTGATACCCACAAACGCTATCACTTTCTGCACATGTTCCACCTTGACTGCTTAGCGGAAATGTCTTTTCAATTTGCACACTTCCTCGGGACAGCTAAAATCCATACTTGGCTTGTGTCTGCTTCCGAGTCATTCGGTTCTGCGCCCACATGTTCTTCAGTTCTTGTTCACGTTCTTTGGCCTGGAAATGTCAACATTTTTAATCTTTGAATACTGCTACCACACACATTCATAATTCCAGCCAATCATTTCATACCTGTTGAGCCAAGTAGGTGATCTGATGTTTGCGACGATGCATCTGAGTGGTGTGGAAGTCATTGTTGTCTTTGGGACTCTGGTACGTCTGCTGTTCTGTCAGGCCCTTCACCAGGACCTGGGTCTTGTCCATTTGATCCGCCGCGCTCACGTCAATGATGTGGATCTCTTCGTTCCGACGACCCCTCAGACGCACCAGCTACTCGGAAGAAATTCCTTTGTTCACTTTTGTGGCTATTTAAGTACACTCTGTTCTGGGTAGATAAAAATCCTACCATACCGCTCCATCATCCAGCATAACATCATGTGCAATGGTTCCTGGCTCGTTAGGCTCAGACCAGACAATTTTTCCTTTCTTGCTTGTTTCTTCCTGAACATCATCATCCCCTATGGAAGACGTCTCCTCAACATTCTTGGGTATCTGTGGTGGTTCACTGAACGAGAAGAATGTTGAAGGTATGTCATCATCATCTTCATCGTGTTGGGTAATTGTCGGCCGTCCACTTGTGGATTTCGTTGCAGCCTTCTTGAGGACATGAGGCATCAACTGGGTAGAGCAAAGCACCGAGTTCTGTGGTGCCGGAAGGAGTTGGACAAGGCCAGATCCCGTCTGCGATACAGGGATGGTGAATAAACTTTGATTAGTTTCCCGTTAGATTACAATATACCTGGGACGGCTTGAATTTCTTGGAGCTGCTTCTGCTTTCCTCTTCATCATCGTCGCCAAACTAAAAGGAGAAAAAAAACTCACTGCATTGTTTCTGCGACTGGGTGTCCAGAGAACACCCACTGCGTGGCTTCAACCAACATCATTCAACGAAGGTATGAGGATTTTGGTTCGCTTGCTCTTGGATGAATGTCGCACGGCGATACCATGCAGAGAACAGTCATCCGCTGGTGACGGCAATTTCGCTAACAGGTTGCCCAAATTAGACGATCCACCAGACACGGGGTCCGAGGTGGCATCTTCGTCCGAACTGTCACCGTATGCCACTAGAGACATGCCCGAAAACCCATAAAGTTACAAGCGACACTACAACTAGAGTCACTGTGAGGATCAAGCCGCCATTAGAAACGAAGATGGCGACAGGGTAAATTTCCGGTTCCGTTTTTCATGCCAGCGAGGAGCCACCATAGCACCAGAGAGGTGTGACGGAGGACGGAGCACAATGGCACAGAGGTAGTGGGTGGGTGGGTGTGTATGCCGTTTTCGTCGGCGGCGGCGTTGAGGAGAGAGAGCGAGGGATGAGGCGGGAAGAAGCAGTACCGTACAACTTCAAGCGCGATTTACGTTGCTAGGAGGGAAGACACGTGTGTACTTCGACGCGCTCAATGTAATCGCGTTTATGTTTATTCGCTCATTCGCTCGCTCGGGGGCGAACGGCTCGGAGCGCCGACTTTTGACCTACGGGCCTACAGCCTGTTGTCAACAGAGAGAGGGCGCAGACAAGCTGGTTCATGATGACAAGGAATGACTGAGGAAATTGTTGTCTGTTGTTCATTTCCCTGCCTCGGGTTGCATCCTTGTCAGCCTGTTGTGTTGTTGCTAAACTGAGGGAGTTCCAAGCTCAAGGATGAAGAAACTTCGTGATCCCCATAACGCGCATCACTTCGCCCGTGATTCGCCACGAGCTCTTGCGCAAGCCTACGAAAACGTCTTTTGGAGTTGGCCAACTTCAAATATTCAAATGTGACGGCTTTTTGGGCGGTGCCACGACGACCCTGACGTCAAACTAGGCTCCACCTACAAGGCGACAAAAGATCAAAGAATGTCCAAACTCTCTCTATGAGCGGCTCTGCGCCGTCTGCGTCAAAGCGAAAGAAGCTGAAAGCACTGAAAGTGAACATGTTCGAATACTATGAGCAGCGATATGAGCTATGAGCAAGGTGAATCGTATTGCAGCCAATATGTGATCAAGTCATTTCACTGACCTCACTGCACATTTGGAATGGAGCCGAAGCTTCGGAAGCGGCGTAAAGCGACTCGATTTTCACTTTCGGCAGGTGAGACTATATAGGATACATTTACTGCCGCAATTTCATCACACAAAAATTGTTGCACGTGTGCGCTCTGAAGAAGTGGAAAATATGTAGCTCCCGGTATAGTTGCGCTTATATCTTCCTCTTACGTGCTTCACGTTCATCCTGCCCCAGGCGGACGCTCGCCTCAAGCGTACGGCTCTGATTATACATGTACTACTGAGTAGTGTACGTAATTAATCACTTAATTACTCCAAGACAACGATTTTTTTTTCACGCCATCTGGCGAGCTCGGTGACCACTACAGGGGACAGAACAACACAATCCTTGAAGAGAGGAACTGGGACTGCAAAGACTATATGTTAGTGTTCAAGATAGTGTAGTGTTTTTTGTATCGTGTGTGCGTGTTTCTTTTCTTTTTTTTTCTTTCCTGAGGCGTTCTATAAAGAACGCCCGCCCTGTCGCAAAAGGGAACTAACTACGACATTCCGAGTTGCTCGCTGTGTGAAAGGGTCCTATGCAGCTGCGCGCAACTGTTGTGGAAATCGTATGTGTTGCAACAGAAAGTTGCATCGTGTGAACCGACCCTAGTTGTTATAGTTGACAGTATTTGTGTTATATAGTCTCTTGCGTAAAACTATGAGCTTCTGGTATGCCGAACATTGTCATAGTTAATTCAGGCGTCTTACAACTCCCCCTTAAAATAGAAAATAAAAGCTACCAAATTGGTCGGGAAAGGGAAAAGCCTGCAGCTGTGGCCAACAGTTCCGCTGTCCGTAGTCAAGCATGTCGTGGCTAGAGTACCTGCCTATGTTGTGTTCTGCTCCTGAATAGATGCTTGATGCCAGTCTAATATGCCGTATATCTGATTATAGTGATGTTGGCACACACATATGGTATTTACACATTACACACATACACAAGGTTTCTATTCCAGCAGCACCAGCTACATGAACGCAAGCTTGTGCATTACATTTTGTGGTCTAGCTATTTCCAAGGCTAGACTGTAATTTGTAATCCTAGACTTTTTGAATCCTGTCGTCACTTCTGGCTCACAAATGCGGTTTCTTTTTCTTTTTTCTTTTTTTGTGTGCGTTATTTTTACTTTTTGCTCCTCTCGAACACTCCTCTTTCGTAAGCAAAATGGACAACCTAGTCGCGGTAGAAAAGGTCTGTGCTTTGGAAAGAGACAATTCAGCAGATAGAAATTTATAACAAAATTATTTAAACTACAGCAGGAAGTAATTGTTACATGAGTACAAGTTTCGGTTAAGTGTAATGATATTACGATTACTCATTTTGAAATTATGTAAGGTAAAATATTTAATCACAGTAACTTAATTGCTCGTAATTAGTTACTTGATAGCCCTTAATGAGTAAACAAATGGGTGTGACTGCAACAAATAAAAGCTGCACAAGAATGTCATTTTGAGCAATATTGCGTCGGCACATTTGAGTAGAAACTTGAGACTGTAAATAGTCGATGAAATTGAAGAAAATAATGTGCCACTTGCAGCTAGAGAACACCTCCTCTACCGACCTGAAGTGTGCGCCAGAAACAGTCTCCCGTATCGGGCAGTGGCAGATGTAGTCTCTGAGAGGAAATTTGCTTTTCATATTGTAGTCATCACCATTTTTTGCCCCCTTTTGTATCCTGTTCTTCCCACTTTCAAAGCCCTTTGCTCTGGACAGAGTCCCTTATATTCCAGTATCTCCTCCTCCACACCTGTTACATTCTATATTAATGCGTCCGTAGCATACCTGTCCTCATTTCGAACAATAGTGCGCACTTGCCCACAAATTGTAGAAAATTGTCTCTTTTGCAATATTTTTCTTTCTCTGCCTGTACATCTCAAGTGCGGGTTTCCTCTGCATCAACATTTGACACTTTTTGGTCTCCGCTTCCCTGACTCTAGTTTTTGTACTTTTCCTCTCCTACTCTTTGGTGCACCTAACGTACTTAGCTGAAAGGTCCTAAGTTCTCTTTCTCCATTGTGTGTCGATATTCCCAAGATATATATATACACACCAAAGTCCTTGCCCAAATCTTGTTCCCTAGTTTACTTATTGCCTCTTGGCCTTCAAATGTACATATATTGTGGAATATTTAGCTGCTTTTGTTCTTAACATTCCTGAAACAACATCATCTGGAGTTGTCGAAAGTTGACTCCAACTGTATTTCCTTTTTATGTGCACTACAAGTGATGGTATCACCTACATCTTACTTGTCCAGAGTGTAGTCTTATCCTAGTCTGAGTTTTTCTTCTTGCTGTCCTTGTCACGAGTTAGACGGGATATTGTCTCGAATTTTGCCCGGTACATGGAGACATAGCTGGGCAAACACACTGATGAGGGGCCCCATGAGTTCCTTCACCCTCACACCTATGAGGTGAGGGTGAGTGGAGGGAGACCTACCGTGAGTGCACTCACGAGCCCTTGCCCCTCATGAGACCTACGTGAGTGCACTCATGAGGCCTTGCCACTCATGAGACCTACCTACGTGAGTGCACTCATGAGGCCCTGCCACTCATGCGACCTACCGTGAGTGCACTCATGAGCCTTGCCCCTCATAAGGCTTACCGTGAGTGCACTCATGAGCACTTGCCCCTCATAAGGCCTACTGTGAGTGCACTCATGAGGCCTTGCCTCTCATGAGACCTCCGTGAGTGCACCCATGAGGCCTTGCCCCTCATAAGGACTACCGTGAGTGCAGTCATGAGGTCTTGCCACTCATGAGACCTACGTGAGTGCACTCATGAGGCCCTGCCACTCATGAGACCTACCGTGAGTGCACTCATGAGCCTTGCCTCTCATAAGGCTTATCGTGAGTGCATTCATGAGCCCTTGCCCCCTCATAAGGCATACTGTGAGTGCACTCATGAGGCCTTGCCCCTCATAAGGACTACCGTGAGTGCAGTCATGAGGTCTTGCTACTCATGATACCTACCGTGAGTGCAGTCATGAGCCCTTTCCCCTCATAAGGCCTACCGTAAGTGCGCTCATGAGACCTTACCCCCCATGAGACCTATGTGAGTGCGCTCATGAGGCCTTGTCACTCGTGAGACCTACCGTGAGTGCACTCATGAGCCCTTGCCCCTCATAAGGCCTACCGTGAGTGCACTCATGAGGCCCTGCCCCTCATGAGACCTACCGTGAGTGCACTCATGAGCCTTGCCACTCATAAGGCCTACCGTGAGTGCACTCATGAGCCCTTGCCCCTCATGAGAACTACGTGAGTGCACTCCATGAAGCCTTGCCCCTCAGGAGACCTACGTGAGTGCACTCATGAGCCCTTGCCCCTCATAAGGCCTACTGTGAGTGCACTCATGAGGCCTTGCCCACTCATAAAGCCTACAGTGAGTGCACTCGTGAGGCCTTGCCCCTCATGAGACCTACGTGAGTGCACTCATGAGGCCTTGCCACTCATGAGACCTACCGTGAGTGCACTCATGAGGCCTTGCCACTCATGAGACCTACAGTGAGTGCACTCATGAGGCCTTGCCACTCATGAGACCTACCGTGAGTGCACTCATGAGCCCTTGCCACTCATAAGGCCTACGTGAGTGCACTCATGAGGCCTTGCCACTCATGATACCTACCGTGAGTGCACGCTTGAGCCCTTGCCCCTCATAAAGCCTATCATGAGTGCACTCATGAGCCCTTGCCCCTCATAAGGCCTACTGTGAGTGCACTCATGAGGCCTTGCCACTTGTGGCTTGTCGCGGAGAGAAGTAGACAGGCAGACAGCTTAGGAGGCAACAGAATCAGGCTGCGCCCGGCTCGCTAAGAACTCGAGCCCGTGAGCGCGCGTCAGCGTTTATTTTTGGCGCGTATCTTCCGGTGGCGCCGACCTGCGGCTGCTACAGGGCTCCCCCCCTCAGAGTGGAGGCGACGTGGGGCTGTGGACACGAAGTGGAGCTGCCCAAGTAACTCTGCGACGAGGCTTCGGAGGAGATAAGGCGGGGGAGTCCTCGCCAAGAGCGAGTGGGGGAGCGGGGGCGACGGCTTCAAGGTAGGCCGGCTTGAGGCGGTCCAGCGAGACGACTTGGCGCTGGCCCGCGATGTCGATGGTGAAGGTCTTGCTGTTTCGGGAGAGAACACGGTAGGGGCCATCGTAGTGTGGCGAGAGCGGCTTCCGGACAGCATCATGGCGCAGGAACACGTGGGTGCTCGTGTTGGGGTCTGGGTGGAGGAAAACTTTGGAGGGGGGCGGCGACCTGGAGGGAACCGGCGCCAGGCCACGAAAGAAACGCCGGAGCTGCTGGACGTACTCGGCCTGAGGAAGAGAACGTACGCTGTCGGGATCGCTCCAAAAGTCACCAGGAAGACGCAGTGTCGTCCCGTAAACCAGCTCGGCTGCGGTGCAGGAGAGGTCCTCCTTGAAGGCCGAACGGATGCCCAGCATGACAACAGGCAAGTGATCCACCCAGCTGGTTTGGGCCTCGCGAGCGATGAGCGAAGCTTTCAGCTGACGATGAAAGCGCTCGACGAGGCCGTTGGAGGAAGGGTGGTATGCCGTGGTGCTGATATGGTGAACACCGAGGAGGGCCATCAGGTTCTTGAAAAGGGCACTCTGGAATTGTCGGCCCTGGTCTGTGGTGATGCGCGTAGGACAGCCGTAACGGGCGATCCAAGTTGAAACGAGGGCGCGGGCTACGGTATCCGCCGTGATGTCACTGATGGGGACGGCTTCGGGCCAGCGGGTGTAACGGTCGACAATGGTTAGTAAGTAGCGTTGGTCTCGGGACGGTGGTAAAGGGCCCACAAGGTCGACGTGGATGTGACGGAAGCGACCGTCGGGTGGGGGGAAGTGGCCAGGAGGGGACTTAGTATGGCGAGTGACTTTGCTCTTCTGGCAGGCAGTGCAAGATCTTGTCCAGCGGCGGACATCGGTGTTTATACCAGGCCAGACATAACGTGAGCACAACAGCCGCTGCGTAGCCCGGATGCCAGGATGACTAATGCTGTGCAGCGCCTCAAACGCGGAGAAACGAAGCGTAGAGGGCAGGTACGGACGAGGCGCAGAACCGGAAACATCACAAGCGATACCGCAAGGTGCAAGAGGCAGGGAAACATACTCCAGACGGAGGGAAGATTGGGTTGTGCCAGGAGACAACAGGGATTGAAGCTCTTGGTCGCAGGCCTGCGCAGCTGCGAGAGCATCGAGTGTGAGAACAGGAGCAGAGATAGCCTCGATGCGCGAGAGAGCGTCCGCCGCTTGATTGTCGGTCCCGTGAATGAAGCGAATGTCCGTGGCGTACTCGGAAATGAAGGAGAGGTGACGAAGATCAGTAGAAGGATAGGTCGTGCGGTTGGTCTTGAAAACAAAAGTCAAAGGCTTATGATCTGTAAGGACGTGGAAATGGCTTCCGTCTATGTAGTAATGGAAATGCTTGATGGCGTAATAGATGGCGAGAAGTTCGCGGCTGAAGGTACTGTACTTCTCCTCAGATGGTTTCAGGCGCTGGGAGAAGAAAGCCAGTGGCCTCCAGTCCGTGGAAGAAGATTGCTGGAGCACAGCACCGACAGCGTGTGTTGAGGCATCGACCATGAGCCGAAGTGGGGCCGAAGAAACGGGATGCACCAACATAGTGGCATTGGCCAAAGCATTTTTGGCTTGGAAGAAAGCTTCTTGAGCTTCAGTAGGGAGGTCGAAGGGCTGGTTAGTCTTTGTGGAAGCACGAAGCAGGTCCGTGAGTGGCCGGAGGAAGTAGACAGGCAGACAGCTTAGGAGGCAACAGAATCAGACTGCGCCCGGCTCGCTAAGAACTCGAGCCCGTGAGCGCGCGTCAGCGTTTATTTTTGGCGCGTATCTTCCGGTGGCGCCGACCTGCGGCCGCTACAGTCTCATGAGGGGCAAGGCCTCATGAGCACACTCACGGTAGGCCTTATGAGGGGCAAGGGCTCATGAGTGCACTCACGGTAGGTCTCATGAGTGGCAAGACCTCATGACTGCACTCACGGTATGCCTTATGAGGGGCAAGGGCTCATGAGTGGTAAGGCCTCATGAGTGCACTCACGTAGGTCTCATGAGAGGCAAGGCCTCATGAGTGCACTCACAGTAGGCCTTATGAGAAGCAAGGGCTCATGAGTGCACTCACGGTAAGCCTTATGAGGGGCAAGGCCTCATGAGTGCACTCACGTAAGTCTCATGAGTGGCAAGGCCTCATGAGTGCACTCACGTAGATCTCATGAGGGGCAAGGCCTCATGAGTGCACTCACGGTAGGCCCTATGAGAGGCAAGGGCTCATGAGTGCACTCATGGTAGGTCTCATGAGTGGCAAGGCCTCATGAGTGCACTCACAGTAGGCCTCAAGAGTTGCAAGGCCTCATGAGTGCACTCACGTAGGTGCCATTAAGGGGGAAGAACTCACAAGAGAGCTCACGGTAGGCCTTATGAGGGGCAAGAGCTCATGAGTGCACTCACCTCGGTCTCATGAGGGGCAAGGCCTCATGAGTGCACTCACAGTAGGCCTTATGAAGGGCAGGGGCTCATGAGTGCACTCACAGTAGGCCTTATGGGGGTAAAGGCTCATGAGTGCACTCACGGTAGGTCTCATGAGTGGCAAGGCATCATGAGTGCACTCACAGTAGGCCTTATGAAGGGCAAGGGCTCATGAGTGCACTCACAGTAGGCCTTATGGTGGTAAAGGCTCATGGTGCACTCACGGTAGGTCTCATGAGTGGCAAGGCATCATGAGTGCACTCACGATAGGCCTTATGAGGGGCAAGGGCTCATGAGTGCTCTCACGGTAGGTCTCATGAGTGGCAAGGCCTCATGAGCGCATTCACGTAAGTCTCATGAGGGGCAAGGCCTCATGAACACACTCACGGTAGGCCTTATGAGGGGCAAAGGCTCATGAGTGCACTCACGGTAGGTCTCATGAGTGGCAAGACCTCACGACTGCACTCACGGTAGTCCTTATGAGGGGCAAGGGCTCATGAGTGGCAAGGCCTCATGAGTGCACTAACGGTATGCCTTATGAGGGGCAAGGGCTCATAAGTGGTAAGGCCTCATGAGTGCACTCACATTGTCTCATGAGAGGCAAGGCCTCATGAGTGCACTCACAGTAGGCCTTATGAGGAGCAAGGGCTCATGAGTGCATTCTCGGTAAGCCTTATGAGGGGCAAGGCCTCATGAGTGCACTCACGTAGGTCTCATGAGTGGCAAGGCCTCATGAGTGCACTCACGTAGATCTCATGAGGGGCAAGGCCTTATGAGTGCACTCACGGTAGGTATCATGAGTGGCAAGGCCTCATGAGTGCACTCACGTGGTCTCATGAGGGGCAAGGACTCATGAGTGCACTCACGGTAGGCCTCATGAGTGGCAAGGCATCATGAGTGCACTCACAGTAGGCCTTATGAGGGGCAAGGGCTCATGAGTGCACTCACGGTAGGTATCATGAGTGGCAAGGCCTCATGAGTGCACTCACGTAGGTCTCATGAGGGGCAAGGACTCATGAGTGCACTCACAGTAGGCCTTATGAGGGGCAAGGGCTCATGAGTGCACTCACGGTAGGTCTCATGAGTGGCAAGGGCTCATGAGTGCACTCACGGTAGGTCTCATGAGTGGCAAGGCCTCATGAGTGCACTCACGGTAGGTGTCATGAGTGGCAAGGCCTCATGAGTGCACTCACGGTAGGTGTCATGAGTGGCAAGGCCTCATGAGTGCACTCGCGTAGGTCTCATGAGGGGCAAGGGCTCATGAGTGCACTCACAGTAGGTCTCATGAGTGCACTCATGTAGGGCTCCTGAGGGGGAAGGGCTCATGAGTGCACTAACGGTAGGTATCATGAGTGGCAAGGGCTCATGAGTGCACCCACGGTAGGTATCATGAGTGGCCAGGCCTCATGAGTGCACTCACGGTAGGTATCATGAGTGGCAAGGACTCGTGAGTGCACTCACGTAGGTCTCATGAGGGTCAAGGGCTCATGAGTGCACTCTTGGTAGGCCTTATGAGGGGCAAGGGCTCAAGAGTGCACTCACGGTAGGTATCATGAGTGGCAAGGCCTCATGAGTTCACTCACGTAGGTCTCATGAGTGACAAGGGGTCATGAGTGCACTCACGGTAGGTCTCATGAGTGGCAAGGCCTCATGAGTGCACTCACGGTAGGTCTCATGAGTGGCAAGGCCTCATGAGTGCACTCACGTAGGTCTCATGAGGGTCAAGGGCTCATGAGTGCACTCTTGGTAGGCCTTATGAGGGGCAAGGGCTCAAGAGTGCACTCACGGTAGGTATCATGAGTGGCAAGGCCTCATGAGTGCACTCACGTAGGTCTCATGAGGGGCAAGGCCTCACGAGTGCACTCACCGTAGGCCTTATGAGTGTGTAGAGGACGATGGTCTTGCTCTACATTTGGTGACCCGAACAACGAACACCATGTTCGGTGTAATTCGGCCATTCAACATACTAAATTTTTCGTCGGCAAACCAGCAGCTCCTCCATCGCATGCGGCAGCTGCTTGGCAGCGCAGCCGACACTCAGCTTCCAATATTGAGGGAGCTTTTCCTCCAGAGACCACCACAGCAAATGCGCATGGTGCTAGCGGGCTCAGAAGAGGTTTCCCTTGAGCACCTCGCTCAGCTTGCGGACAGGATTATCGAGCATTCCTCACCATCTATCGCGCCTGTCTCCCGTGCAACTCCCGCTACCTCTTCCTGCGCCGTTGACGATGTTATTGCATCGCTGCAAGAACAAGTCGCACGACTGTCGGATGCCGTCGAGAGTCTGCGCTCTGATTTTTCTAGCCGATGCCGCACTCGACGCTCTCCTTCTCGCACCCGCCGCCGTTCTCCTTCTGCTCACGCCGATGAGCAGCGCCCGTCCAGCGATATTTGCTGGTACCATCAAAAATACGGCGACAACGCGTTCAAATGCACACGGCCTTGCTCTTGGTCGGGAAATGCGGAGGCCGGTTGATAGTGGCGGCCTACGACTCCGGCCCTCCAGGAAGCCGCCTGTTCTTTGTCACCGACCGAATTGCGAGGTACCGCTTCTTAGTGGACACCGGAGCTGAGGTCAGTATTGTACCTCCCACGCGATCTGACCGCGCCCGTGGACCGTCCACTTCGAAACTCCAGGCTGTCAACGCTTCCCAGATCTCGACATTCAGCCTGCGTTCCCTCGCCATCGACATAGGACTTAGGCGCCTCTTTCAATGGGTGTTCGTCATAGCCGATGTCCCCTACCCCATCCTGGGGACCGACTTTCTTCACCACTTCGGACTTGACATCAGCATTTCCCGCAAGAAGCTCGCTGACTCGACAACTGGCCTTACAATCTCCGGCGTGCCTTCCACCCACCCAAGTATGGGCATTCGAACTGTGGTCCCCACCTGCTCCTACGCTGAGCTGTTGCTCGACTTTCCGGCCATCACGAAACCCTGCAACTTGGCCATTCCCCCTAAGCACGCCGTCTTGCACCATATCATCACCACTGGTCCGCCGGTAACTGCTCGACCGCGCCGTCTCGTTGGCGAGCGGCTGAATATAGCGCGTCGGGAGTTTGACCACATGTTGCAGCTTTGGCTGATTCGACCCTCTTCCAGCCCCTGGTCATCCCCGCTACACATGGTCCCGAAAGCCTCCGGAGACTGGCGCCCGTGCGGCGACTACAGAGCCCTTAATGCCGCCACCGTACCGGACCAGTATCCACTTCCACACATTCATGACTTCAACCTCGACCTCGCCAGCGCGACCACCTTCAGCAAAATTGATTTGGTAAAGGCCTACCATCAAATCCCTGTGGCGCCGGAAGACATTGCAAAGACAGCTATCATTACACCGTTTGGCTTTTTTGAATTCGTGCGCATGCCATTTGGGCTACGTAATGCGGCCCAATCCTTTCAAAGGTTTATGAACGCAGTGGTGCGGGGTCTCCCGTTTGTCTTCGTTTACCTCGACGACATCCTGGTTGCTAGCAAGACCCCGGGAGAACACAAGCACCACCTTCGTCAACTTTTCCAAAGGCTGGACGAGCATAGCTTAGTCCTCAACCCCGTGAAGTGTCTTTTCGGCCAGTCTTCTCTGGAGTTTCTGGGGCACCTGGTTTCCCAGGAAGGCATCCGTCCCCTTCCTTCAAAGGTTCACGCAGTGCAGGATTTTCCCATACCCACCTCCCTTCGCAAGCTACGGGAGTTCCTGGGATTGATAAATTTCCATCGTCGCTTTATCCCGCACTGCGCCGACATGCTCCGGCATTCACGCTGTCGTACCGGTCGCGGTACTATCGCCCACTCAGCAACGCACTCACCCAGCAACAATCAGCACTCAGCAACAATCAACGCTCGGCAGCAATCACTCAGCGCACTCAACAAGGGCTCAACGCACTCAGCAGACACTCCACACAATCAGCAACCACTCAAGCACCCAACCACTCAACCAATCAGCATTCACATCCCATCACTGGAACCCGCCCGGATTGCAGCACTCTTGTTCCCGCCATCCCGCTGCTGCATCAACAGCCACAATCGCAAGCTGTATCTCCAATCGTCCACCATCCACGAGTCGTCCCCATTCTCCTCTTCATGGCATCGACGCGGACCTCAACCGCATGCACCGCTCTGCGTCTGAGGGGGGGAGTGATGTGGCGGCCCGTGGAAGACGACGACGACGCGCCTCTGCTGCCACGCGCTACGGCGCTGGCACGGCAGTTCTACCGGCACCGTCCTAGCGTGAGACCACGCACATCTGCCCGCTGGGACATTCCATCATCGCCGGTCAGGACTCATGTAGAGGAACACCACCTCCTCTACAAGACTTACGTGAATGCGCTCATGATGCCTTGCCACTCATGAGACCTACTGTGAGAGCACTCATGAGCCCTTGCCCCTCATAAGGCCTATCGTGAGTGCACTCATGATGCCTTGCCACTCATGAGACCTACCGTGAGTGCACTCATGAGCCCTTGCCCCTCATAAGGCCTACCGTGAGTGCACCCATGAGGCCTTGCCACTCATGAGACCTACCGTGAGTGCACTCACATGAGGCCTTGTCCCTCATGAGGTCTTTGAAGTGTGTGGATTTGTTGACAGTACACAATTTTAGCAACTTTGTTTAATTATACAGTGAAACCTCCCTATCTTGGACGCCTGCGGTGCAGTGTGTCGCACAAAGTGCATCCTACATAGGGAGGTGTCCAAGTTGCAGAATACGAGGGAAACAAAAAATGGAAAAGATGACAGCTGTTTTGCCAGAAATGTCCCCCTTCTTGAATTCATGGTCACTAGTGGTACCTGATACCTCTCTATCCACCCAGTGAATTATTACTGATTGTGGTAGATTCAATTGCATGCAGATTCCAGTCAGTGGCATTACCTTTGGAGCTTTTTGAGCTGCGTGCTGCTTACTCGATAATTTAAACCCACTTGGAATTAAGCTCAAGGACTTTTCTCTGAAGCGTCAGCTCACTTTTCATTCATAATGAAAAACCCCGTGACTAGGGAACACGAAGGGACAGATACAACACCAAGTCTCTTTAATACTTTGTGTTGTGTCTGTCCCTTCGTGTTTCCTATTCTTGGGATTTTTCATCATGCATCATCTTCACCAGCTCGCTTGCTTCCTAGACATTTTTCCACTTTTCATTGCCTTGGTGCAGTGCGCGTTCAAAGGCTCTAGATAAACCAAAAACAAGTGCTCACACAAAGAACAGTTACATTGTAGACTGACCGCACCCGTTTTTGGACTCGAAAAACTAAAACAAAAAATGCTGAGACCAGTATAGTGGGAAAAAAGGGCGAAAGTCAAGGGCTTATTTTGGGTCTTTTTGGTGCAAAGATGGACCGAGATTGAGGTAATTTGGCCAGGGTTTTGTCCGACTTAGCAGGGAAAACCCTGTCCTTCTTCCGGGATAGGGGGTGTACGACAGAGAATTTCGTCCCCATGTTGTTTCAGCGGGAGCATGCCAGTGCAATGAAATCTTGTCCGACATGGGGAGGTGTCCGACTTTGGAGGTTTTACTGTATTTAACCTCTTTAGGAACACAGCAGAGCAATTTCAATTGCCGTTTACTACTCTGGTGCTTGTGGTATAACTACTGTAGCATATTGCGCTTTAAAGGGGCATTGCATTTAGGGATTTTGTGTAACTTCTGCCAGATGCCCAGTGGAGCAATGCCATTTGAATCACTGTCTACGACTTTCATGCCACTTGCGGCAGATAACAGTTTAAAGGGGTGGTGCACACGCTTCCATGAATTTGATTTAACTTCTCCCAGAAGCACAAGAGAGTCATGTAATTTGGATTACTGTTTACAGCTTTGGTACCGCTTGTATCACCGGCATATTGCAGATTCCAGGGTCAGTATGCATGCTTTTGAGGAACTTTATTTAACATCTGCTAGAAGCACAGCGGAGCAATGGAATCTGCATTAGGGTGATTTCACGCCGGATCAGGCAGGGTGGTCCGGTCGACCTCTCCAATTTTTTTGTGCTTCCTACGCAGTTTGACGCCACATATCTTGATAACTATGTGACATATTCAGCTGAATTTCTTTCCACGTATTGTCTGGGGTGGGTAGCATTGCATCCTAAGTTCTGAATATCCTAAGGTGTGCCTTTGAGGAGGTAAAAAATCGCAAATTTGCCTCATTTGTAAAATACGGTACCTTTTGGGAACCTCACAATTCGTCCCCCAGTTGCAATAGCCGAAAGTAATCTGAAAATGCCCTTTCTTCTCATAGCGAGATCTCTCTTCTCTGATTGTATTGTAAATTAGGGCAACGCCCCCAACAGTCTTTTTGTGAGGGGTGTCTACGGAAAATGCGTAAATTCGACAGCGCGTCCCATTCATTTTACTCACAAACGTTCTTCGTGACGACTCAAAACAGCACATCAAAAAACATTTTGCTTCAGAGATGGTCCAAGTTACGTTCGTAACTCAACGTCGTTTGCAACGTAAATTCGACCATTTCTGAAGCAATTTTTTTTTTTATGTGCTGCCCCATCTCAGACGGTGGACATGGCAAAAAATGTCACATTGATCTAGGTAGATAGTACATCATAAAGGGGCCGAGACAATGGTCATCTCATATCCCCCTTCACTGGGGGTATTTTCTTGTGCCCCAAGTGACTGTTCCAACCCTTCTCTGCTGCATGTCCATGAACACCAAAAGGGTTTGGACAGGATCCAAGTCATACGGATTAGATATATCCTCTTCTTTTTGCTGGAGTGGCAATGATTTTCGAGGATGAAAACTTCCAAAGGATAAATAGTGTGGACAACACAGCCGCCATTCCAATTTATTTGACATTACACATTTTTCGTTTGCGAAAATCATCGCCACTCTAGCACAAAGTATGTACATTTGTTAAGTAGATCCTCTTCTGCTCTGATTGGCCTATGTCTAAACCACTTATGGGGGAACTTTGAGTAGAGTGTAAGCTCTGTCAAGTAAATCTCCTCTTAGCGCATCACACAGAGGGACAATATACAGTTTTTTTTTTTTTATTCACTACAGAATTTTAATAAAAAAACTAGCAGAGCAAACTAGATGCCAGTTTTGCGGTTGAGTTATATGGCCAGGCGAACATTCTCTCAAAGAAAGTATGTAACTACAAGATCATAATTACCTAAAATTCATTACTTAGCTCTTTAATTAGGGGATTTGACGCAAAAGCGAGATAACAGAATGGGAGATATTCCTTGAAATATCCATGGCTGAATTTGGCTCTCCAAATGAGCCGAAACAAGCGCACTTTTCGAATGTAGCAATGGAACTGATTGGTGTAATCTGCTGGCGAGATAGACCCGACCCAGATAAGGCCATCATTTCTCAACTTGTAAAGTGCTTAGTTCCCGTTTCGGCTCATTTGCATAGCAAAATTGAGCGATGGACTTTTCAACACACGTGCGCGTTTAAAGGTTTTTTTAAACATGGAATGGCTTTCAATGAGGAATATCTCCCGTTCTGCTATATCGCTTTTCCACAATATCCCCTAATTAAAGAGTTAGTTAATTAAATTAAGGTAATTAGTGATCTTGTAGTTACATACTTTCCACGAGGGAATGTATAACTCAACTGCAAAAAACAGCATCTATTTTGCATTAGTAGTTTTTGTAAAAATTGTATAACGAATAAAAAAAAAACACTCTCTATACAGCTGATGATGTGAAAATGTTTTTCTGGAATAGCTGGGCATCTGATAGGTCGCCGCTGGCAGGTATCGAAGCAGTTCCTTGCTGCAGCACAGTATTGGCATCGCATGGTACCCAGCCAAGACTGTGACGTAGTGCTCACGTTTCCTGCTCATGTACAAGATGACACGGTTGACTGGTTTTCCAAGCAGTTCCAGCAGAGGGTGCCACAGCTGGTGGTGGACATCCGATTCCATTCCCATTCTGGATCTCATGCATTCTACTTCACTGCAAATTATGATAGGTGACTTGTTTTTGGACTTTTGATTGGGTGTGTTGATGTCTATGGAGGACCTTTCCCAACAACAGTCTCTTGCACGGAGCGGAAGAATTGAAGCTACGCAAGCTGCTGAAAGAGGAATTTGGTGGAGGTTATCGGGAATTTCTATATGAAGAGCAAGCATGTTTCCAAGGTGTAGATGACTCTGGATCATTCTTCAGCAGTCAAGAAAGACAGAGCATAATTGTTTACCTTCTCAACAGTCTTCGAGCCACTCGTGGGGAAGCCCTTCACAACACACGTTTTGTTGAAGGCCAATCCATAGGTGCCTTATTTTTCTTCTTTACAATAGTCGACTAATTGTGCTTTTTTTTGTAGTTCAACGATGCCTCTCTGAAGGCATCGTGGAGCAAATTCTGCCTTTACATGATAAGCACAATTTGGATAAACTAAGGAAAAGCTGGGTGCAAGCATTTTTTCAATGTCAGCCGTTAGGTATGTGGAAAGACAGTATAGTTTCTCTGGTTCAACTTGTAAAATTTCCAGATAGCATATGCGACTACTTTGGTGTGAAGATTGCCATTTATTTTGCCTGGCTAGGCCACTACACGAGTGCACTAACCTTTCCAGCGCTCGTGGGATTCCTGCTCTGGGCATTCTGCTATGAACAGGTACAAAAAAGCCACTCGTTAATAGAGTATAGTATAGTGTTTGGTTTCTGTTTCATGTAAGCAAGCAGACGTGTGCTTTGTGCTGTTTGCACTGATGAATGCGCTCTGGGCAACCCTCTACTTGGAATCGTGGAAGCGATATTGTGCTGAGCTTGCCTACCATTGGGGTACCATTGACTCCCAGAGCCAACTGTTGACTGAGCCCCGGCCACTTTTTACTGTAAGTGCATCTTGCAATGTGCAAGTGCAGTATCATATGAGTACTATGATATTTCAGGGCCCATTAGGGCCCAGTCCAGTGACAGGGCGTCTGGAACCTGCATACCCGTCTTGGAAGCGCCATTTGTTCCGATACTTGATCACCGTGCCTGTCATTGTGTTTTGTCTCTCGCTCGTCTTCATGGTCATGTTTCTCATATTTCAACTTCAGGTAAATGTACCACTTTTTATGTCTAGGTACTCACTGAATATGTTTCAGACATGGTGGGACAACTGTATATCGAGGCTTCAGTATCCATTTTGGTTGTCCTACGGCCCAAAAGTTCTCCTGGCTCTCACCATCAGCGTGCTGGATGGATTTTATCAACGTATCGCAATTTGGCTTAACGATCAAGGTTAGCAACCTTTCATTTCTTACCTTGGTAGAAAATTTGGCCCACCCTTAGAAAAAAGTCTCTTGTATCTCGCAGAAAACTATAGGCTGGATGAGGACTACGAAAATCAGCTCATAATCAAAATAGCAGTGGTTAGTATGCCACAGTTAGTTGCATAATTTCCTTGGAATGCACAACACCTGCATGCCGTCTACCATGACCTGCTCACTCTTGTGTCATGCATTGTTTGTGTAAGAGCTGCTGTGTGTTTTTCTCCTCAAGCTCAAGGAAACATTGACCGCAGTACACCAGCTTGTTTTTCTTCATAAATTGTAAACTTTGCATGGAAGAGTTCAAGTGCTTTGTGGCATGCCCGCACAGAGGTTGTTTGCTATAAAAATGACAAGATCAGAAAAATCTCTCTCTCCTCATGATGATTCCACTGGGAAACTTTACAAAAGTCAATTGTTAACTGAAGCCAGGTGTAAAAAATTGATTGAAAATGTGGGAAATTTCAAATGCATCTACAAAGAAATGCAAGAAATCTGAGGGACTCACAAGAACCCACCCCATAGATAGCCCATAGATATTCTTTGTTCATGAAAGTAATCAAGTACAGCACACGGGTAAGACAAAGCAGGGCTATCAGCTTTTTAATCTCAAGACCTTCCATCAACCACTTTCATGTTTTCACTTCATTATGAATCTCTTTGGGAGAATAGATGGTGGCTTAAAGTGTGACCTTTTTATCCCTGTGTTGTTTAGCTTCACTTAACACAATACACATTGCAAACATTTATCTTCCACAGCGTGGAATGACATGTTTTTCTTTAATTTCTGCACCATTCTGCCAGGGCTGAGCCGTGACCCTGTGTGGGACATTTAATTTTTGCTTCATTAATCTCAAGTTGGTTAGGGATGGCAACCGATGACTTTGCTTGGATTCCTCTGTCATTTCTTCATGAGCTTTTCCATCCTGGTTCTGTAGGATTGGGTTGGAAGGTTACGGTCCAAAATTTGAAGGCTCTAGTCGTCCCTCACAAGTGAACTCAAGCTCTTTGTGCCATTCCCTGTACAACTTGCTGTCCTCACCAAATTGCAAAAATATCATCCACACATCATTTTACAGTATTTCTAAGTTGATCCTTCAATTTCCTGCATATTTCTGGACATCTGATTCGGCTCAGGCCCAGCTATAGCATCTGCATATGGTAAAAGTGGTAATTTTCTCCAAGTTTGCACACGCCTTTTCGTTTTCCGAAAAAAATTATGTTCCCGCAAAATATTGGTAGCAATGACAGCAAAATGACACCACTGGAACTTGCAACAAATAAGGTTCAAGAATTGGAAGTAGTTTCAGTGTTGCAACTTTCTTGACACACCAGGTATCATTTGGAAGATTGGTTCACCCAGGTTGGGTATTCCTGTACGTTGGCATTAGAGATGGCTACTCTCTTAGGCGTCTTGCGTATGCCTTTATGAGTCAGTATCAACTTGGTCACAATGCGACAAACACACAAAATCAATGTCCCCAAACGTGTCACCATCCAAATTTGCAAATTATCGAGACTGCAAAATTAATCACTTTTACAATACCCGTCTTTTATATCTGTCCAACATGATTTGCAACTTTAAATTTTCTGTAAAGATAAAAAAAATATTGAAGGGTTTGAAAGGGTGTTGCACATGACACTACATTAGAAGATTGGATTGGAAGCATTGAATTCATATATACTCCACTCACACTGCACACATTTACCTATTCATCGTTGGGATGAACATTTTTGAGAACCTTGCGAAAATAAGTGTGTGTGCTATAAAGTTTTTCTTATAACAATAGAATCTAACTCTGTTGAAATGAATGCTCATCTGAATTATTGCACGGGAGTTGGTGAATTCGGTGGCAGCGTCAGTTTAGTTGCCCGCAATCCTGTTCTTTTGCATGCGTGCTTAATCACATGTTCGAGCATGATACATCGTTTCTTCTCATTCGCTTGCTGATAAATTATGTGGTGAAACTCTTGCAAACATAGATCAATGTAGAGGAAGAAGCAACGTGAACTGGGATGCAATATTTTCATTAGTGCGTACAGTGTACCCGAGCCATTTTGCTCGCATAAATAAAAATACTGGCCACTGTCTTATACCCGACACAAATTTCGCGCATGATCGTTAGTTTCATCGCAATATTTTCCTATTGAAGAACTGGACAGTGATGACAAACACATTGAACGCAAGCCGATTGTAGCCAAACAATGCCATTTACTTTATTTATTTAGGATGCCATCACTACCCCGAGGCAATGCTGATGGGTTGGCAACATCATGTCACATTATCATTGATACAAATTACTATTACAAATAATACTAATATTGTGTACAATAAAATCAGGTTATTTCATGTCGCCTTGCACTGTCCCAAAGAAGTACAGTCAAACCCCCGCATAACGATATATCCTGCACAACAATGGTTTCCATTTTTACTGTCAAAGTTTGCATCGCTTCTATGGAAAAAGGACCCGCGCATAACGATGAAATCCTCCATGCCCATTACTTGTACAGAGATACCAGGCACAATGCCACACGCGCATCTCATAGTCATTTTCCTCCTCCATAATCATAAACACCTCCGCGAGCGCGCCGAATAGAGCACATTGCAGGGAAGAAAACTGCATGTGCCTTTCCGTGACTGACAGGGCTGTTGACCCTAATGACTCACAAATCAAGGTCGGCCATCGTGCCTTTGCCCTAATTCCCGTTTGGCATTTGTCCTGTTTGCATTCTTGGGCCAGTCTCTTTTGTGGGAACCTCTTGATGCTTGACTTGGAAACAGATAGCATCCACTTGGGCAGCTTGTGAGCATCAACGTTCCCTACAGACGGCATTCATGCCAAGGAAGCGAAACCATTGACTGGGAACGAAGGTGACGTGCACCGCTGCTCTTCGCACTCTCGACGCGCTCAAGGACTTGGTTGTGGGCCTTCCCGTTGAGTACGCGGCACACCTCGACACCACGAGGTTGTAATGCGCGCGAACATCCAGAAGCGAGCGAAAATAACGAGCTATATTCAATAAATGCTGGTATCCACCGTGAACTCTGGTACAGTCTTCCTCATCTCACCGGGGAGACAATGCGGCGTGGCTATTTTTAGCCTAGCCCGCAGCTAGCGATATAACCCGTATAACGATCAAATTTACGATAACCGTCAATATCGTTGTACGGGGGTTTGACTGTACAAAGATTGATTAAAAAAGGTTGTGAAATGATCTTTCCAATCACTAGAAAGTTGAATGGTCATGGATGTTGAGCCTTACAAGGATGATTAGTATATGAGAATAATATGACAGAATGATTATAATTCAAAATTGCGTAGGTGTTGTCCCATATAATCCCATAGAAAGCGTATCCTTATGGTTCCTGAAGCGTAATTTCGTTAGTCTCAGCTTATTGTTAGCAGAAGCTCTTGCTAAAAAGTAGCAGACCCAAAAGTTGGGTAAACAATCAAATGGGCACCGTATGCAAAAACAACTTACTCTCAAATGAAAGTCCGTGTTTCAATTAGTACAGTGCAAGCAAAATTAGATGACACAGCGCGAAAAATGTGG
This sequence comes from Ornithodoros turicata, assembly GCF_037126465.1. NCBI lineage: Eukaryota > Metazoa > Arthropoda > Arachnida > Ixodida > Argasidae > Ornithodoros > Ornithodoros turicata. The sequence continues at coordinate 108,032,081 of NC_088203.1, read as the reverse complement.
TGAAAACAGAGCAGGTTTTGGTGGCAACGAAAGGGATCCCCTGGCAACATCCGATGAGACAACAGGAGAAGCACGCGCATACCTACCGTGGCCATGTGGATGCACACTGCAGCATTTTTCAATACCGATTCACTGAATTATAGACTGCAACAGTTCTTGCAAATCTCCCACTGACAGCATTTATCTTGACATCCTTCGAAGAGCGACTTTTCACTGGGATTGCTCCATGACGTGGCATCAACTAAAAACACTCATGCGGGAGCTGAACGACGTTCACTGCTTAGAGTCGACGCAAGAAAGATTCCGGTATAATTTTGATTGTAGCTCCCTAACGGAATAAAAGTTTTGAATTACGATTGCAAGTACGAAATTAACATAGCGTGTAACGTAATTTGAAGTGAACTTGTTCCCTTTAAGTGTGTCAAAGGTCCTCTTTTATTCATACTTGAAATTCAACAACTCCTAGGCGGAGCATAAAAGATGTGAAAAAGACACTGTCCAGTGTTTTGTCAATGCGGTCAGGATGTGCCATGCAACACTCCTTGTCTGATGATGTCTCACATATTGGGACTTTTAATTACACCTAGTTTGTTGTTAGTTTCAGTTTGTCAATTCCTTTCTGTCACTGTTCTACATTGCCTTCTACCTGCAAGATATGGACAAACTTAAAGAGGTACGTTTGCTATGATCATTATGGCTAGGCTGGAAGACTTGATAGTGAATCTTTGGTAAAGTGCGAGGATATCCTAGTAATGATTCTGCTGCTTCTCGTGCTGCCAGGTATGAAATTTCTTGTAATCTCCAGTGAGTGGAACTACATTAAATATAGAGTACAACGTGTTGTAGTCGTTGCCACAACATGTGAGGCTGTAGTATCGTATACTACTAGGGAAATGCGAACCACATCAACCGCATTGATAGAGGAGAGAAACACCTTTAGCAGACTTTAGGATGAACAAGTGTGATCCATAATGCTTCATGGTCTATTGCGATCAAGTATTTGTCAATTCCTATAGACTCTGTAGATGCTGAAAGACTTTTCAGCAGGTATGAAATGATTGTAGGCGATAGGCAGCATTCTTTATCAAAGGAGAACACAAGATATCATGTATTGCTGAACCACAACAGTGCGTCTGTAAGTTTAGAAAATATTTTTTGTTCCCACGTTATCGAAGAAAATGGAGTGCTTTCCGGTTCAAGTAGTTGTGGACTCCTTGCCGCGGAAAATCATGGAATTTACAAGTCTGTGCCACAGAATTTTTAATTTGCCGCAGCACAAAAACTACGGGCCTTACGCATGATGTTACAGTTGAGCTACTTTTGCACTCTATTCGCCTTGAGGTGGATGAGTGTCGTGGCTTGAGCCGGTACTTTGGCTGTGGTCATCGTGCTCGAAAACATGCTTGGAAGGCCCAGTTTCTGCACATCTGTGTGAGAATGACTGTGTGGCCAACGTGCGTAGCAGGGAAGGAAACTACAGAACGTGCACTATGTGGATTCCACTCAGCCTTTGTCATATTTCTCACTGTGGTTATGTGTGTCAAACAAAATGTACCCAGGGCTAAGTTCAATGGAGCATTTGGGTCGTACTTCATAATGCCAAGTTATGATATTCTATGCATGCTAAACGCAAGTTGTATCGAATGTATGAATATATGGAACACATGGAATATGAATGTATGAATACTGGTATAACGTGGGTATTTTTAAATGTTGAAGCTTTCATATGATCGTATCTTTCACATACGCGTTTAAAGTAAAACCATACCAGAGCTTCTTCGTAAAACACGTTTTTTGGGTTATGATGCACGTGTGCAACAACATGCTTCAGGACATAACTGTCGCTGGAACCAAAACCTTAGTTAGCACCCCACACAAAGTCAAGTCCACCACACAGATGTGATTATGTCATAACATATTTTTAGCACAGTTGAATGGATGTCTGCACATGCCGCAGGAGACGAATCAAACTTGGGATCTCTCCCAGTCTCTTATTCTTATTCTATTCATTTCATTTCCAAAAATACAGAAATGGATCATAGGATGGACTCATAACATATAATCTCACTTGGAACACAAGAGTGGCATGGCAATGTTTCCCTTGGAAAGCACACTGAAGATTTTTTTTTCACAACTTGATGACTACAGCATTTCCCACTGCAGCACTTTTTGTCAACTTTCACACCTTCTCAGCATTCTAAATAGCGCATTTGGACACATCTGCAATATATGAGGCACTGACAGTGGCATTTCATCTAGAAATACTGCGATACCTGCGTAGAAAATCCTGCGCCTGCTGCACTGAGTCATGTCGTGTCCCCGTTAGAGCTTTGGCGTAGCGCCACCTACAGTTCAATCTCGAGGCGAATAGTCACGGGTGGTTGTAGCGAAAAACTGAATGGCGACCTATGCCGTCTAGGCCTTATGTCTGATTTATCGTTTGTGACAAATCGATATGGACCCTACAAGGGTTGTTAGGAATTCTTCGTCTTTGTTGGATTTGGCGCTCGAGCTTCAGCTTAAACAGTCACACTTGTCAAGTGTTAAATGGTCTGGCAGGTCAGAAGATCTCAATTCTGTCTCTACGATTAGCACCACCTTTACACAGTAATAGGAAAATTGTGCTCGGCCAACTTCGGAGTTGATCCAAGTTCACCGACACCACCAACCACGACAACTTGAGTTGCTCTGAATCGGTCGCTGGCTGAAAACTTGAGAGAGTCAGTGGAGTTCTAGCCAATCAACGAGAGGAGCATTGCCACATGACTCCCAATGGCGTGATGGGATTTTGTTTGTGTCGTATTACGTACCTGACATTGGTTCAGATCCTGCAGGCGTAGCTTAGTCCATAGAGAATTTTTTTTTAACAACTGATAATGATGATCTTTTTGGCAAAATAAAGTGATTTAGGTTTGAATAATGGCAGTTGAAGAAAAAAACACCATCAGTTGGATTTGAACTCACACTCTCAGATTGCCTGTTGTGTTTGCGGATGGAGCTAACGAGTTGGTCCGTGTGGATGTGACCTAAAAAGAGTCTCATTAAATAGGATGGAAGGCAATAAAACCTTCCTCATACTGAGAGCAGCAGGTATTTTTTGGCCGTCAACTTGAATGGCAGTGGAATGTTGCCCCTATTCACAAGCCATTAACTTTGCTGCTATGCCAGACATGAATCGTATTATTCCAATAAGGCAGATGTCCCGTGTGTTGTACATTTATTGTTGATTGCTCTAACAAATAGCATTTGTGCTGAGTGCATACTCTCTATTTCTTGTACACACCTATGGACAACTGAGCCTCTGTATGAAACAAGGGGATAAGTCGAAAAGTCCCAAACTGAGAAAACTGCCGATGAACAAGTAATTATTGCAGATGAGTTTCCTTGAGTAACGCAAATGGAAAATGTGTAACATACAGGGTGTCCCAGCTAAAACGTGCGAACAAAATATATATACAGTCACTGTCCGATTTTTCGGACTCTGCGGGGATCGCGCAAAAGTTCGAATAATCGAGCAGTCCGAAAAAACGAATTTCGCTTCAAAATAAACTTTACTAAGCACCAGTAGGCTGGAAAAATTTGTCGATGCTTTCCTAACGCGCGTCCAGCTCTGCCTGATAACATCAGCTTCTATTTTCCCAAGCCACGTTTCGTCACTGTACACTGACAGAGGCACCGCTGTTATCAAGCCCGCAAGTCGGCTTCACCTAACGCATGCGTGCTTTAGGTGAAGCACGTTTTACAGCGCTGTCGCGCGACTTACGGGCAGGCAGCACGTGCTGGGCCTTTTGAATCAAGCCGTTGGCCAAGAACGAAGGCGCAAAAGTGTTACGACAGACCTCTTGTCAGAGGAATGTAAAATGAACAATCATTGCCTATTTTTTTGCCTCAATATTTAATTGGTTGATTTCTTTTGATACGAATTTGATGATCTGATTTGAATCTGATGATACCAATATTTTCCGTCACCCCAAGAGAAAAATTCGCTGGTTGTGCAAACATAGTCCTAAATATCCAGCGACGGGGCTTCATGGCGTCCGCAATTTTGGACATTATTATACATCAACTTGTAGAGGACGATGGTCTTCCTCTACATGAGTCCTGACAGGCGATGATGGAATGTCCCAGCGGGCAGATGGACGTGACCTCACGCTAGGACGGTGCCGGTAGAACTGGCTGCCAGGCGCAGTAGCGCGTGGCAGCAGAGGTGCATCGTCGTCGTCGTCGTCGTCCACGGGCCGTCACATCACTCCCCCCTCTAAGACGTGGACCGGTGCATCTGGTTGAGGTCCACATCGATACCATGAAGAGGAGAATGAGGACGACTCGTGGATGATGGACGACTGGACACACGCTTGTGATTGTGGCTGTTGATGCAGCAGCAGTGGGATGGCGGGAACAAGCGCGGTGCGATCCGGACGGGTTCCAATGATGACATGTGTGAATGTTGAGTGCTTGACTGCTTGGATGCTTGAGTGGTTGCTGATTGTGTTGAGCGGCGTTGTGTGGCATTGAGTGATCGTTGCTTGTTGCTGAGTATTGCTGACTAAGTGCGTTAAGTGATCGTTGCTGGGTGAGTGCGTTGCTGAGGGGGCGACAGTACCGCGACCGGTACGACAGCGTGAATGCTGGTCGTCGCCAGAGAAGTGCCGGGGAGGACCATCATGAAGCAGGTGGAGGCCGGAAAGTGAACTTGCTGTGATCTCCCTGTGGGTCCCCCGTGGAACTGGGGTCCCTGTGTGACTTGCCTGCCAGAAGGTGGTTCGCTGCTGGTTCGCCAAAAAATTTAGGGTGATGAATGGCCGAATTACGCCGAACATGGTGTTCATTGTTCAGGTCACCAAATGTAGAGGAGGTGGTGTTCCCTTACGTGACCGGCAATGATGGAATGTCTGAGCGGGCAGATGGACGTGGTCTCACGCTAGGACGGTGCCGGTAGAACTGGCTGCCAGGCGCAGTAGCGTGTGGCAGCAGAGGCGCGTCGTCGTCGTCGTCCGTGGGCCGCCAACTCTATGGGACCCGCGGCTCTTCCGCGAACGAGTCTCAAAAATCGGGCATGTCCGGAAAGTCGATCAGCGTCTGTGTATCACTTTTTTCGCGATGAAATCAATTGCAATACAGCATATGCTGAAGGGCACTCCTCAGGAGAGCATTAGCAAACTCCTAAGGCAATGTCTTAATTATTAACTTTTGAATTATAAAAGCTACGAAGCTGTCCCAATGAGAACACCTGGTTCCTTCGGTATTCTGATACCAGAGCCATTTTCAGAACAAAAATCTGTTCGATAGATCATCCACAAACAATTTGTGAAGGAACACCATTTTTTCCCTTTATTTTGTTGATTGCGCATCTTCGGAGACGCGTCGTTCCTTCACCCCCAATGTGGGAGGGTGAAGGAGCACAGTTCCGCCTCATGCGTTGAAGATAAGCTTTAACTTGCCGAAACGAAACTAAAACAAATGTATAGGATGACTCTATCAGAACTGCCCTTATCTTGGGTTGCTTTTTCTGTTGATCTTTTTCCAGGACGCAAGAGGCGACTGTGAGCTCTTTCACCCTCTCACATTGGGGGTGAAGGAACGACACGTGCAGGAAGGAACAAAAAAGTTATTTATATATTTTTAAGAAATCGCACTTAGCTGGGACACCTTGTATATGTATGTGTCTACTCTACATGCATGTCCTGATGGCATCGTTTCTGGGTGTGTGACTTAGCAGAAATTGAACAAAATCCAGGACCATGACATATCCCCTTTTTATAAGTAACCCCACACGCACAGGGTTTAGATGAAAAATGCTGTGAAAACTTTGGCATTGTTAGCAACGAAAGGGATCCCCATGACACAAAGACTGGCAGCATCCAGTGAGACAGCAGGAGATGGGTGCACATACCTACTGTGACTGAGTCGGACATTCATGGTGATGCCAAGACGGTCAAAGTTACCTTTCTGCAGTGGAGCAACCTAGATCGTGATTATCATGCTGCTAAACGAGCACAGTCTTGAAAATAATGTTCAGTACGACAAGCAAAATATGACTTATTAGCATAGTGCACACGTTTTTCCGATTACAATGCTCAGTAGCACTATTGACAAGGTCGCGAGAGGTAGGAAGAACATGTTTTTCAAGTGAAAGTCCAAATTGATTTCCGCATCGTAGCAAAATTTAAGCTACACCATTTGTATGCGTGTGTAGGAAAGGGGCCTCATCTGGCTGTCCATCCCATTGACACACATGCATTTCCCATTTCTTACCCTCCTATAGCGAGTCAATAAATTGCAATGCGGTCCTAAATTTTTTTTTACAGGTACATACTGGTAGGTAGGTGTGATTGCATCAAAAATACTCAAAAGGGGATGAGTGGACTTATCCCCTTATTGCATACAGAGGTTGAATTGAAAGCAGCAGCATTGGGATTGCCAGTCAGAGTCCAGAGATGCTACCAATTACACCTTCTGGAATGCTTCGTACACAAAGTTGTTTCATCCAACTTAAGCCCTTTCTGGCCACCAGAGAACAAGCAAAACACGGTTAAGAGAATATGAAAGCACTTTGCTATTTACAGAATAAACACGTGGTAGTAATTATGAATGTTTCTTGATGTAGCAATTGGCAGCACTGCTCATCACTCGCCAAGTAATCGGCAACATCAAAGAAAGTCTTGTGCCTTTCCTGACGGAACACTTCAACTTGGTACGAATTTGCGCCGCCACACCTGTTAAGAGGTCGTCCAAGAGGTTTGTCACATCATGCATGAGGACTTTGGTTCAAAGGTCTTGTCTAAATGAACAATAAAATGATGGCTATGAGCGGTGGACAGATGGAGAGAGGACAGTGTGACTTGAGGGAAACTGTGCTGGCATTCAAAATGAACTGAAAAAAAGTGGTCATTGCACAACTGAGCACCACTAGGGTGACATAATAATTAATATCAGTCAGGGTGAAGGCAAGGCAAATGAGCGGGCCACATTTTTTTCTTGTGCGTCTTAATAACAATGTGTCCTAGAACAGCCATCTCGGGCATAGAATCCTGAACACACTATGGGTAAAAATCCTGTTGTAAATCAAGGAGGTGACAACCTTATGTGAATTACTCGTTAGTGGATGCTACTGATGTGAAATTTTATCTGACAGGTTCAGAGAGGAGGATAGTTCAAATGGAGATGGGCACTTGACACAGGGCCAAGTGGAATGTGCCATGTACAAGGTAAAGTCATTGTTGCAGTATATATTATAGTATACTGTTTCATGTGACCTTTCATTCTTTCTGTTTCAGTATGAAGGCACATTTGAAGATTACCTTGAAATGTTTATTCAGTTTGGATACGTGGTCCTTTTTTCACCCGCATTCCCAGTGGCTGCGCTATGTGCGCTACTCAACAACATCATTGAAGTACGCAGTGACGCCTTCAAGTTGTGCATGATATTTCAAAGGCCATTCGGACAACGTGCTGAGAACATTGGCACATGGCAGGTAATATTTGTGCACTGTCTGATACAGTAAACCCCCCTTATAACGGGTTATCGTAAATTTGGTCGTTATACGAGCGCATTATCCTGCGAGTTATGTGAAAGAGAAACGAAAGACCAATATTTTATTTTAAACAGCCCGTTAGTTTTGACTGCTTCTGGTACCGTTGCTGCGCAGTATACTGGGCCGTATTCTCTAATAAAGTCCTTGAAAACATCAAAATGTTGTGTATGGCAAAGCTTTTATCAGCAATTTGGCCTATTTGAATGTCACAAACAGTGGTGTCATCAGTCACCACTATGACGTTTATTCTCGTGTAGTCCCCCAACGATGTCCGCGGTTTGATTCCGCGGCCCATTTCTTCTCAATCTGCGTTAATAAATCCAGTGACTTTCTCTATCACTGTGTTGAGATCACCCAAGGCCACTGGCAGAACGAAACCTGCTTTCAGGAACCAGTTGGTGATACTAGTTGTTCTGCGCACATTGTACCACACCATGTAGAGAAACTGTACAGCCATCAGCGGTGTTGACGTCCAAGAACATTAAGTGGATTCTCTCGCACCACCCAACTTGATGGTTTCATTGAAACTGTCAACTGGGAAAGGCCATACTACTGGTCGATGGATATCACCTTGGTTCCACAGTGATGTTCATGCACTGATGATTGCACCTTATGCTTCTTTGGCTGAGACGCCATTGTGGCACAGTCAACTCATGTGCTCCACCAGAGCACAAGCTGATTGGCTCCAAAGAAAACAATTTGTCCAAACTAGTGACGAATGCGTACATTGTGGGTATACTACTGGATATCTGCACACACCATGTACTTTGTAAGCTTGAATGAGCAAATAATGTAAAATCAGTTAGAAAGCAATGCGGGAGATTTTAGAAGGAAGGCACGTGTTAAACTGACCCAGTCCTGTGTCTCCCAGAGATTTCAAGGCCCTTCATGGCGACTTGAATGATATCAACATATATGTCACCACAAGGAAATCTCAGCTCATTTTGAAGAATGGACATTGAAATGCCATCTCTTTCGGCATGTGGTATCTCCATGTGCTGTGCCTGCTGATGAGAGTGCATGGGGAGCTGAAATTTCTGCCTGGGCAAGATAGCATGGAAAACTGTTACCTTAGCGAGGCCTTTCCCTCTGCTTGATCCCGTGGTGCACTTTTAGATGCAACTGGAAGTATAAATCTCATGTGTCTTCCATGTTGCATATACATATTACTCATTTTGCAGAGGAAATCCAAAGTTGTGCACTGCATTATAGTCGTTGTAGGAAGCGGTGATAAAGCTGCGAAATATAGCTGTGAAATTGGACAGCTTCATTTTGCAGGAGCGCACTTGTCAGGGCTGGTGTGTACCTCCTTGACTCGTCCAAGAGGCCACGATATTCGCCAAGAATTTTCCTTGGAGACAAGGACGATATCTCTGACTTTCACACTGTCTGAAGGTCTAGGTGAAGATATATTGGCGGACCGCGAAACTAATATGTACTCCTTGGTCCACTTCTTCCAAAATAGCGTGGTCATGCTCTCTCGATAAACCCAACGTCTTCGTAGACCTTCCGAAGTTGACGTGTCGTCGGTTGTTACGTTGTCCGGAGGAAGAGCCTTTTCCCTACAAGGAAATGAGCAGGGGTGAGGACTTGTACATCGTCTTCTGAAATTTACGTAAGTGGCCGCGAGTTGATGACCGCCTCCACTTCGGTGGCAACTGTTACGAGCTCTTCGTACAGAAGGGTACTTTTGCCCAAGAGCTTGCGTACGAGCCTCTCCCAGAAGCCTCTCTCCAGGCTGCACGTTGGGCAATAAATTTCCTGGCTACTTCTGGGTCCTGGGACAAGCTGGGGAGAGTGAGGTCTCGGCATGCACGTTTGAAGGTACGAAAGTTGTCGTTCGTGGAAGGCCTCGTCTCAAACAGAACATCTTGAATGCTGTCATGAAATCTGTGGCCGACATAGATTTCGTTAATTCCGAGTGAATGGCCCTTGTGACAGCACAGGTGAAGATTAGAGCATAATGCTTCTTAGCCGGCCCTGTGTAGTCCATCCCAGTTACTTCCAACGGTGGCGACGGGGTTATTCTATCAAAGGAGCCTCAGTGCAGGTGTGAGCTTTCACTCAGCGACAAACAAGACACTGATGTAAGATCCTTTTTATGGCTTGGCGACTTCTGATGATCCAGTATTCTTCCCTTATTCGGGCCAAGGTCTCTTGTACACCTGCGTACAAAAGTCTTATGCAGGCGCTCTTCATCAAAAGCACTGTAACTGGATTATCCGAAGGGAGCACGATGGAGTGCTTCAGAGATTCTGCGAATCCCCCATACTGTAGACAGCCTTTCATACGTAAGATACCTCCTTCATCGTGAAATATCGCTGCGCACTGAAGCAACCTATGTACAGCAGGTTGGTGTCCAAAAGAGTGCTGCTGTGCCAACACAATCCAGTAGGTCTTCGCTACTTCTACTTGATCAGGTGTCAGCTCCCCGTTCCGCTTCGTTTGAAATCTCCTGCAGTTATGGACCCAAGATGTGACTTGGAAAAGTGGGTCCCTGGCTGCAGTGTGCCCGAGACAAACAGAGAGACTTGCTGTACTTGAGGTGAACCTTCTGTAGACATACGCCACGCATATCACCCAACCACGTTGGACCGTGCCACCAGTTGAACTATCTTCCAGTACGTCGAAAAGGGGGAAAAAAAGAGAAACACTGTCAAGGAGCCCGCGAAGAGGGAATCACACACGTAACATGAAAAACGGTTAGGAGCAACTAAGATTTATTTGAACAAGAACTTTCGTGCAAGAGACTGCACTTCTTCAGGTTACACAACTAAGTGCGACACAAGTCTATATACCAGGAGAACAGATACAATAAAACAGGTTTCCAGAACTAAGTAAACAACCAGACAGTAATACAATGCATCACGTGAGCAACTGTCACATAAGAATCAGGAAAGAGAAAGTGTAGGGGTAAATGAGACATTCGGAGAATTGTGGTTCAAAAGATTTAGTGGTGAAAAAACGGGGCCACAGGTGGATGTCTAGCTGCGTACGAGGAGAACACAGCTTTTGTTGAACTGCGTGGGAAGGTCCGGGTGACTAAGGATGTCCAGTACTAAGGATGCCTGCGGGGTTGTCACGCCCTGGACAGTGCCTCCTTTGAGCTGGTGACGTCACTTGCCATATTTCCGTGACTGTTTGCCACAAACGGTTTCCAGGCCGTTGGTGAGCCGCAGATCCAATGCAACGTGATTTCAGAGTCTGTCCGCAGAGTTGCCCTTGACTCTGGAAGGGAGAGGGCACTCGCTACGAATTTTAAGAGGCGAGAAGCTATAAGTGCTATAAGCTATAAGTTCGAGTCCTGGTAGTGACTTCTGCTTCACCGGAGCCACTCTGGTCTTCGCCAGTAGAAGTGTTGCGTGTGAATGTCCACAAACTGCAAATGCAAACTCAAAGACCAAGTAGACTGCAGCGCCTAAGCTTGTGTGCTGGCATCATTGTATACGTGCAAGCTCCTGTTTGGTTCAGAAAAAGTCGTGAAACAAACGAACCTTTGTGGCAATTAAATACGCGATAATGTTTGCGCTTCCTCGCACCATGTATGCCATATACGCAACAAGTCCTCCGGGAGTGTGTCCGTTGGGCGGGAGCCCAACCTAACCTTGCCAACCATATGCGTTGGAGCCACAGCTTGGAGTACACAGCGCTTCGTGTCTGAGCATTTGTCCAGAACATCATAAACAGACTTCATGCTATATTGAATTTCATCTCAAGTTATGTCCCAATAAAGTCCAAGAATTTTCCTTGTGGTAGCTTTAGCAGCGGTCGTGCCTTCTGCTTCGAACATTGTTTGTAGCATAGTTATTATTAGTCCACTTCCCCAACTTCGTGCCTGCTTCATGGAGAACATCTTTAGCCAGACGATGCAAAGCGGTTGCTTCATCAGTTGTGTCGGCCCCAACAACATAAAAGCCTCATCAACATAAAAGCTACCTGAAAGCAATGATGCTGCCTCAGGACGGACTACCGCTGCAAACTGTAAGTGATGTCGTAAAGTTGCAGCCAGCAGGAACGGGCTGGGTTTTGCACCAAAAGGAGCACGTGTCATTTGCCAAGTCTCTACATGTGGGAACGGTTCGTCAAACTTTGGAGTTTTTGTGTACCAAAGGAAACGTAAAGAATCACGGTCCAGTTCATCCAAAATGATTTGCGGAAAGGCTTTCTCGACGTCTGCTGTAAGTGCCACATAAGAAGCTCAAGCACATCCGGGTTCAAGTTAGGTTCGCAATGCAGGGCTTCGTTAAGAGACAAACAACCTTTGATGAAGCATCAAAAACAATCTGCCCCTTGGTAGCCTCACGATCCCTCTGAATGACTGCATGATGCGGCATATAATATAATGGCCCCGAAACCGCTCCTGGGTCACTTACGCGTTCCGCATGGCCATTTTTTTTATATTCGCGTATAGTCTGGTCATACTCCTGCATTAAAGCAGGATCTGGAAGCAACTTCTTTGTGAATTGTTGAGTCACCAGTGCCTTGTTGTCACCCAGGTCAGGGAGCTTCTCCAAATTCCAGGGCAGGCGAACTGTGTCATCCTCCAAGTGAAGTTGTTCACGGTTCAGGATGCCTAGATATTCAGGATTCCAAAACGCTTGTAGCTGCGTGTCTTCACTGGCGATTCCCGACTGCACACCAATCTGCATGACTCCAGTTTCACTTGCTGGCCTTACTTTGCATTCCTTTAAGTTGTTTGTATTGGTGCCTTGAACGACACAGCCAAAGAGAGTCTTTGCTGCAACTAACTCCTGTGACAGGCGAACAGTTGCTCTCGTAACAATTTCCCAATAATATTCCGATCCGATAAGGAGAGAGATCTCTCAATCTGGCATCAAGGGTTCGTCAGCGACATTGAGGCCCATTGTCCTAAGCTTGCTTGACAAATCGTTATGCAGTGTCGGAAGCGTGTTTGAGCATATCTCGTCGTATTCGATTGCTTCGATCGTCGTACTGTGTAGCATAACCTTAACGCAGCGTAGTGCAGTAGTGCAACTTGGAACGTAGTTCCTGACTGTGTGAATCTGCAAGGTCTCAGTCCGTAACGTTGTACATCCAAGCTGGGTCGAAATATCTTTGGGAACAAAGCTGCATTGACTTCCTCCGTCCAATAATACTTGTACTACCTGTCGCTGTCCGTCCATGCGTTGGATCCATGCTTTCGCCATTTATAGAAAGGTATTGGAACTGCGCTTTGAAGACGTTAGGAGCGGCAGAGGACACAGTTGCGGTTATGTCATGAGGAACCACATGTACAGTTGGAGATGATGCTCCTGGACAAAGCTGTGTAAAGTGTCTCTTGTCGCGCTTATTGCACCCAAGTCGCACTCGGCAGTCCTTGGATAGATGTGACTGCACAAGATGGCTCTCTTCTCGTCAGAGTTAAAGGGTGCTGTACAGGCTTCCAACGAATGCTCTGTTGATTTGCACAGTATGCAGACAGCAGACATAGTGCTTGTTGTTAAAGACTCAGCAGAAGGGCAAAGTGAGGCAGTCCTTCGACGGTTGACATTGTCACTTTGCAAAGCGCTGGTGGTATAGCTCTTTGAACGCGCTCATGACATTCCATCTCCTTTTCTAACAAGTCCAACAGCCATGACAAATCATGGGTCGTAGAAGGGGGTGCAGCCGAGTCCGTTCTTTTCACCCGGTAATACTCAAGCTCGAGTGCCGAAGGAATTTTCGTAATGACTGCCCTGTGAACGGCAATCGCTTACTGATACGCCCAAGGTCTGCAGGTTTCGAGTCCTAACGGTCACGGCTTCATGCAGCAACTGTAGGCCTTGGACATCGTCCATGGACCGCACTAGCGCAAGATCAAATAGTGAATCTAAATGTTCATTGACGAGTAATTCACTTTTGCCAAATCTGGTCTCGAGAATATCAACGGTGGTTTCATAGTTTTCGTCCCTAATAGTCAATCCGTCCAGAGCGCGGGCCACTGGTTCAGCCACGAGAGACATCAAGTATTTCATCTTGTTGACCTTGGTCCCAAAATCCCTGCCAACGTGAGAGCTCACCACTGAAGGAGTCCATCTTGAGCTTCGGTAGAGCGATCCCATCGGGCTGGTTGGCAAAAGGGGGACGATGTGTATGCAAGGGTGGCTCAAGATTACCAGCTTCATTTAGTCTCCCGGCATGTTGTGAGGCGTTGAGCACAGAGCGGACTTGAACGACGGTGCTTGTGATGGACTCTATGTAACAGTCGCATTCATTCTCCAAGAACTCCTCATCGATGATTGCTTGAATGTCACCATCCATCTGCTGTAGAGTTGACGCCTTCATTTCTAGAAATTGCAACTTTGCCTTTAGCTGGTCGATAGTTGGAGGTGATAGTGCCAAGAGCGCGTTGAGTTGGTTGATTATTCGCGTAACCGTTGAACGGGTTGTAGTCAGTATTCGCTTCAAGCGCACCAAGTTTTCCATGCCAACGTTGTTCTGCAAGCCTTGCCATTAGGTCTTGACCGAAAAGAACCGGGATGACAGTCCCGGGTTTGGGCACCAAAATGTACAAGAAATGAAGGATTGCGGTAGTTGCGAAATGAGTTTAATGGAAACCAGACATGGAAGTGAAGCTCGCTGATGCGAGGTGACGCGGAATGAACCTGTACCCTGGTCGCTTGAGGACGTAGAAGCTGGCATTACAAAATGATATTGCAGAAGCAGCTGTGTCCTGCACCGTGAGAGTGACTCATGGCGTGACACCAAGAAGGGACACTTGCAAAACTCTTTATTTATACTCATAGATGTGAGCTCATGAATGGTGTAACTAAGTGTTGAGATGACTATAAAGTAACCTCTGTTGCAGGATGCTATGGAGGTGATGGGAGTTATAGCTGTGATAGTCAACTGCGCGTTGATTGGCACCTCTGGCCAGATGCAGCGACTGTTTCCATCTCTCACTTGGGGCAGCACTGTCCTGCTCATTGTCATCATTGAGGTATGCTCGTGAGATCTTGTTTCTTCTGTGCCACTTGAGAAACGCCTTTTGCCTTTCAGCATGTAATCCTGTTTCTCAAGTTTGCCATAGCCTATGCTATACCGGACATTCCTCAATGGGTTGCCACAGAAATGGCTAAGATAGAGTACCACCGTAGAGAAGCGGCTAAAGTAAGCTCTGCTTCTGTGCTCTTCTGCGTTCTTTAGATTCCTTGGAGTAAATCATCCATTTGATTGTGATCCACATGAAATTATATGACCTAAGTGAGTGTACACCCCATCTAGATAGTGTGCATTTGGGTGAATAGGAAGACCTCTCTTACCATGTGCAACATCTTATATGATTAAATATAAATTACCACGTCCCATAAATGTTGGACTTATGCGAGTTGAGCCCCAAAAGGTCTTAAATGTGGAATGCAGAGCCTCCAAAGTGTCAGGCATCATGATAAGCGCACTTCTACCGTGGGTTTGAGCACCACAGACCTCGGGACGGTCAAGCAGGTGGCAGCAAGTCAGACCTCGCCCATCCACATAATTCAAGAACAGGTACGTATTTCTTGTTTCATAATTTGAAATTCTTCTATTGGCATGAGAAAACAAGTACTTTTGCAACCATATACTATAGCGTAGTTTAATTTATTAAAAAAAGGACGTGGGTCACGTGGTTTTATTTTTGCAGAGAATATATATTTATAGTATTCCGCGCATAAAGAGAAAGAAAAGAAGCCTGACCACATCCCGTTCTCAGTTGAGGCAGCATCAAGTGCTACTGTTTTTTTATACCCTCAAGGCAAAGCACAGCATAGGGTAGGGCATAGGGGGCTAGTTATAATGCGATGGAACACTTCAACATTAATACAAAGCAATGATGATGGGAGGTGCTTCCATTCCAGGCTCATCTAGTCGTCTTCGTCTGGTCATTCTTAGTGTAGTCGTTCTTTATCTTCATCTAGTTCTTCTTTTTTCTTCCGTACTTGTTAGGTATGAATGAATTAAAGAATGTGTTTGTCCTGCACTGTGGGATCACTACTTTGAACTGATGGTCGGTGCATTAGATGACACATACATTGGGATTGTGAGATGATGTTATTTTAGGATGGGGTTGTGAAAATAGATAGAGTGGAAAAGGCAAAGCCTGCTGATTTTGCAGCGTGAAGCGAAAGACTGTAATGAAAATGTATTTTTCATGAATGAGACCCTTGCTATGTGATGAAAGTTAGATAGAATAAAGTGGGCGGCATGGTTCTGAATGCCCTTCAGCTGATCAATTAGTGTAGAGCTATCAAGGTCCTACACTGCAGAGGCGTACTCTAATTTTGGCCAAACTAATGTTTTCAAGAGTGTGAGTTTTAAGTCTCTAGGGGCCATATAGAAGTCCCACCTGATATAATCAAGTGCGCGATTAATATTGTTAACAATGTATTCAACATATGTACCTTCCAGGAAAGATTAGAGGTTAGTAGTTTCCAGTTGAAGGTTATTTATGAGAATGGAGCAGCTATTGCTATGCCCCACTCTTTAGTCATGTCAGAGGCGTCCTTAATTTCGTGATACTGTATAAGTAGTAATTTTCGCGAATTTAAAGTCTCACGAAATATTTGAAGCAATGACAGAAAAATACGATGAAGAAATAATGCCCAGGACGCTGATATACATCTCATGTACGCGGTTTATTATGCCCTTATTGTACTTTCAGTTCTGCACCTGACTTGAGGACTATAGTCGTTGTAGTTGCCACGTTTACGCTTCTGGTTGTGTTGATCAGCGACTTCGCGAGAGACATATGTTCAGTTTGTCGCCTATCGTATGCATGGAGGACGGCACTTTCGGGCAGTCCATGCACATGGTCGCTGGTTGGAGAAGGAAGGCGCGTGGCGGTAATGAGTCGAAAAATACGAAGCTGTCAGGCTGTTCACTGTGTCGATGCAGACACAAGAATAACGGGAGACACGGAAATTCGGCAATGACCCAGACCTCATTGTAGCAGTCAGAAGGGGTTAAATGGTATGGGTTGTTGTCCTTTTGTTAGTTCAAAGTAGAAAGTCCTCGCAGATTCGCGAATTTAACCACTTATACAGTAAACCACGCAGCAAATAAACATTTAGATGAAGAAATATAGATTAGGAAGAGCCTTGTGGCACTCAGGTGAGTAATTGGGAACCATTGGCACTTACATATACTCAGGGTGTGTACCAACTTGGAAGACATGGAAAGCCGGGAATTGTCTGGGAATTTTTATGTGACTGGAAAAGTCGGGGAATTTGCCAAGAAGCGGCTCCAGTCAGGGAAAATGACAAACAAGTGCTGTGACTATGCCGATCAGCGGTTGAGAGGCCATGCCGCAGCAACATTCCCACGAGTAACAATCTGCCAAAAAGACAAGCTCAGAGGCAGAAAAGTAAGGCAGCCTCACTAATACTCAATAAGTGATCTGTTTTGAGCGAGGGCATCCGTATGGAAACATAGCAGCAGGCACAAAGTTGTTTTGGTCAGGGAATTTGAAGGCGGCAATTTAGTAGACACCCTGCCTTAGAGTCAGGAATGATGCCCAGTACTACTTGACATTCATAATGGGCCTGGGATGCTGTCTGGAAGCGTCACTCTTCTCCGTGACAATGCAGGGCCTCAAGGTTTTTATTGATTGAATTGGAAAGCCATACATGTCGGCCAAGATGTGCTGGGAGGTTTTGCCTTATGCTCCTTATAGCCCAGATTTATCCCCATTTGTTTGGGCACCTTAGAGGAAAGACACAGATAGCGATAGCAGCCCACCTCTTTGTATGACCAAGGCATCAGCGAGATGGGCATGGTGAATACTTTGAAAAACTGGCACAGTTCCAAATTTTTCATTGTTGTTTAAAGAGATACCTCTGTAGAGGAGGTGATGTTTCTCCACATGAGTCCTGACCGGCGATGATGGAATGTTCCAGCGGGTAGATGTTCCTGGTCTCACGCTAGGACGGTGCTGGTAGAATTGGCTGCCAGGCACAGTAGCGCGCATCAGCAGAGGCGCGTCCTCGTCTACGCGCCGCCACATCACCCCCCCCCCCAGACGCGGAATGGTGCGTGCGGTTGAGGTCCGTGTCGATACCTTGAAGAGGAGAATGAGGACGACTCGTGGATGGTGGACGACTGGACACACGGCTTGTGATTGTGGGAGTTGCAGCAGCAACTGGATGGCGGAAACAAGAGCGGTGCGATCTGGGCGGGTTCCAGTGATGAGATGTGAATGTTGAGTGCTTGACTGCTTGGATGCGTGAGTGGTGCTAATTGTGTTGAGTGTCTGCTGAGTGTGCTGAGTGCTTGCTGAGTGTGTTGAGTGATTGCGAGCGTTGATTGTTGCTGAGTGGGCGACAGTACCGCGACCGGTACGAGAGCATGAATGCTGGTTGTCGTCAGACAGAGAAGTGCCGGGGAGGATCATCATGAAGCAGGTGGAGGCCGGAAAGCAAACTTGCTATGATATCCCTGCTGGTCACGGTGTGACTTGCCTGCCAGAAGGTGGTCCGCTGCTGGTTTGCCGAAAAATTTAGGATGATTTACGCCAACGAAATTTACGCTACACGTTCAGGTCACCAAATGTAGAGGAGGTGGTGTTCCTCTACATGAGTCCTTACCGGCGATGATGGACTGTCCCAGTGGGCAGATGGTCGTGGCCTCACGAACATCTGCCCAGTGGGACATTCCGCCGAACGTTCGGTTCACCAAATGTAGAGGAGGTGGTGTTCCTCTACATGAGTTCTCACTGGCGATGATGGACTGTCCCAGTGGGCAGATGGTCGTGGCCTCACGAACATCTGCCCAGTGGGACATTCCGCCGAACGTTCGGTTCACCAAATGTAGAGGAGGTGGTGTTCCTCTACATGAGTTCTCACTGGCGATGATGGACTGTCCCAGTGGGCAGATGGTCGTGGCCTCACGAACATCTGCCCAGTGGGACATTCCGCCGAACGTTCGGTTCACCAAATGTAGAGGAGGTGGTGTTCCTCTACATGAGTTCTCACTGGCGATGATGGACTGTCCCAGTGGGCAGATGGTCGTGGCCTCACGAACATCTGCCCAGTGGGACATTCCGCCGAACGTTCGGTTCACCAAATGTAGAGGAGGTGGTGTTCCTCTACATGAGTTCTCACTGGCGATGATGGACTGTCCCAGTGGGCAGATGGTCGTGGCCTCACGAACATCTGCCCAGTGGGACATTCCGCCGAACGTTCGGTTCACCAAATGTAGAGGAGGTGGTGTTCCTCTACATGAGTTCTCACTGGCGATGATGGACTGTCCCAGTGGGCAGATGGTCGTGGCCTCACGAACATCTGCCCAGTGGGACATTCCGCCGAACGTTCGGTTCACCAAATGTAGAGGAGGTGGTGTTCCTCTACATGAGTTCTCACTGGCGATGATGGACTGTCCCAGTGGGCAGATGGTCGTGGCCTCACGAACATCTGCCCAGTGGGACATTCCGCCGAACGTTCGGTTCACCAAATGTAGAGGAGGTGGTGTTCCTCTACATGAGTTCTCACTGGCGATGATGGACTGTCCCAGTGGGCAGATGGTCGTGGCCTCACGAACATCTGCCCAGTGGGACATTCCGCCGAACGTTCGGTTCACCAAATGTAGAGGAGGTGGTGTTCCTCTACATGAGTTCTCACTGGCGATGATGGACTGTCCCAGTGGGCAGATGGTCGTGGCCTCACGAACATCTGCCCAGTGGGACATTCCGCCGAACGTTCGGTTCACCAAATGTAGAGGAGGTGGTGTTCCTCTACATGAGTTCTCACTGGCGATGATGGACTGTCCCAGTGGGCAGATGGTCGTGGCCTCACGAACATCTGCCCAGTGGGACATTCCGCCGAACGTTCGGTTCACCAAATGTAGAGGAGGTGGTGTTCCTCTACATGAGTTCTCACTGGCGATGATGGACTGTCCCAGTGGGCAGATGGTCGTGGCCTCACGAACATCTGCCCAGTGGGACATTCCGCCGAACGTTCGGTTCACCAAATGTAGAGGAGGTGGTGTTCCTCTACATGAGTTCTCACTGGCGATGATGGACTGTCCCAGTGGGCAGATGGTCGTGGCCTCACGAACATCTGCCCAGTGGGACATTCCGCCGAACGTTCGGTTCACCAAATGTAGAGGAGGTGGTGTTCCTCTACATGAGTTCTCACTGGCGATGATGGACTGTCCCAGTGGGCAGATGGTCGTGGCCTCACGAACATCTGCCCAGTGGGACATTCCGCCGAACGTTCGGTTCACCAAATGTAGAGGAGGTGGTGTTCCTCTACATGAGTTCTCACTGGCGATGATGGACTGTCCCAGTGGGCAGATGGTCGTGGCCTCACGAACATCTGCCCAGTGGGACATTCCGCCGAACGTTCGGTTCACCAAATGTAGAGGAGGTGGTGTTCCTCTACATGAGTTCTCACTGGCGATGATGGACTGTCCCAGTGGGCAGATGGTCGTGGCCTCACGAACATCTGCCCAGTGGGACATTCCGCCGAACGTTCGGTTCACCAAATGTAGAGGAGGTGGTGTTCCTCTACATGAGTTCTCACTGGCGATGATGGACTGTCCCAGTGGGCAGATGGTCGTGGCCTCACGAACATCTGCCCAGTGGGACATTCCGCCGAACGTTCGGTTCACCAAATGTAGAGGAGGTGGTGTTCCTCTACATGAGTTCTCACTGGCGATGATGGACTGTCCCAGTGGGCAGATGGTCGTGGCCTCACGAACATCTGCCCAGTGGGACATTCCGCCGAACGTTCGGTTCACCAAATGTAGAGGAGGTGGTGTTCCTCTACATGAGTTCTCACTGGCGATGATGGACTGTCCCAGTGGGCAGATGGTCGTGGCCTCACGAACATCTGCCCAGTGGGACATTCCGCCGAACGTTCGGTTCACCAAATGTAGAGGAGGTGGTGTTCCTCTACATGAGTTCTCACTGGCGATGATGGACTGTCCCAGTGGGCAGATGGTCGTGGCCTCACGAACATCTGCCCATGTAGTGGCATTTTAAATGTGTCGCAATATGTTTGCTTCTTTCGAGTAACTACTTGAGGAGATGCATTTTGAGGGCAGAGAAGGCAACTATTTGTCTCATTAATTGGTGGTTAAAAATTGCAGGAAGGCAGTATTAAGCAACCAACAGCACGGGAAGATGAAGCAACTCCATCATCAGTAGTAGCAAAGCACAGGTCAAGGGCATCATCTTTGACAAGTTGGGCATCTGGGTTCAAGTCACTTCGGTTCCGAAGAATAGCGGACCGGGCTCGCTCTGCCGAAGGAGGAAGGCAACTCATGACGGATGGAATTACAAAATCAAAGCAAAACAGCCTTGCCGAAGCATAAGCTCACTTTGTTTACATTGCCAAAAGAATTTTACTGCAGGATGGTGTCCTGTAGGTTGGGTCTGTGCAGGAGTCAACTCACCTACTGCTCATGTGATCTGCAGCAAGTGATGACCATTCTGTGAGGTACACGATGGATGCGTTTTTCTCAAACACTGCCTGGACAAACACGAAGAAGACAACAAATATGCTAAGTGTGTTGTCTTTAAATAGTGTTAATCAAGTTCACTCACCCCCATTCGGTGAAAGAAAAAAAAAAATGTACAGATCAGCAGTTTCTCTGCAGCAAGCTCAAATGAAGAGACAACCACTTTATTTTAATGATGATGATGACTGGGCTTCATTGCTCGCGTTAAGTGACAAGACTGAAACAACAGTGTGTTTGTGTTTGTGCAGGATCCACAGTGGCTGTCTGCCAATATTTTGCCAGCTTGTGGCCAGCTTGCCTTTTGTGTGGCCTTTTGTCAGTTTGCCAGCATTGAACATATTTTTGAATTGTCCATGGGCCTCGTTTTTGTGCCACACTGTGTTTATGTTTATGGGATGCAAAATAAGCAAGCACACAACCTGTATACAAATTATTGAGAGAATCATTTTAAGGAACATTGATGAGACAGGTGAGAAAATATGTTTGTGATAAGTAGGGCCCGGGACTTTATGCGCAAAAATCTTGAAAAATATGCGCTCAATATGTGTCGTGAAATGCATAAATATGCAGAAATATGCCAGGGATGTTGCTCCGGAAGCCTTGGCGCGGCTTGGAACAGTAAAACTATGTAACTTGCCTTTCAAAAAATCTTAAAATTCCTTTTGGACGGTCAAATGCACATTCATTGGACATTGCAGCATGCCAGCATACCCATACTCAGGTATTCAAGATGTAGCCCATCTATGTGCAGTTTCACCCCCAGGTTTTCAAAAGTGTGTGTGCATACATACACACATGCATATGCATTTCTGCATGGGATGATTAAGAACTTCCTGTTTTGCCAGTTAAGAAAGCCATGTATTCGTTGTGCTGTTCATTGCTGCTGCTTATCTTGGTTGAGCACAACTTCCAGCATCTTTCTATGAGAGTAGGACCAGATTAGAAATTAACACGACTTTCTGGTAAGCCATTTTTTGCACCAATGTCTGCAAAGATGCTTCACTGACTGCTTGTTGTACGTTCCGTTCAAATCAGTTCTCGGTGCTAGTGCAGCATGTAGCAGCCTAAAGGTAGAGTAGCCGGAACACAAGTTTTGAACCCATGGCCTTCTTTCTAAAAAATCATTCAAATTGGGGGAATATATTTATTAAAACAGAAAGAGAGAAAAAGACTGAAATATGACACAATATATGCAACCAAATGGCATAGAAATATGACATAACACACAACCGTCATATCATAGGACAATCGGGAAGAAATACACAATTATATGATACGTGAAACGCTGTAGAGTTGAGCTGTCGTGATTGATTTCATTGGATTCATTAGAGCGCGTTATAAAAATATGCATTTTGCATCAACTTCCGGGCCCTAGTGATAAGTGTCACAAATGACACGGCATAACTAGGGTTTTTCGTTTTTGGGCGAAACTCGATTTTTCACGATCTAGTTCCCCAACCCACCAAACAAGTTTTCAAGAATTGGGGTAAAACCCAATATCTGCCCGAAATCCTTGCAACTTGTCGTTCTAGGTAAACTGTCAGAAAGATGAATCATAATATCAGCAAAGAGCGCTATTTGTCCTCCTTTTATAATCCCCCTCCTGCAACTTTGGCAAGTCCCCAGTTCCATGCAGAAATATAAAGATTCTTGTTTCTCGTTCCAGTGTCACAGCAGTGGCTTGTTTCCTATGCCTTTTGTTTCACTCGAAAATTCCCCGACGACATATCAGACAGAGGTCATACCACCCTATCTTTCCCTCCCTAATTTGGAAAAGCGTAAAACCCGAAAACTAAGAACCCTAGGCGTAAATAGCCCCAGTTAAATGCGCAAACTTCCGGGTAAAAATAAGTACTTTTTAATCCATAATTTAAGGCAAAATCAGGCATACATAGTGTACATGTATGGAAAGATTCATGCATGCACATTTAGCTGCTGCCTTTCCTGTTAGGTAAAAATATTATGTCACAGTGATGCAAGAATGTGTTGCATGAGTGCTCCATATCTTGGCAATTAACGAGTTTTCAGTTATTGCAGCACAAGACGACTACTTGTACCGACACCCTACAGTGGAAACATTCTTGTGGAGGCAGTATCTTATTGATGACAGGTTGTAAAGATTGCACTTTTGTGGTAAATATGTATCTGTGTATTAGTATGTGCCTAAAAAGTGGCTTACAAAGCTAATCTCGATATGACCGAAAATAGAAATTGACCTTTGAAGGCAGTCTCATCTGCTAAGAATAGATTGCACTTTCCTTCAGACACATATTTCACCAGGTTCGAATGCTTTTTGCACTCCAAATGCTCTCAAACTGATCTTCCAATCTACTCAAGGCAGGAATGGTAATACAGCAGAGAACATGGAGATGTAAGATTGGATACATCAAATGGGATAAAGTGAGCGTTGACACAGTTGGACCACATCTGTAGACGTCAAATGGCATGATCGTGGTGTTTGTCACAGTAATGTTTGGAATAATCGCACGAGTTGTGTGTCATGGCAGAGACAAAATGAATTGATTCCAACCTCTGTTCCATTACATGCAGAAAGGACAGTATGATGGCACTGTCACCCTGGAGACATACATGACTTGGGGATGTAGAGGCTTCAGGGAAGTCTTTGGGACAGGGTGATAGGTTTCCAAAGAAGTGTTGATATGCCCATGTATGAGCTACTACTATCTGGAGGCAACCTACTGATTGCCAAAGACTTGCATGGAACGGATGGCTATTATCACTGGTAGCTTCTTCCCTTCTGTCGTTCCTCGATCGCAGACACAATCTTGCTCCTGTTTACGTGCTTCACTCGTTATGAAGAGGCGACATTTTGGGCAAAACGATGTCTGCTGCCCATAGGAATAGGCCTGTAATGTATAGCTGACAGCACAGACGGTGAATCCACACATACCTGGTCAAGCAGTTATTGCAGGCATTGAAAAGCATGAGATGAGAGCTGATGGCTTGCATAATGAGTAGTTTGACCATGACCTTGAGAATTAGTGTGTGTCAAATGTGCGTCTAGTACAGAAGATTGATGCCACCAAGAAGTACCACAATGACTGATTGATTGATTGATTACGTGTGCTACACAGATTAGCTGTACAAGGTCTTCAGTACTCTGACACATTTTTCGGGCAGGACAGGATTTGAACCCTTCAGTTCCCAACGGTTGCAGAGGAGCTTGCGGAAATTGGTTTCTGTAATTCCTGCATCAGCCAAGTGTGGCAGGATCTCCTTTTCATCCAACATATAGTTTGGCAGGCGTTCCTGTCAAAGCAATGACGCCATCTGTGAATATGTTTATGGAGAGAGAATTCAGTTGAACCTAAGGTGCTGTCACTCGATGAATGAAATTTTAGATTCTGTGACCAGAACGTATTGTCTTTAGTGTGACACCATATACTTGCAGATACTTGCCCCAAACACACTTATTTTTCATCTTTATAGTCAGTGCTGCAAAGAGCAAAGTGTTCCACAAAGTGTCTTGACAGCTTCGTAGGCCATGTCAAGGAGAGCTTCCATATCAAAAGAGCCACATTTTTTACCAGGAGATGAACCCAATGTATAATTGGCATAAAACAAATTTTCCCACCTGGGTCTGTTGTTGAATTTCCATATAAGCCCCGAGTGGGTTGAAGGTCTCCTCTGCTGATGCTGGAGGGTTTCCGTGAGCAATGGCAAGACTCGATTGGATCCATCCCTTATTGTTGATGAGAACAGCGTGAAGAGACTCTATCGCAGCATGGCCTGAAAGAAAACTGGTCAAGCCTCTGAAAAGCATTTTTTCCTCGTTACCATGCAAAGTTTTCATGAGAGCCTCTACTGCCAATGCAACGTCCTCTTCTTGCACTTTGCTCTCCTGAGTGTTGTTCCTATTCACAGAGGAAAGAGAAATGGTAAGATACCACTCACGTGTGCACACACTCATAACGTGCACTAAGCTCACGTGTTTGACCGACCGAGCGATCCCTTTCAAAGGAACATAGAAAGGTGCCACAGAATTCATTTAAAGCCTTTTATGATGAGATGACGTCACATTAGATGACCACGTCACGGCCATTGGGGATTTCATTGGCGAGTCATATTTTCCACTGCATCATTGACTAAGGATTGTTGCCTCTGAAGGGAACCCCACCACAATGGTAGATATGCAAAACCACGATATAGTTACCCGCTTTCGTTAAAACTATGTGCAATGATGTCGACTTGTTGCGCAACATTGTCCAAATGCTTCCGACAGACACCATCAGGAAGATTGTTGAGCATGATGGAGGCAAGAAGGCCAGCCAGATTGAGACAGGTGCTGAGTGTAGCTTCATCTAAACTCATCCCAAATGTCAGTTGGAGCTCATCTTTACTTTGGAGGTGGTCGTACAGTGTGGAGAGTAGCACCTATATCGGATTAACAACAATTATTGTCTGTTTTGCATTTACTTTAACATCAAAGTTGCGTACTTACTTGAAGGCCAATGCATTCCTTTAAAGGCTCAACGCCCGTTGATTGAATGTGGAATTGGAGTCTCGCGAGGCAGTGCATGATTGGTACAGGAAACATCGCAATCAGGTCTCGAGCGCAAGAGAGAATTTCTGCCAGGCAAAAGAGACTACACGATTTTTCTGCAATATTTAGGAAAAATGTTTTAGGGAGGGCTAACGCCGCTATATTTTTGGACCTTGTTCGCCAGGTGTGTAGAGGGCCTCTAGTTGGCATTTCTGACCTTCTTTGTTGCGAGTCAGAAACACAATGGTCAAGGCTGAGCTTGCAATCATGCTAGAAAGCAAAACTTTAATGAGGTTTTCCTTTTACTTTTGGTGCCTACGTACTTCTGGACGTACGGTGCCAGGAGAATTTGCAACGATTTGAACCACCATGGTCTCTGAAAGTCAATCAGTATCTCTATTACTGGCGTAACTCTGGGAGAAAAAAATACCTCGGATTCCAGCATTGCATTTCTCTCAAATTGCTTCCATCCATCGAGGCTGCAGGGTACAATGGTTAATACTGTTATTTTATACGTAGCATTTTGGAAGGCGATACCTTTCAATAGTGGCCACAAGTGTATCTGCTAAACAATCTGGCGCATGGGTGCACTCAACAAATGTTCTGAAAAGGGCATCAGAAAAGCTCTGATCACCCTGAGTGTTTGCAATTCTTGAGAGTAGCATGATGGCGAGCGTACAGCCTTGTGTTGTCAGTGCCTGGGACAAAAGATTGACAATAGACACGGTATCCTCTCTGGCACTAAGATCTCTCACTCTGACTAATGCGGGTGCATTTGGTCGCGGTAAAGCAGTGGCTAGACGGAATGAGACCCATATGATGACGTTTGGTGCTGTCAACGGTTTGAGCCACGTGAGCTGCGGAGAACATGGATGTCGCGGAGGATAGCCTCGCTTGAACACTTGGTACAGTTCCTCCAGTGACACACTTCCCACGCACAACGTAGCTAGTAGAACTGTACAATGGCTGTGGATCGACTCAATGTTGTACGCCTTTGAAAAAAAATTGCTTTTTTTGAGAATGTTGCAAAAAGTGTTTTGGACACAATTAATGGCTCGCATAAAGGACCATTCCTTACCCGTTTATCCCTGCACAGTTCCATATCGCGTGAGCCAGTCAATTCCTTTCGGGACCGGCAGACATAAAAGAGCATGTCGTACGTAGAAAGCAGCAGCATCTTGATATCTGCCAGTGTTGTCTGCGTGGCGTACTGGAAACACATCTGCTCCAGAACGAAAGACAAAATCTCTGCCACCAGTTGCTGCGCTCCAAGAGTTGGAAGGGAGGAGAACATATCCCAGCTGATGCTTCGCATGTAAACGTGCCAAGCTTGAACAGTGAAGGATACAGGATTCCCCTGAGAAACAATGGGAATGTAGAATGTCCTAGGATGAATGGGGATACCTCGCACGAAGGCTTGTCCAGAAGGACACAGCCAGAGAGCCACTTGAGGTGATGCGTCACAATGAGTTGCTGGATTTCTGTAGCGGTGCTTAATATCTTCTTTCTGAGATCCTCGAAACCATTCTCCGACCTAAAGTAGGAGCTTGGAATGAAATCGCCCTTGAGACCCAGAACAACATTAGATACTCTACTAACACCTTGTGTAGGGTCTCTCCAAAGGTTGTGATACGCCCTTCCAGATACTCAACTGTGTTGATAGCTACGTACAACACCTCGACGGAGCATTCAACGATGATGCTGTTGATTACATCAAGTACCTCCGCGAGATGAATATGAAGTGTGTGAGAGAAGGATGCACGGAAGGGGGAGAAGGAACCTTGGGAAGCAGATAGGACGTTCAAGAACTGCTCTAGATGGCAAACCATCTTGTCAGCTGCAAGAAACACACAATGCACAATGCAATTTCCTTGGCAGAGATTTTTCATTGCGAGCTGTTTATTGGAGGTCGTTTTTTCTGAGTTCATCAAGAGGTTAAGAAGCTTTATAATTTACCTGCCTGTGTAAGCAAATGAATACATTTCTATTGAGAAAATCTTCTAAAAGCTTTCGTATAAATGAAAGCTGTTGCCCAATACAGTAGAGAGTACTGCAAAAAAGATGGTTTCTCAAGCGCGTCAATTTGTTTGGGCATCGTAGCTAACTTGTTTTATTGATGATGGTAGCCAGCAAAGCTGTCTAGAGGAAAAGAAAAATGTAGCAGCTGTCCTACCAAAGGAAAACACACTGATCATGGTAGCATCGTCAATATCAACAGGAGTTGCTGGCATGACAGGTTGCTGCTTCATGGCTGGTATTTGGAAACCACAGTTCTGAACTTCCCGTTGCAGCATTGTCAGCACACCATGGGATGCCAGTGTTGACCTAGAAAATGGTGGCATTTACTTTTACTTTGGACATTTTGGCTGTGTTACCTCCAGTCCCAGCCAATTTTAGCATCATCATCTTCCGGTGATGGGCTGTTGGAAGCCAAAGATGACTGTCCTCCTGAAATTCATTTTATTTAGTGTCTCGCATAGATACAAAGCCCAATGTGACATATTTACCCTTGAGCATAGTGTAGCTGCTATCATCTTCAGTTTCAACGCAGCTAATACAATGCAGTTGCTGGTCAAGCCAGAACAGCTCTTCCACCAGCTGCAGAACACAATTTAGTAACCAGTCGGAAATACTATTTGTTCGCTTCCCACAAAAGTTTATTTTTTGATAACTGCAGGTCCGAGATTTTTTATCTCTCTGTTTGTCAATTTGCTGAGCCAAATTTTGTAGGTGACACCTGTCAACCAAAGAGTGCAAACTTTTGAAATCAATTCCACTAACAACATTTGCTTGCTGGTTTGTATTGCATAACAGAATTGCATCATTGAGTTGAGCGAGCTGTTCACCGACATATGTTTGAATGTGAGCAATGTAAGTTGCTTGTAACTCTTGCCATGTCACCACAAGTGGACGAAAATAGCCCATGCTGAGAAAGGAGACATCATCTAGGAGGTTCTCAATACAGAATTCACAGAGGCAGCTGAAGCAACACTCAGTTGGCAAGTTGGTCAACTGCTGTGTGCGAATGTATCCATGAGTCTTCTGAACTTGTTCAGCGGTGAAAAGGACTCGAAGAACATTCAGGTAAAGTTTCCATAGCGATTTTTTTATCACACTGTCTCCAAGTGTCAAAAAACAAGGCTTAGTGGTGAGTTCTTTGCAAATATCCGCATGGATGTGGTAGCAGATGGACTGCCAGGCGATGGCCAATTCTTCTTCCGAGGTAATCTTCATAAAAACAGTGGGGTTCCTCTCCGTGATTATCTCACTTTTGGAAGCGCCATTTTTGTGGACTTGCTGAGGAAAGCAGTTTGATTGTGTCTGTTTTGTACAGATCGGACACTCTGGTACATAACTGAGCTGCGGCAAGGAACCAAACTTGCTAAGATCTTGAAGGTTGTCAAAAAGTATGTCCACTGAGGACGGGTTGGTGTGACACAAGTCCAGCTGAAAATAGAATACAAAAATGTTGTTGCAAGATATTGCCTGCTACTATGGTTTCCTGAAATATTTTAGACGTGGTAATTAACTAATCTAAGTAACATTTACCGAAAGTGTGGCAAAGCTTTTATTCCTTTATTTTTCTCTCCCTCTACTTTTCTTTAAGATAAGACGCACCGTTTTCTCAATGCACTGCATTAACCGCTGAAGTTCCAATGTGGTTTGGGTAGCGTCCTTTTCACGTGCTGTATCATGTTGTCGCCCTCTAGAAAGGAGAGAGGTCTCAATTTCTCCGAGCGTTTCTTCTATCCTGAAAAAGAAAAAAACAAATTCCGGACGTTAAATCAGAACAACGTGTTTTCCAGCGCACTTTTTATCAATCTTTTCGATCTCCTGGGCATAAATTTTGTCGAGGAAATGGGTTGCCATTATTGTACACGTGCTGATAACAAACGGTTGTTGTAGCAACTGATATCTTTCGCTTCCGTTTCCGCTTCAGGTCTTGATGCTCTAGCAGGCTCCAACAGCTCCCCATAGAGCCCATAGTTTGAGATAATTCACACAACATTGGGCACACGACCAATGAGAGTGCAACGTTGTAGAAATTATGCAATGCCAGTCGGCCAATCAGGACCCTTAACTTTGGCTAGCCTTTCGACCGGTTCTGGCTACCATCGACTTCTACCGGATTTCACGCCTACCGCCGTTACCCGATATTCAAAATAACTGAAGCTTCTCTTGGCTAAAAGAAATATTTATTTCACACAAAGCACTGATTCAAAGATCTGGTACATGGGTGCACTGTGAATACAAAGTCCACTGCGTTGCTGACGCACTGTAACTAAGTTCGAACTTGAAGCAAAACCAGTCCTCCTCAGGTAACCGAGGATGCGGCTGTAGAGTATGTACCACTGCGCCAATCTACAACGTTGCAAGCTCATTGGCCCAGACTGCGTGCGCGCTCCGATTGGTCGACAACGTTTTGAAATCGCATTTTGTACGCGCGCATGTGTGTGCAGCGTCCCGGCGGCCGTTTTAGCATAGTTTCGAAATAGCTCGCATCGGTTGGCACGGCGTCCGTCCTCTTGTGTTCCGTGCTTCGGTGATGTCAATCGGCAGAACAGTTTGTGATTCTACGCGTGTTGTGCTGTTCCTGGACACGACTGTTATCCCACGTACAGTCTATCAACTACGGAACTGGAATGCTTCGTGGGCTGGTGCGGTTGGAGCGTGAAGAACGCGTTCGGGCGCCGTCGGATTTTGAGGCCTGACAACAAAGACAGGATTACGATTACGTGCCAGACAAGCGCCTTTTCAGCTCTGCAAACAACGAAAGAAGATGCTCATTATAAAATCGGCCGGCAAGGTGTCCTCTTGTGTTTCGTGTTTCGGTGATGGCAGAACAGTTTGTAGAAGTGTTCGCCGGTTTATTCATGCGTCGATGTGATTCAACGTGTGTTGTGCTGTTCCTGGACACGACTATTATCCCACGAACAGTCTATCAACTCCGGAACTGGAATGCTTCGTGAGTTGGACCGGTTGGAGTGTGAAGAACAAGCGCGGGCCCCGTCGGATTTCGAGAGCTGTGTTCGTTTTGCTTCAAGTTCGAACTTAGTTACAGTGCGTCAGCAACGCAGTGGACTTTGTATTCACAGTGCACCCATGTACCAGATCTTTGAATCAGTGCTTTGTGTGAAATAAATATTTCTTTTAGCCAAGAGAAGCTTCAGTTATTTTGAATATCGGGTAACGGCGGTAGGCGTGAAATCCGGTAGAAGTCGATGGTAGCCAGAACCGGTCGAAAGGCTAGCCAAAGTTAAGGGTCCTGATTGGCCGACTGGCATTGCATAATTTCTACAACGTTGCACTCTCATTGGTCGTGTGCCCAATGTTGTGTGAATTATCTCAAACTATGGGCTCTATGGGGAGCTGTTGGAGCCTGGCAAAACGAACACAGCTCTCGAAATCCGACGGGGCCCGCGCTTGTTCTTCACACTCCAACCGGTCCAACTCACGAAGCATTCCAGTTCCGGAGTTGATAGACTGTTCGTGGGATAATAGTCGTGTCCAGGAACAGCACAACACACGTTGAATCACATCGACGCATGAATAAACCGGCGAACACTTCTACAAACTGTTCTGCCATCACCGAAACACGAAACACAAGAGGACACCTTGCCGGCCGATTTTATAATGAGCATCTTCTTTCGTTGTTTGCAGAGCTGAAAAGGCGCTTGTCTGGCACGTAATCGTAATCCTGTCTTTGTTGTCAGGCCTCAAAATCCGACGGCGCCCGAACGCGTTCTTCACGCTCCAACCGCACCAGCCCACGAAGCATTCCAGTTCCGTAGTTGATAGACTGTACGTGGGATAACAGTCGTGTCCAGGAACAGCACAACACGCGTAGAATCACAAACTGTTCTGCCGATTGACATCACCGAAGCACGGAACACAAGAGGACGGACGCCGTGCCAACCGATGCGAGCTATTTCGAAACTATGCTAAAACGGCCGCCGGGACGCTGCACACACATGCGCGCGTACAAAATGCGATTTCAAAACGTTGTCGACCAATCGGAGCGCGCACGCAGTCTGGGCCAATGAGCTTGCAACGTTGTAGATTGGCGCAGTGGTACATACTCTACAGCCGCATCCTCGGTTACCTGAGGAGGACTGGCTCTAGCTCTAGCCATATGCTCTAGCATGCTACAGATGCTAGTCCGCCATAACAATTTTTGAACAGTTTTGTATGGTTTCGGTGATGTGGTGAAGGATGTGCTTTTAGCTGTTGGTTTGAGCTGAAGTCATGGAGAAGTGGGAAGTAAATAATGAGGTAGTCGTCCACCAAACAAGCGAATACAAGGGTTCCGTGACATTTTGTCTAACGCCGTTTCATCGAATCGGTGGCCGCCGCATTTTCTTGCGGCGACGTGTGAAATACGTAAAGGGCTCTCCTGACCTAACCTTGGTCAGGCGTCGATGAAACTGCGTTGGACCAAATGAGTTGGATGAAATTGGTGGTCACCCTGTGTGATACTTTTAATCCGCAGGTTATTCGCCTTCAAGGAATTCTGAAGACCTGTCGTGTTTATCTAATACGAAAGATCGTCTCCAATGTACAGCGTCTAAGGGCACAGAAGTATGTCATGTCGAAACTACTACTTCGTAGTTACTTACACAAGCTCACTTCCCTCTGTTTCCACCTTTCCACCCATCAGGAGGTTATTGGGAGTGTAGGTTGTGTCATCAAATGGGTTGCCGAGTTTGAGAACGTGTCCTGTTTCTGTTCCGTGTCTCAGTTTTTATCGTTGGTTTTTTACAAGTAGACTCTTTCTTTACCTAACCAACCTAACCTAGAGCTGCACGAAGCTAACTTGCCCGATGAGAATAAGCTAATCAAACTTGATCTAACACGACATTTGTTGAAAGCGGAGTGTGTCCTATCCGTGAACCTCTAGACACTTCCATGTGCACTATGAAAACGTTTTTACAGGGGATCTGAAGCGCAACGAAAGAAAAATGCGGAAAAGGCTAATCGACTCCTTGAGCAGTTGCAACACATCAAGGTATAATAGGAAATGGTTCATTATAATAAGCCCTTTCTAGCTGTTCTTGAGTTTCAGAAGGTTGATGTCGCTGCCCTTGCAAAGGAGTCCCTTGTCAGTGAAGCTTCCTGGGCAGAAGTTGTTACGAATGTACGTTTATTTATTACTATGATAAGACTTTGAAAGTTTCATATTCTTGGATGTGGTGCCTTTTCTACATTCAGCAATGTGCAACAGATCCAGGATTTTTCTGAGGTCATACCTTGGACAGCATGCTATTACACTACCAGTGAAGGGGGGGACCAGATCTGTGAAGGAAATCAATTAATGTTGATACCTTTTTGCTTTGGCCATTATAGCCCAAGGCAACATTGGAACGCAGAGCAGAAGCAAGGTTGTTGGATCATAAGAGTGTTCGCAAATTTGTGGAACAATTCAGGAAGAAGAATCCCAGTTGGAAGTCGTGGGTTCCACAAATCATAGACATGTGGAAACAAAAGGGGATGTTCCGCGCCCAACGTACCAAAGGTGGTGAGTCTTAATTGTATCTCTTTACTGCATTGAGTAGTATGTCAACTGGGTTTGTTGATTGAAAATCTGTACCACAAAGTGCCACATAAATTGTCTCTCTATTAGACAGAATGCAACCAATCTCTCATTAATGTGACGATAAGCATCCGACTGGTGGCAAACATAGGAATCTGTCTGACCCACGTTCTTTTGAGGGGTGTCTAGATGTTGACACTCTGTGAGTCAACGCATGTGGAAACAGATGATGAGAACATGGGTCAGACTGATCGGATGCTTATCGTCACATTAATGAGAGATTGGTCGCGAGCACTGTACTTTGTGTTGTATCAATTAATGCCCATTGCAAACACGATTCAGGTGAAGAAAAAAGCGAGGACAGCTCTAGGAGAACTGAGGAGTAAGACGTAAGTAGAGAATATTGGCGATGAAAACAGTATTTGTTGTTGCGCACACAGGCCAAATTCTGCCAAGAAAAGTGAAACCACAACTAAGAAGCCTAAAGTTGTGGAACAGAGTGGTGAGAACATGTGAGTGTGCTCCATCTTTGTATCTTTGTGCCATTTCCTTCTGCCTCTTCAAGAGTGCCACCCAGGAAAGGTAGTTGGAAACCGATTGCTAAAGTTGATATGGAGGCTCAAAAGAGTAAAGTGGTGCTACCTATCAACATGAACCAACCTGAACTTGATCTGGGTTCCAGAAACGGGTGAGTCTCTTGGTTTTAAAAATCCGTTAGGAGGACCAAATATTTGTCGCATCTAAAGGGAGCTGCTCTAAATAAAATACACTATGCGGGGAAAACTCATTCATTCCAAAATGGAATCGCAGGATATTTTCTTCTATTGAAATGTAATAAACCCAGCTTCCTTATTCTATCCTACACGAAATACTTTGATGGGACATCAGTATGCTGTATTTGGCATTGGTTAATTCCTCGCTTAATTCAACCAAAGGCAAGTATGGATTTGCACGTAGAAAACACAATTGTTTGGAACCATTCGATAATTTGACCAGAAGCAAAAGGTTTAGGCATGCGGGTTGAGCGATGCACGAATGTGGTCCTCCAGAACCCATTTGTTGTCACATGAAGGTTGATCCAAGTCTCCAACAGCTTGAGATAACTGTCCCCACATGTAAAATGCAAATATACATCACTCGCCTCTTGCTAGCAGTGGTTATAAACTGTCAACTTTTGCAGAAGCGTGGAAAGTGATGCGTCCGTGCTACAGCTGCCAAAAATGAGTGACCATTTCTTCCATGTCACGAGATCACGAGATAGTAGAGACATTAGTACCATTGGGAGAGGAGGAAGCTTGACCTTGAAGCAGCAGAGAAGCTCTCGGGTCTCACGAAATAGTACACACTTGAGTACCATTGGGAGAGAAGGAAGCTTCACCTTCAAGCAGCAGAAAAGCTTTAGGTAAGTTGTTGAATTCTTAAAATTAGTTTAATGCCAGGGCATATGGCTGTGCAGGTAATGCAGTTTTGAGACTGTACAGCAGTTTCATCCAGAGTAACCAAGTATGTCAGTGGTTCCCAAACTGGGGATCGCGGCACACAAATTTAAAATAATTTCCACGCCGTGTCCACTATTCTGCATTATCAGGCATATTCTGCAACAGAGGTTTCTCATGAATGCTCTTGCATGCGCGATGCTTTCGATGAATCACACAGCCTCACTTTCACGCCTGCTTTCACTTGTCAAAATCTATGCGTGAGGTCCACTCGTTCCCACTAAAGGCGTCTGTGTCTATCACGGCGCACCACGCAGTGGCGTCTTCTTGAACTAAAGCAGATGCTAAAAACCGTTTTGTGCGCATTGTTGGTGAACAAAGCGTGTAATAGTTAGCGGATCACAGCCCCGTATTTGCTCAGGATTGAGCGCTGGTTCGTAAATGTGGTTTCTGAGTTTTGCGTGCATCCAACTGTTTAATAATGGAATGATTTCTGACCTCTATCAAACGAAAATCATCGTTGCCGAGGTGTGCCCGTCGCTGCCACGGTGACAGGCCGGAGCGCTCCAACTGCAGACCACACCCACTCTACTGTGACTTTGGTGGTAGAGAGCCCATCATTCGTTCGTAGGAAAAACCGTCTGCTACAAACATTGCAAGCCGTTTCTTGTTTACTTCTAGTCTTTATATGATTTATATCACGTTTTCTAAAAAAATACAAAGCGTATATGCAGCCTGAGAAAATAAGATTACGATCACATGAGTCATATATCCATGGCTTCTGTGCAATCTCAGAATTCACAGTAGCAGAAAGCAAGCGATGGTGGCGGTATTGTGACGCCACCTGTTAGCCACTGAACCAACTGCGTGGTGAAACCAGTCGGACAGGCTGCACACTGTCGGGGAGCACGGGGTTTTCGCTGTACAAGCGCAGTTAATTTCGGGCTGCACCACTCGTTCTTCCCGTAATGTCTGCGGTCCCAAAAAATCGTGGTTGTGTCGTGGACAGCCTTCAAACCCTCCGTTTCGGACATCGTGTAGCCGGAGAACGCATGGCGTCTCCGAAGCGGTAGCAGACATTCCGGCCTGTGCGATTTGCTCACCTCGATCATGTGATCCCAAGTCCAATGAGGAGCGTCACATAGTGATGCGCGTGGTGGCGCTCATCACGTGCCTATCGTGAAGGCGAAGGGGGGTGTTTTGCGCACGGGAGGTTCAGGGGGCTATTGCAGGCGTCCCAATTTCGCTACGGTTGCACTAATTGTGGGAAAACTGTTTTCGGCCGCCTGACATTCCATACTGACCAAAAACAGAAACAAAGTTGTGGGCCTCTAGACTGCTCCTTTAAAATCTCGAGACCTTTCTTGAACGTGGCTTGTGTAGCAGCTCAGGACACATTGGATACTTTTGTTTAAATTCCCTCTCCCATATGGACATCTCATAGAGGATTTAAGAGCAATAGGGGAAAGCTCAATTCCTCCATCTCTACTTTGAGTCGTTGCGTGATCAGCGGTATGACGCCAGTGTCCACCGTGAGATTATCCAACAATTTTCTGCAACTTTGATCTTGATAGTAGATTGCGCAGTTGCCGTCTCTGTGTCGTTTATGAAGCTCTAGAGGTCAAACTCTGTTTGTGACGCCTCATCTACATTATGAGACACAATGTCGGCTTCAGTCGGCACTCAGTGTCGCTCGCACGTTGGATGCTTCTTCACGGAACTACGCGCACAAGCTTGGCTGGTTACGCAGTCTGTTTATGAGAAGAGTAGGAAGGAAAAACCAATGAGACTGTTGCAGGCAGTAGACTTGTTTTTTCTCTTGGCCCGAAGTCATCTTGTACGAAGTGCTGAGAACAAACGACCGAGCGTAAGGCTGGCAACCAGCGCATTCCCTTTTGCTCACCTTCCCGCGATATTGCGTTGAGACGTGCATCAACAACTGTCTGGTTTTACGGTATTTTGAGGTAAGCCCGAACTTATTTGTCTCTGTTGACGGACACAGCAGCACCGAACAGTTCTTGGGCATATTCTGCGTCAGCCTCAACGAGGATCACTGCAGCAACACCTGAGTTCTGTCGTACATGGCTTAAGTGCCCTTCAGGCACAAGCAGACTCCCAAACCTCAAAACAAAGCACTGGATACAGGCAGCACTTGATGAAAACCAGATGATATGCGCTTCCTTCCCGTCTGCATTGTAAAGGCGGAATGCCAAAACTCTACAGTGACAGCTCTCCTATTGTTTCCCTAAAACGGTTGTAGGCCAGAGTGAAGCGGAAGTGGCCGTG
Organism: Ornithodoros turicata; assembly: GCF_037126465.1. NCBI lineage: Eukaryota > Metazoa > Arthropoda > Arachnida > Ixodida > Argasidae > Ornithodoros > Ornithodoros turicata. Next base: position 107,995,355 of record NC_088203.1, on the reverse strand, counting down.
GTTAGGGTTAGTTTAAGTCCAGTCATGCTGGGGCACGTTGCTCACACGTCTGCCATGTCGTCTTCCATCGTGGTCGTCATGACAACGGAGCTGTCAAATGGCTCGAGTCATCTCCCGTTCACAAAGTTGGTTGTTTGCCGCTTTACGTCAGTTTCGTCGTAACCATATATGGTCATCATGAGGGAGATCCGAAATAGTTCTTGTCTTTCCCAAATTCCCGCTTGGTCACTGCGAGCAAACATCACAGATCTGCATGCTCTCATTATTGCTGTCGGAACAAGTGAGCACGTAGTATCCAGCCAATTCCGTACTTTGCGATGCATTTTGCAGTGCAGTGGAGACTGTTTGTTTGGTTCGTCAAAGAGCTATTTGTGGCATCCTGTGCAAAGAAAGGTGTGGTGATCAAATACTGATTTTCAGTATACCCTATATGTATGACAAACTTGATTTTCCGTAGCAAGAATAAAGATTGATGAGAACACGTGTCAAGTTGTAGACCACAGTGTTTGCCTTGGCATAATGTTGCTCTCAGTGCTCCATCTCTGCAATGTGCTAAATTTATTAAGATTGTTTTCGTGTTGTGCATATTCTAACAATGGCGTGCCATATCACTTCTGCAAGCATGAAGAAACAACACATGCTACATCTGATTATGTACATCTGCATCAAATACGGTGATCATACTGCGTTCTGTGGAATAAAAGGCCAACTGTTTTTAATTGAATGGCGAGAAAACATGTGGAATTTATTGCTTTTCCCCGTGGCTCTGGAAAGCGTGTTAACTTCCGCAGGTGAGCAGACGACAAGAGGGGGAACGATTATGAAATGCACAACAGTCTCTGTAGCAGAGAATATTCACTGTTTTGTATTATATATTTCACTCTAAACACAACCTAATACACCAAATAAAAGATGTTTCATTACATTATTATAGAGAGGCAGGGAAGAGGGGTGAGATTACGGATGATGGTGCACACCTCTTATCAATTCTTCTAGTAATTTAATAGCTCGTCGGGACAACCCAAATTGTACCATTAGCAACAGAGAATGTGGCCTCAGTAGGTCAAGCGCTTAGAAATATCTTATACAAAGTATATTTGGCACAGTCAGGCTCATGCAAACTAGCACAACTATTTCGATATGCTAAGCTGAGCAAAAGTATTTCCTTTCAGGAAAGAGGAAGACGAACAAGGTGGGCATTGCAGTAGTAAGTATTCTACCGACATTTTACCGGCATTTTACCGACCTCTTCCAGGAGACCTCCACCCATCCTGGCTTGCAAAGAAGCGCCAGAACCAAAGCATCGCGCAATTCAAGGGCAAGAAAGTCATCTTTGACTGACCTCAAATAAATCACTTTATTGTCAATTTACTCGCACGGAGAACATATTTACAAGAGTGTGTTCTTAATGGAGTTCACGCTGGGAAGAACTCATCCCAGGCGATCCTGGTGAGTTTAAGGAGAGCACAATGTATAGAGTACTGCAGAATTAAGGCACCAAAGCCTTTGTAAAGTCCAGCAGCACCTTCTTGGATGATTATAGACTGGAAACAGTCTACTGGCCCTAGGTACTGCGAAATGACTGGAGCCACAGAGCAACCAGTGTCCAGGTTGTCAATGATGGTGCGGGTGCCCTGCAAGTACAGCCTGACCCACTTCCTTTCATTATTTCGTTTCCAACAAATGGAGGTTCCTGGAGCTTACCTGTGCAAGACAGTTTCCAAGGGGAAAAGTACTACATCCGCTATTAAGCTGCCCGTAAACGCTGCCATCAACTCTGGGAAATAGGAATGCGTCACTCTGGGAACAGCCCCCATCTGCACATATGAAAAATGTCTCATAGCCATGTCTCATAGCCATCATGTGGGGGAGGGGTACTCACCCTCTGCCTCTCCCGCACATTAGACCACCATAGCACCACTGACTGCACTACGGAAGAGAGGATGTAGTGGAGTACCCCATGGACGACCGTTGGTCCGACCAACTTCCAGATGGGGAGCATTCGACCATGGCCACCGACCATGCGACAGAGGCCCTCACGCAGGCAGTCCAGTACACCAGGTTTTTCGCTTGCCATGTCGCACTGTACAAATACACATTTATATATCAACTTCCCCCAAATTGTACCTTCAGTAGTGCATTTGGTAGAAGGACACGAGGGGAATGTACATAGAATCTTTCCAAAAATATTTTTCTAGCTACGCCACTGGCTAAAAGGTGCATTTTGTTGCGAATACCTGCACGACTTCAACGAGGCTGGCACAGTAGAATGGCGTGATTAGTGCAAACGTTGCCCTGCAAAAATTGCTTCCTTGTAAGCGTATATTTGCGGCACTGTTGTAGAAAAAGATTACCCTTTGAGTGCTACATGCTTTGCCATGTGCTTGAGGGAGCTTTGTGATGTTACCTCCCTAAAAGAAAACGAGCACAGATGTAGGGTAGGGTCTCTTTTTTAGAACACATACCGTGGCAGCAACATCACCTCAGAGAGACATGTTTCCATGGCCATGGTGAGACCACGAACAATGAACACACTTGGAGCTCCCTTCCACAACGTTATCAGGCCCTTGAAAAGCAACGCAACTAAAATACAATCGCACTTGAACTTTTCTTTCTTACCTGTCGTTGTTGTAGCTTAGCAATGACTGGGAGCAGCGTAAATGGCGACAAGTGAAACTTGTGTGCCTGACAATTTACCTGTGGCAGGAAAATTTGTAGCCTGGAATCCTCATTTGTCTACTCTGAATGAAACGTACCTGGCACTGCCGTCGTAGTACCACGCATGGATGGGAAATGACATTTTCTGCCAATATACTGTAACATTCACAAATTAATCTCTCTCACTCAATGTATCCATTTCTTACCTCATCAATCTGAGTCCCACACCAGCATACTGAGGCTCTGGAAATGACAACGGAGAACGTCACACGTTCTATGTTACCGCATATTTTGGAAATAAGCACCGCTATACTGCATACTGCTATACTAAACGGATCTGTACTTGCTGTTTCGTTTTTATTTCATAGTTTTTGCAACAAAAAATAAAAATACGGACGACCACGATAGACACGGCGATTTCCAGTGGCAGCAATTCCGTGTTAGCGCCGCGAAGCAACCGTAGCTATGAGAGAGGGGGATTAGTATGCATCCTGGGCCGACTTGAGGGGGAACTGTGGAAAACCCAGGGAAAACCTGAGACAGGATTGGAACCCGTGTGACCAACCACTATTGCTGTGGAACGCATTTGATGTGACGTGGACAGCAGGAAGGGGTTTTGTGTGCGTCCTGGGCTGTTGACGGCTCCCACCAAGGAGGGGACGAGGCCCATGCAGACATATGGAAAGCAATGCCATTTTGTACACGTTTGGCAGTACAGTTTCCTTTTTTGGTTCTCCGAAGCAAAGATGCTAGGATAACAACATCTCTTTGTATATCCTTTCCAGCCCACGTTTTATCCCTTAATAATGTATTTGCCTCCACACCTGAGCTGATTTGTTCAGTAGGGAGGTTTAGCAGGTAGGAATGCTTTTATGATAACTGTTCGGTTTGCAGTGGATGACATCACGTTGCTGGTCTTTGATTTGAAAGCATTTCCTTTTGTTTCCCATGTGTTAAAGCTTCCTTTTCATGTCCCTGTCCTGCAAGCACATACCCCTTTTCCTCCTCTGGAGCAGAGAGACAAAGCCTTCCCGTTAACAGTTTGTAACAGCCAAGTCGTTGTGCTACATGACAGAGAGTCAATCTTCCTCTGCAAGTCAATCTGCATTCCTTGCAGCGGTCCAACAGTGTCTGCCCATGCAGCTGCACTAAGTGCTGACCAGAGCTGCATAAGTTACTCACGGAGTGCAATTAAAGTTGCAGTTACATTACTTCAAGAGTAACCAAGCTGCAGGAAAAGTTACTTAGATGGAAATGCACCTCGGTTACAGTTACTCATGAAATGTCATTGAATTAAATCCCAATTAATTTCGGTTACTGATGTTCAAGATGTAAAACTTTGGAACACAGTGTATCAAACGTAGTACTCGTTGAAAACAAACTTTGGAAACAACCTCGTAGTCAAGCTGAGAATGCTGATAAATTTGTTCTTAACAGCGGGGCATTTTAAAGCTGTTATTAGAATCGCTCTGTAATGTTCCACCCCATGCATGAAAATTTGGTTGGAGAAGTAACTTCCCTCAGAGATTAATTAAATTACAGTTACACATTTTAGAAAGCAGTTGGTTACAACACTTAGTTACGCGAAAAATAGTTACTTTACAGCTCTGGTGGTGACCCTCCTTCTGTTCCTGATGATGTCCCTATGGCGTTTGTACCCAGGGGTGGATCTAGAGTGGGGCCTGGGGGGAGGGGAACACTATGTCCTGACCCTCTCCACAAATTCTGTCTCCATCTACCATACTGGCCAAGGCTGGACCCCCCCCTCAGAAAAATCATGGATCCGCACCTGCACGCACCATCAAATCGGTCGACGTCGTGAGGTCCTTTTCGGACATTTTGTCCTGAAATTATGCTTGTTTTCTATTGTCTTTATGATTTCAATCAGTAAACATGTACACAGTGCTTGTAGTTCAATTCCAAATAAAGATTACCATGCAATCGGAGCAGTTTTGTGAGGGCCAAAATCTCTCTACTATTTTTGTAGTGCAATGGAAGAACGAGTTAAAAATTTATCATAGAAGAGTTTTATTTTTAAGCAGCAATTGTCACAGGAGAGCATGCGGTAGAGTGGTATGTTACTGTAAATCAATCAGTGCTGACGGCAGTGATTGTAGTTCAATATTGATCGTGTCTATCCCAAGAAAACTCCTGCCTTGTTTGTGCTCCTTCCAGTGAATTTTTTCTTTTTTAGTGCTATAAAATCTGCTCTCTAGTTACCACACCAAGATGAATCAGTCTTATTACAAGTATGTACATCTTATTATGTTAGGGTGTCTACCAAATTGCTACTTTCAAATTCCTTGACATTTCCAGGTTGGTAGACACCCTTCCATGTGACAAAAAAAATGTGAAACACCAGCTCGACACAACAGGCGACAAAATTTACGTTACAACCGTTTAAACGTTACAAGTAAATTTTGTTGCCTGTTGTGTCAAGCCGGCGTTTCATCTTTTTTCGTCATGAATCTTCATCCTTGTAGTATATGTGTACGGCATTGAAGGGCATTATGAGTTGGGCGTACCCTGATCAATTTCTTTGGGATTGGGTCGGTTGGCGTCTCCTTCAGCCAGAACCGCAGGTGGCAGTTGCGAGAAATCATAGTGGCCACGAGCACGAATATTGGGCCCCACGGTCAATTCGGGGATCGGCTGAAGGTAGTCTCCTTCGCGACCATAGTTGTTTTGATGCACTCCGGCCATGTTTCTAGCACAGTGCCGATCACTTCACCTGTAAGCAATTATCAAAAGTATTCCATATGTGCCACTCGATGCTGTCACGGCGCTTTCAATTTTGCAAGTTCTGAACAACAACGATCTCGCAACAAAATCATACAGATGGTCGCCATTAACTTGCGTGTATGTAGCACACTCTCGAACCCATGCTCGAACTCGAACCGGCTGCCGTCCTCGCAATTTTTTTGCACATGCGACAGCGATTATGAAAAGAAACTTGTACAAATAGTATGTCAACTTTAGGTAGCTCGATTGGTAAAGAGGCAAGATTGCCTGAACGGCCCGAATTGTAACCATTGAGTCAATTGAGCAGTCACGTGACACTTGATGCCCAATCAGGGACGCGGCGTGACATTCAAACGTCTGCGTTCGGTGGATGTGGTGCCAGTGCCAGTGGTGTGGTACGGTGAAATCTGCATTTTACCATAGACTGAGTTAAGTCACAACGTCTGAAATATGGCAAAACATATCTATTATTCGGACAAATACTACGATGAAAAGTTTGAGTACAGGTAAGTGGCTTCACTAGTTGTTCCACGTTTCAGAGTTCCCTCCATTTCCGTTCGATTGTTGATTCGCCATTGTAGATGTGCTGCTAGCTTTGAAGTGGAACTAAAAGCGTCTGAATTAGCAGTTTCCTATTGTCACAAAACCTTATTCGATAACGGAACGCTTTTTGATGCAGCCAATATTTTGCCACAACAACTGTCGTTTCAGGCATGTCGTCTTGCCGAAAGAGATAGCCAAGAAAGTTCCCAAGACTCATCTAATGTCTGAAACGGAATGGAGAGGTATTGGCGTCCAGCAGAGCCAAGGATGGATTCACTACATGATTCACGAGCCCGGTAAGTCACGCCAGTCGACTTGTCAATGAATTTTACAAGTAGTAGGATCCTGAGAGTTTCTGCTTTGCTTCACTAGCATATTTGCTCTGTTCCCTCTGGCTCGCTTGATGATTCATGATCGGGATATACCCATTGTTGGTGGCACACAAATACAGGTCCAGTCATCCAGACTGTCTCTCCTCCTCACTTTATGATGTTGAAAACAGGCCATAAGCCCGGAGTAGTCATTTAATGTAATGGTAACGACAGTAGACACATTCCAACCCCATGAATGACCTCTTGCACACTGATCATATGTTGCAATCCAGGTTTACACAGATACATTTTTAAGTTTTCAAATTTGAAAGACATCCTGTTGCTGGAAAATAAGTGTTCTACAGAGCAAGACATTTCCTCACAAACTTGAAATTATCTAGTTCATCTGTACTATATGTAGACAGAGTCTCGTTCTTTTGCTTTCAAGAATGGACTGTCAAGCACGGCTTTGAGCTTTGCTTTAACAACAGATGCACCTCGAGCCCTTTGTCCTGGACGATGTCTCCACGAGAGCTAAGTTGGCAAACTCAAACTTTGTGATGGATATGGGAAGGAACGAGAAATTAGCTTCAATGGCTGCTACGCCATTTTTCACGCTAACAAATAGTCGCTGACCACTTGACGCACAATTTCAAAATTTGCGGCATAGTATTTTGCTTCTTTGATCCACGTGCCCCATCTGGTGAGCACAGTCTGAGGAAGCAAAGCCACACCAAACGGCGATTTCAACTTGTTGGTTGTGTATTGTAAATGATGATGGGATTGAACAGAGTGCAGAAAAATGAGCTTAATATGCCCCTGTACAAGATAGGGTCCTAAATATGCTCAAGGCATTTCGGCACTTGCTCAGCATTCCTTGGGTCACAGTGTTTTGCCTGTTGGCTCCATGTTGATGTCACAAACACTTGTACCGACTGAAACATATTCTTGCTCGACATATCATGGCTCATCTAGAACCAACTGCCGCTCACGTGTAGTTTCTGATATTCATAATCCTATCTTGTTTATACTGCCACACGAATGCTTTCGTATAAAAAGTACTGCGTAAAATTTATTCACTCAAATTACCGAGTGCCTCTCTCAGTAATACAAAAGTGAAATGACCCCCCATTTTAGGCCCTGTTCTTTTCCTTGTGTACGTGGAGATATCAGATCCAGGATTATCTTAATAACCTCAATGACTAATGGAAATAAATAGCGACGAGGCATATCATTCACCTCTTGAAGGTTCCCTCTGTGTATGACTCCTATTTGGACCTATGCTTGGTGCTATCTAGTGATTTCTATTGGACCACACATATCAATTCTGTTGTAATCAACACAGATAAGACACTAAGATATGTACCACAAATATACAGATGAGATTGAAGCCGCACAATTATTGTACATTCTACAGTTTAAAAGCTATCACGAGTTGAGAAGAGAACTAGTTCCTCACGCCACACAATGATTGTTTCGGTTGTATTTGTAAATTTGATCGACAGACAGTAAATATTTTGCATGGTAACTCCTGATGGTCAGCCTGATAAAAGAAACATCTCATTCGTTGATCCCCTGAGTGGGATCATTGAAACATGTATACTCTAGTATACTAGACAAATATAATAGTGATAATAATTTTGGGCTTCACGTTGCAAGACACCAGTCGCGGTGAATGTCACAGTGATCGGTTTCGTCAATGATCAAAATCTTGATCCACAGCATAGCATAGCATATTTAACATCCGTTCCTGAGCAACTTGTAACAATGTCCTCTTGAGATGAGCCATCCAGGGTGGCCTAATCTTGGGTGGGTGCCACGTTTTTATTTTGATGTATAAAAAAGCAGGTTGTTCAACAGCAAATGATCTAATGATCCTGCTTTCAGTCATGGTTACATTATGGCATTTCCTCAAGCCCTTCTAAAAAATATTCAACTGCTCTCTGTGTACATGGGTTATATTTAGTCTAAATCAGACTACATCATGGAGGGCCACTAAGAAAACACCATACATACCTCGATATATGATACCATAAAAATGTACACAGGAAAAGGATTGTAACTAAGTTGAAAACTCCGATAAACATCCTCCGAATTTTCCAAAATTAAAACTCTGAACCTTAGTGATCCTTGCGCATCTGCGACAGGTCCTGTGTCAGTTTTTTGCAAACCCAAAAGTTAGTCTTTGGTGCGAGGGGAAAAGGATCCGTCAGATGTACAAAGTTGCAATCCGCGGGTTTTGTGTTGTTGTATCACAACTTCATTTTGACTCTGATCCTTATACTTAAAAACTAATTAATTTTACCGATTACTTACACATCACATCATCATCATCTCTCACATACTCACCGTAGTTTTGGCGCTCTATGGCCTTTGTGCCATTAAACCCATAATCTCTCTCACTTAATTAATTACGAAACAAAAATAGTTGCTCGCACCACTGGTAACAGTATGCAGTCTCTCCTTTTTGTGCACGATGAACCATTTTATTCTTAAACTTTGGCTCATTTTTTGTGAAACAATTAGGGAACATGAAGTGACATATAATATACTAATGAGCCTCAGCCATATATGGGTGCTGACACATAGCACGTGTGAGCTTACATAAGCCCCTTACAAAGTGAAGGGGGCCTGCTGGTCAGAATGAAAAGAACATACCAAGCTGGTTTTCTTTGTGCATTCTAAATGCATGCTGACATTGTATTCAAGAATCGCCAATGGGTCCAACTCTATTTGCATTTACATTTGCCCACAGACACCTCAGTCTATGGGGACCTGAGCCAATCCAACTACCATGAAACGTGTATTCTGTGCTACATGCTGGGGCCAAACGGGTAATTCGTCGTAACCGCTACTAGTCGTGAAATCTTTCACGCCCTCCTGTCCACTGGAAGCACTGTAGCACACAAATGCTTCAGTCTATTATAGTTGCCTTGTGGAGCTGAATGTGAACAGAACCCTTATCGTCGAACCTAGATCCGAACCGATAAATGTCTTGGTTTGACACTGATTCAGAACTCATTACTGAGAATTCCATTTGACACACCAAGAGAAGGATAAATATGAAACACGATTTCTCACACACAACAGAACAGTTATGTACAAAGGCCACTGTATCTTCATTTTTTAGTAGTCCCAGAAGAACGTCAAGAAAAACAATGTACAAGTTTCCGGCAATGCAGAATCAAAAATGACAAGAGAGCAAGACTGTTAAGAGCATCAGCTGTTTACAATATATACATTAAAAATGAGACTTCAGGTTCAGTCCCAGAAGCAATAACCAATTGTCAGCAATGTCAGCTAGCTATTTCTCTCTGATTTTTCATTTATTTTTCAAACTTGAAATTGTGAGCTGAGGCAACTCCTTTGTGAAGGACTACATATTCTTGCATCGTTTTTATATATTCAGATACAAGTGTTGAGAAGCTGTACAACGTGTTGGTTGGTACATTGAAACATGATGAGGCTACAGAGACACGACAACGTCCTCTGTCCTTGTCTCTGTTGCGTTGCCTCATCCTCACATTAGTTACGTTGTTATTTTATCAAATTGCACGAGAATACCATGTTGCTGTGTCCGTAACAACCTGAGGTTCATGAGCTACAGGAAGTGCCATGTGTTCCGTCTATCATGAACAGAGGCAGCAGAGCCCTGGTCTACTAAGGAGGAGGGGGTTCACAGCGCAGGATGTAATTTCTTTCTCCAGGTTCTATTTTTGCGGACAAGGAGAAAAGCTACCAAATTTGATGACAACCCATATGGTTTTGAAGGGTGTCTACCCAGTATACTTTGCTAGGTTGGATGCTAAATGCAGGTTACTCAACAAAAAGAACTCTTTACCAGATAAGTTAGTGTGCAAAGAATGTAACTAACAATGTTGCGGGTTATAAAAATTAACTTCTTAGGCTACTGTGGAAAAGTAACAAGTTACTTGATACATAATATAGACTTTCTAGTTATTTACCTTTCTATAATTCAGAATTTGATCTCATAAGGGGTGGTGCAAGATGTTTTGCGCAAGTAGTTTTAGTTACTGTAAACATATTTTTATTCGCGGCTTATTAATTTTCGTGAATCGCTCACCTAGTCATTGTGAATTTATTTGCGAGTATTTAATTTTGCAATTCCAGGGCTGTTCTTTCGCTGGAAAATCTTCAAGCAGTGTTCATGAGTACAACTTTTCACAATTTTTTTAGTGGTCGCAAAATTTGCGAAAATTGATACGTCGCGAACAAAAATACGTACAGTTGATGCGGCAAAAACAGTATACCTTTGTGCTTTTTTAGTGGGGCAGTTGATGATTTGGTTTTGTAGTATGGTTCTTGAACTGTGCTCAAAGCAGACATTGAAAGTTAAGTGAATTGTCCTGTATGCAGATTTCGTAGAATCCTGCCATGTTTTAACTACATGGGGTCCTCTGTTATTACGAATACACAGCTTGTCGCTGAGTCTCCTAATGTACGACCAAAACATAGTTTTATTTATTTATACATACTGCAGCCTCACTAAGGCTAATCCTTTGTGGGAAGAGCACCAGCAATGATATTTATACCAAATGTGGTGAAATTGAATTATAAATTCCATACAGGATCTAGAGGGTGGGTTCTCAATTTCTATCTTCACATACTACTAAAATTTTTTCTGCTCTTGCATGGTAGGCACTGTAACCAAATGCGCTGATGGTCACGAAGTCCTCCTCTTAGTCTTTGTGCTACCGAGAATCATCACGCATGATTTTATTTGATACAGCGGTTACTGCATATGTCAGCTGGAAGGGCAACGTTTCAGATTGTGTTAAGCCCTCTTGATAATACTCTTACCAAAATAGTATTCCAAATATAAGTATTTGGGAGTAGCATCACTGTTACTGAAATACTGTTTGAATCTCTTTCGTTATTTCGTTCAGTGGTTAAGACTTGACATGTTTGTTTAAAAGCTGTAGTATGAAGAAAAACAAGATGAAACTGCTCAAGTACAACGGCCTCGCTTTGGTAATTTCAGCGTAGTTTAAGGAGCACACATTTTGCAGTGACAAGAGTTATTCGATGGCAGTTATATTGGAAATGGAGATTTTGCTGTTCTCAAGGTGATTGATTTCTTGCTCATGGTTGCTTTCCACAGAGCCACACATCCTGTTGTTCCGTCGGCCCCTACAGGGTGGCCAACCGCCTTCGCAGGAGCAACAGATGAAGGATGATGACATATAAAGGGGACCTAACTTATGATCTTCACTTTGGCGCTCTTCGTGTATATAGTGTATAAACAGCATGGGTGGTTTGTGTTACTTTTTTTTGTGTGTAGCTCCTGGTGGTAAATAAATTGTTTTCTTTTCTTTTTTTCTTAAGCCTCATTGAGTAATCAAGGAGAAAGGATCTGATGAGGTGAGCTATCAACTGCAGATCATTTTCTGCGGACTGTTGCAAGATGTGCACCGTCTTAACCATACTGGCATTGTATTCCACTTATCTGCTACACAAGTGAATTGCCCATGGACCATATGGTTGAGATAATAAGCTGCTTTTATTTAATATCTGAAAGTCACTAGGGTTGGGAATCCCACGGCGATCCCAGGACAGGATTCGTGTAAGACCGAAACATACACAGCCTTTATGTAGTAACTTGAATTATTCCTGTGTCTCCTCAACGTTCTCTCACGTGTTAGCCAAAGCATCTGTTTTTTTATATGTGTGTCGTTTTATAGAAAAACTGACGACACCACTACTCAAACACTATGGAAGGAACTCACAGGTGTCAACAATTGCAGCCTGCTTATCAGCAAGGAATGGAAAGAGACCACCCCCTTACGCACTGTGGTCGTCGGATGTAGTTCCAATTCAACTTGGATGCTAGTACTCTTCATGTCAATGAATGAGCGGGCGTCAGCTTTGGTTGTTCATAAACATAGACACAGAAAAGATGCAGGGGCAAGAATATCTCCCCTCTTTTATGTTGAATCTCCAACTCAAAAATCTTGTCTGACAAACCGTAGAACAAGACTACATCCAGCTAACTAGTGCAGCAAATGATGTATCTGTTATGTTACTCATTAGGAGGCCTATGAAAGACCTATGTCTCCTAATTTCATGGTAACACTCAGTCGTGTGTGCACCCACACAACCAGGGACTATTTTTTCCTACACCCGGCATTGTCATACGTGCACCCAACAACGCAACACTGTGCATTACTTTTTAGCAGCTATCAATTGAGGCGCAGCATTAACGTTCTTCCCCTGTCTTTCTGCTACTTCCTGCTAGTTCAAGTCAATAGCAACAGAAATCAGTAGCAGATACTACAAGTTACCAGCTCATGTGACTCAGTGGCTAGCAGGCTGATTATGTCGCATGAACACTGGGAGGTACCCGGGTTCAAATCCGCAAGTGGGAGAAATTAGTGGTCTATCATGTTTGTCAACGAACTACTATTGTATTCGATTTTCAATATTTTTCCGAAATATTTAAGTCCTGACAATAGACTGTGTTTTACATTTCAGGTAAAATGACCGAGTTCATAAGAGGTCCTTGAAAGAGCCTTATCAATTTTTGTGCCAAAATTTAGTGGGAACCATGCTTTTCCAACAGGAAATTGTTTCTTATTAATGCTAGTCATATTTTTTGTTAAGTGCAATGTTAATGAACATAATTTAGTTGAGCAAGGTGAACTATATGTTGTCTAAGTTGTGTTGAAACACACAAAAGCTTCTCAGAGAGTAGAGAAGGTCTCTGGAAATATTAGACTGAATATTACTTTTACTCGAGTCCACTTGGCACAGAATTTAGTTGGTCATTGGATGCTTTCAAGAAGCTTTCTTTGGCATTATTCATGCTGGATCTTGCGCTTGTATTGCAGTAGGAGTTCCCCATGCCGTGCCTACATATGGAATGTGAATGTTCCTATTGTCTATAAGGACAATTTTTTTTCTGGACCGTTCTGTGCAAATGTACTGCCCCCAGAAGATGTGGTGAGTGAGTATCTCGCATTTCCCACACTGCGATTGTGGCTGCATCAGACCTTCAAGGTAGGGGGGGCTCGATACGAAAACTCGCCCCCTGCTGATCCTGTGTCGACAACACACACACATACTTGTGCACACTGCAAACTGAGGATTAAAAAAAAGGAACGAAAATAGTTGATTTAGACGTTCACAGTACGATTACACGTATAGGCGATATATAGGTGTCACGAGATTGGAAGTATTTTGAAAAGCTCATACTTCGAAAACCACTCGAGAGTGCTTCTTAGATATACGCCATGAACTGCAAGAACTTTCACGATCGTCACACTGGTCCCCCCCACCTCACATATATTATGTTCTCCGATTTGCACGATTTGTGTGGGTCGGTCCGTGGCAGGTAGGGGGGCCCCCCCGCGGCTATGCCACTGGGCTGCGTCCTCGGTGCAGCTTGCATGTACTGCTCATCAGGCCCTCATTTAGAGCATCTCCCTTTAATTGCCGTTTTGAAAGGGGCAGCTGCAACCTCCCTGAGGTGTCCCCGGACGGGTCAGCATGGTGGGCAATAAAGCGACGGTCAGCATAATTGTCACCCGCTCCTAAAAAAATTGTCTATAAACTACTGAAAGAAAAAACAACAAACGATTACAAAATTTTTCGTTTCGGAGTTTGTACTGGTTCGGAGCAGCGTGTGTAAATTTGATTGCGCAGTTATAATATATATTTTTCGTGGCGACTCCTGGTGGACAGTATGGCAGATGAGCCAGGGTTCAGAGCCACGTTAAATGTAACCTCCTTCAAAGTAGCGCGGAAGTCATTTTTAACACCGTTTTCTTTCTATAAAACTGTTAAGCAGGTCAGTAAGATTCACCACGAGACCTAATTCACCCCACAGTCGTGATTATTGCAGAAATTAAATTGAAGGTACACCGCAAAAAGCAACCGTGCACAACGGTGATGGAGAGCAGTACCAGCCTGTGACCTTGCACTGACTCTATAGTTCCCGCTCGCTGATTGGTCCACAGAAATGTGTCTGCTGCTCGGCTGTTCAGGGCTCTGAAATAGCTTTGCTCCTGGCTGGGTCATAATTCGGCCACTCCAAAACTGTTTACGGCGGTGATGGAACAGGGTGCTTACCTCCACTGAGCAGCGAAGCAGAATATGTGGACTGTGTAACGTCATGCTTCTCCTCCTCGTTACACCCAGAGTGGCAAGTTGAGAGCTATGTTTACGCTACGAGTTATTTTTTTATTGCTGGGAAACAAATTGCACACATCAAAACCTTACGTGCTACTCAGGTAAACTGACACGCACTTTCGTTGGACACCTTAATCTGTTACCCTGCACTGGGAATTTTATCCATTTTAAGATACATTGTGTATGTATCACAATCTGGATATCCTTGCCTGGTATCCACATTTTGATTTATGCTGGACCATGGTTATTTAGTGACGGTTACTCTGATCTTACGGCTGCGAAGGTGCCAACATCCAAACCTTTATTCTGGCAATTATTTCAAAGGTTATTTAGGGGGTTGTCTGGGGACTTGAGCCAGTCCTTGCGGATCATATGTTTGAGCTGAGAAAGTCGCAAGTTTGGATTCTCAGCCTTGAGCTCCGGGAGACGTCTCGACTCGTATGCCTCATATGCAGCCTTCACTCGACGCTCAGGGTGTCGGTCGATGTCACTTGTGCTAACAAAAGAAGACAAGTTCTGGTCTGGAATACAAGGATTAAAAGATGCCTACCTGAGTATAGCAATAGCATCTTGGACACTTCTTGCCTCGTCCCCTTCGACAACGATACGGTTGACATTTTCTTCCAAGGGCTTTTCATGATGCAGTAGCTCTTCTTCTTTTTTCGCTGGTTCTGGAATTGCCAGATATTTTTGTCACTAGAACAACATAAAACTCGGGAATAATCCCCACGCTTCTTACTGTGCTTCTCGGCCATGGCTGCTATGTCCGCACGAGTGACTTTCTCAACCCGTGCCTTTGCCGACTTGATACTGTTCATTTCTTCATCGTACATCTGCTTCAAAGCAGCTTTCTTTTCAAACAGCTCACTTTTCTTTTTTTCTCGTTCATCCTGCGTAGGAAGCCATTATTTGGTAAGCCAGCAACAATGATGAGCGTGATACCTTGCGCTGCTGTTTCCGCGTAATGTGTTTGTCATCGTCTGCCCAGAGAGCATCTTCCGCGGCTCTCTCCTTTAGGCTTTTCTCAGCTTCCTTTTTGGCTTCTTTCTTTGCTCTTGCATCCGCAGATTTTGTGTTTGTACCAAATTTCTTGGGCATCGTTTTACGGTTCTGCGAGGACGTCGTACCATAATTTGTTATTACAATTCTGGGATTAAGATTTCTTCCTTCAGAAAGGAGGTGCACTTTCAACATATATTCTTCTACCTGCGGGATATGAGCATACCACCTTCAGGAATATTTTCTTTGGGAAGCACAAACATTAGTTTATATGAACGTGGCGTCCATGCTACTTCCTCAGACAAAAACAGGATTTCCTCATTTGGCCTGATGTATCCAAAATCCCTTTCTTGCAAGAACGCATTCCTATCTTAGCCCTTTTCAACTCAGTCTTTCACATGTGATTCTCCAATTCCCGCAGCTCAACATAAAGGCCAGGTGTCAGTAACGTTGACTGTCTCATGCTGTACCCATCACTGTGG
Organism: Ornithodoros turicata; assembly: GCF_037126465.1. Classification (NCBI taxonomy): domain Eukaryota; kingdom Metazoa; phylum Arthropoda; class Arachnida; order Ixodida; family Argasidae; genus Ornithodoros; species Ornithodoros turicata. Next base: position 107,979,472 of record NC_088203.1, on the reverse strand, counting down.
ATGATTACAAAGCTTCAAAGACCTTCCATGTTCCTTTAAGCTAATAATTTAATGCTGCTTAACCGAGGAAAACATTATCTGTGTATTTCAACTCATGTTCCATTATAAGCTATTATCGAGTCGTTGCTGGCAAAAGAGTATGGCATATATGCATATTCTCCATTCCATAGTGGAGCTGAATCGTGTCCCTGTAGTTCACAGATGTAGTGTCACATCATGGGGTTGTTGGCACAACCACAATCTACTAGTGAGAATATTATATTTTTTTACGATACCCGAGCAAGTAATTCTGTATTTGGTTTGATGGCTGTACTATAGCAATGAAACTGCTCCAGGGGGCAGCTGTGTTTAGGTTGGTTAGTGCATTAACAGCTAACAAGCGAGCAATTCATCACACTAAGACTTTGAGAGCCTCGTGTCGTCCCTGGCTTGGGTAGGCTGGTAAGGTTCGTCTAGTGCCTTGGGGGTCCACAGCATTAGACTGTGCCGCCGTGTCAGAGTTAAACTGCGTGTGTTTTAAGCAGATACAAGCATATAGCTTGTCGGATATGTTAATTTCGCCTAGCTAACACGGAATTCTGTATCTGAATCGACATTTCTTCCAAATGGGATACATTGGAAGAGATCCAAAACTGCACATGTAAGGCCGGCTGGCTCAAGAAAGGGCACAACACAACAAAGTTATCTGATCCTCATATGAGTATATACGTGCTGTGCACATGTTTCACCTGTACATGTGTGTCTAGTCGCATTAGATTTGGCAGGGCGTGAAGCTGGCACCGTCCAGAAGGCGCGCAGAAAGATGATCTCAGCTAACTTGCAGTAACCAGACTTGAATAAGCTATCCAAACAGTAAATGAACCTAAACGACACTGCATGAAGGAAGCCGCGCAATGGCGACGCCAACAAAAGAGTATACCCAGTCCATGTTACTAAGTACTTTCTGAGTTCTTGCCATCATTCTGTATCAAGAGATACAGGGTGGGTGCAGATAAAGTAGCCCCACAATGCTATACGTGCATGAGTGTGGGGCTACTTTATCTGCATCCACCCGAGGGATCCCGCCTGACAGACTCCGATGTATAAAGAATCAGGTTCGTCCCACGGACTCTTAATACTTCCAAATAACTATTTGTACATGCCTAGAAATGATGCAAAATGACCACTTCCTTGCCTTCCTAATTACACATGAGCTAAAGTAGCGCCAATGTCCAATCTGTGTTGCTGTAAAATAACTTTTACATCACTTCGAAGACTGCACTAGCCTCCACGGACGAAAACGCCTGCAATCAATCGAGCTAGCCAGAACCAGCATGCAACCAAACGTATCGTTTGTGCCCGTGGGCATGCACCGGTCGTACAAAAATGGTGGGCATTGATGGCGGTGAAGATGAAAGAGGTTTTGGGGAAAGAAGCATACAATATACAAGGCAATACAAGGGGAGAAGTGGAAATAGCCCTATGTCCTAGGTTGTGGTCATAGGGCCTAGTACAAAAATCCTGAGCTAAGTATACAGTTTACCTTGAAATTTACACATTGACGTCATCCCTCCAGAGGGCACTAGCACTAGCCGCCGCCTAAAGTCCCTCGATCGCTCGAGGGACTTTACCGCCGCCCAGAGTACGGCTCTGCCGCCGCCCGTCAAAAATGCGAAAACGGCTCCAAGCCGCCGCCGATGAAAACAACCTCGTCGACCTATACGAACCAATACGAACCACTACGAACTGCCGAAAAGAGTCTACCATGTCCGAAGATTACCGCGCTGGGACATGACATGTATGGCTGTTCGGTACGGTCGTACGGTTGTTTAGTTCAGTGTCGTAGCAGCAACATATGCAGAAGTGCGTTGTGGTTGGACCTATGTTATTATGTTATGGCTTATGTGAAGGTGCAATACAGCATTCCAGCACTGCCGTAGTAATGTGTTTGCAAAACGTTGGCTGCGTCGTTAGAGCCCTTTTATAGTAACTCAATCAAGAATATTTCATGCAAGTATTACTTACACGCAACACTTTTAGATAAATTGAGACATGGAGTGGGTTGGCTGCATAGTTGTGGTGGACTGTGGGGCTGTCTTGGGCACCTACCAAGGGAAGATCGTGAGCGTGGACCCTCAGAAGCAGCTGATTGTCCTGGCTAAGGCTACACGAAATGGAGCTACTTGTTCCTCTCCGGATGTCACGATAAGGTATCGCTAGCTCTCACAAAAATCTTGTTTAAGCTAAACGTGAGTCCCTCAAAAGCTGTGGAATATCAGCGTGTGCATTTTTGACAGAAAATACTTGTCCAGAATTTTGTCACTCATAAGGTTCATTCTAAGAACTGGCAGGTTTTGCTATGAGGCTGTGGCTGACCGCCTTCAGGCTGACAATTACGTGGAAAATGTGATATTAGACGGCATCTTTTACTGTGAAGCAAAATTTGAGAGATTTGTACATGTTGAGAGTGTATGCTGACATGCAGTGCTCAAGATATTGTGGACCTCAATATCATAGAAGCTTCCGAAGAGACCAGTTCTAATGGCTCAACAGTGAATGCCCAAAGCGGATCATCATTGCACACCAATGCAGATGCAGATGGGAGCAGGAAAGGTAAGTGTACTGGATGTGTGACAAGATTGTGTCTCTTATATATTTGCTGCACAGGCATCACCCATTCTGGAGACTTTGAGTGGTCACCTTTTCTCTCATATTAGATGGATAGATTGTAGTGGCACCCCTTGTGGGCCTCTTTGTAACGAGGGTGACCACAGAGACCAGCCAAACAGAGTTTCCATAAGACCGCAAGCATGATACACAGGGACAGCGCAAACAGAGTTGTTGTGGTGGAATGTATAAGTAGTATGGAGTATTTTTATGTGAGCTCAATACGAGTAGTCTCTGGTGAGAATCCATTCTTTCTGAAAATGACATAGTCTGTCCTAGACTTTGTGCATTACCATAAATTGAATTGGGCAGCTGTAATGCACTGTTTACATGGTTGTGACCTCCAGGGTGGCCGGGCTCAATAGGTAAACCACACCTGTCGAGATCAGAGGTGAAAATCTAGAATATTTCAATATTTAAATACATAAATGTATAAATACATATGGAATGTCACGACCGGTGATGTTGCTTCACGAGACTGGAAGTAGTTTGAGAAGCTCAGAATTCCAAAACTATTGAAGAAGGGAAGACATAATTTTTTCTCCCTCATTTGAGTGGGTGAACACATGGCAGGTATGAAAAGCTTGAGCCGGCTACGCCACTAGTTGCATCAAGAATTGAGTTTGGAGCAAATCCAAATGTTCCAAATCCAAATCTTGCCAACATTCCAAGAAGTACAACAGTTGCATTGATACATGGATTGCAGAATCAAGAAAGAAGCAGACGTCGACTCCAAAAAAATGTGAGAGCAACAGTCGTAAAAATGCAGCCATGCGTGAACGAGATGAAGCATGCTTCAGTACCCCAGTTGACAGTGATGTGTTGGAGAAGGACTTTGATTTTGAGAAGAACTTGGCACTGTTTGACAAGCGAGCCGTATTCAACGAAATTGAGGCGACAATGCTGCGACCAGGACCTCAATCTGTGCCCAAGTATAGATGCGATGAGAACGTCCTCGGCGGGGGAGAACCTACAGTTCTACGTCAGATAACCGTGCCCTGTCCTTGTGATTTAGAGTATGTTACAGGTAAGCACTGTTACGCATCATCACATGCTGCATTTGGCACACCAATCTGGTACCCATGAGGTATCAATGCGAGAAAGTGTACTTAATGCAAAATTTCCGAGACTGGCACAATTGAGACAAAGGCGAGTTAATTTGAGAGCGTAATTATGTTGAATTATCTGGAATTAAAAAAATTGTGTGCCAGTTGTTATGTCTTGAAAACAACAAGATTTTCCACATGACAACACCAAGATGAAACCTTTTCAGACACTGGTCTAGTGGTGCCAAGCGTAACAGTAGAGCTCAGAGATGGCATTGTAGAAGCCTGTGAAAGATTTGGATACTTGTGGCCTCGGCAGCTGGAGATGCTGGGCCGTGCATCAGCAGAAATGGTCATACAACTGCTTGGAGGATGCCATCGGTGAGCAACCCTGTTTAGAAGGAAAGCCAGTCTATGATGCAGAATATGTTACAGCTTAGATCCTCAGAACAGTCACCAGCGTCCAACAGTGTTAGTTGTCTGTGGTGCACATCGCCAGGGCACCCAAGTCATTTGCTGTGGGCGACACCTGGCCAATCACGGCATTAGGGTGATACTCCTCGCTGCTTCTGTCCAGTCGAGCGTCTTTGCGACAGAGTTGTCGCTCTTTAAGCTCAGTGGCGGAAAAGTGCTCCAAGCAGTTGCAGGTGAGTGGGTGATGAGTGTGTGGGTACAGATGACTTAGACCATTCCTGCAGACCTGGCAAACTACACAGTGGACATAGTCCTTTCTGGCCTAGATGGTCCTGCAGAGGCTCTGGAGCCAGTATGGACAGCACTCATCTGTGCCTGGGTGCGTCAGAGCAAGGCATCGGTGCTAGTTGTGGACCCTCCCGCAGATCGAGCTCCTACCTTGTGCCCAAAGTGGGTCCTTATGCCTCTTCTTCCCTTGGCCATAAGGAAAGATGTGGCGTCTTCTGCTGGGCTCTACCTCTGTGACATTGGAGTGCCCAAAGCTGCCTTTAAGGAACTTGGGGTACAGTACGCGTCTCCTTTTGGGTCCAAGTTTGTTATTCCATTGCACGCTCGGACAGCCTCGTAGGACAGTTGGACCTTGGTTATACGTGGTGAGATGTGCCATGTTGCGAAAACACCCATCAAATGGAGAAATTGATCTGAAGCAAGTAGTGATGTCACAAACTTTTCTCTAACGTAAGGTTTGCAGTTGAACCCGCTGGTTTCGTGCGACCAACTTTCAAATTTCTTGACATATTCGTAGACTTCTAATCAACAGTTAGAAATACTGTTATTGATATAGCTTTTTTTATAACTGACAAAATTGAGTTATGCCAGTATCTTCACTCCTAGCTTCGTGTCTTAGATCCGTCCGTCTGCTTGAATTCTGGCAAAGAGTACGGGTGAAATGATCTGTGTTTTGTTTTGGGGATTTTATGCTGTGAGTACAGTGGATCATTATAAAATTTGTGATTTACCACTTGGTACCAGCGAGACATGCATTGGTTTAGTGTATTTTAAAGGGGACCGATATTGTATTTGACGTATTTCAAGTTACCTCCACTGCGAGCATTTCTTTTATTTGTATTTGGTTCTTTTTCTTTTATAGACACGGATACAACATGTGTATATGCAGTATTTAGGGCAAGGTGGACAAACTTTGCACCATTACATTTTCAACTGTTAGTATTTTGAAATTATGTGTGATCCTTTTTGTTTTATAGGTGCAGGTTAAGCATGTGTATGTGCCAACACGTAGCTGGCTTGTTTTGGTTTAGACAGAGTTTATGTGCATGCAGTGTAGTTTTGCCGTTGTACTTGACGAACAATGCAGTTTCAAAGGCCCCCGTGGCGCATTAGATAAGGGGGAAGCAAACCAACAAAATGTTTGTCCACAAATCACTGCAGAAAATTCATCAAAATATTTTTTTCATAGCAAGCCTGAGAAAAAGACACCGTCATCTATCACAACAACGTCAGTAGGAACAGAATTCCATTCTGAGAACTTGTAACCAACTGTGTGACTGTGTTTCGGGTGTAGTTTGGATGAATGGTCAAGACAGTTGAATATGAAATGAGCTTTGGAGACATATTATATATTAATTATCTTGGAGGAGACTTGGACACAGTGTTGCCCGTAATTTTAAATTTAGAGGGACTCTGACCAGAAGTTTGCCAAATTTTTCGTTTGCATCAACGTATTTCGAAAGGAGTGCATGTACAGCGTCAACCAAGAAGAGCTCTTGAGATGGATGCTTGAAACAAACGAGTCTTTCATGTCTTTTTCTAAATTAAAAGATGCTTTTGTGTGCAACTTGGACGCACCACGACCGCTTGCTAGGCAGTGTCCATAACAGGTGTTTTCCAGGTTTTTCATCTGGCTAACAAAAGCCCAAGTAAACCCTCTCTGATTCACTAGGTAGAGTTAGAGCATCATATTACACACAAATTTGTGGCAGCATTTTGACTCATAAATGACGTGCTTCTGAATTTGGGAAAGGGATAGACGCACAGTGCAATCAAACCTTGGCAAATTTTTTTTCAGTTTCCTGAATGAAAGTTGGAATTTTGCGAATTCAAACCTTGGACAGATTCGTGATATTACTAGAAAAAAGTCTGTAGGAATTGGTGTTGTGCAAGGACTGCTGCCAGTGCGACTGAAGAGGCTTGGTTGGAAAGGTATTGAAAATTTCTCGTTTATGTATAAGAGTGATTTCGAAGTAATCACTTCTAAAAGCCACACTGTTGTAATAGCAGAATGGATACATTCTGCTGTCCCAGAAGATAGTGTTTGCAAAAAGTATACTTCCAATGATGCACCGTTTGTAACTATCGCATTTTAAAAACCTCACTAGTATATTTTAAAAGCAATAAAACTGCAGTCCAGGGGACATGAAAGGATGAGACTTGGGGTTTCACCACTTTTAAAATGTACCAGCGAACAGCCCGGTTTTTATAGTTTTTTTAACCTTCTCTCTAATTTTTCTTATGGATAAAAATGCTGCAAGTTGTGCGTGTTTAATCTATTTATTTCATGCTGTAAAGCTGCTATACAGTTTTATTGAGGATGATGTTAATTGAGCATAGAAGCACAGTTTTATGCATGTTTCATTGATCGAAAATTTTTATTAATTGAAGTTGAAAATCTGGTGTCGAGGTACCTTTCTCTAGTATTTGTATCTTGCTACAGAAGTATGCTCATTCCCTGCATGTGTGCATTGCATAAATGAGAATGTGAACTACTGTGGTAGCGTCTGAAAAGTTTTGAGTCTTATCAGCTGTTTATTCCAAGTTTTGTGTTCAACAATAGAACATCGAATTTCTTTTGTAGGGTATGTGTTCAGAAACAAGTTTGCCTAATAAATGTAATAGACTCATACAGCAAAGGATGTTACGGATTATAACAGAAAATGAACCAAAAGACGCCATTGTAGCAGAGTCCCTATATTAAGGCGGACTCACTGCTTAAGAAAGTCTAAGGGGAATTTTTGTTTGTAGGGTTCCCGTAAACCTCGTGAAATTTCTACAGGAAACAAGTAAAGGCGCATTCTCCTCCAGTTTATCTAGGGAATGACACATTTTTGAAGATCTGACGCGACCCACTGATTTTTGGCGAATAAAAATTTCTAACATTTTCAATACATGGGAGTCTACGGGAGGTGTAACAAAATCTCTTCTCCCCCGTCCGCCCGTGATATCTTGGCCAAAATGGTGTCATTCCCTAGAGTAGCAGCCTGGGAATTGATTGCAATCAACAAATTGGACAAGCTTACTGCAGTTTTCCAGATCCCTGGGAATGAAAATAATGGCTCTGTCGTTTGCTAGCATGTTCCACACACTTGCGCTGATTATATTACGTCCTCAGCGCGCGACAAAAGCAAAGCGAGGAAAACAATTTGGTGCCAACCCTCTCCGGAAGCGAAGGTTAACTAGATCGCACGAATTAAGAACTCTCATAAGTAGCGTCAGTTATAACCGGATGCTTTGAGTTCTCCTTGTGCTTCATTTATTATTTGCTACAGAAATTTAGCTTTTTTCTCTTTCCCCACATTTTTCTTGCATTCACTCATGTGATACAACTTAGCCACGTCCTACATTTCAAATAAACCACGCTATGAAGCATATGCTTTGAACCAGACAGCCACAACTTGTCATTATAATGCCGCTATCAGAAGGGTAATGAAACTTGTCCAGTGGTTTGCTAACATGCTTTCAAACTCATCTACCTGAACACGCTGGTACAGGTTTACATTGATATAGTGCACAGAGCCTGAACCCAACAAACTATTGGCACCATCACGGAGCTGAAACATTAAAAAAAAATCAATACTCAGTTCAAATAATAGTTCCCTGTCCCAGTTAGCGAATGTGGGAGAAACTTAAGTAAGGGTCGGGGTACCTTGACTTTAACTGTCGCGATATTCTGGAAGCCCATATTGAACTGTGTCTGAAACACACCTTTCATTTCCAGAAAATGGTCCTATGTTTTAAATAGTCTTAAATTAACCATCCCTAAACAGACATGAGTGCCGCCATTTTTATGACTGCAGTGGTTTAGGCGCTCTGTACCGCTGGCGCATGGGCGTTCCCAGGATTTTTTTCAACGGGGGCAAGAGTGCAAATCCCAACCCCTACCACGTCTTTCTCTGCAGGCGGACGTTGCGCACTGTGGGTGTTCAGAGGTTCCTATTGTGACATCAATAGGAACTTAAGGCTAACCTCCTAAGGCTTTCATCTGCAACAGTTTAAAAGAAAAAAAAAGGAGTTGCAGCATCGCAAAGGACGGTGCACAGAATACTAAACTTACTCTGTGGGAGCATAGTGAGCACTAAATGAATCGACACAATTAGCCCCTTTCTGGACTAAATGAATGTTACAGAGTGAAGGCTTTCATATGCAACAGTTTAAGAAAAAAATAGTTGTTGCATCGCAAAGGACGATGCACAAAATACTAAATTTACTCTGTGGGAGCATAGTGAGCACTGAATGAATCGACACAATTAGCCCCTTTCTGGATTAAATGAATATTACAGAGTGAAAGCTTTCATATGCCACACTTTAAGAAAAAATGAGTTGTTGCATCGCAAAGGACGATGCTCAAGATACTAAATTTACTCTGTGGGAGCATAGTGAGCACTGAATGAATCGACACAATTAGCCCCTTTCTGGACTAAATGAATGTTACAGAGTGAAGGCTTTCATATGCAACAGTTTAAGAAAAAAAAGTTGTTGCATCGCAAAGGACGATGCACAAAATACTAAATTTACTCTGTGGGAGCATAGTGAGCACTGAATGAATCGACACAATTAGCCCCTTTCTGGATTAAATGAATATTACAGAGTGAAAGCTTTCATATGCCACACTTTAAGAAAAAATGAGTTGTTGCATCGCAAAGGACGATGCTCAAGATACTAAATTTACTCTGTGGGAGCATAGTGAGCACTGAATGAATCGACACAATTAGCCCCTTTCTGGACTAAATGAATGTTACAGAGTGAAGGCTTTCATATGCAACAGTTTAAGAAAAAAAAGTTGTTGCATCGCAAAGGACGATGCACAAAATACTAAATTTACTCTGTGGGAGCATAGTGAGCACTGAATGAATCGACACAATTAGCCCCTTTCTGGATTAAATGAATATTACAGAGTGAAAGCTTTCATATGCCACACTTTAAGAAAAAATGAGTTGTTGCATCGCAAAGGACGGTGCACAGAATACGAAACTTACTCTGTGGGAGCATAGTGAGCACTGAATGAATCGACACAATTAGCCCCGTTCTGGACTAAATGAATGTTACAGAGTGAATGCTTTCATATGCCACACTTTAAGAAAAAATGAGTTGTTGCATCGCAAAGGACGATGCTCAAGATACTAAATTTACTCTGTGGGAGCATAGTGAGCACTGAATGAATCGACCCAATTAGCCCCTTTCTGGACTAAATGAATGTTACAGAGTGAAGGCTTTCATATGCAACAGTTTAAAAGAAAAAAAGGAGTCGCAGCATCGCAAAGGACGGTGCACAGAATACTAAACTTACTCTGTGGGAGCATAGTGAGACTGAATGAATCCACCCAATTAGCCCCTTTCTGGACTAAATGAATGTTACAGAGTGAATGCTTTCATATGCCACACTTTAAGAAAAAATGAGTTGTTGCATCGCAAAGGACGGTGCACAGAATACGAAATTTACTCTGTGGGAGCATAGTGAGCACTGAATGAATCGACACAATTAGCCCCTTTCTGGACTAAATGAATGTTACAGAGTGAAGGCTTTCATATGCAACAGTTTAAGAGAAAAAAAGGAGTTGCAGCATCGCAAAGGACGGTGCACAGAATACTAAACTTACTCTGTGGGAGCATAGTGAGCACTGAATGAATCGACCCAATTAGCCCCTTTCTGGACTAAATCAATGTTACAGAGTGAAGGCTTTCATATGCATCAGTTTAAGAGAAAAAAAATGGAGTTGCAGCTTCGCAAAGGACGGTGCACAGAATACTAAACTTACTCTGTGGGAGCATAGTGAGCACTAAATGAATCGACACAATTAGCCCCTTTCTGGATTAAATGAATATTACAGAGTGAAAGCTTTCATATGCCACACTTTAAGAAAAAATGAGTTGTTGCATCGCAAAGGACGGTGCACAGAATACGAAACTTACTCTGTGGGAGCATAGTGAGCACTGAATGAATCGACACAATTAGCCCCGTTCTGGACTAAATGAATGTTACAGAGTGAATGCTTTCATATGCCACACTTTAAGAAAAAATGAGTTGTTGCATCGCAAAGGACGATGCTCAAGATACTAAATTTACTCTGTGGGAGCATAGTGAGCACTGAATGAATCGACCCAATTAGCCCCTTTCTGGACTAAATGAATGTTACAGAGTGAAGGCTTTCATATGCAACAGTTTAAAAGAAAAAAAGGAGTCGCAGCATCGCAAAGGACGGTGCACAGAATACTAAACTTACTCTGTGGGAGCATAGTGAGACTGAATGAATCCACCCAATTAGCCCCTTTCTGGACTAAATGAATGTTACAGAGTGAATGCTTTCATATGCCACACTTTAAGAAAAAATGAGTTGTTGCATCGCAAAGGACGGTGCACAGAATACTAAACTTACTCTGTGGGAGCATAGTGAGCACTAAATGAACCGACACAATTAGCCCCTTTCTGGACTAAATGAATGTTACAGAGTGAAGGCTTTCATATGCAACAGTTTAAGAGAAAAAAAGGAGTTGCAGCATCGCAAAGGACGGTGCACAAAATACTAAACTTACTCTGTGGGAGCATAGTGAGCACTAAATGAATCGACACAATTAGCCCCTTTCTGGACTAAATGAATGTTACAGAGTGAAGGCTTTCATATGCATCAGTTTAAGAGAAAAAAAATGGAGTTGCAGCTTCGCAAAGGACGGTGCACAGAATACTAAACTTACTCTGTGGGAGCATAGTGAGCACTAAATGAATCGACACAATTAGCCCCTTTCTGGATTAAATGAATATTACAGAGTGAAAGCTTTCATATGCCACACTTTAAGAAAAAATGAGTTGTTGCATCGCAAAGGACGGTGCACAGAATACGAAATTTACTCTGTGGGAGCATAGTGAGCACTGAATGAATCGACACAATTAGCCCCTTTCTGGACTAAATGAATGTTACAGAGTGAAGGCTTTCATATGCAACAGTTTAAGAGAAAAAAAGGAGTTGCAGCATCGCAAAGGACGGTGCACAGAATACTAAACTTACTCTGTGGGAGCATAGTGAGCACTGAATGAATCGACCCAATTAGCCCCTTTCTGGACTAAATCAATGTTACAGAGTGAAGGCTTTCATATGCATCAGTTTAAGAGAAAAAAAATGGAGTTGCAGCTTCGCAAAGGACGGTGCACAGAATACTAAACTTACTCTGTGGGAGCATAGTGAGCACTAAATGAATCGACACAATTAGCCCCTTTCTGGATTAAATGAATATTACAGAGTGAAAGCTTTCATATGCCACACTTTAAGAAAAAATGAGTTGTTGCATCGCAAAGGACGGTGCACAGAATACGAAATTTACTCTGTGGGAGCATAGTGAGCACTGAATGAATCGACACAATTAGCCCCTTTCTGGACTAAATGAATGTTACAGAGTGAAGGCTTTCATATGCAACAGTTTAAAAGAAAAAAAGGAGTCGCAGCATCGCAAAGGACGGTGCACAGAATACTAAACTTACTCTGTGGGAGCATAGTGAGACTGAATGAATCCACCCAATTAGCCCCTTTCTGGACTAAATGAATATTACAGAGTGAAAGCTTTCATATGCCACACTTTAAGAAAAAATGAGTTGTTGCATCGCAAAGGACGGTGCACAGAATACGAAACTTACTCTGTGGGAGCATAGTGAGCACTGAATGAATCGACACAATTAGCCCCGTTCTGGACTAAATGAATGTTACAGAGTGAATGCTTTCATATGCCACACTTTAAGAAAAAATGAGTTGTTGCATCGCAAAGGACGGTGCACAGAATACGAAATTTACTCTGTGGGAGCATAGTGAGCACTGAATGAATCGACCCAATTAGCCCCTTTCTGGACTAAATCAATGTTACAGAGTGAAGGCTTTCATATGCATCAGTTTAAGAGAAAAAAAATGGAGTTGCAGCTTCGCAAAGGACGGTGCACAGAATACTAAACTTACTCTGTGGGAGCATAGTGAGCACTAAATGAATCGACACAATTAGCCCCTTTCTGGATTAAATGAATATTACAGAGTGAAAGCTTTCATATGCCACACTTTAAGAAAAAATGAGTTGTTGCATCGCAAAGGACGGTGCACAGAATACGAAATTTACTCTGTGGGAGCATAGTGAGCACTGAATGAATCGACCCAATTAGCCCCTTTCTGGACTAAATGAATGTTACAGAGTGAAGGCTTTCATATGCAACAGTTTAAAAGAAAAAAAGGAGTCGCAGCATCGCAAAGGACGGTGCACAGAATACTAAACTTACTCTGTGGGAGCATAGTGAGACTGAATGAATCCACCCAATTAGCCCCTTTCTGGACTAAATGAATATTACAGAGTGAAAGCTTTCATATGCCACACTTTAAGAAAAAATGAGTTGTTGCATCGCAAAGGACGGTGCACAGAATACGAAACTTACTCTGTGGGAGCATAGTGAGCACTGAATGAATCGACACAATTAGCCCCGTTCTGGACTAAATGAATGTTACAGAGTGAATGCTTTCATATGCCACACTTTAAGAAAAAATGAGTTGTTGCATCGCAAAGGACGATGCTCAAGATACTAAATTTACTCTGTGGGAGCATAGTGAGCACTGAATGAATCGACCCAATTAGCCCCTTTCTGGACTAAATGAATGTTACAGAGTGAAGGCTTTCATATGCAACAGTTTAAAAGAAAAAAAGGAGTCGCAGCATCGCAAAGGACGGTGCACAGAATACTAAACTTACTCTGTGGGAGCATAGTGAGACTGAATGAATCCACCCAATTAGCCCCTTTCTGGACTAAATGAATGTTACAGAGTGAATGCTTTCATATGCCACACTTTAAGAAAAAATGAGTTGTTGCATCGCAAAGGACGGTGCACAGAATACTAAACTTACTCTGTGGGAGCATAGTGAGCACTAAATGAACCGACACAATTAGCCCCTTTCTGGACTAAATGAATGTTACAGAGTGAAGGCTTTCATATGCAACAGTTTAAGAGAAAAAAAGGAGTTGCAGCATCGCAAAGGACGGTGCACAAAATACTAAACTTACTCTGTGGGAGCATAGTGAGCACTAAATGAATCGACACAATTAGCCCCTTTCTGGACTAAATGAATGTTACAGAGTGAAGGCTTTCATATGCATCAGTTTAAGAGAAAAAAAATGGAGTTGCAGCTTCGCAAAGGACGGTGCACAGAATACTAAACTTACTCTGTGGGAGCATAGTGAGCACTAAATGAATCGACACAATTAGCCCCTTTCTGGATTAAATGAATATTACAGAGTGAAAGCTTTCATATGCCACACTTTAAGAAAAAATGAGTTGTTGCATCGCAAAGGACGGTGCACAGAATACGAAATTTACTCTGTGGGAGCATAGTGAGCACTGAATGAATCGACACAATTAGCCCCTTTCTGGACTAAATGAATGTTACAGAGTGAAGGCTTTCATATGCAACAGTTTAAGAGAAAAAAAGGAGTTGCAGCATCGCAAAGGACGGTGCACAGAATACTAAACTTACTCTGTGGGAGCATAGTGAGCACTGAATGAATCGACCCAATTAGCCCCTTTCTGGACTAAATCAATGTTACAGAGTGAAGGCTTTCATATGCATCAGTTTAAGAGAAAAAAAATGGAGTTGCAGCTTCGCAAAGGACGGTGCACAGAATACTAAACTTACTCTGTGGGAGCATAGTGAGCACTAAATGAATCGACACAATTAGCCCCTTTCTGGATTAAATGAATATTACAGAGTGAAAGCTTTCATATGCCACACTTTAAGAAAAAATGAGTTGTTGCATCGCAAAGGACGGTGCACAGAATACGAAATTTACTCTGTGGGAGCATAGTGAGCACTGAATGAATCGACACAATTAGCCCCTTTCTGGACTAAATGAATGTTACAGAGTGAAGGCTTTCATATGCAACAGTTTAAGAGAAAAAAAGGAGTTGCAGCATCGCAAAGGACGGTGCACAGAATACTAAACTTACTCTGTGGGAGCATAGTGAGCACTGAATGAATCGACACAATTAGCCCCTTTCTGGACTAAATCAATGTTACAGAGTGAAGGCTTTCATATGCATCAGTTTAAGAGAAAAAAAATGGAGTTGCAGCTTCGCAAAGGACGGTGCACAGAATACTAAACTTACTCTGTGGGAGCATAGTGAGCACTAAATGAATCGACACAATTAGCCCCTTTCTGGATTAAATGAATATTACAGAGTGAAAGCTTTCATATGCCACACTTTAAGAAAAAATGAGTTGTTGCATCGCAAAGGACGGTGCACAGAATACGAAATTTACTCTGTGGGAGCATAGTGAGCACTGAATGAATCGACACAATTAGCCCCTTTCTGGACTAAATGAATGTTACAGAGTGAAGGCTTTCATATGCAACAGTTTAAGAGAAAAAAAGGAGTTGCAGCATCGCAAAGGACGGTGCACAGAATACTAAACTTACTCTGTGGGAGCATAGTGAGCACTGAATGAATCGACACAATTAGCCCCTTTCTGGACTAAATGAATGTTACAGAGTGAAGGCTTTCATATGCATCAGTTTAAGAGAAAAAAAATGGAGTTGCAGCTTCGCAAAGGACGGTGCACAGAATACTAAACTTACTCTGTGGGAGCATAGTGAGCACTAAATGAATCGACACAATTAGCCCCTTTCTGGATTAAATGAATATTACAGAGTGAAAGCTTTCATATGCCACACTTTAAGAAAAAATGAGTTGTTGCATCGCAAACGACGATGCACAAAATACAAAATTTATTCTGTGGGAGCACAGTGAGCACTAAATGAATCGACACAATTAGCCCCTTCCTGAACTAAGTGAATGTTACAGAGTGCAGTCTTTCATATGTAACAGTTTAAGAAGAAAGGAGTTGTAGCATCGCAAACGACGATGCACAAAATATACTAAATTTACTCTGTGGGAGCATAGTGAGCACTAAATGAATCGACACAATTAGCCCCTTTCTGGTCTAAATGAATGTTACAAAGTGAAGGCTTTCATATGCAACACTTTAAGTAAAAATGAGTTGTAGCATCGCATTGGATGATGCACAAAAGACTAAATATACTGGACGTGAGGAATGGTTGGATGCTTCTATTGGTTGGAGAGTGTGACTTCACTTCGTGTCAATCCCGGGGTTGCACTTGGACCTCGCGCAAGAAATGTGAGGGTGTGCTCGTCCCCGTTCGCAGTGCAATATGTTTTGTACACGGCGTTTGGAGTGGAGTATTTGGCGCCAGGAATGGTTAGATGCTCCTATTGGTTGGAGAGTGTGACTTCACTTCGTGTCAATCCCGGGGTTGCACTTCGACGTCGCGCAAGAAATGTGAGGATGTGCTCGTCCCCGTTCGCAGTGCAATGTTCTTGACACGGCGTTTGGAGACGGGTACTTGGCACGAGGAATGGTTGGATGCTCCTATTGATTGGAGCGTGTGATGTCACTTCGTGTCAATCCCGGGGTTGCACTTGGACCTCGCGCAAGAAATGTGAGGATGTGCTCGTCCCCGTTCGCAGTGCAATGTTCTTGACACGGCGTTTGGAGAGGAGTACCTGGCGCCAGGAATGGTTGGATGCTCCTATTGGTTGGAGAGTGTGACTTCACTTCGTGTCAATCCCGGGGTTGTACTTGAACCTCGCGCAAGAAATGTGAGGATGTGCTCGTCCCTGTTCGCAGTGCAATGTTCTTGACACGGCGTTTGGAAAGGAGTACTGGCGCCAGGATTGGCTGGATGCTTCTATTGGTTGGAGAGTGTGACTTCACTCCGTGTCAGTCCCGGGGTTGCACTTAAACCTCGCGCAAGAAATGTGAGGGTGTGCTCGTCCCCGTTCGCAGTGCAATGTTCTTGACACGGCGTTTGGAGACGAGTACTTTGCACCAGGAATGGTTGGATGCTCCTATTGGTTGGAGAGTGTGACTTCACTCCGTGTCAGTCCCGGAGTTGCACTTAAACCTCGCGCAAGAAATGTGAGGGTGTGCTCGTCCCCGTTCGCAGTGCAATGTTCTTGACACGGCGTTTGGAGAGGAGTACTTGGCGCCAGGAATGGGTGGATGCTCCTATTGGTTGGAGAGTGTGACTTCACTCCGTGTCAATGACTGGGTTGCACTTGGACCTCGCGCAAGAACTGTGAGGATGTGCTCGTCCCCGTTCGCAGTGCAATGTTCTTGACACGGCGTTTGGAGACGGGTATTTGGCGCGAGGAATGGTTGGATGCTCCTATTGATTGGAGAGTGTGATGTCACTTCGTGTCAATAGCGGGGTTGCACTTGGACCTCGCGCAAGAAATGTGAGGGTGTGCTCGTCCCCGTTCGCAGTGCAATACGTTTTGTACACGGCGTTTGGAGTGGAGTATTTGGCGCCAGGAATGGTTAGATGCTCCTATTGGTTGGAGAGTGTGACTTCACTTCGTGTCAAATCCGGGGTTGCACTTCGACGTCGCGCTAGAAATGTGAGGATGTGCTCGTCCCCGTTCGCAGTGCAATGTTCTTGACACGGCGTTTGGAGACGGGTATTTGGCGCGAGGAATGGTTGGATGCTCCTATTGATTGGAGAGTGTGACTTCACTTCGTGTCAATCCCGGGGTTGCACTTGGACCTCGCGCAAGAACTGTGAGGATGTGCTCGTCCCCGTTCGCAGTGCAATGTTCTTGACACGGCGTTTGGAGACGAGTACTTTGCCCCAGGAATGGTTGGATGCTCCTATTGATTGGAGAGTGTGATGTCACTTCGTGTCAATGACGGGGTTGCACTTGGACCTCGCGCAAGAACTGTGAGGATGTGCTCGTCCCCGTTCGCAGTGCAATGTTCTTGACACGGCGTTTGGAGAGGAGTACTGGCGCCAGGATTGGCTGGATGCTTCTATTGGTTGGAGAGTGTGACTTCACTTCGTGTCAATCCCGGGGTTGCACTTGGACCTCGCGCAAGAGATGTGAGGATGTAGTCGTCCCCGTTCGCAGTGCAATGTTCTTGACACGGCGTTTGGAGACGAGTACTTTGCGCCAGGAATGGGTGGATGCTCCTATTGGTTGGAGAGTGTGACTTCACTCCGTGTCAGTCCCGGGGTTGCACTTAAACCTCGCGCAAGAAATGTGAGGGTGTGCTCGTCCCCGTTCGCAGTGCAATGTTCTTGACACGGCGTTTGGAGACGAGTACTTTGCGCCAGGAATGGTTGGATGCTCCTATTGGTTGGAGAGTGTGACTTCAGTCCGTGTCAGTCCCGGGGTTGCACTTGGACCTCGCGCAAGAGATGTGAGGATGTGGTCGTCCCCGTTCGCAGTGCAATGTTCTTGACACGGCGTTTGGAGACGAGTACTTGGCACCAGGAATGGTTGGATACTCCTATTGGTTGGAGAGTGTGACTTCACTCCGTGTCAGTCCCGGGGTTGCACTTGGACCTCGCGCAAGAACTGTGAGGATGTGCTCGTCCCCGTTCGCAGTGCAATGTTCTTGACACGGCGTTTGGAGACGAGTACTTTGCGCCAGGAATGGTTGGATGCTCGTATTGATATGAGAGTGTGATGTCACTTCGTGTCAATGACGGGGTTGCACTTGGACCTCGCGCAAGAACTGTGAGGATGTGCTCGTCCCCGTTCGCAGTGCAATATTCTTGACACGGCGTTCGAACGAGACGAGTACTTTGCGCCAGGAATGGTTGGATGCTCCTATTGATTGGAGAGTGTGATGTCACTTCGTGTCAATGACGGGGTTGCACTTGGACCTCGCGCAAGAACTGTGAGGATGTGCTCGTCCCCGTTCGCAGTGCAATGTTCTCGACACGGCGTTTGGAGACGGGTACTTGGCACGAGGAATGGTTGGATGCCCCTATTGATTGGAGCGTGTGACTTCACTTCCTGTCAATCCCGGGGTTGCACTTGGACCTCGCGCAAGAAATGTGAGGATGTGCTCGTCCTCGTTCGCAGTGCAATGTTCTTGACACGGCGTTTGGAGACGAGTACTTTGCGCCAGGAATGGTTGGATGCTCCTATTGATTGGAGAGTGTGATGTCACTTCGTGTCAATGACTGGGTTGCACTTGGACCTCGCGCAAGAAATGTGAGGATGTGCTCGTCCTCGTTCGCAGTGCAATGTTCTTGACACGGCGTTTGGAGACGAGTACTTTGCGCCAGGAATGGTTGGATGCTCCTATTGATTGGAGAGTGTGATGTCACTTCGTGTCAATGACTGGGTTGCACTTGGACCTCGCGCAAGAACTGTGAGGATGTGCTCGTCCCCGTTCGCAGTGCAGTGTTCTTGACACGGCGTTTGGAGAGGAGTACTTGGCGCCAGGAATGGTTGGATGCTCCTATTGATTGGAGAGTGTGACGTCACTTCCTGTCAATCCCGGGGTTGCACTTGGACCTCGCGCAAGAAATGTGAGGATGTGCTCGTCCTCGTTCGCAGTGCAATGTTCTTGACACGGCGTTTGGAGACGAGTACTTTGCGCCAGGAATGGTTGGATGCTCCTATTGATTGGAGAGTGTGATGTCACTTCGTGTCAATGACTGGGTTGCACTTGGACCTCGCGCAAGAACTGTGAGGATGTGCTCGTCCCCGTTCGCAGTGCAGTGTTCTTGACACGGCGTTTGGAGAGGAGTACTTGGCGCCAGGAATGGTTGGATGCTCCTATTGATTGGAGAGTGTGACGTCACTTCCTGTCAATCCCAGGGTTGCACTTGGATTTCGCGCGAGAAATGTGAGGGTGTGCTCGTCCCCGTTCGCAGTGCAATGTTCTTGACACGGGGTTTGGAGAGTAGTACTTGTCGCCAATAATGGTTGGATGTTCCTATTGGTTCGAGAGTGTGACTTCACTTCGTGTCAATCCCGGGGTTGCACTTGGACCTCGCGCAAGAAATGTGAGGATGTGCTCGTCCCCGTTCGCAGTGCAGTGTTCTTGACACGGCGTTTGGAGAGGAATACTTGGCGCCAGGAATGGTTGGATGCTCCTATTGGTTGGAGAGTGTGACTTCACTTCGTGTCAATCCCAGGGTTGCACTTGGACTTCGCGCAAGAAATGTGAGGGTGTGCTTGTCCCCGTTCGCAGTGCAATGTTCTTGACACGGCGTTTGGAGAGGAGTACTTTGCGCCAGGAATGGTTGGATGCTCGTATTGATATGAGAGTGTGACTTCACTTCGTGTCAATCCCGGGGTTGCACTTGGACCCCGCGCAAGAAATGTGAGGATGTGCTCGTCCCCGTTCGCAGTGCAGTGTTCTTGACACGGCGTTTGGAGAGGAGTACTTGGCGCCAGGAATGGTTGGATGCTCCTATTGGTTGGAGAGTGTGACTTCACTTCGTGTCAATCCCAGGGTTGCACTTGGACTTCGCGCAAGAAATGTGAGGGTGTGCTTGTCCCCGTTCGCAGTGCAATGTTCTTGACATGGCGTTTGGAGAGGAGTACTTTGCGCCAGGAATGGTTGGATGCTCGTATTGATATGAGAGTGTGACTTCACTTCGTGTCAATCCCGGGGTTGCACTTGGACCTCGCGCAAGAAATGTGAGGATGTGCTCGTCCCCGTTCGCAGTGCAGTGTTCTTGACACGGCGTTTGGAGAGGAGTACTTGGCGCCAGGAATGGTTGGATGCTCCTATTGATTGGCGAGTGTGATGTCACTTCGTGTCAATGACGGGGTTGCACTTGGACCTCGCGCAAGAACTGTGAAGATGTTCTCGTTCCCGTTCGCAGTGCAGTGTTCTTGACACGGCGTTTGGAGAGGAGTACTTGGCGCCAGGAATGGTTGGATGCTCCTATTGATTGGCGAGTGTGATGTCACTTCGTGTCAATGACGGGGTTGCACTTGGACCTCGCGCAAGAACTGTGAAGATGTTCTCGTTCCCGTTCGCAGTGCAGTGTTCTTGACACGGCGTTTGGAGAGGAGTACTTGGCGCCAGGAATGGTTGGATGCTCCTATTGATTGGCGAGTGTGATGTCACTTCGTGTCAATGACGGGGTTGCACTTGGACCTCGCGCAAGAACTGTGAAGATGTTCTCGTTCCCGTTCGCAGTGCAGTGTTCTTGACACGGCGTTTGGAGAGGAGTACTTGGCGCCAGGAATGGTTGGATGCTCCTATTGATTGGCGAGTGTGATGTCACTTCGTGTCAATGACGGGGTTGCACTTGGACCTCGCGCAAGAACTGTGAAGATGTTCTCGTTCCCGTTCGCAGTGCAGTGTTCTTGACACGGCGTTTGGAGAGGAGTACTTGGCGCCAGGAATGGTTGGATGCTCCTATTGATTGGAGAGTGTGATGTCACTTCGTGTCAATGACGGAGTTGCACTTGGAAATGTGAGGATGTGCTCGTCCCCGTTCGCAGTGCAATGTTCTTGACACGGCGTTTAGAGACGAGTACTTTGCGCCAGGAATGGTTGGATGCTCCTATTGATTGGAGAGTGATGTCACTTCGTGTCTATGACGGGGTTGCACTTAGACGTCGCGCAAGAACTGTGAGGATGTGCTCGTCCCCGTTCGCAGTGCAATGTCAAGAACACGGCGTTTGGAGACGAGTACTTGGCGCCAGGAATGGTGGCGTCGGCGGCGCAGAGCACGTTGAAGGACCGGCGGCGGCAGCGGCGTTGCGCCGATGCTGTTTTAGCGGCGTGGGCACTGTGGGCTGTCAATATGTCTTCTCTTCTTTGACGGGGACGCACCGACACCTCAGAGCGGGAGTATTTTCTCCATCATAAATACCGAGACGGTGGCAGTATTTGTTGTACCTTGCGCCAAACAAGTACATCAGCACTGGATTAGCGTGTATTATGAAAGAAAACCAGAACACACAAATGAATATTAGGAGAAGTAAAGCACTTCAAGGAGGTCGTCGCCCAAGAACTTCGACACCGCCCGTTAATCGCTGGAGAAAACAACATAGCTAGACAATCAGAACTACGAGCCATCCCTTTAATGGTAACCACACGTAACAGTTATTGCGAGTGCCGAACATTCACAGGACGACGACGCGTAAAAGCTCTGTCCACTGATCCAGTGGCTCTTTTTGACAAAGTATAGTAAATATATGTAAATATGCAAACGTAAGAAAACGATATGACATAAAGCGCACCCACCACGTCATTGAATAGTATTTTTGCAGAGGCTGTAGTTATCATGAACAAATATGTAATTTCGCAGCCCTAACTTTTCACGAACCGGGTAGGGATGTATTCGCAACCACTAAATTTCGCGCGCTCCTCGAGTTCCTCGAACTCTTCCTTCTCTGCTATGAAATTTTACCGTGCCCTTAAAAGTTCGCGAATTTTCTCGATTCGCAAAATTCGCGAAAATTAAGGGCTCGCGAAATAAAAGGGTTTTACAGCATAAGCTTGTCCAGAGCGAGAGGGTTCGCGCGCAGCCCCGCAATCCCGCGATTGAAAACACCCTCTCTGACGGGATGCTTTTCGCCGGCACATACAAAACGCACTATTTGCTACGCACTTTTCGAGCGCAGAAAGAGCGACAGGCAATCCACGTGAGAGGACCACGTGCTTTGGAGCGATCGAGCTGATTGGTGTGGGCTCTAATCTGTTGGCCAGATAGATCGCTTTCCAACCCAGATAAGGCGAAGCTCGCGTCATTTCTGCGCTCGGAAATTGCGTATTTCTTGTTTCGGCTCATTGGCATAGCGACATTCAGCGTCGGATATTTCAATACATGTGTGCAATTAAGGATTTCTTAAACATGGAATCGCTTTCAACGAGGAATATCTTCCGTTCTGCTATATCGTTTTTGCGCGAAATCCCCTAATTAAAGAAATAATGAATTTTAGGTAATTGATAATCTTGTAGTTGCATACTTTCTTCGAGAAAATATTCGCCTGACCAACTAAAAAACGGCATCTATTTTGTTCGGCTAGTTTTTTTTTAACAAAAATTCTGTAACGAATAAAAAACAAAACACCCTGTATATGGAAAATGACCAGTTTGGTGGATGGCCGGCAAACAACCTGCAGGAATTGAATGACAAGTTTGCCTGGAGTTGTGCCTCCAGAGTCGACTGTGAAACGAATCCGTAAAGCATAAACAGCATATTACTGATGAAATTCTTACTGCTAAAAACACCACAAATGGAGCCTGGGACCTAAGATGCAGAAAAAAAAAAAAGATTAGCTATAGGAGCTTTTTTATAAAAATGGGCACATTACAGTCAAACCTCGTTACAACGAAACGCGATACAACGAAATTCGCGATAGAGCGAAATAATTTGGATTCCCCGGCAGATGGCCATAGAGATCAATGTATTTTAACTCCCGCTACAACGAAACACTTTTTAGCCGCCGCCTCGATACAACGAAAGAATGAGATAAGGTTTATGACCCCAAAGCCGACTTTAGGGTCATGAAAACAAAGGGCGCGAGCTGCGTCCTGTTCCCGCGGCGAAAGATGGCACGCGCGATTATGGTCGGGAGGAATCTGGTGCCTACAAAAGGAAGTCTGAGTCATTGGAAGGTTAGGGATTTTCTTCCGAGGCTTCTCCTTTTCGCGCTTGTTTTGAACTGTCCGGTTGCAGCCAACTAAAAAGAGCACGAGACGCAAGGCGCCATCGCGCGCGTGGGAAACGCTTCGTTCGCGTGGCGGCGTAAATGACGAAATCAGCCTAGATGATTTTCTTGACGGGGACAAACATGCCGTAGCAACGGAGAGCCTTACGGAAAACGCACTGTCATAGACGTAGAAGGTTTGCGGGAGATCGCAACACGATATGGAGAAAGCTGCGGAGGCTTCGGCGGCGTACGAACAATGCGTGACACAGCGTCTTCTAGGCACGACGCAGACGCGTATAACCGGCTATTTCACGCAAGAATAAAATGCCGTAGGTGCACCTTGGCGCTGTATTTGTAGTTGTCATTTTTCACGAAAAACATTTCCGCATCATCGCGGGAGTTATCGACGCTTATCTACAGCGCGCACCCTCGCAAAGGTCGCGATCCGTGACCTTCAATTCGGTACAACGAAATGTTCGATACAACGAAAGAAATTGCAGTCCCCGTGGGTTTCGTTATATCGAGGTTCGACTGTATACAGTCCCGCCTATTTTTCAACATCGGCGGCGGCGCGCCGACAGTTTTGGCACGGCGGCGGCGGCGAGGTTCAGACCTCTGGCGGCGGGAATGCTGTGGCACCTCAATGCTCAAGGCCTGTGACACCTCAAGGTGCCTGCCCTGTGTCGAAAGGGATGAGGTGAACCTGAACCTGAACCTGAACAGCAAAATGGGAACAGCAAAGTGGACAAAAGGGAGACGTTGGAGACTGCAGACTAACTGGGGCGTGGTTCCATAAAGATTAAAAGAACGAAAAACTCAGAGATACGGGACACGTAGACGAACACGTCTTTGCCTACGTGTCCCGTGTCTCGGTTTTTCGTTCGTTTGATTAGATTACCCTGTTTACGGTATTTTCTTTTTCTCATTTTGCACTTTTTTGCACCTATGACTACGTCGGGCTACTAGGCTACTATGACTCCACCCGGAAGTCTGCCCTGTATGCATTAAAAGGGATTTTAGGTGCACTCTACTTTACTGCACCACGTTAATGTCCTTTGTTTTTTGTTCTTTTTCTTTTTACTTTTGCATGTGATATCACAGGATACTGCCCTGATTTAAAAGAGATTATGCGTACCTGAACACCTGAACTGGTCGTGGTCAATGTCGACGCGTGGATAGAGGCTCTCATTAGGAAGCGCAATCGAGGTCAGCCGTCGGCGTGCAGCAACAACAAGGGCATCAGTGCATCGGAGTGCGAACTTGTAGAGCGGCCAAAAAAGCATTTAAAATGTACATAGACGGCGCAGAAGGATTTTTGGAGTTTCTAAGAGGAAATTTACCAATCTATGTGATAGTGTTTCTGCCACTTTTGATCGCCATCTCGCCGGTGACCCCGGTTTTAGGATCTCACGAATTCACAGTTTACCGCATGCAGCAGTATGACCTGCAGGGGACTCCACATGGTAGGGGGATAAAGACTTTGTCTCAGTTGATGCTTGAGAAATGAAGCACTTGAATATGTGTGCAGGAAGTTATAACGCAGTCCACCTCGGTTGGTTTCTGTGCTTTGTATGTACACCTAAGTGGTGCATGTTTTGCACAAATTTCGTGCCTTCCTACCGTTGTTGATTGTGATGAAAATTATTGGCTTGTAGGTTGTAGAAGCTCCATTGTTAACACCGAAGCACGGACGTTGCAGTCTTCTGCGTATACGAGGAAAGTGGTCATAGCACGGCTCGAAGAACTGACCCACGGGCAGTTCAGTGAGATCATTCAGCAGGGAGCAGCTGGGCTGCTGGTGCTGTTGCCCACAAACCTGAGCAGCGTTCCACCTGACAGGCAACAGGTGTAGTCCTGGTATGATTTCACATCTTTTGGCTAAAGAAAGTTTTCTGCAGCATCTCATGGAGCTGGAACATATTTTACAAGAGGAAGCCGTGCCCATGCCTGTGTACTTTGCGCATGAGACACCTGAGCTGAGGGAGATGTACACCAGTGTGGAGAAGGCATCCCACAGTGGCCAGACAGCCAGTGTAGCTGAAGGTTAGCTGTACATGCATTGCCTGTCCAGTTAAAAACCTAAGAGATTTTTACAGAGATGTGGCATATGCTGAGAGCCAGTGGCTTCCAGCTTGTTGTGTCGGGAGGTCAGACAAAAGCTATGACCCAGCTACACCTTACAAGCATACAGGTACCACACGAGTTACTTCTAGGACATTCTAATCCTTGTTTCCCCCGTTTTGAAGGGTAAGCTTTCAGGCTTTGGAGTCGAAGAGCATCTTCCCACTGGTGTCATTGTTGCCCACTACGACGCTTACGGGATATCTCCCGTAAGTACGAAACCTCACTAATTATTGCCTAGTCACAATGCATGGAGTGAAAATGCTCTTTCTCCAGGCATTGTCATTTGGAGCAGATTCGAATGGCAGTGGAGTTGTGGCACTCTTGGAGCTGGCACGTTTATTGTCGAGGCTGTACACAAGTTCAAGAACACATCCACAGTGAGGAGACTCTGGATGATTTTACTCTGGACTTTCATTTTATACTGTGGCCATTATTTATTTCAGGTTCAACCTGATATTCCTCTTGTCGGCTGGTGGCAAGTTCAACTATCATGGGACCAAGAAATGGATCGAAGACAACATTGATAGTTCAGGTTGTTACAACCTTGATTTTGTTGCTTCGCTATTAATTGTCACGCAGCTTCTTAGGTCTTGTACAAAAACCATATCTTTGCACAGAGTGGCAAAAAAATTGCTGAGAAACCCATTCTTTCGAGCAGAGGGCAGCCTCTTGCCAGAATCACTATTCACAATGTGCCTGGACTCAGTAGGAGCTGACGATGGACTCTACTTCCATGTTTCCAAGCCTCCTAAGGATGGAACTACAACTGGCATGCTTCTGGCTGTAAGTATATCTTCCTCCATCCCTTTGAATGTTGTACATCCCTTGTTTGGAAATAGGAGCTGCAGAGAGTGGCCAAAGAATTGTACCCTGGCCAGTTGGAAGTGTCTTTGGTACACAAGAAGATCAACTTAGCGGACGAGACACTGGCCTGGGAACATGAACGTTTTAGTATGCGTCGTCTGCCGGCGTTCACTCTCTCTCACCTGCCTACCCACAGAGCACTCAGCCGGGCTTCTGTCTTTGACACACGGTAATATCTTCTTAAAAAATGAGGGTTGTACCCGAATTGAAGGACCAACTCACTGGGATGTCTGTAGGAATGCATTAACTTGCTTTTTGCCAGCAAATGCAGTTGCATCACCGTTTGTACCAAATCACTACAGTTAGTTTGAGTAACCCGAATTTAGCATACCAGCTGTTTTTTCACCCGAATTCGCATAAATTTAGTGCACACATATTTCCCGAAAACTTGAGGCTCTAATTATATTATTGTGAAGGCAGTAATACTTTTTAACAAGGTCTAAACTTGGTCATGATGCGTTCTGTAGCGCATAACTTATGGAGAGGACAGACGCTTACATCCAACATTTGTATTGAAGCGCATACAACGTGCAGTACATATAAGTAGTTGATAGCCATCCCCTTGTGTTCTCAGGAGGGAATACCTTAAGCTCCAACACACACTACTAAACCCATTACGGACATTACGGACCCACATCTCAACGGATGTGGTCTGTACTGGAGAAGTAATGATGAAAGTAGTAATCACACGAGAGATAATTGAACCTGTGCGAATCATTGTCAGATAAGATGAGTTCAAACAGGACCTTGCTGAGAATGAGGCAGAAACTGTAGCGAAGGAATTCCTGGCAGACTGTGAGGAGAAACAAAATTGATATCTTTGAGAATTAAAAGAAAAAATTACAGAAAATTTCAGATATCTGTCAAACCACTTTAGAATGACAAGTACTGCCTTGTGATGTGTAAAGCTGGGATTAGCGGGACACAAATATTGCTAAAAGTGGGACTGGAAATGCTCGGGACACTTTCTGGAACAATGTACCCATCTCTGAGCATATCAAAATTGCCTTTATTTGCTTTAGATTATTTTAACTTGTTTTGCATCACAGAAACCAAAGGTTTTGTGATACAGCCACAGCAATTTCTCGAAGCCCGCCCATGGACAGCTCACGCCGTAAAATAGTTTGAATTTGGGGAAGGCCGTGTCCAATGTTTTTCCGTGATCCAAACTCAAAATTTCAGTACCGTATTTAATCGCATATTTTGCGCGATTGCACAATTTTAGCTAATTGTGCTAGTGCTAATAGTACTAGTTTGGCACTAAAAATGACAAGAACGTAATTTTGTGCGCAGATATGTGACACGTGCATCTCTGCAACCATGACAATTCCGCCGTCAGTGCTACCAAAGTTATTGCGGTGCCTTTGTTTAATTTGTGCATATTTTCGGGTGATGCCAAAGTTGGCAAACATAGCGTGCTATAACCCTGGACTCTCTTATGCAGGGAGAAGGTGGAGCTTAGCAAGTTGTCGCGTAACGTCAAAGTGATAGCCGAGGCCTTGGTGCGGATACTGTACAATATCACGGACAATACAGAGGTCCTGAGAGACAGTCTTGTAAGTTACTAGAGACAACTTGTGCATTCAGGTGGCTTACAAGCAGTTTTAGGCTCTGCAGCCAGACTACCTGGATAACTGGCTAAACTTACTCTCGAGCCAACCTCGAAGCGTGCAGCTGTTGTCCCCTACATTGGTGGCCACATTAGAACAAGCAATGGGAAAATACTTGAAAGAAGTACGCCTGTCCACTTTCACGCCGGACAGGAGGTCTGACTCTTCCCTAAACTCCCAAAGTATTCTCCCTAAACTCTTCCTGTTTTTAGGGACCCAGAGGTGGCATTTTATGATACGTCACTCACAGTTATGAATGCATACAGGTAAGGATGTCTGTTTGGTCACTTTGGTTCATGACATGGGTCTCTCCTTTAGTGTGAAGCCAGCTGTCTTTGACCTTCTGCTAGCTGGACTTATTGCTGCCTATCTTGGCACCGTCTATGTCTTTGTTTTGGTAAGTGACACCGAAAAAGAGAAAAAGATGTGCCAAATAATTCCTCTTTCAGAACTTCCATTATGTGCAAAGGGTTATTGGAGCCCTTTCTCAACCAGCTACGAAAACAAAGTCAAACTAAAGAGTTACTGTTCCTGATGGAGTCAAGAGATGTTCACTCAAAAATAATTTTTTTTAACCTCGTAGAAATGTCAATGCTTGCACATTTTAGCTTGCCCCTTTTTTACACTCTCACCCACTTTGCAGTTAAAGTGAACTTTTTTTTTTTTTTTTTTTTTATTTACAAGCACCATTCATGTTTTCAATCTGAAATCTGCACATAAAGAAACAAGAATACGGATACAAAGATGGCAGTTGAATAACAGATCTGGTTCTTCCACATTACAACTTCTAGCCATGTGCATGCAAAAAGGTTTCCATCCAACAGAATGTAAAGGATGGGGGTATGGTGAAAATTTGGGACGAGGCATAACCAGTCGATTGTTGACTGTAGGGATATGATTATCAGTGGACAGAACTGGCCTGGGTAAAATTAAACTATTCCTGGTATTTGACTCCCCAATAAATTGATTTTTGTTACATTTCGGATCATGTTTTGACACGACCAGCCTACTGCATTGAGGAAAAGTACAAAACCAGTAGCATCTGATAAGCTCCAAAATTAGTTTGCAGGACTGAACATGTCTTACACTGTAACACTCAGATTTCAACCAAGTTGATGAAATTGAAAACGATTTCCACGCACAGTATTTTTATGGGCTTTGGACGTGTGACTAGCGTGCTGTACACAGCATTGGTTTATAGCTGTAGGTAATATGTAAGCGCATTGTGACAGGCTGAAATGTTGAAAGACATAAAAGTTTCAAAATTGTGTGTCACATATTGGTGTACTGAATTGCTCCTGTAGGCTCTGCTATGGCCCTGTCCACGGCAGTGGTGTAGATTTTACGACAGTGCCAGAACTTTCCTTCCATATTGTTTTGTGGAATACATTGCGAATGACATTTTATTCGCAACAACGGTTACACAAGGTACAACTTGCGGTTTCATTATGGTACCTGACTGGGGGTTGGTGACAGCCTTCGTGTAATAATGAATAGTTTAAGACACAAGGTGAATTACAGTAAGTACGGCTCCACGCGTAGCATGATTGATTTTCCGTGCCTGCGGTAGGTCAAAATAAAATAGTCATTTGGAAAAGTAGCGTGTGTCCTAATGCGAGAGAGCTTCAACAGAGTGGTGACAAAGTTTCTTTTTGCATCTACCCATTCTTATTCTTACAAAGCACCGTCACGCGGACATAGTCAAAGTAGCCTGGTAGATCCAGAGAACAACTTGGTGCATATAGTAATGGCTGAACAATGAATAGAGCAACTACCCCAGGGTAGCTCTGACAGAACAATTATGAAACAAAAGGAGGATTCTACGCTTTATTCCAGCTTCACCTCCAATGCCTTGGACAATATGCAGAGCAGCTACTCCACTGTGAGCTCACAAACCTGCGTGCAACAACCAGCGAGCACTTAACGTGCTAGCAGGGGCAATTCAGTACAGAATATAGAAATGTGTACATTTATTCAAAAACAAAAAATAAAATAAAAATTGTGTGTAGCACTATCACAGGACACTTTCTTAGAGCTCTTGAACTACAGTACTCTAGGGCAGACTTCGAAAGAGGTGCAACCAATATGTGGCACTTGTTTGTACTTATTTGTTTGGCTTCTGTGTTCCCACTTTTCTTCCCCAGACTTTGCAATAATTACTCTACACACAACTTTTGTCAAAACTTGTAAAAAGCTGCGAGAGGTTGACAACGTTACGCTAATAATGCCATTTGTGCGAGGAAGTGTTACCAGTCTGCAAACATCTACAATGTCAGGACCAGTCGCTACCTAAAAAAATTGTAGCTGCATGCAGAATGTAATAAGTGGCACAATTTTTTGCGAGGGACTGTTAAGATAGGAGTAACACTTAACACGCAATAACTGAAACAATGAGATTCTTAGTTTCATATCTTACATCTAGTTGTGGCTTCACATTTCAATTTACGAGTCTCGAGAAAATTATAGTCTGGCCCTCTCGGAGCAGAAACTTTTGAAAGTGGCCACGATGCAGAACCAGAACTGCATTTCCAGTCGTTTCGACTGGAAATGCAGAAAAGCTTTGGAATGACATATGTGGAGGTTGTGCTATCTTATCATATCCAGGTAGTGTTGCTTGTGCTTCGATAGCATGTCTGTTACGGTGACCACTTTCTTCAATGTGGGCTGCAAAACAAAAAGAGCTCAATTTTTACATGCTGCAATGGTAAACAGGGCAATAGAAGATCAATAGAGTCTTCTGTTTTAGGGTTAAACCCCAAAACCCACAGAGGCACTGAGAAATGCTAACCACCCTCTCACACCATTACAGCTACTGAAATAAAACATACCAGTGGCAATAAAAAAATGTATTGTGCACTCTCACACAAAGTGGATCATATGAAGTATCAGCAGTGGTACAAGCAGACAAGTATAATCACAAGGGCTGGTCTTTAAACAACCTTTCAGGAGACAGAAGCAACCATGTTTTTAATGTACCGCAAGATTCTTTAAAAGGTCGCTAGTACTGCCACACCACAATGAAATGAATCTCTTGTTACATGTGTTTGCCAGGACAAGCAAGTGACGTATATTGCGCTTCTCATACTTTAATGTTGCGTTCAGGGAACTGAGTCACCTATTGCTTCTTTTCATCCAGCCATTCCTAGTGCATTTCCACAAAGCCTTTACCCAAATTCAATGCCAGCCATTCATTGTTGTTTCTGAGTGTCAGGTAGGGTGGCCTCATATGGGACTCGTAATATTTAAACCTCAAATTGATAGGAAATACTTTTAGAGAAAATAACCTTTTCGTTGCTGTGGATGAGCAAGTGGTCCTTGTGTACAGAGCAGATGTGGTGTAACATGGCAAGGTCTCGTGCAGGGTCACCAGAAATGGCTTCATCTGGTTCTGGTTTTTCAGAGACACTCTGAAAGAGAAACTCATTTCTCTCTGAAAATGAACAAAGAAGAGCTAAAGGAAATGCTTACCGAAAGTTGATCTAAAAATCTTATCATGCGATTTTTGTTTTTCAGTATAAATGGGTTGACTACTTCCATCCAGGGCTCCTGAGACAAATGAAATCAAATCAAATCAAATGGACATCTAAAATGAGCCTTACCTTAGACCCAAATTCCACCAAATTGGCGAGATTCTGCAAACACTTGGCCACAAGAATCAAACTCCGAGACGCTATTTCGGAGGGTGTGTCTGGAAAGCACTGTCTTTAACACTGTGTTTAACTTGCACAAAATGTCTTACCTGTTATGAGGTTGAACTGCCTTGGATTCAATATGGCAGGGCAGAGCAACCTCAGGAAGATAAATCCGCTGTTGAGAGAAAACAACCTAAAAAAACTCGCTCTCGTTCATGAAAGCACGTACCTGACAACCCTCGTCTTGACTAGAATGTCATTTGGCCACTTAGCCGATACGCTCTTCTGTAAGCAATTACAGATGTATCGTAGAGTCCTAAAAAAGAAAGAAAGAGTGAGCTAATTTTTGTCCTAACCACTCTACGAAGGCTTACAGTGGGCAGTGTTCTACGGACATAAAAATAGATTCCACAATGTCGTCCAGAACGTAGAGGATATGCTCTGCATTGGCACATGCTTCCGAAGGACTCTCTAATTTACTAGGATTCAGCTGCAAGTGTGTCAAATCTGTTAGTAAGTGAAATGACGCAAAAAGAATAATAAATTGCATTCTCACCTCGCACGATTGGCGGCTGTCCATCACCTTCAATATGGAGTCCTGGACAGAGTTGTGGAGAAATCCATGGCCTGAGGACCGCATGTACTGATCCATGAGGGTAGTGGTGAGGGATGCTGTTCGGAACAGTGTGGTCGTCTCCTCTGAACACACAAAGACGGTTGCGTGCTTGCTTCCTTGCTCTTCAAGTTCCTGCTTACCTTCCTTATCCACTTCTTGTTGATTCATTTTCTTGAGTAACAGAGCTTCCTTGCGCTCAAAACGAAAAACACGCAGCAACGCGTTTGCCAGTGGACCCCGATCTTTGTGGCAGAGGTCGGCTAACATGCTCACTAGTTGCAACTCCTCTTCCACTATCAACTGAAAGTAGTGTGGCACTATGGTGTTCAACACGTCTAGACTCCAAAGTGCACACACAGAGACGTCTGTGTCTGCACTTTCGAGTCTATAAAGATTAGGGTCTGTTGCAGAAAATAATACCACTTGTGTTTCTCAAGTAGCACAGAAGAATATACGAGGATGACCATGTGATGAGGAACACTGATGCCTTAAGTGGCGCCACGTGCATAACTGGAGAATGTTTTCCCTAATGCTTAAATGAGTTGGAAGTTAGTGCTGGTCCTCATCACTTAAGCGTTCTTGTATATTGTTCGGCGCTACTGCGTTATCTCATGTCGCACCAACCAGCCCAATCTTCAACCCTCTTATGTTTCTGGTACATAAAAATTTTCACTTTTTCCATTTTTGTGTCCAAGCTACTTTGGCACCAGCTCCCGTCTCCAAAGCAATATTTGCTTCCTTTTCGTTTCAAAAACACTGTTCCATCTGTTTCCGGTGTTGCCATGCAATGAGCAATTCTATGGAAAAATACTACGTATAACGTACCTCAGTCATGTCTCGCTTATGCGGACGGACCAGTACTCGCACTCCATTGCCCAGATACTGAGTTTCTAGATGAGTGAATCAAGTGTGGGCTTTCTTAAACTCATTTATTACTCCATCCAGACTAGAACCCCTAGCGATGAAAGAAGGAAGTCACTGAAAAGGTTAGCCAGCTGTAGGACTCAAACCCATATCTTCTGGACTCAGGGCTCTTACCAATTGAGCTAAGCTCCCCAGCAACTTCCAACCACTCTCTCACTCGTCCCGCTTTCACTCTTGCATGTTTTCTCACTCATACACACATTCAGAGTCCCTAGCTTTTTGCAGTTGTGTGAAATTTCGTGGAATCGACTTTTTTCACGTACGCGTCATATCCTAGTGGGTCTCTAGAGAACCATGCTCGGAGAGTGTCAAAACAAATCCACGTGGATAGAATGAAGAGCCAAAACCAGTCTGGAGTCTCCTCAGTGGTCCCCACTTCTGTCGTCCCAATACTGCGCCATCTAATGAAGACGGAGATAATCCTCTCTGGCGCCTCAAGGTCATGTGCATGCGCATAGGCCATTGTGTCTCGCGGGACCGGCTGTTTCCCTCGTGGAATATAAGATACATTATATAATTATCTAAGGATTTCAATCCATCTGGTTCAACGGTTAACTTGATCAGTTGCGACTGCAATGCCTGATGAGACTGATACAGCTAAACGTTTTGTGACAAAAAAAAAAAAAAGAACGACAGGAACGCCCAAAGAGAAATTTTCAGAGTTGTGACAAATTTTCTTTGCACTCTGAGTAGTTACAAAAGGCTGGCAAAGCATGTGGGACGAGTCCGTACGCAATTTTGTTGCAACTTTTTCTTTTCTCGTTTTTTCTTACCCAGGAACTTGTAAATCCCACTTCTCGGAAATATTAATTTTCCACGGCAGAAAGCTCAGTGTTTCTCTCCAGAAAAAGCAAAGATGATGGTCTTCTAATGCACGTTATCTGAGAAAGTCATAGCACTAGACATACTTTCACGTGGTTTGAATAGCTGTCGCTCACATACAGACGTTGTGTGCCGAGTAGACACCTGCACTTCTTTGGAGCAATCACGTTATCTGTCCACACCAGTCTTTGGTGGCTGAACCCTGACCAAAATGTGGGTCAAACAGCATAAGGAGGATAAGGACAGAGGCTGTTTGACATATTTCAATATAAGCAAATCAGAATACAGATACAAATAACAAACTGAAGATTGTTCCCCCATCACACAGACGAGTTTTCTGATTAACTGAGTTACATATAAGCCAGATATGACTGTATTAAAAGTGCTAATGAACGCACACTAAAAGTTTAAAAAAAAAAGATATTTAGTAGTGTCTCCAGATACAAACTTGAAAACCGTCGAGACACATGAAATAGGGCAGTCGTTGAAAATGCCTCGATTGCTGGCCGAGTGCTAACCTTTACAGCTAGCCTTTACGTGTGAAAGGGTATGTTGTGGAAAGGGGGTGATTGAGATTTCAGCTCCCATGTCTGTTACACATGTTGTGAGATTTTCGTTTGTTTCTATTCCCATTTCCTACATAAGGGGGTTTATGCCTTGCATGGAAATACAGTGAAATTACCTCTTTGAAAGGCGTGTATTCTGCGAGCGGCATGATGACCTCGTTGACGTAGCGTATCCGCATACGGAGCGATCCCCAGTCTTCACGAATGGGAGGGGTCAGTCCACCGAGGGAGAACCACTCCTCTACTTCTTCGCAATTGGTCAGGCTATTCAACTCTACAGTAACCTCCGCTGCACATCCATATAGATGTGCTTCAGCACGTGCGACAAGTAATGTTTTTTAACAATGCTCACCCATTTCCATGTCTTTTGACCTTTTCCCTTTAGTGAAAAGAGTAATGGTAAAAGACGTGACATCAGACGGCAGGTCCCTGTAAGCAACACACAAAAATTAAATTGCTCCACAAAGTCATCGCAACTTACAACCATGTAAATTAGATGCAACCCTGACTGAATGATCTTGCTCTTTAGCCTCCCGACAGGCATTTCTTCGAGGTAGCAATTTATGAAACCAATTGTTAGCCAATTAGGTTGCAGCTCCTTTAATTGCTCATATCGACCCTGTTTTTTTTTTGTTCTGCCTCAAACCACTGGAAAAAAAAGCGGCGAAATTGCAAGATTTGCTATAATGAGAGGAGCAAAGTTTATTTTTTGGAATTTACGACGTTTGTGTATACTTTACTCAATGGCTTCACCCAACAGCGTGTTATCTCTTACGTAGTCCTATTAGAATTGCATATTTCCCTATACTCCTTTAAATAACGTCAACTTGAGCTGAGTTACTCGAGCAGAAAGTCTTCTTCCCAAATAGGGTCTGGTGGGCATTTCACTTGAGTACGTGCCACCTTTACTTGGTTCAGGGATATAATGCAGAAGGGATGTGGTGCCAATCTCACTGGTAGTCTGTGTGCCTCCAGCAGCGTTAAGCTCAGGGAGCGCACCTGAAACATAGGATATTCATTTCTTCATTTCTTCCTACAACGGAACCTCACCTGAGACACATTCGCTTCATGACCAGCATTTCGCGTTGCTTGTGGAATGCACAATGGCTTCAATGCTGTCACCCATTCCTGTTATACATATATATATCCTGTCACACAGGCACTGTTTTGCGCAATTAATCACCTCAACTTGATCAGGAGAACTGGCACAGAGATAGTATACTGTACTGAGGCAGGGCAGGGCTCTTTCAACCAGCTGGAAACAATTGGGTCTGAAAGAATTAATGCTTCGTGGTTGGTTCATGGATGGTTGTACCGGCAAGGTTCTTGTACCTTTCAAAGAGGCTGTCATGAACCATATAAAGATAGGAGTAACTGAGGTCAATTAATCCTTTTGGTTTGGTCCTCTGTAAATAAAAAAAATTAAGATACGAGCTTTTCATCTGGATTACCTTACCCTGGGGTTATCAAAAAAGTATAAGTGAAGGTCCTTAGCATTAAGAACAAAGTAGAGGTTCTTCCATTTCTTGTTCCCCATGCCTGTTGGACATCTCAAGATCAATCAGTGCATCAAGATATCACCAACTGTACTACTTTTTTTGTGAAGATATCCAATCATGCGAATGGCTTTGTTCTTCTTTGCTGTTTCCCGACTCTCCCGTAGAGTTGTGTAGATGTCGCGCGACTTGTGCTCATCCGCCGGGGCCTTGAATGGTGCCTGCATTTATTGGACACATCTCATAAGCCACACACAAGATGAAAACACCTTGGTGCTGTGCTCGGATCGAGTGATGAAATTTCATTACCTTCAGAACAGGATCACCCAATACGTGACCTTCAACGATCTGTTCCACCTTGTACCTGCTGACAACAGCCTCGAGGCTGAAACGTGTGTGAGCGTATTTTGTGGATTACCACACATTATATGAAACATGGATTCACCTGTCAAAGGTTCTGCCACCCATGCAGAAACGATTGCCCTTCCGTTCTATGCGGAACCGTTGAATGGTGTTGTTGATGTGGAAGAAGAGGGAAAAGTTTCCCGGGGAGTTGTCACTGGGCCTCACGAGAAAACTACCAGGACCCACTACGAGCAAAATGAAGCCAATTAAAATGTACACTTATTTCATGCCATCCGTTGTACCAGTACACTTTGGTATCACTTTGGCCGAAAAGCTTGTATAATGACTGTGGGTTCCATGTGAATACCGTATTTACTTACATATTTTGCGCACCCCTAGTTTAGCAATAAAAACATGATGAGAAAACAAAAAAAAAATGTGTAATATGCAGGGCTGTGCAAATACCAAAGTTTGGAATGCGCATAATTATCGAATAATTTAAACTCACTGCAAATATTTTCCGAATAGTTGAAATTCACTGCGAATCGAATACGAATAGTGAGGCTAGGAATTGGAATAATTCCATAATTCCGAATAGTACAGTGCAAGAGTTCTTCTATACAGCTGTTCTTTACTCATCCTATAGTGGCTAGAGGTTGTCATGCCTCACATGTTCAGGAAGCAACAAAGCTCGACGTGGTGTGGCCACACTTGCAGCTATTCAAAAGGCCCTTTCACTTGAGGCTATTGTGGCAGGGATGCCAATTTTGCTACAGAAGGAAATCTGTGCTGACCAACTTCTTCCCACCACTTGCATGGATCAGTGCTTCAGCCATACATGAGCCACTTTTTGCACCATCAATTGACAACTGCAGAGAGTGAACAAAGCACGCTCTTTCAGTCCACGGTAACCCGCGAGCAGCCGCTCTCAAGTTTCTAGCATTGTCGGTCACAATAAAAATGGGGAACTCATCGAGCGGTATCTTCCAGCCATCTACAGTGTCTTGGAGGGTGGACGCTATTTGAGCTGCCGTGTGCCGTCTGGAAAAACTAACTGTATCCAGGTTGTATCTCTTAAGTCCTCGTCAACAAAGTGACACGTGAGGCTGCATGATGTCCACATATCGGAAGTGAGTGACATTGCCTCCAGCCCACGTTGCAAAGCAATTTCCAGTTCGCTTCGTACCATACTTCTTGTGTCATAAGCCCTTTAAAGCCGCGGTCTTTGACGATGCCGTACGGTTCAAAGTCTAAAGCAACCATTCGGTCGATTTTCGTGTCTACAGCTTCTTTCCGTGCACGTGGCAGAACTCCTTTTCTCACGAAATGGTCAAGTTTCCCCCGTCCTTTCTTGGATTCATTCAACTTTCGAAACTCCCCGTAGAGAGCCGCTTCAGGTTGTTGACGAGGGTGGTCGTTGCATATTGCGGCGGTGACAGACTCTCGCCTAAAGTACTCCCACTCTATTCGCTCTATAGTGTGTCTCATTGTCGTTGCCAACTCGTGCTGCATCGACATCCATCATCCGCCTCGTTCCACGCCCTCTCGGGTACAGCCGGAGAGAAGAGGAAACTCCCTCGCACGTGACTACTCGCCCGACTTGAGTTGGATTAGCTTGGCTCGGCTCGGCACTTGACCCCAATGGCCGCGTGTTATGTTTCTTGCACATTTCTCGGATTCTTGATTTTTGCAGTTTTTTTCTTCTTTTTTTGCACGCTGGCATTCGAAAAATATTCGAAAACTTTCGAGTAATGCATATTATACGCGAATAACAACCGAATAGTGCCAACTACTCGGTTTATATTCGAAAATTCGAATATTCACGCAGCCCTGGTAATATGTCCACCCGCATTATTGCGCGTGGATATCTGGCACGCTCTCAGAGACCATCGTAATTGCTTTTCACAACGCCGTCAGTGCTACTGAAGTTATTGCGGTGCTTTTGTTTAATTTGCGCACACTTTTGGGTGATGGACGATGACTGACGCGAGGGACGACACTGTCGTTCCAACTAGAAAATGCGGAAACGAACGCTGGACAAATACGCTATGACAAACCTTACAGCACAACATGACAAAGTAGGTGAACACAGTGTGCATCTCGACACATTTCACCGGTATGTGAGTGGTAGTGGGCTGGTACTTTGCCTAGCGACCGTTGGCGGTATTTGGGAACTTCTTTCACGCTTGCGCAATGTGGCGATAATGTCAAGATCAGCTCTACCGAGAGCCTATATGACTGGCATACTAAAATTTTGAAATTTTACGTTGTTTCAATATCGTAAAGAACGTTCCAGCGCATTTGCGCACCCCATCTTTTCAGAATTTTTTGGGGGGGAGAAAAAGTGCGCAAATTATGCGAGTAAATACGGTAGTGTTATAGGAAGGACCACAATTTTTTTCGGGTTTAACTCTATGTTCTACCAATGGAACAGCTTCATGCGAAACCAGGTATCTGACCCAAACACTCAGGAAAATTCCATTAGCAAAATATTTGCTTTATAAAGAACAATGTCATACAGTAAAACCCTACTATCAGTAAAAATGTGGTTACCGTAAAAACAAGTGGTCATCCTGACTGAATTACTATATCCTTTAACATTCCACGAAAACTCAAGTTCCTGGTTATTGTATAAATTATAAGACACGGTTGCAACCCTAATGGGCCTTTCTCTGAGACTCGGGAATCTCTATTCCATGTTGAGAAACTGCTCTGTCAGGTGTAGCATTCGTGGAATTGTGATCACTAACTTCCACCATCCTGAACGCTTGAGACTGAATTTTGCTGCAAGAGGCTAAATCAAGAATGTCCCTTTTTCTTAGTGTGTGTGTTAATCGGGACAGACTTTTGTTGAGTATGACAGAACCTAACCTATGACCAAACAAAAACAAAATCTAATCCTATATCTAATCGCTATATCCTCCATGGCTTCATGTTATCGACTATTTGGCACGTTGACGGTGCTAGAGGAAGGAGGAGGACGGTGCATTTTGGAAGCTCCACCATCCTACGGTGAAGTGTCAGAAATGCCAAGTGCTTTCACAGACTGATGAAAGAAAGGCTCAGAATGGTTGAATGAGGATGATAGAAAGAAGCTGTCACAAATGGTTATGAGAGCTCTTGAGCTAGCTCACCAAGGGAACAAATAGATACCATGGGAAGACTGACCAAGTTGATGAATGGATGTTTTAGCTGATTAGCAACCAAAAGACGTTCTGTGTCCATCTTGCTGATGACCATCTTTGCAACACATTTTGAGCAATGGGAAAGTGTTCTTTGACCATGGTGACATTCGGAAGAGCTTACAAACATTATGTTCCTTCTACAAGTAAATTGCAGCCGTTGAACCAAGGTATCATACAAAAGCAGTAGATCTTAGCAAATAATGTGTGTGTGGGACAAGGGCAACTAAGGCAATAATTTGGAAGGATCAGATTGACCCTGCACGCTGTTAACAAATGGTATCATTGCATTTGTCTACCTTTTGAGCCTTTCTAACTGCTCAGATTAGGGGGTCCTTACTCGTCATTCCTGTCACCGTACATAAGTTGCCTCAGAGTCCTGGGTAAAATTTGTTACGTATTTCATTCGCCAATTTTTCTAGCATTGGTTCCAATATTCCGCAAAAGTTTAAATTTGCCAAGAAAAGAAATTTCGTGAAAATTAGTTCCTCGCGAAATTACTACTTATACAGTATGTGCTCAAAGTGAATTAATGGGCATGAATGGATTAATAAAATACTACGAAGCATCCCAAAAGCTTACTCTTTGCCAGTTCTTCAACAGCATCTTCTTTGGAAATATCGCTGTGAAACCACGGATAAATCTCATTTGGGTCAATGCTGTCGTCCAGTTCTTCTAGAAGTTCCCTGAAGACTAGTCCACTTTCCTGAGTGCGATGGAGGGTACACCACAACCAGCCATCCCTCATGTCATTGTGCACAACAAAGATGTCACCCTTCTGAAAGCTGTTTTCAACAACATAGAAATATTTTCTCTCTCTTAATACTAGTTTCTTAGTCTTGTTCGATATTGTGGATGGCAAAGATTGTCGGATTTAAATCGTACCTGAGTTCATCAGTGTCTGGCATTTTCACGTAGGGTAAAATGGCAACGGCTCTTTTTTTGTCGTCAACGGGCTGCAAGAATGGACAAAATGATGCCAATATAGATGTTATGCTTTGTGAGACCAACCTCAGGAGGCGGAACTGGCTGGACCAGTCGTTCTTTCTTCAAGAGGTCAGACCATCCTGTGTAGTAACCAATGAGATCCGAAAGAGAATCGAACTGCCGGCCACCAATGTAATAGTCACCACACATGGCTGTAATCCTGTAGTGAGGAACCTTTTATTTATTCACTTATTTATGACCCAAACTATAAACACATTCCATATGATATCCTAAAGATGACTTGCCTGAAGTGATTGATGCCAGTGTGTCCGAGGTAGGACAGTACGTAGGATCCTGGCTTTCGATCACTCTCCCGGATCAGATACCGGCCCATGCCTCCAGATGACTGTAAACGTTGCTCTGCAGTGTAACGGTCCAAACGCCCGTGGTACCATCTGCATCATTTGTTAAAAGCTCCAGTGAAATTATACCTGTTTTAAACAAAGGGCCTAAAACACACGTTTTTATGTTCTGATCAAAGGAGTTGATGCACAAAAACATCCTTTATTCAATTCTAGTCATTATTCGTGGCAGTATTTGTCGCTGTTTATTCATGACGAATACAGACACATTTCTATCGATCAAAAGTGAATGTGTGTATAATGAGTATGTGTTGAGAGTGGACGTCGACAGTAGGTGACTCACGCGAGCGCCTGATCGCTCTCGTTCTTATTATTACGCTGAGTTTCAGAAAGTCTGTGTCATTGCATACGGGTTTGTTAACTTACTGTGATTGAGGAGGAGCTGTTAGAGCAATGTTCTCTTCGATGAGGTCAGTGTCACCCGCAAAAGGATCGTACTCGTCGTGAAAGCTTCCTTCATCTTCCACACAATTACCGTGCTTCCGATGTCTGTATTCAAACTCGTCTTTGCCGTAATCTGCCATCTTAGTGAATGGTGAATCCTATAACATACTCGAGCGTTGATTCCGAGTGGAACACCACTCCCACATTATTCAATTCTCGTTGGTTCAAGCTTATGATCAGCGTTCCTGTAACTACCCTTCCTTTGCAGCCGCTTATTTTTATTTATTTATTTTTTTTACCCACGGACGACGACACCGTAAAATACCGTCCCACGCGAGACGACAGATATGGCGGCGCACATCGGAGTTGGCATGCGGACATCGCGCATCAGTTTACTTGCTAGCTTATCGTCATTCAAAAGTGTGCCTCGTCTGCAGCAAGTTGACAATTTACGGTGTCCTCTAAAGTATCAGTTGAGTGCTTGTGTTCGTTCTGTTTACACACGATCTTCAGCAGTTGGACTGTGTATAGCATCGTGTAGGACAGCGTGCCGGCAAAACGTCAGGTCGTACTCTTCGTGTTTGTTATCGCAAAGGTCAAGGCAAGATGTAAGGATAACGTATGTAACCTCAGCGAGTGTTTTGAGGCACATCAGGTCCTACTGTGACCAAAAACCGGACGATTTGCCCGTCAATGGTGAAGCAAATAGTGAAGCAAAAACCGGTGTGATCCCGGTGCAAGGTGCCGTGGCCCCCGTCACTGTCCCAGACCACTGGCCACAACTACCAGTGATAGCGATCAGTCGGAATCCTGTCTTCCCAAGGTTTATAAAAATGATTGAGGTTCGTTTTTATTTATTAGTTATAAGATCACTTCGAGGTTGTTGTTAAAATGGACGATATTTGTCGCAGATATCGAATCCACCTCTCATGGATCTCTTGAGAAGAAAAGTGCGTTTAAATCAACCCTATGCAGCTGTATTCCTGAAAAAAGAGGATAGGTATTTAATTTCTCTTCTGCGCTCTTTGTGGCATAAGTTTAGAGCCCAACTTGTTGTCTTCCAGCAACGAAAAGGAAGTGGTGGACAAACTGGAGGACATCTACAGTATTGGCACTTTTGTGCAAATTCACGAACTGCAAGACATGGGAGAGCGGCTTCGGATGATAGTCATGGCTCACCGCAGGCAAGGCACATTTTTTTGTTCCACGACTAGGCACGTGGAAGCTCTCACGATAATTAGAAAAAAAGTTTGGTCTTCTTAATAACTTTCAGGGTGCGGATACTACGGCAGTTATTTGACAGTAAGTGTCGAGTGTGACCAAAACGAAACTCTAAACTCTTGTCCAGTTACAGAGGAAGAGCAAAGACGATCAAACCGACGCCGAAACCGTCGTCCAAATGGCCTAAATTCAAGTTCCACGCAGAATGTCCAAGAGGAGATTATTCCCAGTGGCCCCGTATTGATGGTCCAAGTGGAGAATGTGCAGCACGAGAAGTTTGTCATCAATGAGGAAATGAAGGTAATCTCAAAAGCTTCTTGCCTTCCGGGTGTGCCTTGGAGCTGATATAGTTGTTTACTCGCAAACCATCCGTCATCTTTGAAAAATTGTCACAACCTCCTCATCAGTTGTTCAGGACATCACTTCTTGGTAGATTTCTACCAACAACCTCAGCATTGAAGACAGGCTGGAAAAATTGACCTCATCTTCTACTCACAACCTCCGGTAGCGTTGAGAGGAATCTCCTCAGTTTTTGGGAACTGTTACTGATCACCTTGTGTTTCTGCAAAGTTATTTGCTCCCATTACTGAAGGGCAGTATGTGCAACTTTGGATGACCATTGGGAAGCAACTCTATGTGTTTCTAGTGGTGACATGGTCTTCCAAATGACAGTGGCTCTTGTAGTGTCTTGTGACCTTCTTGGTAAAGACATGTGGACATTATGCAAACCTAAAGTTGCATTCTGTGTTTGTACTTGCGATGCTTCATCCAGGGATTCCACTTTGAAGGCTTCTTGGTTATCTTGAGCAAGTTGATACTGATGGCAAACATGGATTTGAAAATTTGATACCAAAAGAGTCATGTATTGTACTTGCTCCATCATTGAGCAAAGCTCACAGTTCTCTGTGTCTGATCATCATGCACTTTGCTGACTAACTAATACGAAACAGACCCATGGTCACTAAAGCTAGAAGAATGTCATGTCACAAGTCACGACACTGAATACTTGTCTCAAAACTTGCCCCTGGTACAGTCTGGAAATGTCCTTGTCCAGCAGCACTGCATACCGAACTTGTTCGCTATTCATTTTTGCTCAGGCTGTCAGCTGAACCGTGTCTACTAAAGTGTAAAATTTTTGGCCAGACCTCAAGTTCCCATTTATATAGAGAAAATTCTTAGGGAAATATACGAGTGCGTGATGCAAGTGACGAGTGGCCATCACACTCAATCATGCGCTAAAGTGGTGTGCCAACTCGACATGAAAGATGCTGGAAGATGAGGGATTTCCCCAGAACACCTCCAATTATGAAACTGCATTCTTCCTCATTGAGCGGACAACTTTTCAGCACCCCCTCGTATAGCCTTCCATGAAGATACTGCGTTCCATTCCATTCCAAAAAGAAACCAACTACAGTTGCGTTGAAGCTGTCGTAGTCGAGCGGTACGACTTATAGGAGTGACTCAGAAGCAACTGCCCGGTACAACGATAACACGTTTAATGTTCCACCCAGCACACACTCTGTAGCTCGCGCTACCAAAACCCACACTAGTCTTTGTCGTCCTCATCGTTACACGACAGCCGCTTTTTCTCCCTGTATTTAAAGAAGAAAACAAAAGCATCCGAAGCCAGCATACATTGTATGTGCTACTTGAGCGTCATGAATGTGGTTCTTAGGTTGAACGCGACTACACCTTTTTGTTCCCAGCATATCACGCGACTTGAGTAGCACGGGCAGATCTAATCGTGCTCGCCACACGTATCACCA
The DNA here is from genome assembly GCF_037126465.1 of Ornithodoros turicata. Classification (NCBI taxonomy): domain Eukaryota; kingdom Metazoa; phylum Arthropoda; class Arachnida; order Ixodida; family Argasidae; genus Ornithodoros; species Ornithodoros turicata. The sequence goes on along the minus strand of NC_088203.1, from coordinate 107,935,719 downwards.
GGTCAAGGAGAATGAACGTAGAAGAGCTTGATGGTATATGAAGGCGATTTGGTGTCAATGACAAGGATGCAACCCGAGACAGGGAAATAAACAACAGACAACAATTTTCCCTGTTGTCGATTGGTGTCAATGCCATTCCAGGGAGATCATGATAGACCTCTCCCTGTTTACAAACAGTCGCGAGAAAGCTAGGTTTAAATATAGCTTTTCGTATTGTAAGGTTTTTGTGCAATTTCTGGCATATTATTAGTTGTATGGCCTTTCCTCCATTTTACCTGTAGCCCTTTCTAAAGATGGCTTGATGGATCATCAGGAACCTGAAGGATAAGAGTTTCTCTTGCGTGGTGTCTCTATACAAAGAAAGCGCGAACCACGTCGTAATAACAAATCACGCAGGATTACAACATTGACTTTTGATGCAATGCAGCCAACCTTATGGAGTGGAGTCTTATTTTCTTTCCGCGGTGGACCCGAATCAATACACCGAAGTGACTAAAAACGTGACACCATTTGTGTGTACCACTAATACAAAGAAGCAATCCTCGACCTTCATGAAGGAATACGGCTTTCTGAAACGGCGGTGTTCTCCGTCCTCGCTGTTTCCGTTTCACTATGTTTATCAATGTCATGATTACGTCACCGCAACGCTTCTTCGGTAGAGGTCTATACGGGAGTCAAGTGTACCTTGAGTGTTGGGTTCCAATTTTCCCCCATGATACCCCCTCCGTGGCAATATGTTTTTCTGTAAAAAATGTTGTAAGGAAGGAGACAAATAACCAAACTGATGGGTTGTGGTATCCCTCTACTTCCTAACAGTGGTGTGTGCAAATTAGAGAGAGACAGGACAGTCGTCTCCTTCATCTTCGTCCTGCATTGGCAATACAGATTATCAAACAACGGGAGTTGAATCAAATAGCGGAGTAAATTACGGTTACGTTTAGGTTAGTGCAAACATAACGGCTCTTTATTTTTTTTTCTAGGCTGTGACCCAAGAAATAGTGAAGACAATTCGAGACATTATAGCATTGAACCCTCTGTATCGCGAATCCATTCAGCAGATGATCCAAGCTGGTCAGAGAGTGGTTGACAACCCTGTCTACCTCTCTGATTTAGGTTTGTGTTAGGGTTGTGTCGGGCTGTTATTTTTTATTAAGCCGTCTCTTTTTGTAGGTGCCGCTTTAACTGGGGCAGAGTCGCACGAATTACAGCAAATCCTGGAAGAAACCAATGTAAGCATTATCCGTGTACATTAACGCATCTGTAACAGATGTTTTCATGCAGATTTCCAAGCGTCTATTTCTGGCTCTTGCATTGTTAAAAAAAGAATACGAACTGAGCAAGTTGCAGCAGAAGATTGGAAAAGAGGTTGGTAAGAGAAAATTTCTTGTTTCTTCCAGTATCATTATAATGGGCATGGGCATTTTGCAGGTGGAGGAAAAAGTAAAGACTCAACACCGTCGCTACATGCTTCAGGAGCAACTGAAAGCCATCAAGAAAGAACTGGGGCTCGAGAAAGAAGACAAAGATGCCATTGAGGAGAAATTCAGGGCCAGGCTCAAGGTTTCCCTTCTTATAGGCTTTTCTTCTTATTGGCATATCTGTGAGCATTTTTTCTTGACCTCAGGACCTGGTGGTTCCAGAGCAGGTGATGGAAGTGATAGAGGAAGAACTCAATAAGTTATCCTTTCTCGATAACCATTCTTCTGAATTCAGGTTAGATTTTTATTACTGCAGTTGCGTCTCCAACTCATGATACGTGTATGCTAGACAAGAAGTGTGGTTGATTGCAGCGTGACACGGAACTACTTGGATTGGCTGACGAGTCTGCCTTGGGGTAAAAGCAGTGAGGAAAACTTAGATCTGAAGAGGGCACGTGAGGTTTTAGAAGAAGATCATTATGGCATGGAGGATGTGAAAAAGCGTATACTGGTAATTTGAAGCTTTACAATTGAGCTTTGCCATTGGTTGGATATACCCTTTTGTCATTAGGAATTTATAGCAGTGAGTCACCTGAAAGGAAGCACACAAGGGAAGATGCTGTGCTTCTATGGCCCTCCGGGTGTGGGCAAGACTAGCATAGCCAGATCTATTGCTCGAGCCCTCAACAGGCAGGTAAGGTAACATTGGATGTGGAACATAGCGTCCTCTAGTGCCAGTATTGGCGGCTCAATTTGCACCTATAACTGCCATTCTATTTTCAGTACTTCCGCTTCAGTGTTGGTGGCATGATGGATGTTGCAGAGATCAAAGGACACAGGTAAGCTACCAGTTTTTCCCAATGTGCTCAAAAGCTTCGGACAAGAAAATTGTTAGCTCGAGATATTTGTAGAGCAGAATAATTTTTGAAATTTGAGTCTCTCGAATCTAATCTTTTTCAGGCGTACTTACGTTGGAGCAATGCCAGGGAAACTGATCCAGTGCCTCAAGAAAACTAAGACAGAGAATCCATTAGTGCTGATTGATGAAGTAAGTGGAATATATCGGTCTTCTGGCTTCAGTTGTGCTTTCAGCTCCGTAGGTGTAACAAGCGTCCAACCACATTTTTAGGTGGATAAAATCGGCCGTGGATACCAGGGTGATCCCTCATCCGCCTTGCTTGAGGTGCTGGATCCGGAACAAAATGCAAATTTCTTGGATCATTATCTGGACGTCAACGTTGACCTATCTAAGGTGCCAACATTTCTTTGTGCGTTGTCCATGTTGTTTGCCTATGTGAAGCACCTGTATCATCCATGCTTATTTCAGGTGCTATTTATTTGCACGGCCAATGTCACGGACACCATTCCGGAGCCACTGAAAGATCGCATGGAAATGATCGAAGTGTCTGGCTATGTCGCCGAGGAAAAAGTTGCAATTGCTGAGGTGTGATTTTGTTTGAGGTAAAAAAGCCACCCATGTTATGGAAACTCTTTCTCTCTAGCGTTATTTGCTTCCACAAGCAAGAACCGCATCAGGAGTAAAAGAGGATCAGTTGGTGCTGAAACCGGAGAGTCTTCAACAGCTGATAAAATACTACTGTCGTGAAAGTGGAGTACGAAACCTTCAAAAGCACATTGAGAAGGTGTGTGTGTGAATTTGATGTACCCTATAGGTATGAAAGCACTTACTATCATAGATAGTTCATAAGCATTTCCACTTGGATTCTGCTAAACATAGCTGCTTTGAAAAATTAGGGGGAACAACACTGATCCGTTATCGTGCATCTCTTCTGATCTGACTCATGGCTGTTGGATGGTGGCAGAGTAAAGGACAAGATGCAGTGCCATTTCATTGTTAATACCGAGATCTGTGACTGCCACAGAAGCCAGATAATGCTGTTGAAACGTAGACATAAGTCATGGGTAAGGCCCTGGGTTTTCCGCGAAATACCGCGGAATCATGGAATATCGAATATTCAGATTTCCCAATATTTCCCAATATTCAGATTTTCGAATATCCGATTATTCACCGAATACGAATGACACCTCCCGAGAGCATGTATTGTAAGCTCCTTCCTATAATCTTCCTATAAAGTTTCAGTAAGCTAGATAGGTGCTGATCTTGTATAGATGCGAAAGGTCTTTATGCAGGTATAAAATAATTGCGGGTGACAGACCTTTGTCTTTGTTAGGGGAGAACACAAGATGTCTCTTATGTAATGCTGAGCTACAACAGTGCTTTCAGTCTACGGTTTTATAAAATATTTTTGTTTGCGCACTATCCAAGAAAATAAAGTGTTTCCCATTTCAAGCAGCCGTTGACTGCTTGCCGTGGAAAATCGCAGAATTTACAAGTTGGTGCCGCAGAATTTTGAATTTACCAGAGCAGAAAACCAAGGGCCATAGTCATGGGAGGCTGAAAAGGACTCCTAATTCCATATGGTAAAGTCAAAGGCATTTATAACGATATAGACGGTAATGCAAAATCTGATTGTTATAGTATCAGAGTGTCACTCCAGTAAGGAATAAGCAACAGACAAACAACAAAAGAGACCTGCCAGTAGCAGTTTTAAATGCTTAAATTGCACCAACACTCTTACCTTCATTGTCATCTTCTGCTGAAAGATGCAGGCTGAAAACTGAAGTTTAACATTGTAAAATGAAAACCAAAATCAATGTGCAACAACATAGTAGAATGGAATAAACAGACACTGGTGTAGCGAGAGGGGGCTCTGGGTGTACCTTTGGTAGTGCATTTGGGAGAGGGGAATCCTTCTCTCACATGTAAAGTCTGTTGCGACTGAGCATGGGTACAATTTCCTATGTACTATATCTCCCCATAGAACCCCTCCCACGTAAAGTCCCTTCATGCCTTGGTCATGAAGGGAATAACAGTAGGAATTTGAGCAAGTGCTGCTAGACCATCTCTACCTACATGCCCTGCAGAAGGCATCACCTTTTGCCGGTGTTTGGTCAGTGGCGTAACCAGTGGCGTAGCCAGACCTCCAAGGTAGGGGGGGCTCGATACGAAAACTCCCCCGCTGATCCTGTGTTGACAACACACACACACATACTTGTGCACACTGCAAACTGAGGATTAAAAAAAGGAACGAAAATAGTTGATTTAGACGTTCACAGTACGATTACATGTATAGGCTGTCATGACCAGTGGGGTGGTGTCACGAGATTGGAAGTATTTTGAAAAGCTCATACTTCGAAAACCATTCAAGAGTGCTTCTTAGATATACGCCATGAACTGCAAGAACTTTCGCGATCGTCACACTGGTCCCCCCCCCTCACATATATTATGTTCTCGGATTTGCACGATTTGTGTGGGTCGGTTCGTGGCAGGTCACTTTTTTACCCCACCAATGTGAAGAGCGTGTCTAATTTAGTAAAATTAATGATAATCGACAGGGATATTCAGAAGCTATCCCATCGGAAAAAATAGCCGAACATCATACTCTACGGAGGTCGCACAGAATAGCGCACGATGAATTTTTCAGCGCAATCTTTGTCAGTCCGACGAAAGGAGGTTGGAAACCCAGCCCTCCCCGACACCGCAATAAGAGATAAAACAGGCACGGCTTATCACGTCCGACATTCGCTGGGATAATGCTTTCCCTCTCCCAAATTTAGGAGCTGTTACTTTTTCTACTATCACTCTGTGGGCTGGATTCGGAACCTCCTTTTGTCGCACTGGGAGCGATTGCGCTCAAAAAGTCATCGCGCGCTATGGTCCGGTGCTCCGAAAAGCATGATATTCGGCTATTTTTTCCGATGGGATAGCTCGTGAGTATCACTGTGAATTATCATGAATTTGAGTGAATTCGGCACGGTCTTCATATTGGTGGGGTAAAAAAGTGACCTTTACTTGGCAAATTTCCGAGTTCAGTTCGCAAATATTTACATAATTAAACTTGGAGTACATGACATTCATATTAGGAGGTGGCAAAAACCTAATAAGAACAAATGCTGTTGGCCGCATGATTCTAGGTGGCGTAGTTTTTTATTATAATTCAATGACACGTTTTCTGGGACACCCTGTATACAGTATATATACGCAAAGACGCGTACTGCAAGTATTATAATACTCCAGTAATACTTGTCAGATTTTGACGTGTTCGTTCACTTCACTTCAGGCGGGTCAGCACAGCACACGTTTTAGGTCATCTGCTCTTTGAATAGCTACCCCTTTGGGGATTAGTCAGTGTACCCTCTCTGGTGATAAAATTCCACAGAAAGAAATCAACAATCAGAAGTGTTTCTAGCTCTGTGTCTAAGGTTAATGTACACACCACGGCCAGCTTCTACGCTCAGGAGGGACAATTGCCCTATACCCTGGTTAGTCTTAAAAGATGTTCTTTGCTTCTACCATGAGAATCCGAGAAAAACCACCGAAACACTATGAGTGGGTCATAAAACATTTCTTCCAAGGCACCACATTTGGGATTTAACGTGAACATTGTACATGTCTTTAGCGCGTGTGAATAAAAAAATGTAGGCTCTAATTTACGGTCTTGCTTGACATTGCATTTGCACCTTTGTACTGTTAATGCAGATTGTGAGAAAATGTGCCTACAAAATAGTGAACAAAGAAACGGAGCACGTTGAGGTTTCTCCAGAGAACCTGAATGACTTTGTTGGCAAGCCATTGTTCACCCACGACCGCCTTTATGATGTCACTCCACCTGGCATAGTCATGGGACTTGCCTGGACAGCCATGGGTAGGAAATCTCTTCAATGTTGGGAACCACACTGAATTTTGCTCGAGTTGCAGGTGGTTCCACATTGTACATTGAGACTGCCGTGTGTCGGCCACTTGAGTCTGACAAAAAGGATGGATCGCTCCAGCTGACGGGTCACTTGGGAGATGTCATGAAGGAAAGTGCCAACATCGCCTATTCAGTGGCCAAAAGTTTCCTACTTGCAAAGGACCCAAAGAATGAATTCCTTCAAAAGGCCCATATACATCTTCATGTTCCTGAGGTAGGTGCATGTTTACGTGTCTCCAGACATTTGTTTTCTATACAGAACGCATGTGAGGTTTTTAATTTAATAGTCACTCGAGTGCTGGAACATCACCCGTGATTGTTTTCACCAGAAAGTGTCTCATGATATACTGCTTTGGGATGATCCATTTGAAAAAAGCTTCAATCAATGTGCAGGGAGCCGTGCCTAAGGATGGTCCAAGTGCCGGAATCACGATGGTCACTGCACTATTGTCACTGGCAATGGGAAAATGTGTTCCTTCCGGTGTTGCGATGACGGGAGAAGTTTCCCTCACAGGAAAGGTTCTCCCTGTTGGTGGCATCAAAGAGAAGACCATAGCTGTAAGTCCACACTTCTGCCTTAATAGCACATTATACTGTTTATCCCTGGGGAGATTTTGCCACTAGTTCTGAACACTTTCATCAAATTGAAATTGAATTTTTCCAATCGATACCTGAAATTTGCAGAGTCAACCTCACGTATCCAATTTGCCTCATTGCATTGCAGAATACATTCCTTACTACTTGGATAATAGCCGAATAATTAAACAAAACATCGTTTTGACTGGGTTACCTAGGCACATGCCTCATTCAGTTCTAGCATGTCAGTCTGAGGAAGGAATGCGCGAGAGCATGTTCCGTAAACTTTTGTTCAGCACTGTACAATTTTGATGGGTTTCAATGCCACTGCTATGCTGAAATGTAAAAGCATTTTCATACGTATCTTTTCATACAAATGCAATAATTGCGAATATTTTGACAAGTGGCTTTGAAACTACACATGATAATGTGGTGGGGGAGCGCAGGAGACGTCGTTCTTCCACCATGTTAAGTTCCAACCTATCTGCACTCACCTCCAACTATAATGAGTTCTAGCAGTGTTCCTACTGTACCACTGGTAAGTCTCGACTAAAATGGTATGATCTACATGCTTGCCATTAACAGTGGTGGAAGGCAATGTCTCTCCATGCCTCTCCATGCTTTGGGAACAGAACAACAGCAACCAGTTGCTACTGTGCAGTTTCATTTTAAATCCAACTAGGTGTGGAAATTGTGTTTGTTAATTGGGAATCCACAGAATGTAAAAAAAAAAAAAGCCTGGGCAGATAGTTTCACGGTGGAGATTCTCTTCTTATGCGATGCTTTATTATTGAACCACGTACAAGAGCTGTGGCTTTCAAAATACAGAGACAATTGCTTCTTACATCATAGACAAGGTTTGGTTTCCTGTGTCACTTGGCACTGTACCGTATACAATGGAGACAAGGTGAGGCGCCAAAGTGGTATTGACCTGGTATTGATCCTGAATTGACCCGGTGATGGAAGAGGGCATCGGTCAGGTCCCCCTGAATTCAGGGCACGACAGCTGCCACGTCGAACACAGAACCTGTTGGTGAGATGCGCTTCCACCTGTCAAGTTTTGATGACCCATGTCACGCGTGTGTTCCTTGAGAAGAACATCACATTCTGCTTTGTGACTTGTGGAACTACGGCCCTTGCAGATGTTCCTGGTCACAAATAAACTGTCACGCAATACGATATCCTCTGATTAACCCTTAACTAGCCTTCAACTGACTAAAAATTGATATCAAATTTCCCTAACTGGCGCATAGGTTGCACATTTGAATGATCATAAAAGTGCTTTCGTGGGCTTCACAAGTGATGGCAATCTGAGCGTTGCGGGATCAAGTGTGATAAAGTTACTTTGTTTTTCTGACCAACTTTAGAGCGAAAATGAAATATGAGCCAGAGCATGTGTAGGCCAAGTGGCACTGAGACCCAAACCTTAAAAAATAATTGCCAGAAACAATTACTCAGAATGTGTTCCAAGTACGTACAAAATAAAGTGCATCTCTCTCTACATGACAGTCGCCTGCATGGGCCTCTTATGAGCTCCTCCTTTAGATGGAATTAGATTTCAAGTGACGGAGCCAACATATGTCTGCGCTTGAAAGGAGTCACAACTGGCTGATTATTACTGTTAGAAAGACGTCATGTGGAGAGACACGTATTACAGTGTTGTCAATAGACAGTCGACCCCCGTTTATCCGGACAAAAGGCACGGGAACGGATTTTCCTCCATGTATTTTGTTCTCGTTTATCCGGACTTGAGCTTCCGGACTCGGACAAGAATTCCAGGGAAGGAAAGTAGAAAATTGTTGTAATCCAGCTTCAGTTATCCGGACTACCATGAGTAAGAGGAGACGCTGACTCCGCACCCTTTTCACTGTGTCGGGGTTATTCCCGTGACACGTCAGGGACCTACATTCCTCCGTAGGGGAGACAACCTTTTCTATTTGTGTGCGTTGGGTCACGTTGACCAGTCGAGTCATTTAGAAATATCTCGAGCAACTGTCCGGTTCTAGAGGGGAAAATTCCAACCCGAGGGCCTGCTGCTTACGGCCCGTTGGCCGATGAAGACATTCCCCTAGCTGAGCTGCGATCCCTGATGCAGAGGCTCACTGCGACTGCCGTAGATGATGCTACGGTTTCTGACTACGTTGACGTTGATAAGGATGATGACGCGTGTGCAGCTATGACTGATGACGGGATTGCTGCTGTTGCCTCCGATGATGTGCAGCAAGACGGTGCCGATGACGCCAGTGAGAAACAAGGCTCCAACATTGACACTTTGCGTCCGCACTGACATTCTTCGAGCAGAGCAACAGCGTGGCTCAACTCTATGCAATTAGCAAAAGTTTGCAGGAATCGAGTGCCTACACTACTATGTAACAGCTGTCATTGACGAGATTTCTGTGTTTTAATTAAACCTTGCTCCGTAGGACGTTTCTATTCGGTCGTTTCATTTATCCGGATGCCCCGGTATCCAGATGATTTCGCCAGGAACGGCACCATCCGGATAAACGGGGGTCGACTGTATTTATAACAAAAAGCTACAAGAGCAGCATATTCTGTCCAACAGAGTGTGTAACTCCTAGATGACTAATTACCTCCAGGTGTCTAATTGTAAATGTGAAATAGCACAATTGAATTGAAATATTCTTATGCAAGTGATCTTAAACGGAGCTGATTGGAGTTTATTGGAGTAGGTGCTGATCGCTAGATGTCAATGTGAAATCTGTTGTGCAAATAAAATGCCTTCCATGTTGTACCCAGGCCAAGCGAGTGGGCATCGCGTGCATTGTGGTTCCTGAAGAAAACAAGAAGGACTTTGCAGACCTCCCCAGCTACATCACGGAAGGTCTCCAAGTACATTTTGTCAGCCAATATAGCCAAGTCTACGATGTGGTCTTCAAGGATTCCTAGTAGGAGAGCCCTTTTAAAAAGTTACTCACACTGGTAATATTAGACGCGTAACTTGCAGAAAAATAAAGCGCTTATTTGTTGCAACATTCCTACTGCTGCACATCTGGGTACCGTATTTTCACGCGTATTAGCCGCGGCTTATCCGCGATTTATTTTTTTCGCGGACGCTCTGCGGCTTATCCGTGGGTGCGGCTTATCTGGTGACTATTTTTCCCTGGTACTTTCCCCATACCCCGGGTTAAACGAAAGGGCCGACAGTGCCTCATGTTTTTCGGAACAGGACCGCCCTGCCAGTGCACGAACAATACCGAACAGGGGCGGGTCCACACCGCATTAGAGTGGACTAACCCGTCAATCCAGGAAAAACACGCAACAAGGGCACAATCCGATCTTAGTAGAACACTAGAACTGACCTCGTTTGTTATACATCATGCCGACACCGGAATGTGGACAGGGTTTGTAGCCTTCCCCACGGTCTCCTTTTTCGGCAGACCCACAGGAAGGGTTCAATACACCTGTCATCAGGATAAAACGTGGTCAGCTAAGCATCAGTTCTCATTTGACGAGAGCAGCAGCATTCGTGGACACGGGCACGGCAGTTAGAGGTGAGGCATGGCTCCAATGCTGAGGCACAGCCACGACAGCGGCTTCAAACTAAAAGTCGTCGACTTCGCGGACAAGTACGGGAACAGGGCAGCTGGCAGGGAGTACGGCGCTGACGAGCGTTGAGCGTCTGTTGATTTTGTATGTGCAACACTGGTTTAGCGCACAAAGCAGTTGCGTCGTATTACCCGCGGCTTATCTGCGAGTGCGGCTTATCTGCAAAAACATTTTCAAAATGTATCTAAAAACGAGTCCTGCGGCTTATCTGCGGTGCAGCTAATACGCGTGAAAATACGGTACTTTGGGTACTTTAAGTTTGAGAAAATATTTACCTTTTACCCAGAAGCTAATTATGCTAAGAAAAACCTGCGATGCAACTACAGTTTTTTCTCAAAACAGGCCTTTTCTCGCAGTCACTTTGATAACAATATACAGAGTCCTCTCGAGCCCAAATAAATTCATCTTTCTCAGTATAATAAGGTGGATATCATGCCAGAATGATATGCTCACAAACGGTTGCTTACAGTTGTCAAACATTGTTTCTTAGGAGCATGTACATTCAGCAGTTGTCCCACAAATAGGGCGTCACTTACCCCACTCGGATTAACGCGGGAAAACGCAACATTTAATAACATTTGAGCGCCCAAATTAGCGTTTACGTCGCACCTATGCCGGGCATTGAAACCAAAGTGCAGCAATGGATTGCAGAAAGATATCTTTCTGGCTATCTCTGGACAAGGCTGTGATCAGCGCTCCCATCTTGCAGTTGAGTTACAGTTGACATAGCTCACATAGCCTTGGTGGAGGTGACTATGCCCTTCAGGACCTGCACTGGATTTCCACACCCTCTAATTGCAGTCACCAGCACTTGAGGAAAATTTGATGCTTCCCCGAAAGTGACTTCCATCGAGTGGCGCAGATGACCCTCACTGGCTTTGTAGCTAAGGATGTAACACTGCCAGAAGCGCCTCTTCCAGTCTTCTGGATCTTCAGGAACGAAGAGACCAAGTCCTTTGAGACCATTTTTATACCCCGGTAGAAGAAAAAATTTTCAGCTTCTGCAGCGGTATACACGGATGACACTTGCAGAAATTGCGAGTCTGCATCGGCCTTTGTAATACTATCCGAAGGTGTAGTGCAAGGACGACGCCTTTCGCATCCAACCTCATCAGCAGCTGCAGAACTCTACGCCATTCTATTCTTTCTGCAGCACGTCACTGATTTTTGCCCGCGAGAATGGACAGTGTTGACAAAATCAAAATCTGCACTCTCGTCTTAGCGGACGTGTTGATGTCTTACCAGCTTGTGTACACAGGCTCCAGTAGGTTCCAGCCCATTGTGGTGTCGTGGGAAATGACGAGTATTGCACTGCTAAGAGGAATGACTGACGTTCTCTCCACATCTGTACTTGCCAGGGTTAATCCAACGCTCACTTTCCGGATGCCTCGAGATGCCTTTTGTCGAGACACTGTATTACTAATTCATGGAATGCGACTCAGTGTGGCTTTTAATGCGCATTACCGCTCGTGACAAGTTGACTCTCCAAGATGCCGTCAGTGATATGGAACACATGGTTGCCCACACTAGCAACCATTCAGACTCTGACTATGTCAAATCCAGCCCACCAATGCTCTACCCTACTAAACCTCACTGTGAAGCAACTCATTATTATATTTCAGCATATTACTGCACACTCAAAGGAGTCACATTGACCTTAGACCTCATCATGGAGGGTCACAAAGAAAAGAAATGACGATAATAGACCTCACGATGTAATAGACCCCATTACATAATCATTAGGTTGGTAGACATATCGAAACGGAAACAGCGCGGACAGGGAACGCAGCTGTATTTATGGTACACACAAATAATGTCACGTTTTTAGTCTCTTTGGTGCCTTCATTCGCGTTCCCAGTCCACCTCAGAAAGATAAGAAGGCTCCACCCGAAGGGTTACTTGCATAGTCTGAAAAGTGAATGTCGCAATCTTTGTAGAGCCCGGTAGCCACCTTTAGAAAGATGCTGTCACTGGTAAAATGGATCAGAACAAGGCCATACAACTATAGTAACTTTATAACATGTACAGCTATATTCAAACGCGCACTGTTGTACCATCCGACATGATTTGTTTGTAAACAGGAAGGGGTCTATTACCATAAATGCCTCCATATGTCGTACCATAAAAATGGACAGAAGCGGCATATAGCTATTGTGGAGCAGGATGTTGCGTTCAGAATTCATTACTCAAAAACTTGGTTTGACACACCGAGAGAAAAAAATAAACTGCCCCTCAAATTGGGTGCTGAAAATATGAAAAATGATTCGAGAAAGATACGCAGTCCTTCAGAAAAGATTATCAGAATGTTCAGGAGCACTCAAAATTATCTCCTATTTACACGCTGTATTGTTGGCTTTGCTCACAGTTTAGAGTCTGAAAAATAAATAAAAAAGTAGAGAGAAACAGCAAGCTGACATTATTGATAATAGCTTCGGGTTTACTACACACTTTAATATGACTCCTAATAAATTAGGATACAATGGCCTTTGTACATAACTATACTGTTGTTCTTAATGTGTCACTTAGTGTGAGAATTAAGGTGAACCCTCTTAATGGTCATGAGATACAACAAGTGCTCACATGCCAAGTGTTCTGCATAACATGGACGGAGGCAGCAGTTCATCGGGCAAGGCTGAAAACAATGTCCGAATATATAGTTTTTTAGAGGGTTTCTTTGTTTGAGACCCCTGGGATAGAGTGTCGCCCTGGTGATGACGCTCCCCAATCATGACGATTAGAATAAAGTTGTTTGTTCAAATTGTGGTTACATTAAGCCTGTAATGCCTTATGGCACGCACCAAAAGGTAAAAAAGCCACTCATTTGTTGGCAGCTGTAAACTGTGGCACAATATTTGTATTTGGCATAACAGCTGTACATAGATATTAACAATCACAACTGCTGTGTAGAACACCATACATTTTTACTAAATCCTGTTCAAGTTTCATAACATACAAGTAATGCAGTTACAAGTCATTCCTGCACAGAAAGTGTTCAAGAACCACAAAATGAGTAATGGGCCTTGCATACAACCACAGTTTTACAACCATATCAAAAGTGCAAACAATCTCCTCATCTAAGCAGCATATTCACCACGAAAGCATTTGGCAATTACAGAGTGAAATGGAGTGGTTTTTCCGTTTGTCACGTTCAATAAATACGAGGTATTTAGAAAAGAAAATATTAAACGTATAGAAGAGAAATTTACGTTCACCCCAGATTGCTCATGCTGCAAAATTGCGCCTTCAGGAATGTTAAGTAGATAACACAAGTTAAGTCACATGCCTCGTTGATCTCGACGGAAATTTCATTTTGAGTTGGCAACCGCGTTAAAAAATAGCTTCCTCTTTCCATTGCCAAACATTGTGTGCGCACATTTTGAAAAATCTGCTTTCTACGTTTGTTATAACATGAATTTTTCTGCACCAATATTACGAGTAAGACAAGAAATGGAGGCAGCACTATAAAAACGTGCGATCATGTATATTTACACATGGTTGTTTGTTTTACACTCATCACAAAGGCACAATATGTACAAGCAGAACAAAACACATGGTGGAGCACTTTCTTGCTATCGTGGCATGGATGATAGAAAAAGGGCTTCCTAATTGTGGCTTTTTATAGCTGTAATAATGTGGGCATTTGTACAAAAGACTCGCGTCTACTGATGTATGATTGTTGACAACTCGATTCACATTCAGTGCTTGTGTATGTTGCGTCAACACTAACAAGCTCATCCCTTCTGTTTCAACATTTGTTCATTTTGACATTGACAAGAGCCTGTACTGAAGAAACAGAAGAGTAAACATGAGTATAAGTGAGAGTACACAGAATAAAAAGAGTATAGACTGGCATGTCTGAATAATTGTTTTAAAACCAAAGCGAATGCGAAACAAAACAATAGCTGTACCGGACTGGATACACATGCAGCACATGTATAGCGTGTATACGCGATATATTCATACACATCAAAATATCAAGTATGCAGACATTTTCTTTTATGTCCTTACGTGCGCAGCTTACTATTGCAATATATTTAATTAGAAAGAAACATCAAGTTGATTCAGTATTTGAAAAATTGGAATATTCCAGTTGATTGGTATACCTGAGCCGAAGGTACCTATATGCAGGTAGAATTTCAGCATTTCACTCGCAGCAAAGTTGAATTTCTAGCCACAGGTAGCATCTAGTTGCCACGAGTAACATTTGTTTAGTCCAAACAAAATGGCTGTAATATACAGACACCATCACAGTCCCACACGTACTCCATAGAGTTATTAATGTATAACAGCTGCCAAAATTTCGGATGTCTCGTTGCTCCATTTTTGACTTTGTTTTCCCCCAGTATGTGCCCAACTAGGTTTCCTGCCGCTGTAAGGTGCGGAAAAAGTATGTCCCGCTTATGAACCAGGATTCTTTTCCATACATCTCGGGAGATTTTTAATGTTTCAGACATTCTCGATACCTCTTCTTCTTATTTCACAATTACTCTGGAATCTATGAGGATGTCAGCTATGCTATCCATGGTAGTTGCGCATCCCAAACGTGGCACTGCTCTGACTACTCGATGCACAAGATTGAAATGATGCTTGGCATGCGTGCAGGGTTTGCGAGGAAGACAGTCAATCGTTTCACAATTACAGGAGGGGTTGTGGAGTGTCCGAGGAGTGGTCAACCTCTATCCGCTATCATCAGGTGCAACATTGAAATGCTAAGGAACAAGTTGAAACACGATCCAAGATGATCAACGAGGAAAGAGCTGCACATTAGTGAAAAGTCAGTCAGAACTATTGTAACCGTAGTTATCAACAACAAAAGTGTCATGCACTTTCAGAGGCCAACAAGAGGGCGAGAGTGTTGAGGTGCCGCCCATCATCAGATGCTCATCTTTTCAGACGAGAAGCTATTGACAATTGAAGCGACACGCTCTGAAGAGGGCTCATCTGGCAAGTGTGCACCAGTTTGATATTCATGGATCCTGGAGAAGCCCATTTTGGCAACAAACCATGCGTGTTCCAATGTAATTATAATGCGAGACTGGTGCAAGGGAAATACCCATCCATCTCAATTACTCTATCTGAGGAGTATTATAAGAAAAGGCCATTCCCTCGAGTCTTGTTTGACAAAGGCAGGGAACAAAATGGACACTCCTTCCCACCTCATCTCTACGCCAAGAGAGGCAATAGAATTGTTTATTTTGAGTACTGCCTATATATTATGTATATTATTAGCGTATATATAAATATGTTGCTTTGATTAAAAAACCAACCTGAATTATGCAACCGATGAGTCATCAGTGAGCTCATAATTTTTCCGCACCCCATACGTAATTTCTTTGCTACAGAATAGTATAAAACTGGGATAGTTGATAACAGTTTATCTTAAAATGATAAACTACAGAAGGAAACAGGAAGGCCTCTCGTGCTGTTGTCCCCTTTGTGTAGTTTTCGATTTAAAATTATGTGTTACAGACTGCTATGCCCCCATTGGTTGCAACTATCTTATTGCGAAAAATTCTAGTCCTCGATTTAAAGAAACATTTTCATTCCATAAAACACTTTTCATGCAATCTCCACTATTAAATACTGAACCAAAGTTGGCACGAGGTATTATGTACTGTTGGGGATACGGCTGTCTCAAGTCACCTGTTAGTAGTCCTGCAGCCCATATTACCTTTGTTGTACTTGAAAGTGTTGTGCCAATATTGTATTTGATGGTGGACCATATGCCGCACATGTTTATTACTCAAAAGAGACAGTCTTGCCACACCTGGATATTTGAAAGGAGGTAAACCACGAGTTGCCGATTTCAGACAACAATGTCCCCAACAGTACATAGTCACTTAGTGAGTAAATGCATTTGTACAAAAAGGAACACACTGGTAAAAAAAAATTTAACTGCCCTCCCTTAATGGGCAACTAACACGAAACTTGCTCACAGTACACTAATTAGTTTCATAAAACGAGGTACAGAAAAGTGAAACTGAGAAGAGCAACTTCCTGCATTCTAACACCAGTTAATGATATGCTCTTCTTGATCTCTCGGACATCATCATAGGCAATCCATTGCCTCAGTGGAAAGAAGGTGTTGAGAAAATTGGAAAATTGGCCTCTTGTTGTGGGCCCGTTAAAATGACGGCGATATCATGAACAGTATTTTAAGAAGTGCAACTCATTACACACACCTTAAAAGCAGACATGAACAACATATTCGATTTTATACGTCCTTTTGCGTGCAGTCAATGAGACAACAAAAACTAGATGTTGGATGCTCAACAGTGCGGCAATGCCCTAAGTATTCATAGCAAGTACAAAAAGGAAGGAAGGAAACCAGTGTTGAGCCAAACCACAGTCTCCCTAAGCTGTACACTATTCCTGTACGCATTTCTCTTTGGCACACACCAATGGCAATTCCAGGATAATTATGTTCGTGTCACGCAGCATGGATGAAACCCATTGTCCTGTTGACCATTTGCACTTTGGCACTGAGAATGATGCCTTCTAAGGAGAGATGCAGCCAGCACTACCTTGCATCAGCTTCTTCACTGCTGGTAGTAATGTGACGTGGGTTGGGGTCAACCTGTTAGTAAGAGATCCCCGTTAAAGCTGCATGTCACGTGTGTCCAATGCAAAATCTGCAAGAAGAGAGCTCTCATGCATGATGAGACTCGGTGTTCCTAAGTCTCGAGGTTTTATGTTATGCGTCAACTTCACCAGCTCGCTTGCTTCTTAGTCATCTTTTCATAGAGCTCTAATGTTGTGACTCATGACGAAAAGGTGCATAGGCTGTTCAGTTGGATAAACTATATGGCTATAGACTGTATAGTTTATCCAACTGAAACTTATACAGCTTCGTGGAAGGCAGACTCAGACCCGCCTTCCATACTGCCTTCACTCCAACTGCATAAAGATTTTACTGTTTTTGCCAAGTCCAAAAGCAATTTCGCCTGCCACTGCTCTTGTAACGACAAGCTGCGTTGGACTCTTCTTCGAAAAGCCGTTCGCAGCTTCTGGTTTGCTGTATCTCTTTTGGTTGTCCTTTTGCAACGTCTTTGAAAAAGGCCACCGTGTCTTGTATCTGCCACATGTTGCCATAGCCCGCCAGAGTTGCTGGCTCTGTCCACAAAGCGCTATGAAATGTGAAAAAAATGAGGAACAAGGCGTTTCCTCCTCGCCCAGGATCATGTGCCATTGCGCGTGCTGACACAATGCAGGCGTGCATTTGTTGAACCAACGACAGCGGGAGTAACAAACCTGCGCTTGCACGCTATTCTTGTAGTTGCTTCAGTGTTTACTGCCGCTCAACAGGTTATGAGCCCAGAAGACTACTGCGTGTTGGACACATATGGCTTGGGACTGTGGACTGCATTAGATAAAGCTTGGAGGAGCTTGCAGCAGTCAAGTTTGCAGCGGCGAAGCTCACCGACACGAACTACCAGGGTGTGGAAATTCAAAGTCATGATGCTACTGGTACAGTAAGGAACACGGACGTACGTGGAGGAATCACCAACAGTGGGTACAAACAGAGTGCAAACCTCAGCAACGAGCTCTACCTACTGAGGAAGTTGCATCAGTCACGTCTCGGTGGAGGGCATGCAAGACAGCATTCAAAGAATTCATTAAGTCAAAAGCACACACAGTAACTACAGAGCTTTTCAAGGTGTCCGTCAATTTCTGTCAGCCTATTCATATCTTGAAACAGAATGTGTCCACTGTTCATCTCTTCTATGTTGTTAGCGGCAAGCCCCGTTTTAATAAGCTTCAAATGCGCTCAAGGAATTATTTTTGCTCACTGAGCTTCGACGCTCAGAGTAGATTACGCGAACGTCAAGTTTATGTAAACGAGGTCTGGATGTTGCGCCTGCAGTGATCTTCCACTTTCTGCTCTCAGCGTGAAACAACAAATAGCTGCTACTGGTACGATCTGACTCGATGGTCCAGCGATCGACACACATTAGAGCGCGTTAAGTCTAGTCAGGCCAAGTTTGTATTGCCAATTGTAGGATGTGACGGGCAAATCGAGTTGACAGTCTACGCAACTCACTTGTGTAAGCTACATTCTTTGTGCCTTACCCTACGCGCGTGCCATGTACATAATACAGTGAAACCCGCGTATAACGATATTGACGGTAGTCACGAATTCCATCGTTATACGGGGTACATCGTTAAACGAGGGCTGAGCTAAACAGCACGTCCTCGAAAAGTCGCGCGCCACACTGCGTGTAGCAAAAAAAAAAAAAAAGAAGAAACAGATGCTAAAAAAAAAAAAACGCGAAGCTGTGTGTCATCGCAGTGGCTTGGGAAAACAGCAATCAGAACTTGTGGAGGGAACCAGACAACATAGCAGGACAACTTCTGGCAACACTACCCGTCACCATTCCGCAAGTCGGCTTCACCTAACGCCTGCGTGCTTTAGGAGGAGCTCGCTTTAGAACACTGTCGCGCAACTCGCGGGTGGAAAGCACGTGCTAGGCCTTTTGAATCATCTCGCGAATTTGAGCAGCATTGGCCAAATACGGAGACATAAAAGCGTTACCACCTACCTCTTTCACTGACAGTATTGGGAAATGAACAGTCGCTGTCTATTTTCTTGCTTGAATTTTTATTTTGGTTTAATTCTTTTGATGTGAATTTCGGATTATACGAATTTTTTCCGCTACCCCGTGAGATTCGTAGCATCGAGACTCTACTGTATCTTATCGCGGCGAAAATCGCCGCGTGGTTACGCGCACGGGACAGCGCATTTTACATCGTTATACGAGTACTCGGAACCGCGGTCTCCATCGCTATACGTGGGTCGTTTCCCCATAGAACCAATGTATATTTTGACGGTAAAATCATGAACCACCGTTTTACGAGGGATATCGTTACACGCGATATCGCTATCCGCTGGTTTTACTGTACACTGCAAACAAGGGAGGCACTGTTTCTCATTGCACACACACAGCTCGAAAAGTTTCTCCTCACAAATGTTTTCCTCGAGAGTTGGAAACTATATAAGCGGCGATAACGGGCACGTGGAAAGGAGGATCATCTCACCCTCTCCACGGTCAGCGTTCCAGCCACCAATGGCCAGGTGGGAGAAGATAGCACGCTCTGTTTGGACCGCTTTAGCACAAAATTTGAGATTTTTATCAGGACGGTGCAAAATAGCGCATTTGGTGCAGGCGTGGAATCACTGTGCTTGCTTGCTTGCTGGGTATGAGACTGCCGTGGGCAGTTTTCCATGATTATCGACAACTTCAATGACATATCTGGAGTCTCCATCGAGTTAAGGACAATCCAAAGTGACCATGTAGCAGCATTCAATTATCATTCAATTACCATCAAAACGCCTGTGTAGCAGGGGCATAAGTTACAGTAGCTTGTTTGTTACAGTAGAAAGAATTTGTAATCGTATTGTTGTGCATATGGGATACTGTACCATTGCACAAACAATTTACAGTTAAAAACGAGGACGTAAACATTTTTCCTGTGCATGCATCGTCAAGTAAGGTATGAAATACCTCTGAGTAGGCTGGTGGAGGCTGGTAGAGGTAGTCTCGAACATAGGCATACATGGGAGTGAACCTCGTATCACCAACAACATCTTCATCATCGTCTTCGTCTCTGATGTCTACCGAGCCATCAATACACTCTGCATACGTGGGTGGCGCTGCCAAGAAAATGCCCTTTTCTGTACATCCTCAAAAGTTGAGGAAATTTAGGTCAATAAATCGGGACGGATATTTGAGAAAATAGTGAACATTAAATTAAATTAAATTGAATTGAGTATATCGATATCTTGCACACACTGCAAATTGAATTTGAATTATTTCTTTCAATATCGAATATTGAGGAAAAAAACTTAATATCTAACTTTGTAAATTTTGCAACTCCACAAGAAGTCCCTCTACTTGAGATATGGGACCACATCACTCGGACAATCAACATGTTCAGTCTTCTTTATGTGCACTTTTTGGAAACTATAGATTTCCCTGTAGAAGTTTGCATACATCCATAAAAAAACCTTATAGTCACCAGGAACATATTCTGGGCACAGCTACAGTAAAACCCCATTAATTTGGACCAAATACGGAGATACACGGACCATCCAAGTATGGAATTATTGAAGAGGTTGCCGCTTGCCATTATGAAGGCATTTAAGAAGGAACTGTATGAGCGTGGTTAGGTGCGTCAAGAGGCATTCAAGCAGAAACTGTCTAAAACAGCATTCGTCGTCCAACGATAGTTTGTGTGGAATAAGAAGTGAAATCTGGGAATACCTGCCTGCAAGTGTTGTAATAACTTACGTTCAACTTGTGAGTACGGTGGAACTGGTGGATAGATATGTTGCTCTCCAAGATTTCCCAGTAGTGACCTCTGTGGGTGGTAGTGGGGTGGCCTTGATCGAAGGGGCACTGTTCCAATGACCACAGGAAGATCGACAAATAGATTGTAAGCACCTGGTATCTGTAATGTGATCTGAAATTAAAGAAGGAATATTGTGAGGAGACAACAGGACAGGTGCTAGACTTCCAACAAAAGCATTTAAATATGACACTCAGAAGGTTAAGCACTCCCAGTGCTAGTTCGTCATGCAAGATCAACACGCCCGCTTTTTCACCTTGAAGAAGGAATATTCTGTGGGTCACAACCTCGCCCTCGCTAGTATATGTTTTGCCAAACTGCACACTAAGATAGTGAGGATGCTAAAATAAATTGCGCTCTGTGAAACTCGTCCAATACAGGTACATTTTTCTATTTTTCGAGACTTTAACTTTACTCACTCTAAGAATACCTACATATATGCTACACTGCTTACGATAAAGCCTCTAAAAAACACGTCAGGATTTGTATCATATAGTACATTACATTTACTACATACATTATCTGGATTCACATCAGTGTGTCGTAATCATATTTACCCTTTTCTCATCATTTGCGCTCTATTACGTTTGGATGAACACTGAAAATAGGTTGCGAACAGCATTTCGATCGCATCAGATACTCGTTTCATAATCAAAATTTCAAATATTCGCGCAGCTCTAGTTATATGGCGTATCCCATTGGCAGAGCTGGGTCCAAGTTTTCGCCAGGAAGAGGCAAAACTGTTGCACTGGTAGTACTGGTGGAACAGGCATGGAGTATTCCATTAGCAGAGCAGGGGCAAAACATTCCCAAGACAAGAGCAACTTGAAATTAATACAAGTTACTTCCAAGAGGGACTAAATTTGCGGGAAATAATGACAATCGTACTGTAAACGTATTTCTACTCGCGATGCATTCATTTTCGCGAATCGCACATTCGGTCATTTGCCAAGTTATTTGCAAATATTTAATTTCATCCAGGGCTATTTACTTTCACGGGATAAACATTGTATTTGTGAGTACAAATTTTCAAAATTTTTTACCGGTCGCGAAATTCACAAAAATTAACGCATCAAGAATTAAAATATGTTTACAGTACATGGAGCACAGTTATAATATTGAGCATAACGTTAATACAGAACATAGCTCACACACGAAAAAAGTTAGTCAAACAATTCTTTGCTGCGCATAACTGAGGTCAGGGGATGTGACTCCACTCTTGTAGTGTTTGAGGCAAAAATACCAATGAAAATACCTTGCTGAGCACGTAGTTGATGATCAGTACCGAGTGAAATATCTCGAGTGACTAGTTCTCAAGCCTAAGGTAGTTACGATAAATTCTGCTAAATAAATGGAGCAGAATTATTTTTCAACTAACTGAAAGGTGAGCCAGATAAAGGTTATTTTTAGGGGTGTGAGAATCTGAATATGAATCGATTGGGAGAAGAAGAAAGCCAAATGCTAAATCAAATGTTGAATATTTGTGCGAATTTTACAATATATGGTTCTTGCACTAAAAGTTAGCAATTTGTAGTCCATGGCTTTAGTATTATTTTTCTGACATTCATCGTCACAAGAGGGACACAATTGTCTACACGATACGCGATATAGACAAGCCCCGTTTATCTGGATCCCACGGTATCCGGACAAAAAACCCATAACAGATTTTGCCCCATGTATTTTGTTCTCGTTTATCCAGCTTACAGACTCGGACGAGAATTCCAGGGAAGAAAAATCGAAAATGCCCTAGTTCTAGCTATGTCGTCTGCTGGTTGACCGTCTTGTGCTGAGTTGTGCAGACTGAGTAGCTGTTTCTGGGCATCCACAGGTCACTTGTGAAACAAACAAATTTGTGTCCTGCCTCAGCTTCGTAATGAACGTCCTTTAGCTCCTTTGCTGTAGTGTGTGTCCCCCTAAAATTTTGATTGTAAGGAACATCTGTAGGACACATATCAGTTTGATAGCTGACAAGAGTAAAAATGTGTCCGATACATTAGTGCCCTTTCTCACCCTGACTGCATACTGTACATGGATGAGGCAACAGTTGATGATGGATGGTGCTAGAGCCGGAATCTTGAGGAGTTGCGCGTCCCAGTTTGCGGCCCGGCCCGGCTGGATGGCCAAACCGGTGACACGGGTGAACTCGCAGCGGCGCGACCGAGATTTTCCTCCAGCCAGGAAAGTTTGGGTTTGCTGTAGGGTAGCCTGCGGGACCACAATGCGGCCAGAAAGGTTCTCAAAGTCTGCCGTGATGGCTATAGATTCTCCTGCAAGAGGAGAAGGCACATCATGGAGCGGGTAATATTTCATCAGCTCACATTTCAGGCGCGAGACTATAGGAATACAAATGCAGGAATAAGTGTTTTCCCACGTAACAATTATTTTGCTCTTTCTGCCCATGCCCTCCAACACTCATTAGACACATGACAGCAATGATTTTGGAAGCAGGGCCCAGTCTTCGTGGTACTTTGGTATCGTTTGTACTGTTTGCTAGAATGCCAGCATCCATTGCTTAGCAAAAAATATTTCAGACACATTAGAAAGTCTGTGCACATCCAGTGCAGCCACCACTCAATTTCAACTATGAGACCCCTTAAAGGGATCAGGAAGAGATCCTCAAAACCTCCGTAGGCATCTTGTTAGAATAGTGGACCCCCCACTACATGTGACATCAGGAGCAGGTGACCTACCCTGAGCTGCACCCATGCAGAATGGAACATGGAAAAAGTCATCCATTCTCCATAGAATCTCTTCATCGTCCCTTTAACGTAATTATGCAATGTGAATTGTGACCCATCATAAGTGTTAGACGTTGGGTTCCACAGATTTCTCCACAGACCAGTTTCTCACGCAACGCTTTAGTAGTGGTGGTCATCTCCATACGCCCACTATGCAATCCTGTTCCATCGAGACAATTGCTCCCACACCATGCTGCTGTGGTTAACCATCTATGTGCTTGCTAGGTCTTGTACCATTACACTTCCATCAGTTCCCCGTGCCAAAAACATGAACCGTGAGCGTACAAACTTGCTAGGTTCACCACTGTTATAGCGTGGTGTCTATTTCCCAATGACATTGACGTCATTGATGCCATTTTTTTAGGACGAGAGTTTTTTTTTTTTTATGCACTGGCACATTTTTAGTTAAGCGTGTGGATGTTTGTGGTGACTACATCGTCCAAAGAATTTGCCCTTAGAAACCTAAGGCGTCACTTTGATCTCGTTACGAGAGTCGGAAGGTCTCCTGGGTAGCAGAAGAACGCTGCTAACGTGTAGACACGCACTGTCTCTTGACGCCCAAATTGTGATATACGTTGAAAGATAACGTTGGCTCATTCACCTCAGCCATTTCCTTCTGGGTCAGGCCGAGAACTTATGGGACGCCTCTCATACTTGCAAGGCAGGACGCGATGTGTGTTGCACTTCACTTACAAGTGTAGAAAAGCCTGCGTGATACAAATTGCAAATGAAGCACAAAAAAAATTTATAATGCACACAACTTAGAAATTGCATGCCAGGAAGTGGGAGGACGCGTAATGGCAGGCATGAAAAACAGTGGGCGCATGTAGGTGACATGAACGCCAAAACTTTCCACAGGAAACTGCCCTCTAGAATAATTTGTGGAACCAAGCGCCAAATACTAATGACAAAGTATGACACGCTTTGCATAAGTATGTTTGGGCACATAGATTTCTTGGTCAAAATCAATCTGCTGGAAGTATTTTCGGTGGCATTTTGCAAAAGCCCTTGGAGTCCGCATTCCAACAACAACAATCTCTCACCAGGGCAGTATCCCTTTCGGTCTGTCCTGGCATAGAGTGAAATGGGTCCAGATGTACAGCACCAGCAGCACAGTGTCTTTTCCACACTGTTTTCAACGGGCATCTGAAAAGCAAAAACTTATTCACTGGCCGTGCTCCGTCAATGCGCGTGATGGTTCGATGTTGTGTCAGGGGAAGCTGCTGAATGCATTTACAAAGTTTGCTGAGATGTATGGCGCATTGTAAAGTACCGAAGATAACCAGTACATACAACCAGATACATAAGATATCCCTTCGACTTGAGGGTGTATGAATAGATTCACTGTGCTTTGTGGTATGCTTACGAGGTACTCGTTTCTGTTGATATCTGTGGGGCAGATGACAGTGAATGCTTTCTTGGTCTTGTGGTTGAAGGCCCATGGTTTGTCCACTTCTGCCTTGAGCCAATAGCGGATGCTCCCATACTTGCCCTCGAAGGACGTCGGAATCCCACTGAAGGCCAATAAAAAAAATTTCTTTCACACGCGGAATTGGACAAAAAAGAAAAATGTTATTTCCTCCCATTTGCTATGCAAGTCAGCTCCACGCGTACCAAAGGCAAATACCTTGTGGGTAGCTGGAAGGAGAAGTTGAACTCGTGATGCCCTTCATTGAGTGTGTCTCGTCCATCACCCGCTTCTGCAAGGACAACCTTTTATCTTGTATACCGGACAAATAAAAACCTTGCTTGCACAAAAGCTTGCAACATTCTAAATGGCTTTCTCAATACCAACACTGGCAGCCTTCCTTTTTTTCACCATTGCTAAGTACATTTGTTGCAATATATTGTGAGATCCTAAAACGACATCTCAATGTACCTGCAGCGGCAGTAACCAGCACAATCGTGCGCAGGGTATAAAATCAAAGAGCACGTACAAACTGGCCACCTTTTCGCAAAGTGCTCGCTGTATCCGAAACTTGTGTTCGTTTCTGAAAAAGAATCTGCGTGCTCCAAAGTTCCTGCAGACAAATAAGTGCTAATGCACGGGATAACCATGGCCTGTGAAAGGGCACGTTTTCCATTCACACGTTGGTAGATATGCATTATGCGGTTCCGGCATTTTGTCTAACGCTGCTTCATAGTATTGCTGACCGCCTTTTTTAATCAAATCGTTTTTTATTTTGCTCGAAACATTTTATTTGTTACAGGTACATTCGAGTTACTTAAAATCTGACTCCAAGCAAGTTTCCCCAGTTTGCAAAGAAAATGCCTTTAGTTACTGTCGTAATGTAATGTAATTTGAGTAGATTTGCTATCATGAAGCAGTGTCTCTGATCATGAGCCTATCTGCCGAGAAACAGTAATGTAAAGGTAATGACAAATGCTACAGATTTTGCTACTGCTAATGATTTTACTGACGAGTAAAACAGACATTCATATGGAAACAGTTACACAGTTACTTACCCTGTCGGCTACCTTACACTATATCGTATACAGGGTGTCCCAGAAAATGTGTCATTGATTTATAATAGAAAAACTACACCACCAAGAATCACACAGTCAACGGCATTCGTTCTTGCTAGGTCTTTGCCACCTCCTGATGCGACTGTCATATAACGCAAGTTTATTTGCGAACTGAACTCGAAAATTCGTTAAGTAAAGGTCACTATTTTACCCCACCAATATGAAGAGCGTGCCCAATTTACTCAAATTCATGAAAATTGACAGGGATATTGAGGCGCTACCCCATCGGAAAAAATAGCTGCACATCACGCTTTTCGGGGCACCAAGAGCATGGTGCTCGACGACTTTTTGAGCGTAATCGTTGTCAGTCAGACGAAAGGAGGTCGCCAACCCAGCACATAGTGTGACAGTAAAAAAAGTCACAGTAAAGAAGTGACAGTTCCTAAAATTGGGAGAGGGAAGGCATGCTACTAGCAGAACCCGTATGCGATAAGACATGCCTGTGTTATCTCTTTCTACTATCACTCTGTGGGCTGGGTTTACAACCTCCTTTCGTTGGACTGACAATATTTGCGCTCAAAAAGTCGTCGAGTGCTATGCTCTTAGATCCTCGAAAAGCATGATGTTCAACTATCTTTGCCGATAGGATCAATTATCATGACACGCTCTTCACATTTGTGGGGTAAAAAAGTCACCTTTACTTAACAAATTTCCTTGTTCAGTTCGCAAAAATTTACATAACACACCTTATGTTACATGGCATTCACATCAGGAGGTGGCAAAAACCTAGCAAGAACAAATGCCGTTGACCGCATGATTCTAGGTGGCGTAGTATTTTTATTATAATTCAGCTAAATGTTTTCTGGGACATCCTGTATAGCAATGGTCAGGAAGACCATTATGACAATCTTCAACGGAATCAGATTAGACTGTCAAATATCAAGAGTTGCGCAGAAACATGAGCATTTTCTGCTAACTAAGGGCCCGGAAACGTATCTGCGTGTCTTGCACAAGCTGGTGACTTGTTTGATTGAAGTGGGATTCGATGAAATGGGTGGACACCACATCATGTACGTGAGAATTTATTATTTTTCTACGTGTCGTAGATAGAAACCCAAGTCATGCTTTGACATAGCTTGGAGAAAGCCATGCCCATGAATGCTTGCCATGATGCCAAAGCCGGATTGGTTTTTGTATTTATTGTGCACCCATTTGCTGTAAAAGTATTTGGTGTGCAGGTTCACAGCTCTGGATATAGCAGTCTTTTCTGTTTATACGAACACAACCGCCTCAAATGTGTTATCAGTATGATGCCTTTCTTCAATGGCATCTAGTTTGTCTCAATTTCAAAGACATTAAGCATGACTTGAAACCTGTTCATCGAGCTGATTACCTGTCAGGAGCACAACATCTTTCATTTATGGAGTTTTGTCAGCTAGTGCATAATTAAATTTACACAAATGCCTTTCTGGTGTAATGCTAAGGAGGTCGTTCACATCCAAGGTCTGTAGAATATACATGATGGAAGGTATAGTGTTACAGGATCGATGCTCCCTTCCAGTACAGAAACTGTTGGAATAATGACCGTGTATTCAGTTTCTTCTAAAACGATTCACAATTGGAACAGACTGCCCCAATACTGCCAGCATTGTGTGTAATGAAAATTTATTTTCTATCTTATCTGTGTTGTGTTGCATCATTCAATTGTTGCTGGCCACTTTCTTTTTTGCAGGATGTACTGAAACACCCCCACTGTAATTCTGTAACAAATTCAATGTTGAAAAAAGGTGCATATTATTTTCGTTAGGATGCCTCACGTGCTTTTCAATGAGAACATGACGATCTAATAGATGGAATGACTCTATAGAAACTCCTGAGCTAATGAGTGCATTCTTAGACAAATGCTTATATTTGTTCTTCACCTCTAGCCCTTTTAGATACAAGGGGATGGGAAAAACGCTTATTTTGGCATAAGCACCTCACTCATTTATTCCTCACAAACTGCCTACGTGGGTTTACGGCAGAAAGCAACGAGGCTTGTGGAAGACATCATTTTACGAGACTTGGCTCTCGGGCTGTTTTGAGCTCATTTATCAAAACTGCCGATAAATAATGAGCTTGGGGGTTGATTGGAAATCAGGCAATGGCTCCTTCGTTGCAGCACATCGAGTGTCTATTTGTATAACTGGTCACATCCTTTACTACAGCGTTCCTATAATTTCTGACATCCAAGAATGCGTCAACAACCTGCCAAGCTGCAGAGTAGCTGATAGAGTGAGGATGAAACTGCGGAATATCTTGAGGCATTTCTCTCTGATAAAGACCGTGATTAGTAGAAATAATGGAGTGGCTGTATACGACTGTCTGCCATCCAACATTTCATTGAGTTTCGTGGAACACTAACTCAATGCTTACAAGGTGGTGGTCAGTGACACACAACAGAGCTTCCCACCCACACGTGTCTTACTGTTGACTCAACTCAAGTCATGCACGATATCTTTCTTTGCTGAAGAGCATCGCTACAAGTTTTTGTCACCACTATTCTCAGTGCACTCCTTCATGAATGACATTTGGTTGAAAAGCATCGTTTTTAAGGTCCTCTACATAGTTCTTTGTATGTCCGACAGCCCAGATAATAAAAACGTGACCATAGTTGAATGGCAAATTTTCACGTGTTATCGTGAAGAGGAAAAGTATTGCTTTCCACCTTCGTAGAGCACAAAAAATCGTCGCATTTATGACGTCTATAATCCATTTTTAGTGCTGAGATTTTTTTTGTCTTTTTATAGGCACCCAAAGCCAACA
The DNA here is from genome assembly GCF_037126465.1 of Ornithodoros turicata. Taxonomy (NCBI): domain Eukaryota; kingdom Metazoa; phylum Arthropoda; class Arachnida; order Ixodida; family Argasidae; genus Ornithodoros; species Ornithodoros turicata. Next base: position 107,907,027 of record NC_088203.1, on the reverse strand, counting down.
TCTTACACGCATAAGCATCTGGACTCTAGTAAAGAGTGTTCATTCAAATCCAGACGTGACATGTTCTTTCAGGGTCAGAAGAGCGAGTTCTGTGGATCATAGTTTTACAACGATAGCAGTTAGTGCGTCGTTTCCCCGAGATCGCGGTATCTGCAGAGCAAAGGACATTTACCCCCTCGTTTCACGTTCCGCATAGAGGGCGCTTTGTCAACTGCATTAGATCATTATTTATTAGTGACGACGACAGTGTTAGCATGACAATGGAAAAGTTTGCCAAAGACACCCTTAGTGATTCTGCTTCAGACGCCACGGAGATACTGGGTCCTGCTGACGCACAAGAGCGCAAACGGAAGCACAAAGCTCGCGAAGACTCAGCTCATCGTGCAGTCAAGACCACAAACGAGAGAGCGCTGGATCCCTACATGTGTCCCCCAGAAGAAGAGGCAAGGCAAAAGCCAAAGGAGACATAAAGAGCTTCACTAGGCAATACAGGGAGAGTTGGTCAGTGTGTGATCACTTGTGGTTCAAGAATGATCTCTCACAGTGCTGCCATTGCATTGCCACGCTCTGCTTTGGCTAGAACTTCCAACTGTCGACCTTACCACCTTCTGCATGCTTGTGTGCATCGTGTCTCCAGTGGATCCACAGGTGGCCTCACTTGTCTTGTGGGTGAGACGCAATTTGAGAGTGGACTCATCGTCGGACACTCTTTGCAACAGTTTTGCGAGTTATAGCGTACCTCACCAATGCCTTAACCGACCACATGCCATCGCATATACTGCTGCTAGGGCGCTTTAATGCTGACACAAACATCACCAACTTCATCACCAGCCTACAAGATGGGCTGATGTTGCAATTCGCCACCAGAACACGGACCGTAACGGAAAAACTTGCATTGACTTAGCCTTCCAAAACTGATACCTCGTCAGGAATATCGACCACATCAGCACTCACTTCACAGATCACGAGGCAGTACTCATCATTCTAAAGTAGTTCTCCATACAGCAGCAATAAAAGTGTCAACATTCGCTTACAACAACGGTCGCTGAAATTCGTGTTACACAACCATAAACGTCCTCCAAATTTTTTTCTCAAACCAAACTGCAAATCTGAAAGTATCAAATTTTGCGTGAGAAATGATAATAACCTACCACGAATGAGTTTTTCGAAGCCTTTTGAAAATATGGGTAGTTAGTATGGAAATGCATACTTTTCAATCATTCTCTGGGCTTGTCACGCCCGGAGAAGTTACACAAATACCTCGCCACTGTCACCACATCAAACAAGGATAGAGTCACGAGTTCAATCACACAGCGACTCGCTCAGATTCTTGAGAAGCACCCGTCGCTATTCTCAAAATCCCAAACATGTACTGAATATGCACTACGCATCAGTGCCGGACAAAGAAGAGATAGACAGGTGGATTCGCTTCTCAAGGAAAACTTGATTTCACCATTCCAATGACAGTAAGCTTCCCCGAAGGTACTTTGCAAAAAATAAAAAAATAAATGGGAAGACTACCGCAAACTCAATGCCATCATGCAACCTGACCACCAGCCAATCCCCAGAACTGATGACTGATTGGATGCCTTCGATAATACCAGTACACTAGATGTCGGGGTACTGGCATGTGCACATGACAGAAGAGGACATAACAAAAAAGCTTTCGTCACTGCTACTCCTGCCATGTAATTTGGACTTGCATTGAGAAACATCACCCCCAAAATGTACTCAACTACGGTACTTTGACAGCATACCCATACGCTCTCAGATAAAAGAGCAACATCTCGAGCATGTTGCGGCAGTCTTAAAGCCCCCAGAATCTGAGAATGTCTCGCTTAAAGGGATCGTGAAAAGATGCCCAAAAATGACCTTTATCTGAAATAGATGCGCCATACTGCATTCAACACGGGTACAGTTCATGCATGACACACCACCTACGTGCGGCCATTTTCCCACTCCAAAGTTGCTCCAAGAAAGAAGGTCGCCATCTAATTTCTCCAGCAGCGGTCAGGTTGCAGCAATATCTAGCCAGGGTTTTTAGTTAGTATCTTGGTTATTCTATCTAATGCTTGGTTCATACCCCACATGGTCATTATATTAGGTATGTGTTACATATGCTTATGGAGGTTTTGAGGATCTCCTCGTGGTCCGTTTAAAAAGAAAAAATGCAAATTTGGCCCTACAGCAATACAATCTCTGCGGGGAAGCTGCTACCACATGATGAAAATGTTGCTCTTTGGCTAGCTGCACGTATATGTTTATAAGTATATGTCTGAAAGTATAAGTACACAAGCATCACCACATCAACACTGGCCAGTTGTTTCAACCTTACGGGGCTATTGCCAGCAGTGCGCAGGTAGTCAGACGCTTTTTTCCCCTAAATATGTAAGGTCCTCGGCCTGGTAGGACGACGTCATGTTCTACGTGACCACCCACTCAAACATTGCCCACCTGTGCACTACTGACAATGGTCCAATAAGGCAATTAGATTAGATTAGAATTTGAGAAGAAAAATACGAAGAAACCGACAGTTAGCAGCCTCGTGGCCACATTTCGTCCTGACGAAGGTGGAGCTTCCGCCGTAACGTAAACGTCTCCCCTAGCTTTTATAACTTTTAAGTTTTAATAAACCCTTTTTTTGTTACTTCCTCTACTTTTGTCTTCTGTCTCTCATTTATCTCAACGTTCACTATAGTTACGGAACCGTCCGACCCAAACTTCGACTTTTCAAGACGTCCGCCAAAACGTTAATTATGTATATATATATATATATATAATTCACGTTTTGATAAATGCTAAGGAAGTAAGGATTGATCCCTAAGGATAAAATAAAGGAAGGGGGTTGAGAACCACCGTATTCGCGCTACGAAAATGAACGAAGGACAGCCGAAACGCTGAGCTTTGTGGCAATGACACAAAAAAACGATGAAGGACCCCGTTTGTCGATTAATTTATCTTTATTTATTTATCACTTTCCTGTTAGGGTAGAAAAATAACTTATCTGGCAGCCTGCCCACCAATTCATAAACAGACGTGCGTCAGACTAGGCATCCACGAAAACGCTAGCTTTATATCCAACAACAATTGTTCCCAAATAGCGTCAATTTGCTCTTGGTGATCTTGAATTCCAGACCGTCTCATCCGGATGCGGTTTCGGTTTCGTTATCGCCCTCGGTTACTTGTTAAATTCGAATGCATCTTCTCCTGACTAAGGAATTACGGCTCCAGAGCTTCCTTCCCAAGAAAAAAATGCTCGGATTCCACGCACAGCATGCAAGCGTACACAGCGTGAGTCACTCCCTGATTTTTGCCTCGTCGTGGTACGATAAAAACAAACGCCCACAGTTTTAACTGGTTTTAACACAAAACGTCACACAAGCACATATGTTCACAGTAAAGGTGTTGGCCGAAACTGCGGCGTAAAAATGAAGTTGGGTGTCTGTGACCACGAGTGATGACTCACCTGACCCAAAGAGCGTTTGTCCCTTGAAGAAGTACTCAATTTCAGCGTTGTAATGTTCCGTGTAAGCCCCGAGTCTGTTTCCCGTGCTGCGGGACTCTGTCCAATGCACTTTAGCCACTCCGCGCATGAAGACGCGCAAAGCTTTGAGCTTCATGTCGCCCTTGAGGTCCACCGCACATTTGCCACTCACTTGCTGACCCGGGTAGAAAACATTCTTGAAGCCGTCAAATACAATGTCGAAAGCTTTCAGTTTTCCCATGGCGTCTGAGATTTTGTCCAGTCTTATCAGCTGTAGTCGAGTAACTCCAAGGTGAGGTCCGTTCTCACGAGATTATGCGAGAGTGGCGCCAAATTTGAAGCCGCCTGAAAACGGATAATCCAAAAGGGACGAGAAGCAGCGTTTATAATAATAATTCGGGGCCTGACGTCGCGAGACAACTGCGACGCCACAGTGGTTAATTGAGTGTGTGGATTAATTTTGCCCACCTGAGCGTTCTTTAACGTGCGCCAACATCTCCCCCTTTTAAATAGGCCCCCAAACAGATAATGGTACCCCATGGGGTTCTGTTCGTGCCAGTTCAGTGACCCATATATATATAGCTTTCAAAGATGAGTAACCAGCGCGCCTCTCTCTCCATTATCATCTGTGAGGCTCCGTTTGTTTGTGTGATCAACTACGTACATTTTGCGCTCCACGGTTCCGAAATTCAGCGTCATGACATCTCCAACATCTTCGGCTAGCGCAAACGTCAACAGATGGGCTGCTATCATATGACTCGATTCGAACCCAGGTACCTTCCAGTCACGACGTGACATGGCGAGCATGCTGACCATGTGCCACCGCCACGCGAGGCTCAAACCAATAGTACGGCAGCCCTGTCGTCGGAAACATTCCAAGATAACGAAGAATCATCGAAAGTAACCCTAGTCGGATGAGCCATCGCGCACCTGAGATTCCGGAACTGTAGCGCCGAATATCCATTCGCTGTCCGCTGCGTGGTACAGCGCGGAAAATGTAGTGCGCCTGTGATATCTAAATTGAACGCATTTCTTTTCCAGTTTGAGGTTGTAAGTATTTTGATTTTGACTCACATTCATCTAGTCCACATCAAACGACGTAAAGTTGGAGCGCAGGGCGGAGCTAAGCGAAAGAATGCAGGGAATATTTCTTCCGCATCAGGGGCGGATCCAGACCCTCGGTTTAGGGGGGGGGGGCGGTCTCTTTGTCGGAGCGCGTAGTGGGGGAGGGGAGAGGGAAATCCAATGTATAAACTGACGTTTTGGGGGGGCGATCGCCCCCCCCCCCCCCCCCCCCCTTTGGATCCGCCACTGTTCCGCATGCAAGCGTCTTTTGGTTATGAGCCCTAGCAATTACAAGGAGCTTTCACTGCCTGAGTTGCAACGCAGAGAAATGCGGTATATCTGTTTACGGCCCTCGCGGAGGATCTTGGGACCAGCATGCGGACACGCTACCGCAACGTTTGTTCATCATGATTCAAGAAATGTTTTTGAAACATATGGCAGTCCCCGTCGGACCCCTTTATTGGCGGTCTGAAGTGCGCCCATACATGCGCATCAACACAGGACGAGGGACAAAAGAAGAGGAGGTTCTTGAGTCTGAGCACAGGATGGGAGTTCTTGTCCTCATTTCGTCACCACGTTACTCCTCAGATGCAAGTAGATATATGTTACCGTTCAACAGAACGAGGGATTTCTGTTGCCACACACGCATAGTGGCAGATCCAAATCATTAGGTTTTATATTAGGTTCTCACAGTGGCCAGCAGGAAGGTGTTTGCGGGTTCACCACTACCCTCGAAACCGTACCCCTGGTGGTGCCATTTGGGAGAGGGAATTAAAATCCTCCTCTCCCCCTGTAAGTTCCCGTAGAACCACTCCCGAAATATGTTCCTGGCTACGTTACTGGGTTGCCCCCGAAATCGTACCTTTAGTAGTGCATTTGAGAGAGGGTATATCCTCTCCCCCGTGTAAGGTTCCCTCCCAAAATATACGCCAGTGGTCGTCAGTGCAGAGAAGGCACTTCCACGAAGTTTCCAAATGACTTAATAGTTTCGGGTTCTGCAAGAGCAGGTGACGTCACTGGAGCAACAGCGTGCACACATCCACTCCCTACCCTGCGTTGAAAGAGACAGCGCACCCTATCACGTTATACTTCTCAAAGCTACAAGTTAACTCTACGATACTTCCAACCAAGGCTGGGCAATCTATATTGGAATACTTTATCTATTAGTATTACGTGACAGGAGCTTGGAGAAAGTATTCGCATTAGTACTACTCAAAAATGTGTAGTATCGGTGTGTTACTTTATCGGACAGCGGACCCCTGTATGTCTCAGCTCTGGTAAGTGACAACGAAGAAAACCCGGGTAGATTCATTGTCATTGCGCTTGTGGAAGAAAGATCCAGCGGGGGTCACGAGATGGAAGAAACAAAAAAAAAAAAAAAAAAAAGATCCAGACGAGAAGGAAGATCCACGCGGCAAAAATATCCATAGGGAAAGAAGATACAACCGCTTGCGGCTGTGTATATCCGGCCGTATAGAATGCTAGACCGAAATAATTTGAGCTAGTTTGAAATAATTTAATAGTAATTTAACGAACTATAATGTTCGAGTGCGCTCGAAAATTTCGCTAGAGATTACGCATACGAATGGATGCCGTGGCGCGAAGAATTGGCGAAAGTTTGTGGTCGCGAGGGACCGACTTTTTAGAGTTCTACCCGATTACGCCCGATATTTACCCAGAGTGCGGCAAGGGGGAGGGGCGCGTTGCCCCCCTCTGGAACCAGATATCACAATAGGAAGCTCTCAACACCCGCAACGTCTGTCTCCAGAAAAAGAGGTGGTGGGGTTGCCCCCCATTTCCTGATAGAAAGTGAAAGCGTCCAACCAGAACTGAACCAGTTCCACACCCTGCGAGTATTATTTACTTGTCTAAAAAAATTGACTGTTAGCAATCTACGAAATAAGCAGAGGCACCTTGGAGTGGACATTGTTTTTTTAGCAGGAAAAAAAAAAAATATTACGCGAGGAGCGCACGTACGTGAAAACGCTGGGAAGTTCCAACGGGGTCAACGCGTGCGCTTGGAGACTGGGAGGTCCGCAGTTCGAATCCGCGGGCCGGCTGTGCCGTCTGGGGTTTTTCCTGGGTTTCCCTCAGATGTGTAATAGGCGTATGCCGGCACAGTTCCCCTGAAGTCGGCCCATGGACGCAGCTATCCTCCCCCCGAGCGGATTCCGCTCGGTCTTCCACTTCACCCTTTCCTCTCCTCCTCTCCATCACCTTTCCCTTCCCGAGAAACATGCCGCCTAATCAGGCAGGCAGACCTCTCGGGTTCCTCCCAACGACACTCCTCTTCCTCCCCTCCTCCTCCGGTCACGCAACGAAGGGGAAAAAAGATCCAAACGAGAATGAAGATCCATACGGAAGAAACCTCTATAGGGAAAGAAGATCCATACGAAAGAAACATCCATAGGGATTAGGGAAAGAAGATCCCCAGAGAAATCCCCCTGAAATAGTGTCATGTTAGTGTTCCACTTTTCCCTCTGGTTTATGGTCGAGACCATTTGCGAACCATTTGCTGCGTAATAGTGTACGTGCTGAAATAAATGTTGCACGAACCTCGCTCTTTTCCAAATCAAACTTTCGAAGGAATACACACTCCCTGCATTACCAAAGTATTATATAGTACAGAAAAGTACGTATTATTATTAATGACTATTACGTACTACAATACGCGGTTTCAAAAGTGTTACTCTATATTATAATACGGGTCCTCGTTCAGTATTACGAATTATTAAAATAGAAAAGAAACCTGTCATAAAGAAATAGTATTTTGGGAGAACGTCATGCGATGCATGTAGATAAATTCTGTAGTTGGATAGCTGGACACAGTCCATGCACACACACACGCAGAAAAAAAAAGGAACTGTCTCGCCATTGTGAAGCGGAAAAGTACACACAATACAGAGCCGAGGAATGCGAGAGATTTAATAAACGAACCTGCTACATACTGCAGAAAATATTGAAAGTGAGAGGCGTGATAACAGACGACGGCGGTGATTACATCACCCAGCCAGTATTTGCAGATGCAGCAGAGTCCACTTATTGGACCGTTGAAACTGCGAAGAGCGAACTACAAAGGAGGGTAGGGTAGGGATAAACTCTCCTAAGCAGAGTTCCCGGCGGCTGGAAACTGCCACTCAATATCTGGCACGTGGCAGATGACGGTCCAAATACAACAGTTCCTACAGCTGGCTAATCTTTCATCGTTCACAGTTTGTTCAGCCTTTTTTCAGCTTCGTATAGGATGCAGGCTAAACACCGCCATAGGTGATCTTTTCTCAAATCCCAGGAATGTAATATTTCTTCCAGCGGTCTTCCATGCCGTGTTCGCTCACTTGAGATCTCTCAATGTTTTTTGTCTCCGGTAGCACTTCTACTGTACATTTCGTTATTATTATTTTTTCGCGCCCTCAGTCCTCTCTAACAAGAATGTATATTTCCTCCACTTTCTCTGATGTAGATTAGTATAAATATCTGTACCAAGTGTTCAATGTATCGCACCTGATGAAGAGTTTATTTTCTTTCTCTTTTTTAGCAAAATAAATTATTTGAATGTCTCAATCTCTTTAAATACTTATCTTATTTATTTGCGAGTGCTAAACTGTTCCCATTTTTGCCTGTTAGTTTACATACTACCTTTTTTGGCGCAGCTTAGTGTGAAATTCATTATGCGATTGCACATGGTGATTTCAACTTGGTACTTGATTCTGTCGTCAGTAGTGTCTTGATCATGAGTAAGATGACAGGATCAGATCAATCTCGCCACTGTTTGTTGCCAAATGACCCGGACAATGATCACCATTGGCTTCTTTATTGTTACATAATTTTTACGCGGGTACAATGTCTGCGGTCCCTTCTAAGCCGACTCTTTGCCTTTTCCTTTTTTTCTTAATAGACATATACTCCCCTCTTTCTAAGCGCGCAATATGTTTTGGGAAATCCGCGTACTTATTAAGCATTACTAAAAGGTCAACACGTAACATATCTGAGTAACATATTTGAGCAGCTCCCGTGGTGTATCCCATATTTTTGTTCGCGTGGTAGGTACTTTCTTTAGGAACTTGCATCCTCCTTTCGAGTATTGTGATCTACAGCAGGTCTGTGGATGCAATGCAATCCCTGGGTGAAGTCGGCCCCACAACATCAGCAATACTCTATTAACATATGGCGGATGGGTGTCACTCTTTCGTACACATTCTTATCCAAATACCACATGGGTCGAGAATATGTCTTTCGAATAAAACGCGACAGCAAAGCTACTTTTTCTCAAGTACCTGTAACAGGACATCTACCCATTTATTTGTAACTGATTTTAGAAGTAAACGCATTTCTGGCGGATATTTTTATGCAAGATACGGGGAGTTATGCACTGCGTTTCACAGCAAACTGTATGTGAAGCGAACGATAACTTCTTGACTCGTACTGAACATATCGTGACACATACCTCAAAAAAGGTTACAGCAAAAGGGGATCTTCATAGACAAGCATGACGAAGGAATAGGACGCTTGACGTAGAAATGTAATTTATATAATATAGTCATAATAGTGACGTAACTTATGTCTCCCCATTTTGTTCGTGCTATTGTCATAAAGTAGTTTAAGTTCTGTAGAGAAATCACTGATACGTTCATGACAGAAGAACGCCAGCAAAGTCACGCTTCTTCCGGGTTGGCCTCGCTCTGCTAATTGGTGATTGGTTAATTGGCGTCACTCCAAATAATGACGCCCTGCAGACAAGTCATCTGGTTTGGCCATTTTTCAGGTCACATCCGGCGCATAGCTCGTGACATTTTCCTCGAGCGAGTACTTTCTTTACAACTTTCTAACGATGCGTTTTGCTTTCGAAAGAGAAAGCTTCGACAGTTGCAAATGCAACACCGGCACTGCAACAATTCATTGGCCTTCGCTCAATATTCGTTCACCTGCCTAGCAGAAACAAACAAATAAATTGAAAAAAAAAAAAGAAAAAAAAGCTCCGTAAGCGGTAGAAACTGCGCACCCCGCTCAGTTCACGTGATCTCTGACGCGCGTAGCCTCGCACACAGCCGTCCTGTCGCACGTCAGCACCGCGCGGTGGCCCTATTGGCGGAAGCCAAAAGCGCCGATCGCTTACCCGTTCGCTGCCTGCAGTGCGGAGAACGCTTTGTCCCTCCACCCGCTTTTTGTAGGAAAAAAAAAGAGGAAAACTGAGGAAAGGAAGCCGTTGGGGAAGAAACATCGGTTCTACGGCGAAATTTTCAAACCTTCTTGTCAAGTGTCTTCTTCAGTGCCGTCTGTTAAGAAAATCGTTGCAACGTGTGTGTGCTCTTCTATCTGCGGATTTGGCGCTGCCTTTCTGATATATATTTAGTACCGTCCCCCTTAACTTGTGGAGTGGTATAATCCCGCTGGATGTTGTGTGGTTCATTGCCGAGAGATACCTTCTTACTGAACGCTACTCGAATGACAGAGGCTGCTCTACCATCCACACTAGGAACTAAAGCAGGCGTGTTACGTTAGCGTACGTAAGTACCGTCTCTTTAATATACCGTGACGTCGCATTGCTTGTGACAGTATCGATTTGCTGAGGTCGTTTCAAGGGGAATGTGTATCACTTGAAATGTGACATAGATTTCAATGATTATGCAAAGACGTTGTGTATCGGGAGAACATCGGGCGCAATCCGCCGCCGGTTAACCTGCGTTGCCAGGGCGTAGGCTGGACCTACTTTCCTTTTTTCGTTTTCTCTATGCGCTTCTCTCTCTGCCGGGTGTCCATTCTCAATGAATGATTTTCTTCTTGCATCGTCATACAGCTGTGTCATCATTGTTTCCACCGAATTGGTGGACACCACGAGGCACTTTTTCCAGTGTTGTGTGAACAGTTGTAGAGATGACATTGTAACGGGGCTTTGTTGTCCCCGTCTGTGACGCTTTAAAAGTTGCCGCGCGCGAAACTGGTTTTCATCCGCATGTGTTGGGGATGACCAACGATAATTCAGGGTTTCCCGATTAGCTCACAGTGGTTGTCACAATATTGTGACAATATTGTGAACATACAGTGATCTGACAGTTATGGTCCCCAGACAACGGCAGAAAGGTGCTGTGAGAAGAAATAACGGTTGAGAAGCCATTCCTTTCCAGTGACTTGGTCATTCTCGCGCTTGGGTGATGACGCGATCGAAAGACAACGATCAAGTGATCAATTTGAAACCATTCGTGGTTTTCTATCAACATTGTTCCTTATACGTCGGCACCTCGTTGTGTCTTTCAAACTAGGCTATGTCTGGACGTCTGGACGATTGGAAAATGTACCGCGTATTACATTACAGCGTTTGCTGTTCATTGATTCGTCATGAAGACATTCCGCCGTCTGGCTTGTGGTTTTCCCTCAGAGGGGTAGGTGGCGCAACGCTCTTGGGAAACGCAGTGGCAGTCTGTGCTCATCTCTTATGTGTTGGCGTATATGAACTCTATGCAAGAAACTCAGTTAACCAAACAACATGAATTCGCACAACTTCAGGGAGATGATCCCATTCTTCAAAGATAACTTGTTGTAACCAGGGCCGGTGCCAGGGGTGTGCGGGACATACTTGATGCATACTTGATATTTAAAGAAGAAAGTAACCACTGGTTGAGGGCATCGTGCGCGGGGCCCCCCTATCGCCGGCCCTGGTTGTAATGTGTGTGATGGGAAATCGGACAATATCAAAAGAACGAGAATGGTACAGTTTGTAGATATCTTTCACGAGAAGCAAACAACGATTTTTTTTAACGAAAAAAGAAGCTCTTTTGGGAGCGCGTAGTGTATGAGCAACTATTAACCAGCAGCCGTTTCGGAAAGTTCGAAACAGCTGTGCAATGACGACACAGCTGAAGGGTGATGCATATTGAAGCCTTGCACGATTTTTTTTTTTTTTTGTACACGTTTGAGTTTATGTTTTCATGGGGATGGGGATGACAACAATTATATGCCACCCATGGAATTTTTTCCGCAATAACAACTTCAGTTCTGCTGTGCGTTAGTACAGCAAAGCTGCTCTATGTGATATTTCCAAGATAAGTTGTCTGATATGAATGCTCCTAGAAACTTGTAATGACTGACCCTTTCAAGTGCATCTCCTCCAAATACATAGTTTTTATTCTCGTAAATAACTTTCCGTTCACTTCCATATGCCATGCCTCAGGTGGCATTTTGTTGCAAGGTGTCATATTCACAAAATCATCTGCAACTTTACAGTGAAGATTTTACGGTCACTGATATACATTAAGAACATATATGTGGAACCTCACAGAATGGCAGAAAAAAACATTTGACCAACTGCTTATTGAGTTGTCCCCAGGGATTTCCCTGCCCCCCTAGAGTTTTGCAACACCTCCCCCCGGAATTCCTGAGATTGCCTAATGCAGCTTGGCTACCAGTGCATATTCCCATATAGACACGTATCCACGGACATATACCCCCATTGGAAGCTCAGACCCCCCCAATAGGTGAATTTCTTGGTTCATTACTGATTGCCCCATTTCAAGCTGTCCATGAAAATAGGAACCCGCAAAAAAGGGGTTCCGGATGTCCTGACCCCCCTCACCCTCTTAAATCCACCTCTATATGAGACCATTGTTGGTGTATCCAAACAAGAAAAATCTGTAAACAAGTTCAAAAAGCTGCATGTGAAAAATTTCTCCTAAGAGCTGTATTGCTTGCGTAATGTTATAGTTGTATAAATGGTTCATGACACAGAATGTTTGCAATATTCCGCAGTGATGCACTCGGGTGGAATTTTAGGAAGGCGTATCTCCGGCCCACAGGAATTTCTGTACATTCGAGAGATTGATGTAAGAGTAATGGAGTATTAGTGCTAGTGGAGACATTTTAACAGCCTGTGGAGGTCGAGAAAAAGAAATAAAGAGAGAACTAGACTTGGAGTAGCTTGTCCCGCAGTGTTTCCGTTTTCTTTTTTTCTCTCCTATCATCATGAGAAGAAAACTTTGTTTTGTACTCCTTGGCGCTCTTTTTATCGGCCTGTCCTTTTAACTGCACAGAATACGATGGAGAATTAGAAGTTAAGTTGATGCGTAAACTAAGTTACTAACTAGCAACTCGCAAGTTATGTTCCTAAGTTTTGTTGATCCAAGTTACTTGCTGCGAAATATAGTTGGGTATAATTAGGTGATGTCAGAATGCAAGACGTTTCACAACAGTTTTAATGCATCAATATGATGAAAGAAGCCATCCTTTAGGTTAGAGTTTGACAGCCGTCGTAAACAACTTGTTCAATGGAGACAGGCATCGTGACATGCACGGGAGATGGAGCTGTCATCTCATTAGTGAGTTGAACAAAAGTTTCAAATGACATCTAGCTTTCATTTACATCATGCAGCGTGTCATGAAACACTTCCCAGACGCCTTCTTGTAGTCTAACAGAGCTTTTGTCTTGCCTAGCTCGTATTGTATGTTCTTTAGAGACGAGACGAAATTGGAAAATGAAAAAAGCTCCTTCGGGACTCTACTCAAGTACAGGCCGTTTCTTCTTCCTTTTTTTTTTATTAGAGCAGCACAGATGTGGTTTTTGCGGCCAGGCGGACATTCCCTCGAAGATAGCGTGTGACTACAAGATGAGTAATTACCTAAAATTCATGAACTCTTTAATTACGGGGATTTCCAGGCAAAAACGAGCAGAATGGGAGATAACTCTCGTTGAAAGCCGTTCCTTTTTCCAAACACCCTGAAACGCTCGTTGAAATACCCGAATTTTGCTATGCAAACGAAATGAAAGGAAACTGCGACGACCGAGAGGTCCGGGCGGTTGGAGTACCGCTGAGCTCAAGGTCGCGGGTTCGATCCCGGCCGAGCAATGTGGGGAGGTAAACGTGTAAATCTACTCTATTTTTACCAGCGAAGGTGATGCGTTCCAGAGGCTCGCTGTGTCTTTTGTCCCGAAATTCCATAATTATTGGGATAATTAATGAATTTTTAGGGCCTTCTTGTAGTTGGATACTCCTTTCGATACTCAACTGCAGAAACGACATTTCTCGCTGCGTTGTTAATAAAAATTCCGTAATATACAGAAAATGTGGCTAACGGCACTTGTTCCTACTTTGCCACCTGCCGATGTGAATGTCGTGTAACGTATGTAAATTTTTGCGAAATGAAGTCGGAAATTTGTCAAGTAAATGTCACTTTTTTACCCCACCAATGTGAAGAGCGTGTCTAATTTACTCAAATTAATTATAATTGACAGGGATATTCGGGGCTATCCTATCAGAAAAAATAGCCGAACATCATGCCCTACGGAGCTACACTCTTAAAAATGAACGTCACCACATAGCACGCTCCTAGCCAACCATCATCTCAAATGATATCGTTATCTGCCCTGATTTGTTGAAAACGGGGGGCGTACGACACTTATGCTGTTCATAATTGTCACAAAAAAGGCGTACGCCTCCCGTTCAGGGAAATCAGGGCAGGTAACAATATCATTTGAGATGATGGTTGGCTAGGAGCGTGCTATGTGGTGACGTTCATTTTTAAGAGTGTAGCGTGCGACAAATTTTTCAGGGCATCCTTGTCAGTCCGACGAAAGGAGGTTGGAAACCCAGCCCACACCTGTAACGCAGAAAGAGATAACACAGGTACGGCTTATCGCGTTCGACTTTCGCACTTTCTCTCTCCCAATTTCAGGACTGTCACTCTGTGGTCTGGGTTTGGAACCTCCTTTCGTCGGACTGAGAACGATTGCGCTCAAAAAGTCGTCGCACATTATGGTTCGGTGCTACGAAAAGCATGATGTTCGGCTATTTTTTCCGATGGGATAGCTCGTAAATATCACTGTCAATTACCATCAACCCGAGTGAATTCGGCACGCTCTTCATATTGGTGGGGTAAAAAAGTGACCTTTATTTGGCAGATTTCCGAGTTCAGTTCGCAAATATTTGCATAATTAAACTTACGATACATGACATTCACATCAGGAGTTGGCAAAAACCTAGTAAGAACAAATGCCGTTGACCGCATGATTCTAGGTGGTGTAGTTTTTTTTAATTATAATTCAATGACACGTTTTCTGGGACACCCTGTATATACTTCACAGTTAAATCCCCGGGCTAAATAATTGGCGAACGGGTGCACCAATGAAAGAAGGTTCTTTTTTAAAAGTATATGTCCGGTACTACCTACAAGCTGCGCACCGTGCGAATGAGTGGGAGGCAGTCATTATTTAAATACAAATTCCAATGAGTTTCGTGAAAAACAAAACTTGTAAAGCAGGGCGCCGTTAGTATTAAAATGGGTACTACCCGTTTTGGGACCTTCCGTGGGCACCTTTTAGAGAAAAATCTGCCATCGAAGTGGGTCATCCGCGACAAAAATATGGAAACCGAAACCAATTAATTACTGCAACAAATGACCGGCCAAGGCCATAAATTCCAGCTTTACCACCATAGCAAGCTCCTAACCAAAGATCATCTCCAATGATATCGTTATCTGCCCCGATTTGTTGAAAACGCGTCGAATGACTCGTATCCTCTCCATCGAACCACCCTCGGAGCGCGTGAAAACAAATTCACGTGGGTAGCACAGACCGACGAGCCATCTAGTGAAGACAGAGATAACCCTCCCCGGCGCCTCAAGGTCATGCGCATGGACCGTTGTAAAAAAGGTGGCAAAAATGGCGTCCGTTTTCAACCAATCAGGACAGATAGCGATATCAATCGAGATGATGGTTGGCTAGGAGCGTGCAGTGCGGTCAAGTTCATTTCTAAGAGTGTACATGACGTATGCAGTCCGCACGGTTATCAGTGTTATCGAGAGACTGCAATTGCAAATGACGTCATAATGTTGGACAGTGCCACGAGTTCGGTAGAGTTGAACTACGTTCAAAGCTAGTCTTGAGGGGAAAACAAGGTCTTGAGGGGATTACGACCTTCGATCCTACTTTTATTTCAATGGGTGGCAGCTCTCCCTTTCCGATCTCTTTTGGTTTCAGTGTGTCTACCGCTTTGTCGTTAGTTCCATAAAGAGTGTCGCATTGTAGATAATTGGTAGCGTGCTTTCACTTGCCGTTGGCTCCCATGTCTTTGACGCAGTAGTACTTTGATAGCATATATGGAGGACATTCCATACTTGTGCGTAAAAAAAGCCCGCCTCATATTTTGGGCCCGCGTAATGTCAACGAATCCTCATCTGGTATGATAAATCATCTCGTTTTTCGAGGCTCAAAATCGTTTATTTGTTAGGGGTATAAAATCACCGAGCATGAGACATCTCGATAATCCAAACACGGTACGAGCTTTCTCAGGTAGCGGAGACTATCAAAAACTGGAAATAAATGCCGTAAGAAGGGCTCTAAAAGTGAAAACAAGTTTCGTATGAATGAGGGAAAGTAAGGGAATTTACGGCAGAGTCCACCGAGAGCGTAGTTGATACTTTTGCTTTTATTTCTTTTCTGTCAAAGATACAATAGATTATGTATGAGACTCAGTTGGAAATCACATCACAAACTCGCCCATTCTATAGCTCCTTGCAAACTGTTGTAGAACATCGATATCCTTCTTTTCCCTGATTTGTTGAAAACGGGGGCGTACGCCTTTTTGTGACAATTACGTAGTTATTTTAATTGTCACAAAAGGGGCGTACGCCCCGTGCTTTCCACAAATGACAACGTGCAATGGTTGGCCTTCAACGTGGAGTATATAGGAATGGCAGGAAGTGTGCTCAGCTTGTATAGTGTGTGCAATGTCGCTTCTGCAAGCAAGGAAGCATGTCAGGAAAAAAAGGGAAACACCGACATTTTCTTGTTAATAAGGACCTCGACAAAAAAAATAAAAAAAAAATAAAAAAGCTCTATATATATACAGGGTGTTTCACCTAAGGTGATAAAAAAATTATAACTAGCTACGTACTCGGAGGATTGTCGGACTTTCGGCAATTTCTTTCTGAGAACTTTTGCCACCATGGAGGAAGGCTTTGAACAATTTGTAATTGACGAAAATTTATTGTTTTCAATTGAACTTTGAAAATTGCCAAGCGAACCTCCCTTTCTTCTTTACATAAATGTGAAGAACTCCACGGATAACCAGACACCCAACCGCGAAGAAATGCGCACAGTATGGAGAGGAGGAAATGTTCTTTCTTTGGGCCGCGTTGAGCTTGATACTGGTGACAACTGACTTGTCACAAAGAACAAATGAAGGCACTTTCTCGTCTAGACGCAGATTTCTCTGCGCGCGCTTCTCTGCGAAAATCATGCAAGCGGGGCTAAACTAAAGCGTAATTTTTACTAATTTTTTCGACAATTTCTGTGGCGATAATATGCATAATTTTTCTTGAGTCTGCGGTTATCCGTGGAGGACATAATATTTCTGTAAAAAAGAGTGGGTTCGGTTGGCAATTTTTTAAGTTCAATCGAAAAAATAAATTTGCCGCAATTAAAAATTGTCCAAAACCTTTCCCAATGATGGCAAAAGTTTCCAGAAGGTAAATGCAGAAAGTTGGACAATCCTCCGGAGAGTACGTAGCCAGTTATAATTTTTTATCACCTTAGGTCAAACACCCTGTATATACAGGGTGTTTGCTCTAACGTGACCCGGAATTTTATTTAAAGCGAGCGATAAAAAGATACTTGCTTTTCTTTTATCGCTCACTTTAAATATAATTTCTGGACACGTTAGAGCAAACACCCTGTATACAGGGTGTCCTAGGAAACGTGTCATTGAATTATAATAAAAAAACTACGGCACCTAGAATCATGCGGTCAACAGCATTTGTTCTTATTAGGTTTTTGCCACCTCCTAATGTGAATGTCATGCACCCCAAGTTTAATTATGTAAATATTTGCGAACTGAAGTCGGAAATTTGCCAAGTGAAGGTCACTTTTTTACCCCACCAATATGAAGAGCGTGCCAAATTCACTCAAATTCATGATAATTGACAGTGATATTCACGAGCTATCCCATCGGAAAAAATAGCCGAAAATCATGCTTTTCGGGGCACCGCACCATAACGCGCGATGACTTCTTGAGCGCAATCGCTCTCAGTGCGACGAAAGTAGGTTCCGAAGCCAGCCTACAGAGTGATAGTAGAAAAAGTAATAGTTCCTAAAATTGGGAGAGGGAAAGCATTATCTCACCGAAAGTCGGACGTGATAAGCCGTGCCTGTTTTATCTTTCTCTGCGATGTCAGGGAGGGCTGGGTTTCCAACCTCCTTTCGTCGGACTGACAGAGATTGCGCTGAAAAATTCATCGTGCGCTATTCTGTGCGACCTCCGGAGAGCATGATGTTCGGCTATTTTTTCCGATGGGATAGCTCCTGAATATCCCTGTCAATTATCATTAATTTTACTAAATTAGACACGCTCTTCACATTGGTGGGGTAAAAAAGTGACCTTTACTAGGCTAATTTCCTACTTAAGCTCGCAAAAATTTACATAATTAAACTTACGTTACACGACATTCACATGAGGAGGTGGCAAAAACCCTGTAAGAACAAATGCCATTGACCGCATGACCCTAGGTGGTGTAGCTTTTTTATTATAATTCAATGGCACGTTTTCTGGGACACCCTGTATATATATGCACGTCTTGTACACGTAGCATGGTGGCAGGTTCGATGAAATGGGTTGGCGAGCGTTTACGAGTTTATTTGAGTGTAGTATTTATTGAGGCAACTATTTAAGCGAAAATTGTACGCCAACAAAAATGGTAGGGAAGTGCAAATTGCACGTAGAGCCTCGTTTGAACGTAAAGAAGGATTGGAGACGACGAGTATGATGGTGTCGTTCATGCAACACGGAATGTGATTGATCCAAGGTCTAGTAAAAGAGGAAACCCAATACAGTCCAATTCTATCCAACAAGGATATGCCTTCGATTGACTGGCTCCTTCAGATTACCGTCTTCAAGTTGCTCGTCCAAAACTGTTTTGTCCTATATACTTGAGTCTCACTCACTCGCTCTTTTACGAATATACCGGGTGTTTCATGAAGGTCTCCCTACTGAATAATTTGTGCGACGCTTTTCAGTGAGCACTCATTTGCATACGCTTATTATTTAAATAAATCTCCCAAGTCATAACCTTTAAATGTTACTTGGGACGCTTTTGGAACCTCTGTTTTAAGTGTCGGAACCTTGAGCAAAAACCGTCGAAAAAGAATTTGTGAGTGAAAGAATTGGTTTACATATTTCTTGCGTGAAGCAGCGCAAAATAACGAGTGGACAGAAAAGGGTACATTCGTCACCCCTGAGTGGTAGATGAACACAGGTAGCTGAGGGAAATTGCGTTTTTGTTCCCAAAGTGTCCGAAGCGAAATTTTAAAGTTTATTTAATTAATGAGCGTACGCAAATGAGCCGCTGAGTCCTTGGCCTCAGGGATGGCATGAAAAGAAAGTTTTTGGATAGCGTCACCTATTGGCGAATTGTTCAACTTTCGTGAAACACTCGGTGTAGGTTCTTGAGTGAGATTGAAAATGGAGGATATGGTCCATCCTGTCCTAGGAGGAGCTCTCAAAGAGCATTCATCGACACATGCAAACACAGAAACGGACCGACGCAACGAGCACTGAAAGGCAGTGCTTGTTGCGTCTTTGCGCTCTTATCACGAATACTTTGATACGTGTAGCCACCATTCCATTATTCAGAGATCATGTTTGTGGCTTTCACCCACAAATTCATTCGCGCTCCCCAAACTAAAAATTCTCGTTTTAAAAATCGAGATAAAAACGCAGGGCACAGGATTGGGTCGTCATAAATTCTTCTAATGGACCTAGTGAAATGCGTCGCGAAATGATTGAATTTTTTCGCTTCTTCGTCTTCTGGTCGGCTTCTTTGGAACGAAGGCCGGGAAAGTTTCCAATGATGGAATCAGATGCTGTCAGTCATCGACGATGGTCAACTGTCTATCACAAGAACACAAAGTTGTCATTGTGACGCCAAGGCTGCAACGGTGTTTTCCTATTTTTTAATAGACGTTCTCAATTTTCTCCACCGGGGACAACACACCTTGAAATGGCCTACAGTAACTGGTCCGGTTATGATACCTAAACTTTTCTATAGTTTTTTCCTAAACTCAAAAGCGTTCTTCCTCTTCCACAAAGATGTTGAAACATTATCAATAGGTGTGATGTGACGGAAGAAGAAGAAGAAAAAAGTCAGACCTGCTGTTGAAAAAAAAAGGGGGAGGGAAAACACAGGTGACAAACATCCCGAACTAGTGCAGGGAACACTTGTCACAACGGAGGGACCAGAAAGTGTCAGATGTGTTTCGCTTCTGAGCGCTTTCAATGCAACCGCTTGATGATTGAATAGCTGAGGACCCAGGAGATTTACAAGGTCAAATGGCGTCCATTACTTCTGCGACTGTCGACATACTTGGAGCACCTGAGGAGGATGTGCTCTGTGTCCTCGACAACATCGCACTCACTGCAGTTTGGAGATGGGGACTTGGCCAGTTTGTAGAGCAAACCTAATTCCTAGGAATAAAATAAAAAGAAAGCACACTGTAGCGAAGGAGCCCGACTTGCATGGATAATGGAATGGTCGGAGCTTTCATCGACCCACCATGGGTGCTACTTGCTCCATTGCAAGAACTGTATAGCTAATACACCCCCTGAATCAAAACAAATCACATCGGGATCCCTGATCGACATTCTCTCGAGCAAATACGGTGTCAGCAGTTGGCACTTAGTGTTCGCAACACAGTTGTGAGACCAGTTTTACTCAAGAAGGCTACCAGCAGACGGATTGCCTTTCGTTGATTGTGCGGAGTATCCCAAGGACCCAATAAATGAGTCATGCGTAATATGCTCTCTGATCTCAAGTGGTGGCACTCCAGCAAGACGTGACCGCTGTTATCCACAATGGAGACTCAACCAGACCCATCCTGCGCAGTAAAGAACGGCAGAACAGGAAGCCAGCTCGAAGACTGTCTCAGCAGCACGCCGGCAGGCACGGAAAATCTCCGTCTGGGTTACGGCTACTGTCTGCAAACCACATGCAGTCGACGTTGTGAATGAAATAGCACGATATCTATGTGCCTCTGTAGCGAGCCTTTTCATTACCGGGGTTACCGCAGTGGCTGGGTACCCACTGGAACCTAACCTCGGGACCGTCCTGGACAACAGCGTCTTGAACAAGAAGGGCACGATGAGAATGGGTCGCGGCAGATCGAGCGACTTTGCTGTTGCAGTAGACAACCCAACGAAGAGCAGCAGACCATCACATGTTTTGATTTCATTTTTCTTTCGTGCGTTACCGCACTGGATGGCATCGTTTGCGACGTCATTGATGAAGGGTTGGTTGCTCAGCATACGACAGTCCTCGAAACGACTCCTTGTCGACTTGAGGAGGCTTTCTGGTAGCACCCCGATTCGTCCAAATGTTTATTTCGTCCAAGTACTCACAACGTCCAAGTACTCAGCACGTCCGAAAAAAATGGACGTAGTGGGCATTGGACGAACTGAACCAAAGGGGGCAAAAATTGACCAACCCGTCCAAATAACCGTACCGTCCAAACGCTTGTATCGTCCGAAAAGGGAGAAGGATCTCCGAATGCGAGTGAACAATTGCTTCGTTTACGATTGAAGGTAGGATTTAAACATTCACACCGAAAGATGCCATGCCATACACCAAGTAAAACGAAAAACAAATGCTCAGCCTGCTCTGTTTATTTATTTTTCTTTCTCTGTTTTTTTCTCATTCCAACAACTGACTTATTAGTTGAAGGTAAGATTTAAACATTCCCACTGAAAGATGTTATACACCGAGTAAAACGAGAAACAAATGCTCAGCCTGCTCCGTTTATTTGTTTTTGTTTTGTTTTTTCATTTGCACAACTAACTTATTAGTTAGCATGGCCCAGCAAGTG
This sequence comes from Ornithodoros turicata, assembly GCF_037126465.1. Lineage (NCBI taxonomy): Eukaryota > Metazoa > Arthropoda > Arachnida > Ixodida > Argasidae > Ornithodoros > Ornithodoros turicata. The sequence goes on along the minus strand of NC_088203.1, from coordinate 107,885,641 downwards.
GGACATGCGCTGCAGGTATGCCTTGATGACATGAGCAAACTGCTCTGTTACGTCCGTGAAGGGTACTTCGTTTCCCAGTATCATTTCCCCTGAGCTGTATTTTTCGTACGCCCATGAGAAGGAAGAGCGAACCTCTTGTATCGCCGCGTTGTTCTCCACGAAATTGCGTCGTCTCCTGTTTGGCGAAGCCCCGTTCAGCAGCAGCCGAATGCGTACCTGCAAATGGCGGTAAGAAGCATGAATACAAAGAGAACAAGCGAGGAAGTATATATGCTATATTCTATTAATTATCATGATGATGTTCCCTGCTTACCTGGTTGTGCTTACATTGTGTATGGTTGACTCAAATTCGACGAGGAACTTCGAAAACGTCATGTGGGGTTGGCTCTTCAATTTCATGTGCAGCGAATTATGCCACCCTTCGGCGTGATTGTTTGTGCGGAGATCGTCCTCATCCGCAAAATAATTCCAGAGATGAACGTTGGTAAGCCACGACCGCTCGAAGTAGTCTACGTAAAGGCAAAGTGACGCAAGTTTCCTTTCAGATCCCTAGATGTTTCCAAGAAAGATCACTAACATTGGGAAACGCGGCACTCAGCGAGAACAAAGTTATAGAAAACAACACATCGTTAACTGGACGGTCACTTAAATGGGTGTAGTAATAACGTAACACCTTATTTACAACGTCCACTGAGCTCGGGTGTAAAAGAGGCGTAAAATGGGTGTACCGGGCTTAGAGCTTTTACATGAACTGTATTTCTTTTGAAAGCACAATGATATGCTTCATGTTACCTACAGATGCATACAATAGGGCACCTCAGCAGAAATGTTGAGTCTATACTCTAAATCCTGTGACGAACATGTGCCGGTTAAAAAAGTTCTCTCAGAAAGTACAGCCGGTACACAGCCGTAACCGTCTGGAAGCAGCCGTAGCAGCTATCAAATAGCAAGCTCAACGATCCCTATCGACAAATATGTGTGTCCCGCTGAATATATGTGTGCCTCCTGAGCCGTCGCTGGACGGCTAGTGTCCGCTCCTTCGCTGCGTCGTGAGCGGTGAGAGACGTGGCACCGCGTATTCTACCGCAGTGCATTCGTCGCTGCGTTCGTGCCTGTTATGTGCGCTGCAACCTCGCCTTTGAAAGGACGACAACCTTGCTTTCTAATTACAAGTTTAATGTTTGCTTAAGGTAAGTCAACCTGGCTGTGATGCAACGTACGACGCCTGCGTTTTACTTGTGTTTAACAATCGTTCTGTTGCAGACGATGGACACATTGCAAATGGCGGCAGGAGTGGATCGGCTACATCGGTGAAGCGACGATTTATATTACAAGAGAGGCTAATTGTATTCTTTCGTTACAGGTGAACGTGGGACTGTATCGACTGCAAGGACGTGAGTTACAAAAAGCTGTAATATTCTAGCATTAACGTTTGAACAATACCAGCGTGATGTTCACTTCGGTTTCTTTACAGGTAGTGTCCTGTCTCAACGGTCACGCATATGCGTGCAAAACTGCAACTGCTTCTCACATCGAAGAGGGGTCTGGTGCCACATGCTCGGACAATTATTCGTCGGCCATTTCGTTTGGGGAACTGTCGTGTTCGTCACTAAGGATGGCCTTGGTTGAGCTTTGCAGTGCCAGCCTGGTGCATCGGAGGGGTTGTGTCCATGCAACGTGTGCTTCATATGTGTGTGTTGGGATTAGTGAACCGTGTATGCTTTCCATTCAGCCAACGATGATGTACTGGATGAAATTTAAAGGTATGTGCACGCCAATAAAATTTGGTGTTTCAAGTTCAATGTCCTTGGTGGATTTTTTCCCCTATTTTCTTCTTTTTTTCTTTTTTTCCCCGAAGCCTGGAGATCATTTTCTGTTAGAGAACTTGAAAGGCATAATGTGTCTCGCGTATTAGTTGGTACAAGTATTCCTTCATTACGGCCGGTACACTGTGGCTCCCGACGTCAGCAGCGATGTCGTACCAGTTGTCTCAGGGGGCACAGGGCACCTACAGCTTTCGCAGGCTTCCTCTTGAAGTCATCTGGTGCACTTTTTGTGAAATGTACCAGTTGATCAGGCGGCACCTATCCGTCAATGGGTTTAGAATGTACATTGTACCTATTTGAGACGTACTTGTCTGAAGTTTGGGTTTCGGGCTTTCACAGCATTCTGCAGCTTCTGTGAAGAGTCGTTGCAAGTAGTAAGCAGCAGGCAGGTCGGGAAAAATCTGCTGTGCCAGTTTATTACTCACTGCCTGCAGCATGCCGCAGCAAGCAGCGAAACCATGAAACCCAAATGACAGACAGTATGTCGCCAGCAGTACATGTCCAGCTCAATATGACTTTTTTTTTCAGAGCATTCAAGAAAACCTGTGAAGCGAAAAAGCCGCTGCTCCTTGCTCGCTCTTTCGCTGCTCCTTGAGGGCACATTAAGCTTTGGCACACTTTGATATACTGAATTATGTATGAGTAATTCAACTCCTCATTTATTGGACTGCGTACATGTACATAGATTCACAGTTTCTGGCTGCTGGCATTTGTGAGAACTATAGCATCTATCTCTCAAGTAGCACATGTATTACTTGACAACACCTTTTTGAAGGGTGTAATATTACCAGGGGTGTTAAATTACACCCTAAAGGGAGTTGTAGGTCAGCGGTCCTGTGAACTGGGTACGGGTGTGTGTTTTCTGTGATTCCCCGTTTGACCGATAATCCATTTGCTTTCATGAATACAGTCACCTGCCATTCACCCAGTGTCAGAATGGCCTGTGCTTTCATGAATGCAGCCAGGCAGTCGCCTGCCGAAAGGAGCAGAGCCTTTGGGAATTCCCCCCATTTGGACGAAATGCGCTATTGGACGGTACGGGTATTGGACACGCTGGGCAAGTTTCTCCTCGCCTGTTCATTTCGTCCAAGCGTCCAGTACGTCCGATCTTTTTCGGACGAATTAAATATTTGGACGTTGTGAGTACTTGGACGAAATAAACGTTTGGACGAAATGGGGCGTAACCGGCTTTCTACATGGCTTTCCATAGCACGGCAGCCAAATTGAGGCATTTTCCTTATCTCCACGTTTCTCGGCTACTGTCCTCATTTACTCAATTAGTTGGACTCTGCTTGTTCTTTGTTACGCTTTTTCTTCACTTGTATCGGAGACCATTATTTTATTTTTCAGCCAATCAATCAATCAATGGTAATGGTAATTGGTGTATATTTACACGTAAGGTGTGTGGCGACCCTCACATCGATACCGTCGTCGGCAGGGATTGAACAGTTGATTTCAAAGTGAGATCTCTGTTTGGCAATTTGGGATATAGAGTAGCCAGTTGGACACATCCCTGTGTGGTATAAGAGCGTAGACCCGTTTTCATGAACCCACTGGACGAAACGGATTCCGCTCAAGTATCTCCCATCTTGGTCCATTCGTGCTGGCTGGCCACCTATTCCATGAGACAACTACCATGGATGGAACTGAAACTGGCAAACCAAGCACTGTCGTTATCCATCAAAGCTACGGCGGCTACCTCGAATGGCTTCCGTGCAATACCGGGACGGGGCAAACTGTTTTCATGCGCGTTTACCCTCAGGAGTGAAATGCTTTCATCGCACGTCATGATCCGATCAAGGAACGGCAGTGTGGTGCCTTAGCTCTTGGGAGCCGGTCAAATAAGGAGAGCTGCCTCGGGCACTAACTTTCCCAAACTGGAGGTGTTCATGAATGATAGTGTTCAACGTTCCCACAGAAAGGTCCGTCTTTCGAGCCAGTTCGGGGCATGTTATCCGTCGGTCCTTGAGGATCCACAAGTTGGATGTTCTCGGGAACTCTGACACCGGGCTTTGAGCCGCCCCGGCCGGGATCGTCCTGCACTGGTGTACTGCTGTCTCGGAACCGTTTGCACCACTCAAACGCTTTGCTGCGGCTAAGTGTATCGTGGCCATACTGAGCCTCAAGTCTTGTGTGAATTTCAGATGACTTTACGCCTTCATTCACGAGAAACTGCGCGCTCACCTCGTTGTCGACCATCTTGTCCAGCACTTGTTTTGCACAAACTTTGGACCACCACGTGGTGAACGCGGAGGCCTATCGTGTGTCCAAATGATGAAAAAGAAGTAGCGCGAGCCATTTGTATATTCAGGAGCCAGAAAGTTCACTTGAACGCCCCTCGTACAAGTACATTTCCCCGGAAGTGCAGAATGAAATATAAGAGCTCCCTAATGAGAGATGTTTTAGGCGGTGATTGCTGACGAGGCTTCCGACATGAGAACAGCTTTCGTTTTCCCTCGATGTCTGGAAGTTTATGTGACAGCGGACATCCTCTTCTCGATTCTGTGCATTGTCCATTAAATGTTCCAATCGGAAACTGCAATTCTCGGACGTTGCTGCAAATGTTTCCGGCAAAAGCCATGGCCTTGCACACACACTGAACCTGCATGGGTGTTGCGAGATTTGTGCATGAAAATTGTGTGTCGTGACTTCGGAAGCTTGCTCACAGACCTGGTAAATTTTGTTACAACTTCTCCGAAGCGCCTCGGCTGGTTCGAGCAGTTTCGAAAGGAAGGGCACACGGGCGATTCTTGAAAACCAGCAGATCCTCCGGTGTCAAGTAACCATTCCGAGCGATAGTCACGCTGTCATCGGAGCTGGTGCATGGGTACGCAAAGGCGATGCATATTTCATGCTTAGGGATTTTTAAAGATTGGAAAGTCTGCTCTTCGGAACAGTTTTGCTTTTGGAGCCACGTGTTAGCTAAGGTTGGGAGCCCAAGCACTACGTCGTTATGACGAAGGATCGCAACCACACGAGGTTACTTCCCTGCAAGATTTCTATCGGCAGCGGATTGTTCGGATATCTCTCGGACCATTCATCTTGAGGGGCTTCTTGGAGCCCCAGCGCAGTCGGCGCACTTATTTGTACAAAGGAGGCCTTGATGCAGGTCGTCTTCAACTTCGCCGAGATATGCTAATTAACATTGCAAAACGGTGTGTCGCAAGCCATTTCCGGACGTGAAAGGAAAGCGAACCACTTCTCGTGCCTCTTGCGGGTTAAAACTTGATTCTCTACAAAGAGCGCGCAGTGGATCTAAATGTTGGAACGAAACACGTTTCAAATTATAGATTAGACAAATAAAAATTTTTCGTACCTTCTAAAGAATATGTTACGTGGGTCTTTCGGGTGTAAAAAAAATTGTCCCGGAAAAAGTGGTCCTGCAGGCCCGGCCAAAAGTACAGGGGCGTAGTTGCGGATAACTGATGAAACACATCACAGCCGACCGAGTGTTATCATTCGCTCTCCCGATTTGTTAAAATTGGGAGACATAGTATATATATATATATTTTTTTTTCATGTGTTAATGGAGAATGAAATGTACGCGCCATTCAGTGAGTAACATAAAAGCAATGTCATTCGCTGGATGCAGTATTTTTCTACTGTGGCTCAGACACGGGATTTACAGTTGTCCCCCGCATATTTTCCGTGTCGATGTTTATGGACAATAAAAGCTGTACACCCATTCATTCATTGTTTTTCTTTGCCCTTACAACTCTGCTTCTGCTGAAGATACGGTTCATCGACATATTCAAAATATATGTCTGACCAATAATAGGAAACCAGCGAGCCGGCCATGACACATAGCGAGCGTCAAGTCGGACCCATCTGGCAGAAATACGCAGAAGGTAGAGTGAACACTAATCCTCTCGCGTTGCCTGTACCACGCAAAATAAAATAAAAGAGCCAATATAACCGCTTTTATGTTGTGCATCTTTTATTGTTCATTATAATTAATGTTGATTAAAAAGCATCTCTCCCAATTTCAACAAATCAGTAGATGGAATGGTCGGCTTCATCAGCTGTCCACAACGAAGGTCCTGTATTTTTGGGACCTATAGCGTATGCATTATTTCCGGTCACGCAACAAGGGAGCATTTTCTCCGAAACTTGTCACCCCTATATGAACCCCCCGGGACAATCATGTCTATGATTTGTCTCGGTAGTATGAGAACTGCGTAGCAGTCAAGAAATCACTTGAACAAGATCTAATTATTATTGCTATAGCGTGGAGGCACGGCCACGGGCATACAGGAGTGTTTTCAGATGGCTGGCTGAACCCCTGTTGGAGATAACCTTTCAGATGACGTTCGTCTCGAGGCTCTATTTGAAGGACTCACTCCGGACTGGAAGGGGTAATCTCTCGCCGGATTGGCTATCGTATGCGACGCACGTGACATAGTTTCTAAACTGCTCCCTCATCCACATACACCAGTCATCTTCCCGGCTTCAAGATGCTTAAAGGAAGCATTAAAAGGTACAATTTTCCTTCCACTTTGAAATCCATTTAACTCCGTTACTCGTATTTTCTTCACCGCTGCCGTAGAAATCGGCCATTTTTGCGCTACATAAACTTGGTAAACACCATCAGAGCCGGGACTGGCTAAACCTCTTTGCATAGTTTTAGTTAGTTGGTAATTTCATTCGAAAGAGTTGACACTTACTTGGTTTCTTTGGACAACGCTCGTATCAACTATGATTCGCGCAAGTTTTAATAACCCTCCAGAAGGCTTTTTGTTATCTAACCATAATGGTAACGAAAACTAGTTTCGTAACTTTGTGGTTTTTGCATTTCCCGCATTGGTATGCGCTTTTCGTATACGGCCGTCAGAGGAGTTAGCCTTGGAAAGCCTTTCGACAGCCATGAATCCGCTGTTGTCATTTTGCGGGTATTTTTGTGGGGTACCTTTTTAGGTGATCGTTTGTGTGAACACATAGTCGTAGTAGTACGGTCGCTCCCATTCAAAATTCGTATAGTCGCTAGAATGGAAGTGAATTTTTTTCTCCAGAGGTCTAATGTTGCAGCTGCGTGAGACGATATCATCCACCGAATTTAGTGGCGTAGCCAGAAAACTATTTCGGGAGAATTTCCCCCTCGTTTCCATCTTCCAAATGCATTACCAAAGGTACGACTCCAGCCCTGTGCTCTTACACCATTATGACGTCATCTTGTGCCATTTAACGTGAGGCCTTCGAAAGGCGACCTCAAAAATGGTGTGTATACCAATCTGGAAAACTTGGAAAACAGGAAATTTTGATGTGACTGGAAGAGTCGGGGGATTTGCCAAAAAGGCAGCTCAAGTCAGGGAGGACCGCGATCGCAGTCATGGTGATTTATCCAGACCCCCTAAAATTTTGTGAGATTGCGCAATGTTTCATCAAAAGCACCTAAACACTCCCAAGTACGAAATTCTGGGCAAACCACTACGCCGTGAATCTGCTGATGCGTGAATAAATGTGCTGATGTGTGGTTGAGCGACCACGCTGCAGCAACATTGCAGAAAAGTCTTACTAATTTCTCAATAAATGATCCGTTTTGCGTTGGGTCTCTATTAAAATGTAGCAGTAGGCCGCAATTTCCCTTTTGTTGTGGTCGGAGAACTCGCCTAAAATAGCCATGATAGGCAAGCCTGAGCGATGGGCAAGAACACGTAAACAAACACAACCACGAAGGCTCAAAACCAGCAAGACGTTTTTTGAGCCTTCGTGTTTGTTTACGTGTTCTTGCCCATCGCTCAGGCTTGCCTATCATGGAATTTATCCACCAGCTAGCCTGCATTTACGCCATTCTGTCAATCGCCTAAAATAGCCAGTGAGAACCTGGAAACGTCGGGAAATTTGAAGGCTACAGTTTAGTAGACGCCCTGATAGCGGAACAATGTTATGGCCCACTCAAAGAAGGCGCCTCAAGGTGGAATAATTATTGAATCACATCCGGTAATTCTCCTCGTACATGGAGCAGGGATCGGAACCGTAGTTTTTATTGTTTTGTGTGTGTTCGATTCGCGTTCAGGCGTATTGGTTCGATTGTTCAACTCCGCAGCAGCGCAAAATGTCGGTTAGAACCGGTTCATGAAGGTTAATTTTGAGCAGATTGCCACGGGTTAAAATCAAGCACATCCTTACGAGTCTCAAATAACGCAAATGTACTCTCGTTGTTACGTTGCCGACACAGCAGTGATTAACAACAACAACAATGCGTGTTACAGATCGGCATTTCATGTGCAACGTTCCTGCACAGGAATTTGCCGTTATTTTCGCAACTCAAAATGAAAACTTGGGGTTGGTGGATGACGAAAATTGCGTACAAGGAAGATTGCAACTGCCAAACTAAAGGACAACCTCCAAAACTAAAGCAACTGAATTAACGCGATACTTAGCTTCACTTTCGCTTTCCAATTTGTTTGGCAACGCCGGCTGAATCCTAAATTTATTTCAGTTCAGTTCCGGTCTTTCTTTTTTGTTGGGTTCAGCTTTGGTTCCGATCCCTGACAGTCTTTCCGTGATATGACCATCGCCATCCCACTGATGTCGCGGAGGTGAAACACCTCATAGTAACGGGATTCTGAAAAAAATTACCCCATGACGAATTGGTCAACCTACATTTAACCACATTTACGTATTGTCATAGTTTGGTGAGATTGGCATTCCTCGGTTTCAATATCGTGCATGGTATTACCAGAAGCGAGGAGAAAATAAAAAAGTGCTTTACGTGCCTTGCCTGTGCAATACTTTGGATGTATGAGGCAACGAGTCTTTCGTGGCGGCCACGTTTTATGTTCGACTGGCGCCACCTGGCATGTTTCGATAGTTAAACCGCTCTTTTTATATGTTTTTAGGATAGTGAATGTTGGAAATATGTTTGTGCCAAGAGAGACTGTCGTAATCGACGCCAAGGCCAACGTTTTCCGAACAAGAGCTTCACTAATCGATATCCCCGGATTCTCATTCTGGTGACGACTGCATATAAGATGAGAAATGGTAGAGAAAAAGAATGTTTCCTGGGACTCGTTTGACGAGTCCCGCTCCACTGACTACGCCGGCAGAAAATACCGGCCCTTTCTTTTGCTCAAACAGACATCGAGAGTGAATCTTGTTTGGTGACTTGACCCGTTGCTTGAAACGTGGCTACCACGTGGTGCTGGTGCTGAGTCAAGCTTTTTCCTCAAGTGTATCGCTCTGAATAGGACACGCAATACGCGACAATGAATGCGAGCAAGGAGCCCCTATTGGCTAAACAGCAGGTGGTGTTCGTCAGCAAACCGAGGTAGGATAGGAGGACATTGTAAAATTTCATTACGTAGCTTTATACTTTGTACACACGAAGGACTACCGAGGAGGAAGGGGGCCATTTCACGTAGAGAGTTTTTATTCGCTCCGAAAGTGGGTGCATAATGTGCTCTGTCACTATGAAAAGAGAAAGAATCACTAAAAGAAAAAATCGCGTGCCTTCTCAAGGAACAATTCCACAATATGAACAGGGTAGTTTTACCGCGGCATCTGCTTTTCCTCGTCAAATTCGGAGCGTAAAAGTCGATGTAAAAAAGAAATGTTTTCGTCGACACCTCGGGGCCTGCGATTGAATACCTCGAGAAAAACTGATCGAAATCCCCGTTACAAAATAAATGTTTCGTGGTCCCCCAATTGAAAATACACTGCCACAGTCGCGCGCGGGAAAATACCTACTTGGACTAACACGATAGAGAATGCATGACTAACTTGATAATAAACTAACCAACGGGCTGTTCCGTCGTGTACGCCCTGCCTGCTGCCGTTGCTTTCATTCGCTAGAACGACTTGGACAGACATGGAAAAGCCGTCATGTGTTCAAACATAGCCCTCGAGGTTAGACTAAGAGGCTATGCTTCAACTAGTGACTTATATACTGCGCTTAGAAGCATGAGCTATAATAGGGCGAGCGGCACGTGGATTCTTCGGAGTGAAAAATCTCGCGCGAAACCCTGTGTGGCCACTGTGCTTAGTGGTGGAAGAAGAAGAAAAACCTCGGTTACTTGGGTTGGCAACGAAGGACAACAGCCACGTACCTCGGAGCCGTTCGGTCCGAACAAGCCGGTCACCTGCGACTGCTATTTGAATGCGAATCTTGGAAGTAACGAAGGAAGACAGTTTTCCTAACCCTTTGCTGCTTTGTACCGGCCCCGGTAGCTCGGCCAGTAACGTGTTGGCTTGCTGAGCTCTGAGGTTCGATCCCGACGCAGACTTTTCTCGGACGTCGGAACAGAACTATCGACCTAAATCCTCCACAAGTTGTTCTGATCGAAGTAGATGCAAGAGATTGCTGCAGGGACCGAAAATGATTAGACGGCCAGAGTTTGGGCACCAGGAGGAAGACGTCAAGCCCTGTGCGCCGTTCGCAGATGCCCATACGGAGTGGTTGTCTGTTTTGGGCTCAAGGGCACAACTTTGCACTCAGGGCATGCAGGTATCGTCCGAACAAAGGCTTTAGCGAGGAGTTTTGGATGGTGAGCTGGTATCGAGGCAGATATCGAAGCCATGGTTAGTCAGTGCTCGCACTGCCAAATAACACGAATTTTGTCACAGAAGGATGACTTCGCAGAAACCATGGTCAAGAGTTCACGTGGACAGCATTCCAAGGACACGCTTTCCCTGTGACGTTTTTTAGTGGCCAGATGTCATAACCGTTTCATCCGTGTCTACAGTAGAATTTGTCCGACGCCTACAGCGAGTATTCGCGACTCATGGTTACTCAGTGGGTTACTTATGGGTTTGTCCTTTTGGACAATGGCAAGTCGCTTACACCCTCTGAGACCGCCAGCTTCCTAAAAAAAGGAAATGTTGGTTTGCTCTGCCATCACCCGCAATGAAACGGGGCGTGGAACGTGTGGTGCAGACAGTCAAGAACAAGGCTACAACGCGATAACATCGACTGTCGTCTGTCGACCACTGGGATGTCACCGGCGGAACTGCTAATGCACCGCAGCCTGAAGACGTTGCTGCGTGCAATTAAGGCACAGACCTCGCGCATCGTCAGTAGTGGTCAGCAGTCACCAGTAGGCAAGCAGCAGTTCCAAGCTGGAAAGCGTTCTCAGTCGGTAACGTGTTGGCTCGCTGAACTCAAGATCGCGGATTCAATCCCAACCTAGGACGGTAGATGTGTGTAGCAGATTTCGGGCACACGTCAAAAGAACTCCAGGTGATGGAAATTATCCGCAGTCCTACCCACGTGTCGTCGAGACGTGTAAATCTACTCCAATAGTCTATCCAAGCTGGTGGAGATGGACGCAGCCAGCAATGCGACGCTAGCGACCGTGCGGCGATCGAAAAGTGCGTGGCTTTTATGCTTTTATGGGGGTGGTGTGTGTGTTCGTTTTCGACTAAATGGAAACGGCTGTTATGTGGTTATATGTGGTCAAACAATGTGTTCAAATGTGCCGCGCATGAGCTAAGACCAATTGCTTCTTTTCTGATGGATCGGGTAACCGAACGATGAACGATGGTTGGTTGCAAGTCCGGGCTCAAAACATCCGTTTCTTCAGTTAATTAGATGGGATTTTTAGACAACGGCATATCAACTTCCGAAGCAGTCGGCTTCGTTTTTTGACGGAGAATTTCGCAACCGGAATATCGAGACTCTCCCGTCAAAAATGGCGTTGAGCCAATCGGCTTTCGGATTGTTCCTGTTTTTGAAGAATGATGACAACGATTGCGAGACAAACGTACGTTTTTCCACGAGTCACGTACAGTGAAGCACTTTTCTGAATTTATTTCTCGTTTTTAAATTGGTTGCGTTGTCTACGATTGAGGCTCCGGTTGCCTTATCAGCGACAGAAAGATAAGGGTCTGGCGATGTGATGTGCGGGGCATATCCTACAACTACTTCCTTACTCCAACCATGCCCCTCCTTTCCAAAACGTAAGTTCGAGGGCCATTTTTGGACAGTCTTTCGAGTAGTGTTTGTCTTCATGAAGATCAATGATGGAAAATGCTACGTACCATATCTCTTATCGCCGATATGCTCCCGGCCATCGCTCTGGTTCTTTCAGAAGGATTGTTTGCGTCAAAGGGGTAATTTAATAGACTGTTTTCGCGGAGTTGGACTTTATTTCAGATTTCTACAGTGGCAGCTGGTCACCACAAATCTTTCTGGCAAAATGGAAATCCTTCAATACACATGAGATTTTTTTTTCTGATTGCGTGTTAGCGCCGCGAAGCAACTGTGGCTATGAGCGACAATACATCTAATAAAGTACATGACCTATAGATGTGTATGAGCAGGGAACTGTGGTAAAGTTGCCACCTGCACTGAGGTATTGGTGGTCAAATTAATGCATAGGTGGAGAGTTTGCAATTTGCCAACAACAACCCCCCCCCTCCCTTCATACACATACGTCAGGCAGTGTGTCGGGATTTCCGTGTTGTGACAATGTGAGGCAAATTTTTACAGGATTTTCACAATCACTCGCACGAAACACACAATTCGTAGGATATCCCTCGAAACGTTCATCTTGAGTGTCAGCTGGATAGACTTCTCGAAGGGGGGCATGACCCTCCCCTGCATTCGGCGCCTATGGATATAATGTGTCGCGAATATGTCGGGTAGAAATTGTGCAACAATAGCTGGGCGAACTGTAGCTCCAGAATTTACTTGCGAGCGCATCATATTTAGCGACCCACACATTCCAGTCTATTTTGTTACATAAATATTGCGCGCTACAAAATATTCTCAATTTTAAATGTAGAGTAAAAAAAATCTGAGATAGTGACTGCCCCACCCTCTGGTGGCTCTGATTACTAATAGCTAACTAACTAAATAGCTCGAGGAGGAACTTTCCTAAAGATATGCAGGCATTATGAGACCAGCAACCTGAGTTTTCCCATTTGGTTCAATGCTCTCGGGACATCCATCTTCTGCTTAGTTCCTTCCCTTAGTTCCTCGTTAAGGTCAACCCAGTACCTTAGACATTCTACAGAGGCAAAAATGAACATTTACTATCTCAGGCATTCATCTCAATTTGCTTTAAAATGAGTATGTCATTATTATATTATGGGTTAATAACGTCGCTTTCAATAAGTTTCCAGCACTCTTTCTTTGTGAAGTACAAATTGTGCTGATCCAGATCACCAATAAAATTAGTGCGTGCTTAGAATAGTGTGCCTGCTCCTCTGCTTGAGTGTGAATAGTTACGCTGTTATCTACCAGCAATAATAATAATGATGTCGTTCCCAAGAATGGAGTGAACCCCTTTCTCTTATTAATTGCCATGGTTATTTCAATTTGTATCGGGAAGTTCTTTTGGGAAGCCAGGAACAAGTTCTACAGCAGGACTTCACAGAAAGTTCAAATTCAAAATGAAGTATGATACCGATGGCACTTGGTTTTCATTTCAAACTTAATCAAAGATTGCGAAACATTGTCAATTTCCACACAGTGCGCAGTGATTCGTAGGATATTTACTCGAGAGAAGACTGGGGCACCAGTGACTGTACAGTCACAAGTGGTTGATGTACTATAAAAAGTAAATTAAGATTGCCATTTACGATGATGGATGGTTGCTGGGAAATTACGTTAAAACGAGAAGCAATAGGTGTGGGTCATTGATGAAGGATATCTCCTTTGTGTCCGTAAAATGTTTCACGCGTGGAGTTTGGTGTTTCGCTGACATATTGTACATTGCATTTGATACGGAAGATTGTGTGACATACATTGTACAAATAACAGTTAAGAGTGTGTTTGATTTTCTGCGTAAAATTATTCGTGGAGCGCGTATCAATATGCACTAAAAACTCCCGAAATATGTGTGGAACTATGCACCGAAAATCTTGAAAATATGCAGTAAAAATCGTCAATATATGCGACGTTTTTCATTATTCTTGGTACGAAAGCAATGCACCAAACGCCTATTAAAAAAAAGTGAGTAGTTTATTAGGGATAACGAAGTAAAATAAAGCCGACTTGGTTCTGCAGCACACAACAAAGAATACTTGTGCCACAGATATAATACACGGAGCTGAAGGCATTGCGTTCATGATTGGTAAAATTTGTGCAGGCTAGCTGGTGGACGAAACACCCCCAAAACAAGCAGGAGCATAGGCAACATGAAAAACGTGTACATACACACATGTTTGTGTCTTTCGTGTTTCCCATGTTCAAGCTTGCTTCGTCATGACTTTGAGTGGTGCACTGCATCATGCCGACTGAAATGCAAACTTTGGAGTGGTAAGGCAGCGAAGGTGAAGTATGGCCCATCAGTCATGCTCATCCTCAGTCATCAGGATACAGCAGCCAGAGCACTGGCTGAACACCGCATCTCACCCCACTGAAACCTGGAAAATATTCCATTCCGACCAGAATTTTCACGAAAGATGTCCCCATGCCGTCCCGAAATCTACAGAACCATCAATGAAAAATGAAGTAATGTCTCGCACCTGAAAAGATCACTTTTCATGCACTTGCACGCGAAATTTGCCACAACGTGCAAAGTGTGCATTTATATGCACCATAGAACCCTTCTGATAGGTCCCAAACCAAGACGAAAAGTGTTTTTTCATCGTCCAGATACGAAACCATTTCGAGAAAAAAACATGCATCGCACGAAAACCTGCACTCTATTTGTGTAGCTGTAAACCTGCATGCGGGACATAATAAATTTACATGTTTGGCACCGTTCCTTGATGCACAAGAAGTGCAGCCAGGAGGTTGTTGGTGAACGTGCGCAGATAGGGGTCAACTTGTTCTGTCGTCTGAATGTCACGGTTGGAGCTTGTGGGAAGATTATCTGTTAAGATGGCGATTTAGGGTAGATTTGCAGCTGTTAAGAGATATATCATAAGCGGGTGTGAAAAACATATTTCAACATTGGCTGAATCTTGCCCTCTGGTCTATGTGTCAGATAAACTAGGAATTTATCGGTGGCTCGGATGTTACTCAACTCTTGGAATTACTCAATTTGGAATTTGTTTGGAATATGAACGATGTCAAAGGCGGAAGTTTGTGGTTCTTATATCAACTTGAAACTTCCTGCCGTTACCTCCTAGATTGGATCGAATTGCATGCAGTTCTTTACACCAAGAGACGCATGGGTGTGCTGTTTTCTTTTTGTGTTGTTGTTGTTGCCTCAAAAGAGCTAAAGCCCAGGTACGCAACATTAATAGATAAATGCTGAAATGTGTAGGACGAGGTAACCCACATTAAAGAATTAGGTACTCGTAGAGAGAGCACTGAAGGCACTTTGATTATAGGAGCATACTCCTTTTGGGAAATGTCATTTGGGAATCATCTTGTGTCATCAGGTTATTGGAGCTGCTTCTATTGGCTGCTGAGAATCCTCTGCAGTTGGGATGGGCGGTGCCAAATACAAAAGCAAATCCTCACTATTGGGCGGATGAGGTGATGTCATAGACTGGTCTGCTCACCAGGGTTTGCACTCATATGTGTGGATGTCCTGACATGGAGCTCTTCTACGATCCTTTGAAGAGACAATAGCATTTGGTTCTTATCAAATTGAAGCCATTTAGCTCTGTACTACTGTTTGGACTACTTCGGGCCCACATGATCGTTCAACTGTACCATCCCTTTGATTTCCAAGTGGTTTCAATGTTACTCATGTGAGACCCCCAAATGTACCTAGCCCGATACAGGGTGTCTACCAACCTGGAAAACCGATAATTGCCAGGGAGTTTTGATGTGACTGGAAAAGTTTGGGGATTGTCAGGGAATTTGCCAAGAGGAAGCTCGAGTCAGGGAAAATGGCATACAAGTAGCATGGCGATCAATGGTTGAGCGGCCGTGCTGCAGCAATTCACCAATACGACAAGCTCGGAGGCAGAAAAGTAGGGAAACCTCATTCGTACTGATCGATATATGATCTGTTTATGAGGGATCGTAGGGGGTATCACAACGTAGCAGGAGGCACCAACTTCCTTTTTGTTTTAGTCGAAATAAACGGTGAAAAGCTGGAAAAGTCCGGGGATTTGAAGGCTGCAATTTGGTAGGCAACCAGAACTAACTTTTGTTTCATTCTGTGCACTGTGACTTGCAAGTGGTTTCAGGGTGTTCCATTTCAAAGTCCATATATTTTCACCTGAAGCTACATACAGCTCCGACTAAACCCACGGTGACTTCCATGTGGACATACTTTGGCAACAAAATGAATCCAGTTCATGCCACTGCCTTCAAAGTGGTTCCATTATATCTCACTTCGTCTTTTGCACCTGGTACGCGTACAGTATTTAATGAACCCATCATCGCAAATCAAGTCTCCGTACGAACAGCACGCACATACACATCTCCATGTTCAAGAGCAAAGGCGTTAAGAGAGATGTGAAGGTCGCCTCCACTTGTCAGCTTTGTCGACACTCGTTTTCCTACATAAAGCTGTAATGAGTGGCACATAAATTGTTGCCAAAATATTCTCCTTAAAATGACAGCGACGCAAAAAGAAGACATCACCATCTTGGGGGTTGTGCATTGCCAGTATGTAAGAAGTGTCATTTGTCTTCGTTCTTTGCAATGGACCTTGAGACCCTTTTTTTGCCAGACCTCGACTCTCGCTACAATCTTAATTTGTGGCAATTCTTCGCGTGGAACAATTGTTGCCAACCAATCACAAAGCGCCCGGAGGATTTTTCTTCTTCTTTTGGCTCTGATAGGATAAAATGATGAAGCGTATTACTGAACAATTTATTTGGTTTAGCCCCTTTTTTTGTCCCACTTGGGAAGATGACTTAAATTAAGTAGTTTTTTTTTTTACATCCCTCACATAAATGTGGTTATTTCTAAAAGATGTCTCGCGATGGTTGTATCTTACGGCAAAACATGTTCTTTTTGAGCAGAATTTCACGCGTCCCAATGTAAAAGTGCACTTCCCTTAACATTTCCTTCTACTTTCTACAGATGTGCTACAAGAAGTTACTTATTACGAGTGTACTAGCATAGGGACTGTATGATGAGGAGCAGATACACTTTGCTTTCCTGACCTAACATCCATCTCACAGTTGGTTATCCTTTTTGTATTGTTTCCCAAGTTCTGGATCACCACGTTCCTTTGGCCATATTAGAGGCTCGTGTTCACTAACCATAAATGATGTTAATTAATACTCGTGAGTATCTGAGCTGGTTTTATAAGATATAAGGAAGAGTTGGCAGAGGCACCTTGAGTGTGTCATTGTTGCTTCTGCCAAGATTACACCAGCTTGCTCGTATCCTGCGTTTCACTTGAACAGGGAAGAGTTGTTTTGGAAGGTGGGTCACACGATATGACACATTCTTTAATTTGCTCACGGGTAGGAGACAAAATGACGTTGCAGATACTAACTGCTATATGTTGGTTGAATTAAATTTTACATCCCTTATGGAATGCTGAGTAATAGCAAAATTTGGGAATGTTGCCCTTAAGATGTCCATGGTGAGAGGAGACCTCAACATCTGTCACATACAGTTCTTTTTACTGTGAAAGTGCTTGAAAACCCTAGATATTGTGTCCGCTTATCCGGAGTCACAATTAATTTGGAAAAATTAGCAGTTAGCACTCATTGCAATAGAAATGATAGCGGGTATCGGAAGGGCTCTCCTTGGTATTCATCAGCCTTCCCTTCATTCACTTCATTCACGACATTCATTAGTAACGTTTATGGATGAATCATTATTGCATAGTCCCCTCGTATTGTGACGTGTGATACCTGTATCCTACAAATATCTTTGCGAAATATTCGAGTCCCGCCTATAAACCATATTTTACAGCTCGGCCAAAATAACAACTGAGCCTCGTAAGGTCTTTAGAGACCCTCGAATTTTTCTTCCCAAATTGACTGGGAACCATATAACTTACCTAATGTGAATGGAAATGATGATTATAAGAGCGCGCAACTTTAATTATATATAGGGCCCGGAAATTTAGGCACTAAAAACGATGCAAATAGGCGGGCATTTAGACCCTCAAAATGCAAAAATAGGCACGTTGATCTGGTACGCTCTTTGGCTTTGTGTTTCAGGATGCCTCATTGAGGAAAACTAACTCATTTAATGGCTACGGTACCATAAAAGTTTTAAGGTCTGGTACACAAATGCATATCGAATAATACTTTTGGTTCTCAGCCCTGGAAGATCTTGAAAGGCTCAGAGAAGTCACATCTTTTGATCAAATGTACACAAACCCCTTCTAGCAAACCAAGGTACTGAAGGAAAGCACACGCAAAAAAGGAACAAACGGTGCAGCACTCAGCACAAGCATGAAAGGCTTTAAAAAGGGGCTGTTATGGCATCCACAATTCAACGAAGTCGACAATTATATATTACCCAGGCTCGTTGGTTCATGCTTCATGTTCACGATGGCCTGTGTGAGCAATACACCCAAACTTTTGAAACGTACGTTTGCCCTCATCTAGCCATAGCACATGCTGGCAACTGAAAGGAGAAATGATTATGACTACCTGTGGACGTAGCTCGGGTAAGCCCAAATTTTACCCCTACCCGGCAGCGTTGCTGAATTTTTACTCGCAAACTGCGAAGCTGCGAAATGCATCAGAAAATACAGATATATCATTCTGAATGACGGCTTGCTTTTGAGCGTGTCATGCAGTCAGGTTCTGTTTTTGTAGAATCTGCATGGGAAAACGATGGACGTGGTAACAGCTCGTGCAATCTGACCGGGTAGAGTTGAGCTGAAAGGAATGAGAGCCACAGGCGCCCCACGTCAAATAACATCTTTCACACATCTTATTTTTTCTCTGAAAACTGGTGCCAAAATTAATGAGTAAGTAAGGTGGTTAGTTTAGTGGGCCAAATATTTTTTTTTAAATTCCACGTTAACACCGCAAAGCAACTGTGGGCAGCGTACAGATGTGGACGGATGGAGGGAGGACAGCAGGAAAGAGTGGGGGACAGGGAGGGGGTGAAAGTACTGCGGGTTTACCCACACCACCCGCAAACGCATTGCAGGCACGCCCGCATTTTAACCGCAGCAGCACTGAATTTCTACCCATAAATATAATATTATTTTGTTTTATTCCTATTATTCGGGTGCCCATGGACAGCAAAAGGGCCTCCCTAGTGGTGCACCATACAAACATCAACGTGAGAGAAAAATAAACGATAATTTTAAGTAATTTAAGTACCGTAATTACGTAAAGATGAAACAAAGAGATTGACGCAGACAAAAGACAAATTTTAAAGTCAGTAAGGCATCAGCTGGCTTAGCTTAAGACCTGCCACGAAGGAAGCATCCAAGTTGGCATACGACGTCAAATAAGTCACCATTGAAAAGATTAAAAACCTCAGAATGAGAGTTACACACAATCTGAAGCCTCAGAGAAGGCAATTTCTCATAACTACTACCAGAGACATAAAATGTTCTGCGACTTCTAGTTTGCTTGTTTGTAAGGAGAGCGACATATAATTCTAGACTCGATACGACAGTATAAGTGAATCGATTTGGCTATGTAAATATTTGCACTCCTTTTGGACAAAAGAGGAAGTGAACTGCACGTGCAAGAGTCTTAGGAGTTGCCAAAAATTTGCATTGCACGCTCTCTAGTTTCTCAAGCACGCACGTGCGTGGGTATCTGCGGGTCAATTTTATCATTTTTTGCTCCTTTGCAGATCGTGGCAGAAGCAGAAGAAGATGGAGACAGGGAACCAGGAAGAAGCACCTAAAGACCCAGGGGCCCTAACATCCCATCCTAGCTATACGGATAAAGACTTTGAAGGTACATAAAGTGACACATAATGAGAATAAAAGCGATAAAAAAACACATTTGGACCAAAGACTGAAGAAAATAACTTTATTTTGTGCCCAACACGGCCAAATAGTCTCATTCCCAATAAGAAATATTTACACTCTCGTTGCTTTATCAATAACGCTTCCATTATCTCCCTTTCATATACCTTCTTTGTTTGGCAAAAACAAACCTTCACACATATTCTTACGCTCCCTTAGCCTGCCCACAACTCTGAATAGAGTGTTTGTACTTTGCAGGCCATCGTGCACACACGGTCTATGTGGGACTCCACGTTCCTGGCTATCGGCGTAGGGGACACCGCAGACACCACAAGCACCATCACAAAAATGGCCGCAAAGACGATGTCACTGGGGTCTCAGGAGACGCCAACCGTTCAGGTAACCTTCGCTCCTTCTTTAATTTGTCCCAAACAAATGGAGCAAAGGCTCAATAGTCTCGCTGTGTGCAGTGACTCCACCGGCGGAACGAGTGCACTTCATCCTCGGCGAAGAGGAAGATGGCCTCCACGAAGCCCATCCGCTCTTTAGCGAGATGGAGATCCTCTACGCAGAGGGTGATGACGTGGAGTGGAGAGAAGCTGCTAGGTGATTTTGTTCACCTACGAGTAGTGCCCAGTCCCACTGATGCAGGTGAATTGCAGGTGGATCAAGTTTGAAGAAGACGTGGAAGAAGGAGGCGACCGATGGTCTAAACCTCACGTATCCACCATTTCTCTACATTCTCTAATGGAGCTACGGAGCTTCATTATCAATGGAACTGTCATGCTCGACATGGAGGCAACCAGTTTAGAAAACATTGCAGGTCACTATTCTACTTGATAGGGGTCTTGTAGGATTGCTAGGGGTCTTACGAGAGCACCAAAACAGGCACAAGGCATTACACATGCTGTCAATCTTCATAGGAAGATTTGTCCTCTGCAGAGCCAGACTAAAAAGAAAAGAAAGGCAGGTTTTCGGCCTTAGTGTTGTGCCTGTTTTGCGCAGTGATGAAACCAACATATTTGTGTACAGAAAAACTCTGTAGGGCAGAAAAACGGTTGCATAGTGCTGGGTGCAGACACTGAAATAACATAAATGAGCATCCATGTGGGACTTGATTTCGGTTTCTGCGCGACTCTTCCAAGACTGCGTTGACATCGGTAGAGCCAATTCTTTTGTTAACTGCAAGTTTCATTCCTACGATTATTTTGTTACACAAAGTTTAATTTGCACGGTTTTTCTGCATGTTCATCTGGCATAAATGCACGGCGGTGTCACGTGCCCCCGGAAAATCGTTCCATAAGTAGGCAGTTAGTTACGTCTGTACACAGCCTGTACAATATGATGGCAAATCCACATACTTGATCATATCTGCGTTGTATAAAACCACCTGCCTCCGATATAATATACGGAGCGTTTCTTTTTAGTTGCAACAAATTTTCATAAAAAGGGGAGTTGCCTTAAGACGCTTTTACTTTTGTCACTGGATTACTTGACGGGGCTGCTACTAGGAAACCAGATTTTTTCTCAATTATGGGACCAATTAACGGAGATATTTTAATCAACTTTTTAATTATTGACTTTAGGGAGAACATTGCAATCGCAATATTAAAGCCTGATTGCCCCATGATCCGCTCGAACCACTGATGAAGCACAAAAGTAATCGCGGCACACGCTACGGACCTAACTATTTCAGCTCTGCCGTCTGCTGCAAAGCGCAAGTGATCAGCAAAAGATCGACAGTGGCGTCGATATCTCCGCCCTCAAGTAACGTCACAGAAAAACGTCATACGCGATTCAGGCAAACCTTATCGCGATATGTTTCACACAATCTTTGTTTTGTTTTCCTTTTTTGCTTTCTTTTCTTCCTTCATGTGCTCTCAGTCGCTTGCCGTATCAGTAATTTCATCCTGCTGGACACGGCTCATGCCCTTCACCGGTACGATAAGCGCTGATATGTAGTGGTGATGTGCAAAGCTCCTTGCAAGTAAAAAAGAAAAACAAAACAAAGAGTGTGAAACATACTGCAATAAGGGTTTGCCCGAATCTCGTATGACTTTTTTCTGTGACATCAAGTGAGGGTGGAGATATCGACGTCACTGTCGCTCTTATGCCGATCACTTGCGGTTTGCAGCAGACGACAGAGCCGAAATATTTAGGTTTGTGGCACCCGCTGCGATTACGGTTGTGCTTCATCAGTGGTTTGAGCGGATCATCTGGACATCAGGCTCTAATATCACAATTCCAATGTGCTCCCTAAAGTCAATAATTAAAAAATGTGATTAAAATATCTCCGTTAATTAGTCCCCTAATTGAGAAAAAATAACAGTTTCCTAGTAACAGCCCCGGTAAAAGCGTCCTAAGGCAGCTCCCCTATTTATGAAAATTTGTTGCAGCTGAAAAGAAGCACCCTGTATATTGAATGAGACAACATTTTGATGTAGATTCAGATAGCACAGGTGGTCTGTGTAGGGAATGTGAGGTTCATGATCCCTGTTTTCTGTACAGACCTAGTCCTAGAAAGCATGGTGAACGGCAACCAGCTATCAGCTGGTGAACAGTTAGAACGCACAAAGGAGGTGCTGTTACGGCGGCATCGGCATCAACACGAGCGACACCGCATGGACAAGGGTTCAAGGCTGCCCCTCATCCGTTCACTGGCTGACATTGGCCGCAACTCCTCCAAGAGCATGTTTGGTGCACATGGTAAGGAGACTTTTCATATGTCCCGATTTAGGTGTATTTTCAGTCGCATCGGTGGGACAGTTTTGTGTCTTGGATGAACTTCCAATGGAAGAAACATTCAGCAGACGCAACTTGCCATTCCCATCTAAAACTTTGTCCAAACCGGAGCTTCCTTGTGCAGTCTCGGTGGGAGCATGATCTTGGTTTAATGACCAATCACCACGGCACTGATGATAATACATATGCAGTAGCCGACTGACTTTTCGGACTCCCATGGGCAACGCTGACCTTCGCCATAGGATTAATACATTTTGCCACTGCTCGATTATCTGTACCAAAATGCTTACGGAGAAGCACCAACACCTATATTTTCGGTACTGCGGTGGCGATTTTTAAGACCACCATTTTAGAATCCTAGGCGAGACTGCCAGAGCCTCCTATATTGTAAGATGCCTGCTCAATCGCCCCAAAGCGGCCGTTCAACCTCCTTTCCTAACCTCCTCTGCACCGAACCGCCAGAGGCGCTCGCAACCCAGAATCGCTCCCAATGCAAATCCTACGGGGATTGTTCGTTGTGGGCACTAAAACTTGTCAAAAGACTGCCTACGACACTATGAATTGTTCAGAATCGGCTCGTATGACTACAGATAATATTTTGCAAAACTCCCGATAGTTTGATCTGCCGATTTTAAGTTGTATCATTCCGAAATCGCTTGCTGCAAAAAGCTAGAACTGAAAATAATCACTTTTTACTTCGTAAGCGCGGTAAATCATTTGGAAAACACGCAGTTTGGCAAACGCATCAGTCATCAATAAATCAACCAGTTTGACAAAGTGAGTCTCGATGACTCCCATGTCGGGAGCCGGTCATTGTTCTTGTAGAGGAGGCGGTATATGCTACTCCTATATGGTATTCCCTTACTAGCTGACTTGTGTGCATTGTCATCGTCGTTGTCCACGGGCCGCAACACTGTGTACTCGCATAAAATGTACACCCATATCTAAAACATTTTGTGGATGTCTAGAAACGCCTGGCATACATAAAATCTTTACACAGGACGATGCTCCGCATGAGAGCAACGGACAAGAACGATATGGCCAAGATGTTTGCCAGCAAGCCCCTGTCACGGAAGGCTCTTAAATTGTAAATTTATATTTTAATTGTGTTATAGAGCTGCCACGTGCCTTCATAGGATTAGCTGCTTTCTCTGACGGGTCAGTGTGAACGTCTTGTCTTCGCTTCAATCAAAACAATCTTTAACGTTTCGAGGGCCAAATCTCTAAATACACAAAGTAAAACACGTTCGTGCTGCATTACCGCTTGTTTTCAATGCGCTCCGCGCAAAGAAGCTTTCCGGGAAGGCAGCACATCTTGCGGAAAGCGCCAGAAATGGACAGGACGGACGGTGCCCATAGCTCTCGGCGCGGATGAGCTGGCATCTTACAATATAGCAGGATATGAGACTGCTCTAAAACTTCCGAACCATACCTCTAGGTGACGCCACAGCTGGGCACTTTCAGGAGTCTGGACGTCAGGACACTCTCCAGAGTTTCTGTTTGAGCACTCTGTACGCAGTCGCTGTTCATCAGCTTTCAACGCTATGGTAATGTCTGTTCAGTAAATTGTGCAACCGGAAAGTGAGTCAGACTCTGCAACGGATCTCCCTGACCGTCCACAACCGTCGACTGCAGTCATGCTGCACGTGTTGTCGCTATTGTCAAATGTTTGCAACAAACCTATGACGCTCGTACAAAGGCAAGCGGATAGCATGACTAAGGCCCCGGGTTTTCCGAGATTCCGCAAAATATCGCGGAATCTGGAATTCATCGTGGAATCCTTCGTTTGGCACGGAATTTCGCGGAAGCCCTTATTTTTAGGGGGTTGCGGTTATTTGAGGTCTCAAATTAAAATCAAATATCAATCACTCGAAGTATTCCATTTGCGAATCAAATACCCAATATTTGGATTTCCGAATATTGGACAATTTGCCGAATACGAACGACACCTCTCGAAAGTGGGCTTCACCTGAGGCTTCCCTGCATGGTGTGAAGCCTGCTTTACGAAGCTGCCCATGCTGCAGGACCAGCACGGACAGATTTTAGTTGAGCTTAAGATAGCGTCAGCCCAAGTTTATT
The DNA here is from genome assembly GCF_037126465.1 of Ornithodoros turicata. Classification (NCBI taxonomy): domain Eukaryota; kingdom Metazoa; phylum Arthropoda; class Arachnida; order Ixodida; family Argasidae; genus Ornithodoros; species Ornithodoros turicata. Next base: position 107,861,298 of record NC_088203.1, on the reverse strand, counting down.
GCGCATACTTCGCTTGAGGAATGGGTGGTGTCCCTCCTGTGTGCAGTTTAGCGGTGGGGGACTTTGATTTGATGTCCGGGAGTTTGCCTTTAGAGACTCTAAAATAATGCCTACAGCCGAGAAACAAAAAGGGCGTCCTGTAACTTCCCCCAGGCATGTATTGTAAGCTCCTTCCTATAATCTTCCTATAAAGCCCCTGTAAACTCTGTAGATGCTGAAAGATCTTTCAGCAGGTATAAAATCATTGCAGGTGACAGACCTTTGCCTTTGTCAGAGGAGAACGCAATCAAGATATCCCAAGATATCATGATACCATGATACTAAGATATCAAACTATCACAAACAAGATATCATGTATGTAATGCTGAGCCACAACAGTGCTTCCAATCTGTAATTTTATAAAATATTTTTGTTCCCACGTTATTCAAGAAAATGAAATGTTTCCCATTTCAAGCAGCCGTTGACTGCTTGCCGTGGGAAATCACGGAATTTACGAGTCGATGCCGCAGAATTTTGAATTTGCCGCAGCAGAAAACCAGGGGCCCTAAGCATGAAACGCAAGAGCCAGATGCGGCAGGGCACTTATTATAGATTTCTTTGGTGCAGCTATGGTGAAAAAATGTTGAATTTGGCGATTGTCTGGTTTTTCGGACTGTATTACGGTCAGCGTCAAATCCGGAAAATCTGTCTGCTACTGTACCTAAATAGAAGTGTAAGTTGAGGGAAGAGTTAGGATTCCCTTCATATTCGCGAGTGTGAAGATACACTAATGATAATACATTCTAGTCAAAGTACCGTTTTATCTGTAGTACATAAAATAAAATGAGTTTGGTCCCCCTGAGGTCGGAGGAATATAGTCAGTTTATGTGTGCATCAAGACCTAGACTATGACTTATGGCTAATCCGACTGGTCGATCTGGAGCAAGTACCCGAATCGGCTATGGAGAAGCAAAATCTAGCACAGAGGAACCAAATCTGAATCCACCACCAAAGAACAATCGTGCTCCAGGTAAAAGTAGGACGGAAGTCATTGGCCACATCCGGCAAACTTTACAGGTCTTTCCAACACTTACTGTTGCTTGGCCTTGAAGATGCACAAGTTACAACAAAGCTTCATTGGGGTTGCGGCCGAATCTGAGTGGTGGGGCAACGAGGAGCACTCCGTCGCGAAGCAAGTTGATATGAAATGACTAGTGAAACATGCTTTTTCCGCCGCTGAGCAGAAAAATGTGCTCCAAATCGACCAGTCAAATTGGCCATTATTATGTGATCCTCACTTTGAGCTGCAAATGCAACTGTGATATCTATATGAAGGCACATTTCATTGCAAGTTCTTCCAGCTTGATTGTTTCTGGCATGAAACAGTGTAAAATAGCAATACCTGCATTTCCTGTGAATGGTGAAGCAGATGGATCATCTTCCTCTCCTTCCTTGCATCCCAATCCATCATCCCATTCTCTGGGTCGTCTCTCCATCCCGGGGGATCCGGGAGGACAGAGGAGAGCCTCTGACTGGGGAGGCAGGAGGCCTTCTGATTGGGCCCCAAACTTTATCAAGAATTTCTTGAATGTACCTGGTAAAAAACATTTTCTCCAGCAACACTGGCTCCAGGTGTTGGGAATCTGCTACTTTTCTGCTCAACTGGGTTGCTGTCTACTAACCATTTTCTTCACTCAGCGGAACAAATTATTTTGCTGCAGTGCACTCAATGCTGTGTCAGGTTTTGCTGTGCAATTGTAGTCCTGCTCATTTCTTGATCATCAGATGTGTCAGAAAGCAGTGTAAATGTTCTCAGGTTCCATTTACGCAGAAACAGATTTAGATCATATGTGTTATAAAAAGATTCTTGATAGTGTGAATAGCATACTAACAGTTATTTGCTCAATGGTGGCAGCGCAACATTAATTACTCTTGAGCCTTTGCTTTTGGTGCACCGTAAGAACCATTGAAACTTGATCATAGAGGAGAATCCTTAAATTGAAAATGCGTCCATTCAGAATATCAGTAATCATTGCAAAATTTTGTTTGCTGTTATGTAAAATTGTGTGAGTATCAGGTAAATTCACCTAACGAACAACTTGCATAAATTCCAGGAAGCAGCGTGCACTGTGGGGGTTCTCTGTGAGCTTTCTCTCGAAATTGATTGGGTTGTGCACAATTGCTGCAACCGCATTTGACACAGAAAGGTCAACAAGAAAAAGATACCCGAACAAGGCAATGATTCTGTTTCCACGTTGACATATACGAAACAACTCTGTTCTTGGTAAAGAACGTATCGAATTTACTTAAATAATAACACTCAGTCTGAGTAAGCATTCCCAACATGGCAAAGCAAGAACACGATGTTGTGTGATGGTGCTGATCGTTGACAATCCTGCTGTGCGATGTACAACAAAAATTTTTAGCGTAGAGAACAAATGACGTACAACAAAACAAATATTTTCTTATAACGTCACGCCAAACATCAGTTGACGTGCCAATTGAGATTATGCAAAAGAGAACATTTTATGCGAAAGAATGCATTTATTTCTCGTGATTCCGGCAAGCTCTCATAATATGTATGACGTCAGATGGCACTACAAGCTATTGTCCAGAATACCTACGGAAATTAAGCATGCTTTTCTTGGAAACGGACCTCATGAGTTGCCCACACAAAAAGCTAGTCGTATGGAAAAAGCGGGACTTGTGGTGACAGATTGTGGTGGCTTTTTGTATGAATGCTGCTTGCGCTCAAAATAACAAGTGCTATTGTGATTACAAGAGTGCTTTATTTTCCTCTGAGATATTTAGTTTATTATGTATGCAGGCTCTAGTAACAACACAGAAGGCATGACCCAAAGCCCCAGTTGCAACTCTCTGCACATTCATGCCCCTCATCCTGCACTAGCTCACAGTGGCTCCACACTTACAGAAACTATGGGCAATGCCAGTTCACCCGACCTTCAACACAGGGTAAATTGCATTTTAGGAAATGTATTTTCACGTCCGATACTTTGGACAGCCAATATTTTGGATGTCTTCCGACAAACAAACTGTGCATTTCATGGATGCTGCCGAGTCTGTTTTGGTCGACACAATGTGATCGTTGAGCCTGCCTGCTATAGAGTGCATTTTTTGTGCACAAGCGCGAGTTCCTAGAAATAATAATAGCAAGCTCTCACAGCGGCCAAAGTGGCTACGAACAAATGTCATTGCCCAACTTGCAACAAATTAGAGAGACCAATAAATTTAGCTCATTACATGTGGTTTCTCAGAAGCCTGCTTAATTCATCAAGTAGCCTGTGGCCAGAGCTGTATATGAGAGATAGTCGTCAAGTTTTAATTATCACCTCGAAAAAGTCAAGTTGTGACCATGAAACTTGGTGATGGTGTTAGTCTTTCTCTACATATTCACCCTTGAATGCGACACATTTTTCCCAATGATGGATGACTTGGCGGAGACCTTGGTTGTTGAAGTGAGCATTTTGGCTGTTGAGGACGCTTCCCATGATGCTTCATCTTGACAGCCTCCTGCAACCTTGTCAGGAGAGTGATGATGTGCCTGTGATGATTTGCAATTTTTATGAGCATAATCTGTTAGCACCACACCACGGCAGTCCCAAAAAACACTCAGCATCACCTTGCCCGATGATAGTTGTTTCCACCGCTTGCTTTGCTCCTTTGTCTCGGGGTCATAGTGATACACCCAGCACTCGTCCATGGTAATTAGCGGCTAAAGAAGTAATCTGGATTGGCCTGACACAGCTGCAACATTTCCGCTGCTGACTCGATTCAGCAGGGTTTTTGAATGAGTGTGAGCAGTCACGGAACCCAGCGGGCGGCAATCTTTGTCATGTTCAAAATGTCGTGCAAGATGTTGAAAACTGATCCATGACTGATTTTCGCTTTTTCCTCTATCGCCTCGATTGTAATACGCCGGTCTTGGAGCACCAGGTTTCCAGTTCTCCACAGAGAGATGGTCTGCCACTTGGTTCTTCGTCATTCAGACTTGTTTGACCACTCTGGAAGCGTCTGTGCCACCTAACCACTGTGTCATATGACACTTCCACCAACTCAGCATGGATTGTTGCAGTGTTTTTCCCCTTCAAATGCAGAAAACGAATTACTGCACAATACTCCACAATACTCCACTTTATCAATGGGCTGCACCATTTTGTTTTGGCTCCTCTAGCGGCGTGCTGCGGTACTGTGGTGCGGGGATTTCAGTGTGTACCAAGACTGCAGACATGTACCCACAAACAAACAAAAAAATAATTATGTAACTTAATTTTTTCGAGGTGATAATTAAAACTTTATGACTGTCCCTTATAAGAAGATGAAACTAGGTTACGTGACTCAGAAAGTAATTTACATACAGGAAAAGTTACCAAACTGTAATTCTGTTGCAGTTACTCATCAAATGGAATTTAGTTACTCCAGGTAGTTGTCCTTTTAAAGGGACTGTCGCATCCGGGAACGTATGTATGATACCGATAGGATAATGTACGTCTCCGATTCAGAGTCAATGTGGCCAAATTTCTCTTCCGAAAACAGCTTGCATATTAAATAAACGAGTTTTAAAGGTTCGCATTCCATCTGCAGCCAATACGAATGGGAGCGCAGAGCGGGCGATTGTCTCCGAGGTCGTCTGCTTGGCGTTCGCATCGCAATATACTAAATGAAAAGTCCTCGGTAAATACGCTGACTTTCGCTTACCAGTGTGAGTCCTGACGTAACCATGTTGCGTGAAACACGGTGTTACGCTCCTGGCTGTATGAACATGTTCGACGCTAACCAGAAACAACATTCCGCGAGCCGATTGCAGAGAAGATGCCGTCCCCCAGCATTCCGACTGTCGGTTGGTCGGCTACCAAGATCCCTCCAGCTGCTCCATGATTGGTCTCCTCCGTGTGAAAGGGCGCCCAGTGACATCTGCACAGGAACAACGCCACCAATTCGCGTTGGGTTTTCGGCGTTATTATCAGTGATGAACGCGGAGTAAAACGGCACTACAGTTTCGGAATCGACCGGTACGGATGCGATAGTCCCTTTAAAGTAGGCCAGATATTACGACGTCTCCCACAACATATCTAAAGATAATGTTCTTCATGCCACAAGTTGGTAAATTGCACAGTGAAGTAGATGTCACATGAAGAAAAGCACATCTCGCATCTACCTTAAATTAATTGCTACTAAGCACTGATACTAAAGCCATTTATGGGGTTAAAAATCTCCACAATTGATTCAGTTACTTTACAACCTTGTTTGAGTAGGTCATGTTTTAAACACTCGCAGCTTTTAACCTTACACAGTCTTTACTCGTATTTTCTTGCTGTACGGCAGGGGTTCTCAAACTGGGTTCCGCGGGCAGTTACCGCGAGCTACTGTATTTACTCGCATATTGAACGCGTATAGACGACCGGAGCCTCTACGTCGTCGATTACGTATCGCCGCCGCACAATGCATGCTGGTGGGCACCTATGAGCCTTATCGGCCCTCTCAGCAGACGCGTTCTTCCCGCTTCGTGCCCGCCTCGTGACATCACGTTTGTAAACAGAGGGTCGTCTATTGAACGCCCCCCAACTTGGGCGCAGAAATGCTTGTACTCTTTTTGTTCCCTGCACAATAAACGCACCCCGACTTTAGTAGCACAGCCGGATCGTCTCGTGCAGCGCTAGTTAACGTATCGCGCTCGTGCGGCTGCTCCTATCGCGCAGTCAACGAGATGGGGAGTGATGAACCATGAATGCGACGGACATCGAGGTGTATTTCGTCCACGCTTGATAGAACGGAAGACCATTTGATGTGGGAGAATCGCGACGTTCGATTCCCGGGAGTTCGCTGCGGATATCTCAGAATAAATGGCGACGATGATGCAGAACAACGACGTTCGATTTCGGGGAGATCGCTGCGGATATCCCAGAATAAAACGGGAGTTAAGTGTACCTTAAGTGTTGGGTTCCAATTTTCCCCCACGTATTGAACGCACCCACTCAATGGTGCAGTGTTTCTGGGTAAAAAATGTGCGTGTTATACGCGAGTAAATATGGCATAAGGAATGCGCACTCTAGCACATTACAGTCACGGCTAAATCCCAACTGGGGTTGTCCTTCGATGGAATAAAAATAAATGTATAATGTAAAGAGACTAGGGAACACGAAGGGACAGACACAACACGAAGTCTCGTGAGTCTTCGTGTTGTATCTGTCCCTTCGTGTTTCCTAGTCTAGGGGTTTTACATTATGCATCAACTTGACCAGCACGCTTGCTTCTTAGCCATCTTTTCAAAATAAATGTGTTCTCTATGATTAGTTTTGTGTGATCCCACTTGTGTTCTTTCAAAGGTAGATCTGGCGAGCTGGGTGGGGTTTCCTCCAGTGTACCTGCAAATGTGCAGGGGTTCCCTGGGCCTGCTAAGTTTGAAAACCCCTGCTGTTTGGTACAAACTCACTTCACACCTGTCTACACTTTACGATCTACAGCGAAATGGAAAATTCCTTGTTTACGCATCACTTTTGGACAATAAAAGCTTAAACACACCCTTTCATTCTTACTAAACACATTTTACCATCATAACATAAACATAGAAAACATGACAAAGAATAACTACGAGGTCTAACTTAATTACCTGTAATTAGATAAGATTAATTAAGATTATATTAATTACTTGTAGGAAAAATACTAAGTAAAAGCCATCAAGTGTCCTCGAAAATGAGGTTCATTTCGGTCCATTGGTCAGTGTCGGCACCTTATTGGCAGTATTGTGACGAGCTGATCTCTCTCAAGGGTTTCTAGTATGCAAGCAAAGACGCCTGTTGCTCTGGCATAAAACATGTATTATGGACAAGGTGATGACAAGACAAGAGATATGTTTTGTTGGTAGTTGGACCAGTGAGCATCAGATGGTAGTAGTTTTCGCGGGGATTTGACTCGTATCATTTGATGCATATTTTGCTTTTTCTTTCAGTTGAACCAGGCCTTCATGAAGAAAATCCCACCTGGTGCACAAGCCTCAAATATTCTAGTTGGGGAAGTAGAGTTTCTAGAACACCCTATAGCAGCCTTTGTACGACTTGCTTCTGCCGTACCATTAGGGGATCTGACTGAGGTTCCTGTGCCAACACGTTTTCTCTTTATCCTGCTCGGGCCCCTGGGCAACATGGTGCGATACCACGAAATTGGACGTGCCATCGCGATTCTTATGTCAGATGAGGTAACAGTGTTTTCCTTTTCTTCTTCCAATCTCATCATTGGTCATGTTTTCAAGGTCTTCCACGATGTGGCATTCAAGGCAAAGAATCGTGACCACCTGCTGGCTGGAGTGGATGAATTTTTGGATGCTGCAACTGTGCTGCCCCCTGGAGCCTGGGACCCTTCCATTCGAATTGAACCCCCACAACACGTACCCTCACAGGCAGGTGCCATTCATTTCTAACTTGTTCAATGAGGCATGAAAAAAAGAAAAGAAACAAGACTCTTCTCATTTGCCTCTTGGCATCCAAAGAGCCAAGAGCACAGTATTTGGCAGTTTCTAAATGTGTGTAGCGCACATTGAGACACGCGCATGAGAGGCACCAGTTGAAAGTGATCTTTAGCTAGACAGTTTTCTTGCCATGTTTTGAATTCAGTGAGAATTGGAATTAATAGAGGAGAAATTTATTTCATCCAGGAGGGCCGTAAGAAGCAAGAACCATCTAAAGAACCAGCTTTTTCTCCGGAGGAAGAAGAAGAGAAAGAGCGAGAGGAGAGTGGACTTAAACGAAGTGGAAGGTGAAGGTTTTTTTTAGCGACAACTACGGAAGTAAATTGAAAAAAGTGCTCGTAAAATGATGCAGGTTATTTGGCGGCCTAATTAATGACGTGAAGCGTAAGGCTCCCTGGTACTGGAGTGACTTCAAGGACGCATTTGCCCTTCAATCGGTGGCTTCTGTGTTTTTCCTCTACTTTGCTTGTCTGACTCCAATCATCACCTTTGGAGGCCTCCTGGGCTCAGCCACTGAGCAGCGCATTGTGAGTGGCGTTTTTTTCCTTCTTAATTGGCACACACAAATATTCATCCTAAAAAATACTGTCAATACTAGACACGGGACATGATGCATCATTTTTGCTAACACAGGGCATCAAGTGACATTGCAATTGCACGTGGGTGTTAATGCGAAAGTTGGTCAACAATTATACGCATTGAAAAGAGTTAGTCATACTTACATTAGTTAGTTAGTCATACATAGGGGTACAGAGTATCGCATTCCGATTAGGCTGATCGTGTCACGCGGTTTGTCCTTCCAAGAACACGTCGTCCACCCCTCCATTCAAAACTGGTTTCCTTGGTTGCGAGCTGGCGCACTGTTTTCCCCCAGAGAAGGGGGTGAGATTGGAGTCCCATTGCTCGGCGACGCAGTCTCGCTCGCGACACAACACCAAGTCTTGTGAGACTTCGTGTTGTGTCTGTCCCTTCGTGTTCCCTAGTCTCGGGGTTTGAGGTTATGCATCAACTTCACCAGTTTGCTTGCTTCTTAGCTATCTTTTCAAAGAAATTTTACTTTATTTTCTCGTTCATCCACGGAGGTTTTCAATCCACTGAGCATTTTAGTGCACCAACCTGCCCAGCTCTATTCTGCTCTTTTCTTGGGTTATCTATATTCCCAGTGAACAGGACTGTGTCTTCTTGATTCATATTATACCCAGTGATCAGCACATGATAAGCCATGATAAGCCATGATTGTACATTTCCCTGTGCTTTCTTGTGACATATAACGGGCTTTCTAACAAACAGAATGAAAGAAAGCCATGAAAGGGCAGGTGCCCTTTATGCTGTTGTTGCTTGCAACAAAATTCTGTATGGTAGCATATAAAAAATGTAAAATGTAAACATATGAAACGAAGCATGTGCACCTTCTTCCCATTCATCACATAATGATTAAAAACCAGTCATGAATTATGAAATGGTACGATAACTGCACTGAAAACTGAAACGAGCAATGAAATCAGGTCCTGTGCATGTCTGCCATAATGCTTTCTGTGTTTTCCCGCTGTCTATATGGATGGATTGATCGTAGTGGCAACCCTAGTAGGCCTCTTTGCAACGAGAGTCCAGCACTGAGTGTGCGGACGTTCCGATTATCTTGCCGATTTCCCTGCCCCTTCTGATGTTTGCTTCTTGATGCTTTTTTCTTCATGCTTTATGTTCCTCCAGGGTTGTCGTGGCGTATCATGTTTGCAATGGTGACAACATCTTTGCGGTTAGCTTGTGAGTCTGCAAACAACGTCAGCGTATACCTGCGAACGTTCCTGACATCCCATCCTGGCAAATATTGTGTTTTTAGCTCAAGCTACCGTCTATAATGTGATTACTTGGTAAATAAATTAGGAAACCCAGAAATGTTCCCTTTTGTTCGTGGCGGACATATGCGACGTGTGTGACCTTTGTGGGACGTGCCTGGGATATTTCTGGTTTACCGGGCTGTTCCTGACTCCTTCCTGCTGCCCTCTCTTCATCTGTCCACATCTGTACGCCGCTCATAGCCACAGTTGCTTCACGGCGCTAACATGGAATAAAAAAAACAAATTAACTACATGGAATGTTTATTAAAGAATTGAACACTGCACCAGTGGGTGTAGGTCTGTCTCCTGCAGAAAGGTTGACATCTGCCGCTTGTTTCTTCCTCATCCCCAGAGTCTCTGGAAACTTGTGACTGTCATCACCACTGTGCAAACTTTTTCTTGGGCTGGCATTGAGTATATTTTGTTGCGACAAAGGGCTTGCTGGTCTTGAGATACCACGATGTACGACCTCGGTGCGAGGACTTGTTTCACTTGTGCCTTTGTGAGCCACTCTTTTACTGTCTTCTATCCTCACTTTTCCCCCAGAGGTAGAAGGGATCACCCCTTGGGTTGAAGGTGTTGCGAGTAATTTGGGAGTCGTGACCTTAGTTGTCTTCCCATCAGTAACTCCAATGGTTTGGTCCTGTAGCTCAGCCAAAAGTCCTCTCTGCTCTCAGATGTTTTTCAGTATTCTTTTGACTACTTGTACCCCTTTCTCTGCCAGCCCATTCCGACTGGAAGTGTGGTGCAAAACGCTTAAACTCGCTACCTCGTAGGCAACCATACATGTTTTCCTTCCGTACGTGAACACCTCCACACTGCCATGGGTATGGGTATGGGTCCCTTGCTACCAGAGAGAGACTGCCGAGTTTCATATGTTTCATATTTGTTCATCCCCTCCTTGCTCTAGCTTTGCAATGATTATTAGGGCCAAGGTGTCTCTCGTGTATTCTAGAGAGTATCACTTTGCGTAGCCCTGCTGGTCCGACGACTCTGGCACCCCTGAATATGATGGCTCCAACTTTGGTGAGGGTCAGTGATCTCCCTCCTTTACGGCATCATTTTAGTCTTCTTGTGGAGGTGCTGACACTGTTGGAGCCCTGGACAGTGTGTCTGGTACAGAGCCCTGGACATTGTTGCAGCACAAACTGCAATGTGAAGCTGTACTGCATCAGTTATGTGGTGCCATTGCTCCAATAGCCTTCTTGGAAATTGTGTCTGCCGTCCACAGATAAAATTGTGCAATCTATCTCAGCTTTTGTTAGTGAGCAAGATGCATTACCCACAAGTTTCCATCATGCCTACTGGCAATGCTGCAGAACTGCTCCTAATCCAGACATTCAAGTATCCACTGAGACCTTAGTGTCACATTTCTGTCCAGTCATTCAGGTTATCCTGTTGCCAGGTTGTGACCGTGCATCTCCCATTTGTTTCTGGGCATATCGCCTATACACTCTGCTCTAATCCTGGGTTTGGCCTTATGCACATCCCCAAGAAAGTCCGTCATAGCTATTTTGCACATGTCGACATTGAGAGTTAGGCTGTCTAGAACAATCTCTTGTCACGCTCCACCTTGCATGCTCCACCGCGGATGTCGTTGACATACACTCTTTCTAGACCTTTCAGTCACAGTATATTGGAACACCCCTGGGGCTGAGCATATTCCAAACTGGAAACCTGGATATGGTGTCGTGAATGTGCACACCTTTGTCATCTAAGGGAATTTGGTGCAATCCTGAGTTGGCATCTAGAGTTAAAAAGTGCTGCGCCTCAGCCAGTTGAGACTCAATCTCCTGTCTGATGGGGAGCTGGTGTACCTTGGTGCAATCATTTAGTTTCTTGGGATCCAAGCACACTCTTAGTTTACCCTTGTTTCTTGCGACACACAACGGATTCAACTACAGATTACTGCGATGCCTATTGGAGAATATTAAGGTAGTAGTAGTTCTGGCATACTAACATTTCAAGCCGGTCAGCACTGCATTTTTGTTCTTCTGAAATGGTCGTACCAGACACTCAAGTTATTTACTGCCACGTTATTTCTTCTTTGTCTGCATGGTTACTCGATGGAAAAGTACCGAGCTAGAGTACTTAAAGTAGAATTTGAAATGTAGTTAAAGTAATGCTTGAGTACTTGGTGCTTGAAGTACTCCCATCACTGGTCAAGCCTTACATTATGCTGTGAGAGTTATCATTCTACCTGAATATCATCCTTCCGTTTGAACAGACCACATTACATATGTGAATTGTTGAACAAGACTACCTATATGTTCTCGTACATTTGACTATTTGCCTGGTGCATATCTTTATTTTGCTGATGTATTTGAGGTATGTGTAATGTAAGATGGGGTATCTTGTCTGTATTGCATGTGGCACGATGGCATAGGCTGCCATGGAGAGTCTCATGTCAGGGGCTGTGTGCGGAGTTCTCTATGGACTCTTCAGTGGTCAACCGCTCACCATTCTTGGCAGCACAGGACCTGTACTTGTCTTTGAAACCATTCTCTATGACTTCTGCAGGTTTGTAAATCATCTTTGTGTTTCATCAACTGGAATATTCCTTCTCTCAATGGTGCTTGCTCACTGCTGTGGTCTTATTCAAACATCAAGTGTACATAAGAGCAGTGATTTCCCCAGAAATTCACTGCTGGGGGGGGTATGCTTGGTGAAGGTTCCATTTACAGAATTTTTCTTAGACACGGAAAGAATCGTGGCACTATGGTGACATATCTGCACAGCTTTCCCATTTTATTTGTACATCTTATTACGTTAGAACAGTACAGTATAATACAGTTTCATTATGAACGGCATTTCAACATTAAGATGCATAATCACACGACCGATAGAGAAAAAAGACTAGCACCTTGTCTCACGAAGCTTAATGAATACCTAGCAACCAACGGGGAAAGCCTTAGACGAAAAAAGCAGAATACCTTGCTTGATTGAGTTGGGCACAAATGGTTTTGATGATCCACATTCAGTTTGCGTGCCCGCACACATTTTTGCTTGTATATGCGCGCAATTAATGCATTGAACAGTCACTTTCAAATGATTTTGGGCAAATGCATGGTACGATCATCTGCATGACTGCGGTCCTACGGCCCAAGTTTGACAGTACAGGATGTAATTCGCTGCGCCGGACTAACTACCAGAACGTGTTGGTGGCCGAGCTGGGTGGGGTCACCTGAGGAATTTCAGGGGGTGTTGCAAAAGTGCAGGAGAGGGGTAGGGAAATCCCTGCATAAGAGGCACTTCTGTTTTTCAGTGACTGCCATATTTCACTTGATCATGTGCACATTGTGTTAAGTCTGTTGGATTATGGTCACCAATTTTTTGGAGATAAAATCACATTATTCGGTTAAATCCAACCTTTATTTTCCCATTCACTGGTGGGTTGAACCGTAGAAAAAATGCTGCACAGAGCAGCTTGACAGTCTTACCAGCTGCAAGTTTTAATAAAAGGCACATTTTTTCCGAAGCATTTATGCAAAGCAGCCCAAAGAGGCTTGAAGCCATAAGTTTGCTGTGCCGAATGCGAGTCTTCTTGTTCGTCGTTGTCTTCCCTCAATCTCGAGGAATGTCATCTCCATCCTACTTTTATGACAAGGATGACGAGGCTTGAGAAAACAAATTCCTGCAAGTGTAGCTTTATTGAGGTACACGCGATGGCAACATATGCTGTGGTTGATGGGGCAGTGCAACGTTTGCCTGCCTTTTACCATTTACCCAGCTTAACCTGCTGCAGTGCTGAGTAAGCTGCCATAAATATCCAAGACATAGTTGATGGAATTGCATGCATTTTCTTTGCACCCTGAAACTGACAAAACAACAATAATTTCTAAGAGGTTTATTGTACACATTGTACATACAGCATTAGTATAAATTTGAAGGTAAAACTTGCAAAGTTTCTGGCAATCCTGTCACAGCAATGAAATGACTAGACATAGGAAAAACTAAACAACTGTTGTTCAGAGTTACGTGGCACAGAATAAAAATGAAAATGTTGCGGCTTAGATAAGCATGCAGTATTTTGCCAACACAGTTGAGGGAGTCTTCTCACTCCGAGAATTGAATAACTTGCATATGCAGTCTAAAACTGGCTTCTTTATTGCCCATCACGTATATTGTATTCAGGCTATATGAGTTGAAAAATTGACGGTGCAGTGTCGAAGGCCACCCTATTTCCTCCAGCACTTACTGCAGTGATTCATTGTTGCCAGAAAATAGGACCAAACATGCCTTTCATTGAAAGCAACAATTTCGGACTTTGTAGTGCCCGCCTATTGTAGGTATTTTAGCCAAACTGGAAGTTGAAATGATGAATAATTTTGTGAAGCTTGCATCACATAAAGTGTATATGGTGGCATGTGTCACTGGGATTTGTGAACCTTGAGATAACACGGACACATACTTTCTGCACACATCCACCTGCGTCCATGCAAGGCCCTGTAAAGAACAGATCCCGACCATATTGCAGCACGTCCAGGAGCACATTTTAGATCGTGGAACAAAAATAGAGCAAACACTCGTAAATTTTGGAGCAGAGTTGGAGTACGGTGTCCAGCCTGTTTTCTTTAAGGGCAAACTATCGTAAACAATGATTATATATGATGATGATGATGATGGTGATGATTGGAACTCCATAATAAATACATACCGCATAATGAATCTACATGTGCTTCCGAATGGAAGGGCCCCGAACTTGAACTCTCACTTAACAAGCGTTATCCTCATAGTAGTACATGTATTTAAAGTTTGCTCCAAAGCCATTTTGGTAGGCTCGCGCAAGAGCTCGTGGCGGATCACGGGCGAAGCGATGCATTTAATGCGAGTTATGGGATAACAACAAGTTGAAGATCAGGCTCCTGGTTTCAGAATGGAAATTCAACTGCACTACACCCATCATCATGGAAACAGCCATGGCCAGCTTCAGGCTGGTTCAATAGTTGATCCAGGCTGCTTCTCTTTTTTTTTTTTTTTCCGGCTAGAGAACTGTTGCAGCGGCTATACTGAAAACTTGTTTGGGGGTCACTATCACTGGATGAGAAGCATATGTCATTCCTCAACCTGAGGGTTACTTGAGTTAAAATTAAAAACTTAAATTTTAAAAAAGCAGCCTATGTAGACAACGCAGTCATGTGATGAGATCATTCGGGGAGTGCTTGATGGATCGGACCAACTCAGAGGGTGATGGTACTTTCATTGGTGTACGGTGACCTTTGATCAAGTACAAGCGGACATGATTGCACCGAAACTGAAGAGCGTTCATGAACAAAACATTGCCAAGTTTTTGTGTCATTGAACTGAACAATTGCATTTTTTTTTAGTCAAATTCGTTTTTTGGGACGACTCGATTATTTTGACTTTTGAAGGAGTGCAAAAAATCACTGGGCGACTGTATTAGAAATAAGGTGCAGTAGACTCAAATTAATTTGATGGGAACACAAATACATTTTTGCAAGATGAAATTAAAGAAATAGCTAGGAAACTGCTTAACTCAAGGTCACTTTCGTTTGCCTGAGCAGTTTGAGGTTGCCTCGCGAAATGTGAGCAAAAACATGCTCTATTGCCTCCCAGTGTGCATGATATCTCATCGTTGGCATTGGGATTGGCACCGGCATTGCGACGGCTGCTGCTTGTTGTAAAGAGTAGACCAACCACCACGGGTTCCCTTGCGCAACATAAGTTGAGAACCACTATTCTATTAAAAGAGTGTTTCTCCTCACCCTGTAGTGGATGTAATGCCAGCATGCCTATTTCTTTGAACGTAAAATGCAGTCTTAGGCTCATGTTCCGCATTTCTAGCGCAGCCAGGGGTGGATTTTTCAGAGGGGGGTCCAGTTTCGAACAGCATGCTACATGCACTGCAGACAGAAATTGGGGAGTGTCCCACCCACATCTGTATGTATCAACACTTGCTCCTTCTTGCCAACACGTGTGTGACAGGCTGTCTCACAGTGGCACAGGTTTGTCCCCCCTGAGGAAGGAGCCGAACTGGCTCCGAAACGTCGGGTATCCCCGTCCTGTAACTTGGTTGGAGATTTTCGTTACTATCATAGTTCTCACCCAACCAGACACACTTGTGTCGAATATGTTCACTTTCAGTTATTGCTTTGTATGCAGGGTGATGAATTCACCTTAGTTTTCTGCCAATTTCACCGCCCCTTCTACGTCCTGCAAAGGCTGTTGAATGCGCAGGCTTTGCAAATAAGAGCAAGCTTATGTAAGCGGCTGTTATGTGTGTATGTATGCTTACATAGGATACCAAGGTTATGTAATATACTTTGAGCTTAGTTGAGGAGATGGGACAACTTGCATTGTATTCTTCTCTCCATCTCATAACCATCATCACCATCACCACCATCACATGATGGTGATGTCCTCCAAATCAAGTATTATCCTTCCAGCAAGAATAATAAAATGCATGATTTATCAAATCAGTTAATGAAAGAAAAGAGAATTAAAAAAAAAATTGTGGAGCTCTTTTACCTTTCCAAGCTCTTTCAGTGCAGTAGTCAGTGTATTGTGCCTATGCATATATGTATGCACATTTGCATGGGTCGAATTATCTGATGCAGGCTGCTTTAACGAGTCTTGTGTATTCACACAAATGGATGGGTGACTTACTGCTATGCCAGTGATCTAAAACAGCCAGTAAAGGCAGTTAATAAAAATAAACATTGTCCTATACGTGTAATATGGAAAATTGTTTGGTTTGCTTTTCAGGGAACACGACATAGACTACTTGTCTCTACGTCTGTGGATTGGGCTATGGACAGCACTCATCCTACTCATCCTGGTAGCTTTCGACGCCAGCGCCCTTGTTTGTTATATCACACGTTTTACTGAAGAGAATTTTGCAACACTGATTTCGCTCATCTTCATTTACAAGGCTGTTGAAAGCGTATGTATTAATTGTGTGAAATAGTAGAAAGTATGATGGGAATGGCATAAACAAATCGTAGGAGGAAGAAATTGTCATCCTATTGTGTTTCCTTGATAGGTCTTTGAAACAGGTGCTTAAAATATAGTTTTTTCATTGTGTATATTTTAGGTGCTCAAAATTGGCAGCAAGTATCCGATGAACATGGATACGGACCTGAAAGTGGAGTGCTGGTGTGAAGCACCTAATGCAACGACGTATGAAGGAAACTTGACGGCCATCAACTGGACCTCTCTAAGCACCCACGCATGCCATGACCTTGGTGGCATTGTCCGTGGCAACGGTTGTCAATACGTGCCAGATGTATTCCTCTTCTCTGTGCTCGTCTTTGCAGCAACCTTCACCCTAGCAGTATTTCTTAAGGATTTCAAAGTGACTAGCTACTTCCCAACGTCGGTACGATAGTTTACATCCTAGTGTAATTTTTTGCAGTTGCTGTCATATTTATCTCATTAATGTGAAAATGTTCAGGTGCGTATGATGGTGAGCGACTTTGCAGTCGTTATTTCCATCTGTCTGATGACAACCACCGACATGCTGGTCGGGCTTCCCACACCCAAACTGGAGGTGCCAGAAAAATTTGAGGTGCGCTTGTTTTCAGTGCAAGTGCTGGGAATAACTTGTGGGCAACCTTGCAGCCCACATGGGAAGGACGCGGTTGGCTGATTCCATTCTTTGGGCGCAATCCTTGGTGGACAATGCTGGCAGCCGTTGCGCCAGCACTGTTGTGCACCATCCTCATCTTCATGGACCAGCAGATCACCGCCGTCATTATCAACAGAAAAGAAAACAAGCTTAAGGTACCTTCACAACAGTTAGGATATATATATGCGTATATTTTCCTACATGATTCTTACCTCCAAATTAGCAACATTTAGAGATAATCATGGTGAAGGGCACCGAGAGACACGGTCAACCAAAGACAGTTGTTGCCGTGTCTCTCAGTGCCCTTCAGCATGAGTTCATACCGGCTTGCCTGTACGATCTTCCTTTAGTATTTTGAGGTAAATTTGCACAAAAGAAGTTATTTTGTTTCACCAGGTTTTCTGCATTTTTCCTTCTGATATCTAACCTAAATAAATCCCGGCACTAATTAGTGTGACGTACAATAGAAGTAAACCCATTTACTTTCCAGAAAGGCTGTGGCTATCACTTGGACCTTCTTGTACTGGCAATCCTAATTGCCGTCTGTTCCATTCTTGGCCTCCCCTGGTTTGTGGCAGCTACAGTGCTGGCCATGACACATGTCAACTCTCTTCGCATGGAATCCGAGTGCTCCGCTCCAGGAGAAAAGCCCCAGTTCCTTGGAGTGCGGTACGTCTTCCTGTCATCATCATTTTCTGTAAACTGTTGATTCTCAACACACTCGTTTATTATAAGAGACTAACATTCTTGCACGGGATGGACAAATATTAACATAATCTACAACGAAAGAACATTTTATTACTGGTACAACAGATGTTGGTCGTTCCTCTGCAATTTCTGGCGTCTCTATAACACAGTCGGAATGTCCGTTCCCCTGGACATTGGTCACGAGGCGTCATATTAACAAACACAATGTGTCACGAGTCATACCATACCTTTACATACTGAGGTTGAGCTTGACAAACTCTAGGGGACCAGTGATTTTTGTTTGAATTATTGCAAGTTTGAATTATCAAACATGCATCTAAATGTATGTCACAAGAGAACACTATTATGTTGTGGAGGCATACTGTTGTAGTCCTGTATGCTGAAGGATAGTGACATTGCTCATGGATACTAAACCATACTGTTCCTCACGCCACATAAATGGACTATCACTAGATTAAGATTAAGATTTTTTAATGCATCTTAAGGCGCAACACACACGGACAAGAGGGAGACACACAACGCGCCACTTGCAACTCAGTTTAATAGCAAAAGGCACATACCGTGTTTACTCGATTGCAAGACGAGTTTTTTTCCAAAAAAGCTAGTGCCGAAAATCGGGGTCGTCTTGGAATCGAAACCATGTGATTTCCGCGACACGTTTCGAGCGGGCGAGGGGACGGGGTAGGTGAGTCATGGGAGAAAAGGAGAGGGGGAAAGGAGACGCAGCGAGAACGGAGTTTGGTACCACGTGATTCGCTTAATTCGCTCTCTCCTTTCCTCGTGCTTTTGTTCGCGGTGCATTTGACTGCCGTGCTTTCGTCAGTTTCCCTTCGTCTTCGGTGCACGTGCCACGTAGTAACTAGTGTTTCCTGAGTGATGGCTCCAAAGCGGACGTTCTACTCGGCGGTCTTCAAACGGAAAGTGATAGAAGTGGCCGAAGCTACCAACAACAACGTTGCGACAGGAAGACGCTTCGGAGTTTCAGAGGCCAACGTGCGCAGGTGGTTGGGACAACGCAACGAAATATTCAACTGCTCAGGAACGTGGAAGGCTTTCGGTGGCCCGAAGTCTGGACGGCAGTCCGATATCGAGAGAGCTGTTGTCGACTACATCAGGCAACTCCGGAGCAAGTGTGTCACGGTAACAGCAGAAATGATACAACTTAAAGCTCGTCTACTGGCACGTGAGAAGAACATCCCACCGTCGGACTTCAAAGCCAGCAGGTGTTGGGTCCAGAAATTCATGAAAAGGTCAGGATTCTCGTTAAGGAGGAGAACATCCGTGTGCCAGCGGTTACCGGCTCACTTCGAAGAAAAGCTTCGAGAATTTCAACGGTATGTTATCCGACTTCGAAGAGAGCACTGCTACCCGTTGGGGCAAATCGGGAATGCCGACCAAACCCCGGTTTGGTTCGACATGCCGGCGAACGTCACAGTGGAAGAAACTGGAGCGAAAGAGGTGAAAGTGCGCACAACAGGATGTGAGAAACAAAGAGTTACAGTAATGCTGTCCTGCACCGCGGACGGTCATAAGCTCCCTCCGTACATCTTTTTTGCAAGAAAGACCCTCCCGAAAAAGGAGCAGTCCCCGCGTGGTGCCGTAATATGATGTAATGAGAAAGGTTGGATGACCTCCGAGCTCTTCGACGACTGGCTGAAGACCGTATGGTTCCGCCGCCCAGGCAGCTTACTGTGCCACCGTTCCATGTTGGTTGTTGATGCCTTCAAGGGGCATACTGGTGATCACAGCAAGGAGATCGTACGGCAGAACGGCACTGACCTCGTAGTGATCCCGGGCGGCATGACTTCACAAATTCAACCTCTGGACGTTGGAATCAACAAGCCGTTTAAGGACCAACTCCGGAAACTGTACAATGAGTGGATGGAATGTGGCGACCAACAGTTCACGCCAACTGGACGTCTGAAGCGTGCTTCGCTCAGCCAGGTGGTGATGTGGATTATGGACGCGTGGAGGGCGATACCAGATGTCATCGTAGCTCGCGCGTTTAAGAAGTGTGGTATTTCGAATGCAATGGACGGTACTGAGGATGACGCACTTTGGGATGATTCTGACAAGGAAGCTAGTGACTTTTCTGAGAATGATGAAATGCCAGAATAAAGTGCTTGTCAATACCCCTCATTTTTCTTTTTTTCCCCAATTTTTGAGGCTGTAGTCCGGGGGTCGTCTTGCAATCAGCGTCATCTTGTATTCGAGTAAATACGGTAGACAGGAACAAAAAAGAAGACCATTCATAAAAACAACCTCCCGCCCCTACTAGAAACATCGCACAACAATGCAAACAATGCATCGCAAACAATGATGTTTCTGGTAGGGGGCGGGAGGTTGTTTGAGGTTGTTGTCATAACAATATCAACTTCTGAACACCCGCTTCAATCTGCAGCTTAAGCACGTTTTGCCCCCTTTCCCCCCGTATCATAACTGCCGATACGATCCACATCTTTTGAGATGGATTACTTCATCCAAATAAAATAAAATCTCATATGTTATAGACACACATGCAGTGCAATATGTCAGACTATCACACTTGACAAATTCAACTGACAGTTGCGACATATGATTTACCACTAGTGGACTGATTTTTCGAAAGAGTCTAGTTACACTTTTTCAGTGGGCACTGTGTGAGAATTCTTTAGATGGTTGCCTACAATACAACGTCAACCTCAACATTGTACACTTTCTGCTTACTGTCACAAAGTTGTCTTCTGAGAATTTGTAGCTTGTTTCCTCATGCACTAGACTATCCTTGCGTTTGCTGACCAAGAGTGAGGGAGGCTCCGCCTCCTGGATGCCGGCCAATAGGAGGACGTGAAGGGCAGGCACTTCCCAGGCCTCTGCTCTCGCCTACGAGATGGCGCAGCGTTGCCATTGTTTCGTGTGTCGCTAGGCTTCTGCCATGGCACAACAATCTAACCAACGGCTGAACGAGGCTTAGACAGGAGTGTAGCTACCGTTGTGTGCCGCAAGGCTTCTGCCATGGCGCATCAATCTAACCAACAGCTTCGCCGTTCGTCAACCTGGGAACAAGGCCAAGCGGGAACAAGGCCAAGCGCTTGTACGCCGGTTAACGGATGGCGAAGCAGTTGGTTAGATCGGTGCGCCATGGCAGAAGCCTTGTGGCAGGCAAAACAGCGGCAGCTGCTGGTAAACGGATGGCGAAGCAGTTGGTTAGATCGGTGCGCCATGGCAGAAGCCTCGTGGCAGGCAAAACAGCGGCAGCTGTTGGTTAACGAATGGCGAGGCAGTTGGTTAGATCGGTGCGCCATGGCAGAAGCCTCGTGGCAGGCAAAACAGCGGCAGCTGTTGGTTAACGGATGGCGAAGCAGTTGGTTAGATCGGTGCGCCATGGCAGAAGCCTCGTGGCAGGCAAAACAGCGGCAGCTGCTGGTAAACGGATGGCGAAGCAGTTGGTTAGATCGGTGCGCCATGGCAGAAGCCTCGTGGCAGGCAAAACAGCGGCAGCTGTTGGTTAACGGATGGCGAAGCAGTTGGTTAGATCGGTGCGCCATGGCAGAAGCCTTGTGGCAGGCAAAACAGCGGCAGCTGCTGGTAAACGGATGGCGAAGCAGTTGGTTAGATCGGTGCGCCATGGCAGAAGCCTCGTGGCAGGCAAAACAGCGGCAGCTGTTGGTTAACGGATGGCGAGGCAGTTGGTTAGATCGGTGCGCCATGGCAGAAGCCTCGTGGCAGGCAAAACAGCGGCAGCTGTTGGTTAACGGATGGCGAAGCAGTTGGTTAGATCGGTGCGCCATGGCAGAAGCCTTGTGGCAGGCAAAACAGCGGCAGCTGCTGGTAAACGGATGGCGAGGCAGTTGGTTAGATCGGTGCGCCATGGCAGAAGCCTCGTGGCAGACAAAACAGCGGCAGCTGCTGGTCAACGGATGGCGAAGCAGTTGGTTAGATCGGTGCGCCATGGCAGAAGCCTCGTGGCAGGCAAAACAGCGGCAGCTGTTGGTCAACGGATGGCGAAGCAGTTGGTTAGATCGGTGCGCCATGGCAGAAGCCTCGTGGCAGGCAAAACAGCGGCAGCTGTTGGTCAACGAATGGCGAGGCAGTTGGTTAGATCGGTGCGCCATGGCAGAAGCCTCGTGGCAGGCAAAACAGCGGCAGCTGCTGGTAAACGGATGGCGAAGCAGTTGGTTAGATCGGTGCGCCATGGCAGAAGCCTCGTGGCAGGCAAAACAGCGGCAGCTGTTGGTCAAGGGATGGCGAAGCAGTTGGTTAGATCGGTGCGCCATGGCAGAAGCCTCGTGGCAGACAAAACAGCGGCAGCTGCTGGTAAACGGATGGCGAAGCAGTTGGTTAGATCGGTGCGCCATGGCAGAAGCCTCGTGGCAGGCAAAACAGCGGCAGCTGCTGGTAAACGGATGGCGAAGCAGTTGGTTAGATCGGTGCGCCATGGCAGAAGCCTCGTGGCAGGCAAAACAGCGGCAGCTGTTGGTCAACGAATGGCGAGGCAGTTGGTTAGATCGGTGCGCCATGGCAGAAGCCTCGTGGCAGACAAAACAGCGGCAGCTGCTGGTCAACGGATGGCGAAGCAGTTGGTTAGATCGGTGCGCCATGGCAGAAGCCTCGTGGCAGGCAAAACAGCGGCAGCTGTTGGTCAACGGATGGCGAAGCAGTTGGTTAGATCGGTGCGCCATGGCAGAAGCCTCGTGGCAGGCAAAACAGCGGCAGCTGCTGGTAAACGGATGGCGAAGCAGTTGGTTAGATCGGTGCGCCATGGCAGAAGCCTCGTGGCAGGCAAAACAGCGGCAGCTGTTGGTTAACGGATGGCGAAGCAGTTGGTTAGATCGGTGCGCCATGGCAGAAGCCTTGTGGCAGGCAAAACAGCGGCAGCTGCTGGTAAACGGATGGCGAAGCAGTTGGTTAGATCGGTGCGCCATGGCAGAAGCCTCGTGGCAGGCAAAACAGCGGCAGCTGTTGGTTAACGGATGGCGAGGCAGTTGGTTAGATCGGTGCGCCATGGCAGAAGCCTCGTGGCAGGCAAAACAGCGGCAGCTGTTGGTTAACGGATGGCGAAGCAGTTGGTTAGATCGGTGCGCCATGGCAGAAGCCTTGTGGCAGGCAAAACAGCGGCAGCTGCTGGTAAACGGATGGCGAGGCAGTTGGTTAGATCGGTGCGCCATGGCAGAAGCCTCGTGGCAGACAAAACAGCGGCAGCTGCTGGTCAACGGATGGCGAAGCAGTTGGTTAGATCGGTGCGCCATGGCAGAAGCCTCGTGGCAGGCAAAACAGCGGCAGCTGTTGGTTAACGGATGGCGAAGCAGTTGGTTAGATCGGTGCGCCATGGCAGAAGCCTCGTGGCAGGCAAAACAGAGGCAGCTGCTGCTTAACGGATGGCGAAGCAGTTGGTTAGATCGGTGCGCCATGGCAGAAGCCTCGTGGCAGGCAAAACAGCGGCAGCTGCTGGTCAACGGATGGCGAAGCAGTTGGTTAGATCGGTGCGCCATGGCAGAAGCCTCGTGGCAGGCAAAACAGCGGCAGCTGCTGGTCACCGGATGGCGAAGCAGTTGGTTAGATCGGTGCGCCATGGCAGAAGCCTCGTGGCAGGCAAAACAGCGGCAGCTGCTGGTCAACGGATGGCGAAGCAGTTGGTTAGATCGGTGCGCCATGGCAGAAGCCTCGTGGCAGGCAAATGCGGCAGCTGCTGGTCAACGGATGGCGAAGCAGTTGGTTAGATCGGTGCGCCATGGCAGAAGCCTCGTGGCAGGCAAAACAGCGGCAGCTGCTGGTCAACGGATGGCGAAGCAGTTGGTTAGATCGGTGCGCCATGGCAGAAGCCTCGTGGCAGGCAAAACAGCGGCAGCTGCTGGTCAACGGATGGCGAAGCAGTTGGTTAGATCGGTGCGCCATGGCAGAAGCCTCGTGGCAGGCAAAACAGCGGCAGCTGCTGGTCAACGGATGGCGAAGCAGTTGGTTAGATCGGTGCGCCATGGCAGAAGCCTCGTGGCAGGCAAAACAGCGGCAGCTGCTGGTTAACGGATGGCGAAGCAGTTGGTTAGATCGGTGCGCCATGGCAGAAGCCTCGTGGTAGGCAAAACAGCGGCAGCTGCTGGTCAACGGATGGCGAAGCAGTTGGTTAGATCGGTGCGCCATGGCAGAAGCCTCGTGGCAGGCAAAACAGCGGCAGCTGCTGGTTAACGGATGGCGAAGCAGTTGGTTAGATCGGTGCGCCATGGCAGAAGCCTCGTGGCAGGCAAAACAGCGGCAGCTGCTGGTTAACGGATCGCGAAGCACTTGGTTAGATCGGTGCGCCATGGCAGAAGCCTCGTGGCAGGCAAAACAGCGGCAGCTGCTGGTCAACGGATGGCGAAGCAGTTGGTTAGATCGGTGCGCCATGGCAGAAGCCTCGTGGCAGGCAAAACAGCGGCAGCTGCTGGTTAACGGATGGCGAAGCAGTTGGTTAGATCGGTGCGCCATGGCAGAAGCCTCGTGGCAGGCAAAACAGCGGCAGCTGCTGGTTAACGGATGGCGAAGCAGTTGGTTAGATCGGTGCGCCATGGCAGAAGCCTCGTGGCAGGCAAAACAGCGGCAGCTGCTGGTCAACGGATGGCGAAGCAGTTGGTTAGATCGGTGCGCCATGGCAGAAGCCTCGTGGTAGGCAAAACAGCGGCAGCTGCTGGTCAACGGATGGCGAAGCAGTTGGTTAGATCGGTGCGCCATGGCAGAAGCCTCGTGGCAGGCAAAACAGCGGCAGCTGCTGGTTAACGGATGGCGAAGCAGTTGGTTAGATCGGTGCGCCATGGCAGAAGCCTCGTGGTAGGCAAAACAGCGGCAGCTGCTGGTCAACGGATGGCGAAGCAGTTGGTTAGATCGGTGCGCCATGGCAGAAGCCTCGTGGCAGGCAAAACAGCGGCAGCTGCTGGTTAACGGATGGCGAAGCAGTTGGTTAGATCGGTGCGCCATGGCAGAAGCCTCGTGGCAGGCAAAACAGCGGCAGCTGCTGGTTAACGGATGGCGAAGCACTTGGTTAGATCGGTGCGCCATGGCAGAAGCCTCGTGGCAGGCAAAACAGCGGCAGCTGCTGGTTAACGGATGGCGAAGCACTTGGTTAGATCGGTGCGCCATGGCAGAAGCCTCGTGGCAGGCAAAACAGCGGCAGCTGCTGGTCAACGGATGGCGAAGCAGTTGGTTAGATCGGTGCGCCATGGCAGAAGCCTCGTGGCAGGCAAAACAGCGGCAGCTGCTGGTTAACGGATGGCGAAGCACTTGGTTAGATCGGTGCGCCATGGCAGAAGCCTCGTGGCAGGCAAAACAGCGGCAGCTGCTGGTCAACGGATGGCGAAGCAGTTGGTTAGATCGGTGCGCCATGGCAGAAGCCTCGTGGCAGGCAAAACAGCGGCAGCTGCTGGTTAACGGATGGCGAAGCAGTTGGTTAGATCGGTGCGCCATGGCAGAAGCCTCGTGGCAGGCAAAACAGCGGCAGCTGCTGGTTAACGGATGGCGAAGCAGTTGGTTAGATCGGTGCGCCATGGCAGAAGCCTCGTGGCAGGCAAAACAGCGGCAGCTGCTGGTCAACGGATGGCGAAGCAGTTGGTTAGATCGGTGCGCCATGGCAGAAGCCTCGTGGCAGGCAAAACAGCGGCAGCTGCTGGTTAACGGATGGCGAAGCAGTTGGTTAGATCGGTGCGCCATGGCAGAAGCCTCGTGGCAGGCAAAACAGCGGCAGCTGCTGGTTAACGGATGGCGAAGCAGTTGGTTAGATCGGTGCGCCATGGCAGAAGCCTCGTGGCAGGCAAAACAGCGGCAGCTGCTGGTCAACGGATGGTGAAGCAGTTGGTTAGATCGGTGCGCCATGGCAGAAGCCTCGTGGCAGGCAAAACAGCGGCAGCTGCTGGTTAACGGATGGCGAAGCAGTTGGTTAGATCGGTGCGCCATGGCAGAAGCCTCGTGGTAGGCAAAACAGCGGCAGCTGCTGGTCAACGGATGGCGAAGCACTTGGTTAGATCGGTGCGCCATGGCAGAAGCCTCGTGGCAGGCAAAACAGCGGCAGCTGCTGGTTAACGGATGGCGAAGCACTTGGTTAGATCGGTGCGCCATGGCAGAAGCCTCGTGGCAGGCAAAACAGCGGCAGCTGCTGGTCAACGGATGGCGAAGCAGTTGGTTAGATCGGTGCGCCATGGCAGAAGCCTCGTGGCAGGCAAAACAGCGGCAGCTGCTGGTTAACGGATGGCGAAGCAGTTGGTTAGATCGGTGCGCCATGGCAGAAGCCTCGTGGCAGGCAAAACAGCGGCAGCTGCTGGTCAACGGATGGCGAAGCACTTGGTTAGATCGGTGCGCCATGGCAGAAGCCTCGTGGCAGGCAAAACAGCGGCAGCTGCTGGTTAACGGATGGCGAAGCAGTTGGTTAGATCGGTGCGCCATGGCAGAAGCCTCGTGGCAGGCAAAACAGCGGCAGCTGCTGGTTAACGGATGGCGAAGCAGTTGGTTAGATCGGTGCGCCATGGCAGAAGCCTCGTGGCAGGCAAAACAGCGGCAGCTGCTGGTTAACGGATGGCGAAGCAGTTGGTTAGATCGGTGCGCCATGGCAGAAGCCTCGTGGCAGGCAAAACAGCGGCAGCTGCTGGTTAACGGATGGCGAAGCACTTGGTTAGATCGGTGCGCCATGGCAGAAGCCTCGTGGCAGGCAAAACAGCGGCAGCTGCTGGTCAACGGATGGCGAAGCAGTTGGTTAGATCGGTGCGCCATGGCAGAAGCCTCGTGGCAGGCAAAACAGCGGCAGCTGCTGGTTAACGGATGGCGAAGCAGTTGGTTAGATCGGTGCGCCATGGCAGAAGCCTCGTGGCAGGCAAAACAGCGGCAGCTGCTGGTTAACGGATGGCGAAGCACTTGGTTAGATCGGTGCGCCATGGCAGAAGCCTCGTGGCAGGCAAAACAGCGGCAGCTGCTGGTCAACGGATGGCGAAGCAGTTGGTTAGATCGGTGCGCCATGGCAGAAGCCTCGTGGCAGGCAAAACAGCGGCAGCTGCTGGTTAACGGATGGCGAAGCACTTGGTTAGATCGGTGCGCCATGGCAGAAGCCTTGCGACACGCGAAACAACGGTAATGCTGCGCCATCTCTTAGGCGAGAGCAGAGGCTTGGGAAGTGCCTGTTCTCTGCGTCCTCCTATTGGACGGCATCCAGGAGGCGGAGCCTCCCTCGCTCTTGATCAGCAAACGCAAGGATAGCCAAAACTTTTTCCAACTGGTACCAGTTCGAGCTGTGTTATTGAACAATCACCGGTTTGAAGTGGTCCCACTTTGTACACCACTTAGCAACTGGTCACAGGTCCAACTGTTCCCAGTTCAATAAACCACTTTGGAACTGGCCCCAGTTCTAACTAGCCCAGTTCAATAAACCACTTTGGAACTGGTCCTAGTTCTAACTGGCACCAGTTTGTTAAACCACTTGTCGAGTGGTTTCCTACAAAGTGAGCTGTACAAGAACTGAAAGAAGCAAAAAACATTTTATTAGTTTCCAAACATATTTGAATTGCATGGTACGCTGTCTTTTGTTCTGTTTCTCTTAATATTTTTTGCACATTTTCTAGCACTAGCTATTCTGAACTTCGAAACACAGAAAAATAATTTTTCTTGTCTCACTCTTTTGTGCAATAACCAGTACCCTGTGCAATTTGACATAACGTTCTTTTCCTCACATTATGATTTAAAAAATTGGACGTGCATGCAGTCATTGCTTAGATGACAGAAACAAAGTTTGAAAAACATATCATGCAGGAGTGGTCAGCAGGTGAAGGGGCTGATCGGTTCCCAGGAAGGAAGAGAAAAAATTGGATGCAATCGCAGACTCTCAAATATCTAGACTTGGCACCCATAATAGGTTCACTTTAGATGTATGAATGTGAAAGCACTGGCCATTGTGCAGTTTCTAGTCAAGTCCCTGGTATATACCTATGCCAAAACTGAATACTTCTTATTACCTTTTATTTATTTTATGTGCCCGCAACGGACAATACACTACCTCTTGAATTTTAAACATTAAAACAGGAACGTCCCAACCTCCCAAGCAATTTGTTTCGTCATTCCTAAACATCCACAAATGTAAATATATTGCAATGAAAATGAGCTAATAATGAACACAATTGAACATACAACTTGCAACGTAAACAACGAAAATTACCTGCGTTTCGATGACAGATTTCCAGTGGTTTATCCTCACCCCAATGGGAAGGTTAGTTCAGAGCTGCATGAGTTCTACAGTCTGTCATCCACACCAGCAAGGTCCTTTCGCAAAATTTGTGTGTCATCTCATTGTGCACTACACCGGTGGCAAGTTCACCACCTCACCAGTTTCAAAACTGCCACAGATTGTCAACTGCCAATGGTTGACTGCTGCATGCACAGCATTTGGGTGATGGTGATAGCGATAGGGCGACAGTGTTTCATGTGATGACCACCGAATGTGGTCTCAATTTCCAATTCGTTGGCCACTATTTGTGTGCAAGGTGTCGCATTACGGTTGCATTAGGTGTCGAGTTTCTGTGAGGCCTTCGAGACCCTGTTTGAGCTGGTGCAACTAGACCCCGAAGTGGAAAAGCATGATTTCCAGTAAATCCCACTTTGGCACGAAGTGGCACCGTTTGCTCATAGATGACTCAGCCGGTATTCCCAACTCACGCCATTTGGGCTTCAACCAGTCGTAGTTGGGCCCCAAACCGGTGCCAGCTTAGCTCCAGTTCTGACCGGGCAGGCCTTAACTGGCTTCGGTTGGCCCCCAACCGGAATAAGGTCAGCTCGCGGTTTACACCAGTTAGGTCTGAACTGGGACCAGTTGGTACCACTTGAGCTCCCAGTTGACACCAGTTGTGTTGAAACTGGCACCATTTGAGTTCCCAGCTCATTTTTTCATCTGGGGTGTCAGTGCTAAGAGGAGTAACATGGGTGAAATAGGCCAAGTGTTGTTTGCAGGGCACAGGGCCAAAGTTTTCCTTCCCTGAGTGGAATTAAACTGCAGAATCTCCTTTTGCATTTTCTTGAAACAATCCGCCTATTCCCTATATGCAGTAGCACCATCATGTCCTACGCAGAATTAAAAGCGTGTTATCTTAATAATAGTTTTAGTGTTCGAAAGGTCAGCTTGAAATCCTATACAGCGGAGTCTCGCTAAATGGAAATTGCAGAATGACAGTTTAAACGGAACACCTGGTGCAAGTTCATTCGTGCAATGCAAAAATATTCCTGCTTATTGGAAACTAAATTTTGGCATCTTGGAGTAAATGAAACTGACTTGAATGGTTTCTAGGTGCTCTTCAACTCTTCCGAGAGCGATTGCTATGCGCACCATAGTTGTAGCCTTTCCGCTTCCGGAAACCCCTCATATTCAAGACTGAACTAGAACTGCACGCCACGCCGATTCAGACTGACGCACCACTCCTTTCCATGCTGCCGCAGCCACCAATTTTTCGAGGCGTTAACGTCTGACAGTTTTACTGAGCAACTTGCGAAGGATCATTTTGAGCATTTTTTATTTTTGCTAATAAAAAAGCACATTACAACGATGCAGTTCATCGCGAATATTGAAGTAACTTTTGAGAAGGAACGTGAGAATTAGGACTTGCAGTTTTATGTTCAATAATGTGAGAGGTCACATTGAGCAAAGAAATCCCGTTTTATATCCATTTCGAACTGAGAGGAGGACACATTTATTTGTAGGGTTGGTTGGTGATGTGTTACTGCCAAGCAGACTGCCTGCCGGTGGTGGTGGTGTGTTGCTCGGGGATCATCCTTCCTGGGTTGACTTCCTGGGAACTGCACCATTACGCATATCAGGAAAACTCAGGGAAGACACCCAGACAGCACAGTTGCGCCAACACATTTAGCATTTAGGTTGACTGGCTGTATATTAGTTGATTGCACGTTGCCGCCGCCATAAACGCGGGGCTGGTGCGCTGCCAACGTCACCTACACCTATGAGACTCCGCCACCACCAAAAAATGTGCCTGGCGTGTAAAGCTCTAGATTGGACACACTCTGATCTAGCACTGGGAACGAGGCCAACCAGAAGTTGCACGTGCCCTCGTAATGAATCACGCTGTGATTAATACATTTCCAAGTGAGGTTAGGTCACTTAGGTCAGCTGACAGCGAAGCCATTGGTTAGGTTGGTGCACCATGGCAGAAGCCGTGCTGCAGGCGAGGCAACCGTCAGCTGCACTTTCATCTAAGCCTCGTTCCCAGTGCTAGGTCTGAGCACGTTCAATCTTGAATATGTGCTCCAACCTGTGATCGCGAGGAGCACCAGTGGCACAAGGTTAGTTTAAAATGGTGTCACAAAAATGGGAGCAGCATGGTGTCATTCTCACAACAAAGATCGACCTGCTGATCAACAATTTCAAAGGTTGTTTCGTTAGCAAAATGGCACTCGCAAAAGGTACGGGATTCCAGAAAACACAGCCTCATTTTTGACTCGGTGTCAGGAGAAGGTGCAGCTGCTGATGCTACTGCATGCACTGACTGGCAGGCACAATGAATTGACAGATTTTTTGCTTCCTAATGAGTAAGCACTGTAAGAACGACGTTAAAACCCAGCTCGCCTGCACCCTTGCACTTCTACTTTTGAAGCACTGTAAGACTTGTCACATGCAACAATAAACCTTGTCATTGTAAACTATGTTTGCTACAGTGTTTCTACACCTCTAGAAGCAATCAGCGGAAGCATTTAACATTCTGCACCACATCTTTTCAGTTAATGGAAGTCGTGATAAATGGAACGTATTTTTGTGGTCCCTTCAGATTCCGTTTAATGAAATTTGGATGTGGCTGTTGAGATGGTTTTACTGTGTCTCATTACACTGACTATTTTAAACAGGGAACAAAGACTCACTCAAGTGGCCATTTTCGTTTTGGTTGGACTCTCCGTATTTTTCACTCCAGTCTTGAAGGTAAGGTTTCACCCATTATGTGGTTCCTTGGTTCTATGACTCCTTTTTCAGCGCATACCAATGCCAGTATTGTATGGGGTCTTCCTGTACATGGGAGTATCATCCCTTAAAGGGTCCCAGGTAAAAATCCCAAGCACAGTTACGTGACATGACAATGACATAAGATGTTGTTTCAGTTTTTCGACCGCATTCTGATCATGTTCATGCCTCAGAAGTATCAGCCGGATTATATGTTCCTGCGTCATGTGCCTACAATGCGCGTGCATCTTTTTACGCTCATCCAACTCACATGTTTGGTTTGCCTGTGGCTCATCAAGTCCTACAAACCTTCTTCCATTGCATTCCCACTTATGGTAAGATAAGGCACAGAATACATCTCAGTTTGTTAAGACATTGTCATCTTTCAGTTGGTGGTAATGATTGGTGTTCGGAAGCTTCTCGACTTCATCTTCACTCAGCGGGAACTCAAAGTGCTCGACGATGTCATGCCTGAGCACACCAAGAAAAAGAGAGAAGAAGAATTGCAAAAAGAGGAGGCAGAGCAGACATTTGAAGAAATAAAGGTATCTGGCTTCTTGTCATTTTTCTTGTATCTTTTCTTCTACCCATTTTTTTTTAAATCTGCTTTAGAGCTCACTGCTGCCAAATGACAGCGCATCCAACGTCCAGATTGCTCTGGTCAATGGCGATATCCTCAAGGTGCCCATTGAGAAGTATAAAGAAGAGCAGGAGCTGCCCCCCATCAATATTTCGGAACAACTGGCTCTGACGGGGCTCTGGAAGTCCATCGACCAACAGAACCAGAGCCGGAACCTGCCAGGTTCTGGTGCTGCGGCCGACGGAGGATCCAGGTCGGTTGACGTCACTCCAGTTTGATCACTTGACTGTCGTGTGTACAACTCCTTCAAGTTTTTACAAAAAGTACCTCCTGCGTCCTGTGAGGATGAAACCTGTAATTACTCGTATGTAGTGCAGAAAGAGACACTGAAAAGGAACTGATAGTTATAGGCTCATGGCATACTTGATCGTATGTAGCTCCAAGTGGATATTCTACAGTCACTTTGAGCATTCTATCTGCACATATCCTTTAATCTGTCGTTATTCGCATAGATAATAATTAGGAGTAGATTTACACATGAGGTATTCACGTAGGTCACGTAGGGCACAGTCATTGAGGACTGTTCTGTGTCTTTTATGTGTATCTTTATGGATGCTAGATGTCGTCTCATTGAACAAGTCAAACACTTAATTAATGCAAGAAGAGCAATTTCAGTAATCTATGCGAGAATAGTGATAGCATACTGGTTTGTGGCGTTTCTACTTCCTACCTTTATCACATACAACGATAAACTCTATTATTGCACATGCCTTTATACTCACTGCATTTCCATATCTAGAGTAGGTGGAGTAAAAGAGAGTGAAATGAAACAGAGATGATGCGGAACAGCAGTCTTAAAAATAATGCATTTGCAAGCTTTTTTGATCTGTTTGCATAAGGCTTTGTGTTGCTTTAGATGCATGAGAAAGCGTTTGATAAAAGAGTTTTGTGGCAGGACAAAATATTGACCAGTAGCTATGAGGAGTGTTGTGTCTATTATGACTTTCAGCAGGAATACACATATACTTACATGTGAGCCTCGAACAATGTGAAATTTAGCACTTTGGTTTTGCGCTATAGGTGCCATCCTTGTAATATGTAACCAACTATTAAATGCACGTTATATCGATACATTCAAAATACCTTTTCTTTTTCATTTCTTTCCAGTGGCATTTGTTTCTAATATATCTTTGTGTAGTTTGAAAGAATTGCTATACACGTTTCACGTTTTAAAATAAATCCTTCGGAACATTTTTACTGTGAGGTAGGAGCTACATCATCTTTAACAATGGTCACAGCAAGAGATAACTGGGTACATTACATATTTCACATGCAGCAGCATGAGTATTCAAGTACTTACCGTGAACAAGTATACATGTTTGCAAGTAGATCATGCAGAACATTATTCGAGGCAGTTGTGCTCTAACATAACGCTGCAGAGACGGGGAGTTAACCGTTTCTAATCGCAGACGATTTCTAAATTGTAATACAGTCAATGCTGCATTATCAGTGTAACAAATAAATAAAAGCTTGAACTGTAATACCACAAATTTTTTCAAATTCATTCGTGTATCTCTGCTTGCTAACACATTTTTGGGTCTGCAAGTAATTAACTGACGTTGATTTGTTGCGATGGCTTTGGTATGCTAACAGTCTAGCAGGATTTTCATCTTGAGAAGATATTGGATGAAAATAGAATCAGTGACTCTTAGCACTAGCTGGTGTACTGTGAGATGGTGGTATTGTGAAGCCTCAAGAGCCGCTGATGTTTTCAACAGGCATTGTTGTTTTTCTTCTTCTTTTTTTCTGCTCAGAACAGAACTGGAAATATCAGCAGCTGCTGAGGTATTCTGTCACCGAATTGCTGCTTTTTCAGTTAACCCTCTTTGTGTCAATTCGGGTCTACTGACTTTTTTCATAATCTTACAAATGACTTATACCAGCTGTGTGTCCAGAGGAATCTTGTGAATGCTTGAAATGAGAAAGCTTGTGCTTACAAATGCTTTTTGCATGATACTTCTGCCAATGTTCTACCATTGGAAGAACAACCCCAGCTGCAGTCCACTATCCAGCTGTGCATAATTTTCAAAAGCCTTCATTCAGGTCCTGAGTCGGTCACAGAGAAACAGTGCATTTGCTAGCACTCTGTATTTTACACCAACTCTTAACTGCATATTGTGAAGATGTGTGCACAGTGGTCCTTTCATCGTTGATTTCATTTCACCATTTGATTTGTTCTAATGGATGCAATTTCTGCCTGGTGTCTTGCATTGTGTTCCAGATTTCTTCTAGGTGGCCTTTTTTTTTGTGCTTGTGTGTTTTGGCATTTACTCTGTTTTGTTTAATTTTTTTAAAATCTCTTTTACCTTATCCTCGCACCGTTGTCAACCACAAAAAGACAGGTAGGTTTGATACAAATTGCATGGCTCTGCTATCCTCCAAAGACTAATTGTGCCCCAGTCTGCTGTAAACTGCTTTGTGTCTGGTGGTTGTGCACACTAGTCAGCAGGTAGCTAGGATTTTGTGGTTGGCTAACAGTGGTGGCTAAAGTGAGCGCTTTCTGGTATGCGGGCATTTCTTTTATCATTTCTCTATTATGGCACTAACCAAAAGTGGTTTGCTGTGTCACCCAATTAGAGTTCATCTGACAATTATATTACTAAAGATTTAGCGCGAATAAGCGAGACGTACACACAACAAGCGCTAAACCTTTAGTAATCATGTACCATACACATTTTGAAAAAAAAAGGCTAATTTATACTGGGCCCATTTTATGCACAAGACAAAGCACATGATTACCGTTCGGGAGGCTTTAGTGCGTAAAAAAGAAAGAAAAAAAGATTACAACAGTGCTGATGGACGCACGTATAGCACTTTATGTTATTGTGATGGGTTTAATACAGAAGTAACTAAATTTCCTCCTATGTATACTGTTATATATCCATAATCAATTAGTAAATTAACCTCACCTATCAACATATAAGCAACCACAATGACGTTGGCTATTTTCGTTGTACTAATGATCATCATAACAGTAATTGTGTCAGAAAAAGAGTTGAAGATATATCGAACTGTGTCTGTCTCTATCAAATGCACCTATTTGATTTGGAGGGTTGCATCACCTTTTGAGGCCACACATATCTTACACTGAAATTACTGAGCCTTTTTGTTTGCAACACACATGATAGAAGTATGTGCAAGTGTTACAGTAAACTTAAGTTAATTCGACCCTGACGGGAACGCAAAATCTGAATTTTTGATCCGATGGAATGATCCGAAGGTCAAAATAAAGAATAGGCAGAAAAATGACCGTCACTTTTGTGTGATTGTCTGCTGTCGCTTGCGGTTGAAACGCGCATCTGAAAACGTGCCATGTAGAGCACACGCACGCACACTGCATGCTCTCGGTGAAATAATCTTCAGTTTTGCTTCCGCCATCTTGCGCGAGGCAGAACACGTCAACAACGTCCGACAATGCTGTTGTCCACTTCCACGAAGTCATAAAATCTTGCGAAGTGCATGTTGTATATCAGACTGTGAAACAATATGTGAAACAAAAAACTGAGAGAAAAAACGAGAAAGGCGACGTTTTCTTCTCGCCCGAGACTCTCCAGAACCGCCACCAAATGGATTGAGTTTTAGTGCATCGTACGCTATCACCTTTGCATACGTAAGGGAGAGGGTTCTGCGCAATACGCAAAGCTCTCTCTCTATGTGTTGCATGTGTGCAGAAGCACCAATGCTATGGGTTACGTGCGCAAAGGCGTTTGTTGTACTAAAGCTCGCAGTTACTGGTATAGAACGGTACTGTTCAGTCGCCACCTGAGCTTTAGGGTGAACTTTTCTGTTGCTATGTGTGGTGCAACACGGGCGACACAGGTGCCCGGTTCGCGGATGCATCGGTCGAATGATACAATGTGGACTGCTTTCACGTTTGAAATAACAATTTTTTTTATCGATAGAAACATATGGGTATTTGACAGGACCTTCGAAATCGATGGAATTAAGCTGATTATCGGAAGTGGTATTAACGCGAGTCTACTGTACCTTCTAAACCAGTAGGTGCTTGAAGCACTGCTTTTTGTCCAATCTGGTTTTGCACGCCTGTTACACTGCTGCGTGTGCTGGGTTAACGCACATTGCTTAACCACGCCTACCTTAAGGATTCCATAATAGCTCACTTTTAAGAACTGCATTTAACTTTGTCTTAGTGTTGTGCTAGTGTAATTAGCTTAAATTTGGGCTCTCTATGTATTTCTTTCTGCGTGATATCCCTCTTTGAATGAAACGTTAAGTGTGCCTCTATATTCTTAAAAGTTTTGCTTATGTATTGTTAAATCGATTGGCTGTAGTTGTTCTCAGCTAAGTGTTTTGCCTAGAGAATCTTATTATGAAAGAGAGTTGTGCAATGAGCATAACATGGTGGTTCCTCTTGGTGGTGGTAGTGTCATATTTTTTGTACAAAAATACTTTGAGTGTCATGAATAGTGGTAAAAGGTTTTGTGGGGTGTCTATGGGACATCCAAAGTGATTCCACACCATTGTAGAGACATTGTGGAGACCAAAGTCCTGTTTCATGCGTAAAGTAATTTCTAAAACACACGTCTGTGGCAGATGCAGCATTTTACAAAATTGTCTGCACAGGATAGGTCTGTGAATGACACATGCCAATCATCTCTGTTTTGCACAAGATCAGCTACCCCATCTTTTAGATGGCATTATAAAATGTTTTGGGGAACCATAATTTGTAAGCATAATTTGTATCCACAGAAAAAAGAAGAGGGGCAGCAAAAAGGATGCCCTGAATGAAGAGGAGCGGAAGAGGCTTTCAACCATGACAGAAGAAGATGACGAAGAAGACTGCGGAATCACCATCCGAATTGATGCACCCACACCGGTTCCTTCCAAGCAGCCTTCACCGCAAGAGGCAAAAAAAGCTTTTCCCAATGGAAACGAAACGTCCGTTTGACACGAGGTGAACCTTTAGTTCCCTTTCTTCTGTTCTACGGGGCTTTATTTATTTATTACCCAAATTCATGTCCTACCCACGACATTCATCTCCGTCACACCACTAGTTTCAAGTATGAAATTTATACAAAAATATATAAAAGTATATTTAAAAGATATACTTTTCTTGTGTGTTGGGGGACTTACTTGATCATCTGCAGAGATGATTGACACTCTTATTCTGTAGGCACAACTTCCTGGTTGTGCCCAAAAAACAAAGCAAAACAAAAGAAAACAAAAAATTTGGGACATGCAAGGGGTTCTAATTATATGGAATGAATTTGTCTCTCCAGACAACTGATGGTCCTTAATTAGTTTTCTTCTGTGGCTTTCTTATTTGAGCTTAAACACCCGCTTCACTTTTATTTGTTGTCCTACAGATTCAGGCTAATATTTGAGTCGTTAAATAAAGCTCTTACTTTATTTTAAGTGTGCCACACATTATTATTTGTATGTCTAAGGCTGCAGTACAGTATCAAATATTAGGACTATACTTCCTTAACAACAAATGCGCGTCAATAAACTTGTGTCTCCTCATACTTTTCTCTGAGGAGTATCAAATTCTTTTAAAAATTTTTTCTTTGCAGGATATCATTGTTGTCTGGTAATGTCCTGCCCTCCTCTCCCCCAATTTATAGTTATGTACACTTCTTGGGCACTCAAACAAACTCTCAAACATCTTGTCACCGAAGCAAGAGTGCGCCCCATATTTCTCGGATATTCTCTGTCGACAGAGGTCTCGCATTTTGTCTGAGTAACTCCACTGCTCTGTCACATTGTGGAAAAACGAAGGACGTCTGAATCACCAATGCCAAATCATCTCTTGCCGGGTGCCTTTTCTTCGCAGACATGCAAACAACAGACACACACAGTGTTATGGCTGTGTCCTCTTTCCATGCCTTTTGACATTCTTCGTGAGCGGATGTTGCGCTAAAACATGGCCGTCTTCGTGACACAGTTCCAGTTTATGAGCAGTAGATGAGACGGAAGGATTTATTTATGCTTTGATCTCTGCAAATGTGTTTCATTCGTCTAAGGACAGTGAGGTGGTGACCATGTTTTGTTTCTTTCTGTAAAAGAGATGACCTTTGCTCTGTTGTCTCTATAAATACTTTGCCAATGATGGTCTCCAATGGTTGCTTTGACATGTCCATGAAAGTGCATACAACACAAGGTGCGTAGGTCCTAGTAAAGTAAACTGCACTCTCAATGCACGTTTCATACACTAGATGGATCGTTAAGTATAGAAACTAGCAGGAATTGTTCCGAGCGAATATAGCTGTGCAAAGAAATAGCAAATTCCTCGTAGGTCATTTGGTGTTGACTGTCAAGGTGCCATAATCAATGTCTTTGCGGTAAACCTTATATAATCTATATACAGAGTAGAGGTGCAATCATATTTTCGAGTAAAGAGAAGGTTTCAGGAAGCATCAGTTGCCACTTGGAAAGCTGCACATCTGTGTAATTTTATGACTTTTTGGCTGCAGGCCATATTTTTGTGCCAAGAAATCATCGTTTGTAATTCTAATCTTGCAGAGCATCTCTCATTGGCTGACGAATAGTTTTAAAATGCTGTCTGTTTGGATTAAATTTTTAAATGCGAGCCTTACAACTAGGATTTTTGTTTTTATTCACAATTGTCTGTAGTGATTGTCACCCAATATGACTTTCTTGTGACAATCATCTTTGGGTGTTTCACCTCCCGTGTGCATAATAAAATACAGCCAAATGGTGTACTTAAGTTAGTCACTGAAAGAAGTAGTTGATCACTCACAAACATCACTTAAGCATTACAAGTTAATAGTAATTCTGCACCAGCCTTAAAGTACTACAAAGACAAAGATAATTTTTTCTGTGTTTTGTTAGCATCCGTGTTACTTTATCCATATGGTGCTGGGTGCTCATTTGCGGCACTCTCAGATTGAGCTTTTGTGACATCAATTACAAGAACATTGAAATGCCTTTACGTGGATGTACTGGATGTGTGGATTCTACTGATCTTTGGAAGAGATGTCTCTTCACTGGAATTATGAGCGAGACTGTTTTCTCTTTTCTTAGTGAAGAATGCTCGTCTATGCATCTGTGGAAACTTTGCATCGAGCAGAAACGTTGTTTATTTGTTGCAGCACTCTTAGGCAACACCATATGATTGGCACAAGATTCAACAGCACTAATTAAAGATATGTCATAAACTTCCTTCACATACAGCAACTTATTGCATTAACATTTCCTAACCTGTTAGCTGGATTTTCTACCCTGCTATATTGAAAAGAGATGTTTTTTGTGCACTTTGTTTCACGCAAATGATTTTTAACCCTGACAGATGGCACATGAAATTTTGCATTTCAGACACTATCTGACACACTTCAATTTTGTATAACATTTTATTGCTCACAAGAAGAAAGTTGTTGGGTTGCTTCGTTGGACCTGTTCCCCAACGGAACACTTCTTTGAAGAAACCTTCTGACACAATAGTCTAGTCTAGTCGTTAAAAAGCGAGCAGGCTTGTAAAAATTTGGGAGATCATCATTATTGCACTCGCGTTGGAGCAGCTTTAGGTTCCATTGGGTACGTTAAGTAGGTGCCCTGGAGCGCACATGTTTCATAGTCCACTCGCTTTAATGCGACACCCTGGAGTGTCAGACATCAAGGAGTTTTTCGTGCTCCCATCTCAAAAGGGTGCACCGAAGCAGACAACATGCGTGATCCACTGGGAGCAAGTAGCTGGTGCTGGCAGAAAGGGAGTTCTAATCTATTGGAAGGGTACGCTTAGAAGCAAAATACAGACGTACTATGTTACCGAATTCTCTGATTTCAGGAAACTATCATCTTTTTTTAAGACTACCATTGTACTTTCCTATTACTGGGCAACTTCCATATAGATGTCTGCAATCATTCGCGGGTTGTGCCCACGTCAAGCGGTCACATTCCTCGAAAATTGCTCCTACAGTAGACTTGGGTTAATACGACTTCCGCTAATTGGCTTTTTAGCTTAATTCGATGGAATTAGAAGGTCCCGTCAAATATCCATATGTTTCAAATGATACAGAAGTTTCCACATGCGAGTTTCAAGTGCGAGCGACAGCAGACGATCGCACAAAAGTGACATTGACCTCATTCCTTTTCTGCCTATTCTTTAATTCGACCCTCGGATAATTGCATCAAATATCCTTCGTTCCCGTCAGGGTCCAATTAACGCACGTTTACTGTATTACAAATTTCCATAGTTTGCGAGAAAATGTTCTAAAAACTGCTGTCGTCCAAACAAAGCCGGTCTGAGAACAGGAAGTGGTATCACCGAGAAACAAGTGTAATGCTCCAACTGTGGGTGTCTCATACTCCCAGTGGCGTATCTAGGGTGTGGCAGGTGTGGACAGGTGAACAGGGGCGCCATTATGTGGTCGGGTGTGAATGTGCCAGATCGGGCACTCAGCCTGGCACATTCGTACATTATCTAAAGCACCCGCTATTAGGGAGGTTGTAGTGTGAAACCTAGTGCGGACCACATGAAAACGCATCCCCAAGGACATCATGTTAACCATGTTGCCATGGGCGCAGGTAGCTCTAGATACGCCACTGCATACTCCTCATGTGGGTGCACCACAAGAGGGGCGCCTACTTAACGCACCCATTGCTAACATGTGTATAGAGCTGAAATAACAAAGGCCCTACCTGTAGGGGGGAAAGCAAATTCATCTCGTGGTGCAGTGAGGCTGGTTCACTTGCATGTCTTTGCGTGGACAGTTTCTCGCATTGTGAGCATGTACATAGCATATTTTGAAGCTCGCGTTTGCTTCCACCATATCTACTGAGCAGCTGTATTTAGACTTCCATTGTAACCCTTAGCAACAGTATGTATAAACTGTACAGAAGTTATGAGTGCAAGAGAATGGTGTATCAGAGCACAGGAAACGATCAAGGGTTGTCCTGTGCCACTTTGCAGTCTGTTTCATGTGATGGCACAGTATGGTGGGCAAGCCGATCAACATGCTGTACATAGTCAGTGTGGTGTTTAGCGGTAACCGTTGTAGAATTATTTGCTCAGAATTAGGTACACCCAGCAGAGGTAAGAAAAGGTGCCTCCTACCCAAAGGCACTCCTTGTTGTTTCTCCTGTGTTGAGGGAAAAGTATGTAAATGCAATAACAGTTGTGGAGTTGCACTCAATCCTTGTAAATTTTTTTTCTTAGAAACCATGTAGATTTTTTTTAGATTTTGAAAATAAAAAAAAAGTATAATTTTCAGTTCTCCGTGCACGGACTTCATTTTCTGTGTCCAATCTGTCCGAGTTATTTG
This sequence comes from Ornithodoros turicata, assembly GCF_037126465.1. NCBI lineage: Eukaryota > Metazoa > Arthropoda > Arachnida > Ixodida > Argasidae > Ornithodoros > Ornithodoros turicata. The sequence goes on along the minus strand of NC_088203.1, from coordinate 107,820,901 downwards.
TGATGGAAATATCGGTTTAGTTGCAGTTGCGGGATGGCATTCTCTCAACCACTACTTGTTTGTAGCATGTGCACAAGTTTTCAACTTGACAGTTGATGAGCCTCGTGATCAGAGGAGTGAAATGTCAACTGCACTCTCAGTCACTGATCCTCAGCCACTCTCATGTTCTATTGTTTCAGCCAATGTAACACTGCAAGACACCCAGGGTTCAAAAACAGTAAATACTGAGGTCACCCGAGAGCGAGTGGGAGTGTTGTACAGCAGACGACAGAGTCCCTGTAATCGTAAAAGCGAGCCAGGTAGGCGTTTATGGAAAGCACTGCACAGCTGACTCTTTGACAGCAGCTTTTCCAGCTGCACAGTTATTTGTTTTACATTCAAAACAAAATAAAAAGTGGACATGAATTTGTACTAACTCTATGTTACATGTGGGTGAAATTAGGTGCTCTATTTTTCGACATATTCATTCCCAGTGTTGATGCACTTGTGCAACTTGCGCGAATATCTTGCGAAAAAAAAAATCTTTAGGACATGTGCACAACAAATCATGCAAGACATTCTTGACTTGAACATAGTCTTGAAAGTTTGAGAGCTGCAAAAAATGTGAAAATATGAAGGTCTAGGAGTGTGCAGTTGGAAGATTGTGGATGGTTGTGACCCAAGAGGCGAATGATTGGTTGGCTGTCTGGCCGACTTGACAGGGAACTGTGCAAGTTAAGCACAGCTAGTGGCAGGGTTTCAACTCTGGTAACTTATGGTTTTGCTGGTCACTCTGGAGCTCAAGCCGTCCGTCTCAGAACAAAGTGGGCATCACTTTCTCAGCCAACTGTTGGGTCCCAAATTTCTTTACTTTTGGTGGACCGATCCCTGGACACAGTACAAGAGTAGAGCTCTTTCCCACTGTAGCAAATTTCTCACAAGCATTCACCTTCCTATTCTTGAGCCCCTCATGGATGATGGCTATGTCTTCACTCATCTGAACTGTGATACGGCTCCCCAATAAGCTAACAACTTGATTTCCTCGACACACAAAATTTCTTAACTTCTTATTTCACTTGTAGGCTTACCTCCGAGACATGCTTGATGAATTGTACAGTAAATTTCCAGTGGTGGAAAACCTGATGACATAACTCTTGTTTTGGCATGGTATACCATTCCGCCCTACTCAGCCTTGGATATTTGTTGGCAGTCTTCTTTCAAATCACGATCGTAAAATAATAATTGCAATTTTTTACTTTCTCCTTAAATTTTTCTTGCGAAAAAATTGCCGGGAACCACAATCGTGGGTAAAACCCCCCTGCAGGACCATTTAATTGTGAAATGTTTCTGAGGATTTGTTATCGGTATCCAATTGAACCTCTGTATGCAATAAGGGGATAAGTCGAAAAACCACAAACTGAGAAAACTTGGAGTGAATATTTGGTAAAGTAATTGCAGTTGGGTGCCCTCGAATAACGCAAATGCAGATTGTGTATGTGTCTACTCTACAAGCATGTCCTGTTAGCATCGTTCTTGGGTGTGTGACTTAGCAGAAGTTGGACAAAATCCAGGAGCATGACATATCCCCTTCTTCAATATAACACCGCACGCACAGGGTTTTCGTGCAGAAAAGAACGATTTTCGTGAGTCGGACTTTGATGGTGAACAGCGTTGATGCCCGGTAGGGTGAAGTGACTTATGTGTAGTAGAGCAGCCATGATCAGGCTTATCGTGCTGCTAAACGAGCACAAATAATGTCCTAGAAGACCAGCGTACTTAGAAGGCGACTTATTAGTTTAGCGCGCCCCTTTTTCCAATTCCAACGGTCGGTAGCGCTGCGGGCACGGTCACGTGGGGTAGGAAGAACATGTTTCTCGAGTGGAAGTCAAAGTTCTTGTCCGCAACGCAGCAAAATTTAACCTACACCATTTGTATGCGTATAGAAAAGGCGTCCGACCTGACTGTCCCCTCCCATTGACACACATGCCTTTCCTGTTTTTTGCCCTCCTCCAGCAGGTCAATAAATTGCAGTATGGTCCTAAATGTTCTTTGGCAGATACATACTGGTATATGGATGTCATTGCAGCAAAAATACTAAACAAGGGATAAGTTGATTTGTGCCCTTGCATACAGAGGATCAATTGTTGCTTCTTCCAATAAAAACATACACTGCTTTTTGGGGAACCGTTTTCAATCCTACTGTGATATAAGTTGTCGATATATGCCCGAGTTGTGCATATACAGTCATGTCTCGCTTATCCGGAGTTGAGATATCCGGATAACTCGTTATCCGGGCTACATTACCGGGAACGAAACTGCTACCATTGGATTTTGTCTCGGTTATCCAGAATTGGTTATCCGTATCCGGACAGCAAGCACAAGGACTAATCTTCCAGGACCTAGGTCATTCTGACCTGCTTATCTGGAACAGTGTCAAAGTCCTCTGTCCCTGGCATATGCTGTGTTGGCATTATTCCGGAAATGGGTCACATTCCACCGGGGCATTCTGTCACTGTTGGAGGTCACTCCCCCTTGGAGTGTGCGGACACACAGTAGAGACGGCAGACGATAAGCGGAAGATCTGCCCTGTATTCACATGTGAACGTCAGCGTCCGGGCCGTCCAAAAGCATTGCCTGCCTTTTGGCCTTTGCCAAAGACAGTTGCATCAAAATCATGTGCGTGGGACTTTCTGAGACATTACCCTTGAGGGTGATGCAGCAGGTGCTGTGGCTGTGACCAAAATTCTGTCACACGTTTGCCTACTAATTTGAAGCCGCTCACTTTGCACAAATTTTTGAAGTAACGACCTTTTCCTTGTTCCCATTTCTGGAGCAATAAAGAGGTCTCCCAAATTTTTCAGGCTTTCCTGGAAGATTGCTCGATTCGGTTATCCGGAAATTCGAAATCTAGACGAAAAGGGACGACTCCCGAGGTGTCCGGCTAATCGAGACGTGACTGTATTTTAATTGTAAGTAAAAAGTATGCGCCCTGCTTTTGTGGCAAATCTTGAGGATAACTACCTCACCTATTGCCCTGAGCATGCTAAATGGTGGTGCTCTGCAGCTCCACCACCCAGTTAAATCAGTAGGGTATGGAACACCTGGTGTGGCAGCACTTTGCTCCCCCCCCATTAACGCATCCCTTTCCATACTAGGGGCATACACAAAAAGAAAGAAGAGGCACTATCATGTTGCGTTTGGAGGAACGGGGTAAGCGGTGGCCCCTAGAGACACTACTGCCACCATCTGTACATTTTCCATGCATTCCACGCCACTAATCACTTGTCATTATGATATTGCTCAGCCCCAATTTGTTCAAAACATCAGGGTGTGACATTTTGAATGTATGTGAATGGTTTTTGATTGCAGTTGGTGGCATCACTGGAACACACATAGTCATCCCAGGCAATTCTGATCATGCTGGCTCCATTGTCAGTCATTATGCTGTATACCTGTTCCAAGCAAACTTTGTGTACACATTGCAAGTACATCAGTAGTTCCAATACTCTGCATGGCCAAGGTTTGTAACACTAGCTTATCACTCTTACTCCCTCCATGAAGGTCCGGTCTATATTTAACAGCTGTTGAAGAATCTTGGAAATCGTTTACCTCTTCCTTGTGCGCTCAACTTTTTGGTGTATATGCCGCAGATTTTGTTGAGCCAATTCAACATAAGATGAAAAATTTTTTTAAATGCAAAGTCCTCCACTACTGCGAATGGTTGAGCAGTTTTCATAATTATTGCGACACGCCCTTCCAATAATGTCAGTCATTGCTGCCTGTAGCGAGATCCTAATTGTGAGTTTTTTAAATATTTTCCCGGGTGGTTGACCACAACGGCTTTCATATTCCTCCTTGTGGTGTCTCTGCACATGCTGGTTCTAAATTGGTCGCCTGGCGTCAAGTGCTACCTGTTCTACAGGCTGACACAAAAAGCTTTCTCACTAGATTGTCTTTGTCTTGCTTGTGCTCTAGTGTCTGCCACCTGTTGACAATATATTTCTGGCTGTATGTCATATTAGCATAATGCACTTGGGTACGGCAGTTGTGGTGCAGTTAGGGATACCATCACTAGCAACATGCATGCAAAGCTGTTGGCATTGGCTCTTTCACCGCGCTCAGTTATCTCCATAGATGTGAACCGTTATTTGAACCAGTTAGCGAAAAATTTTTAGCAGTTGAGTTCCGGCTCACCAGTGGTGGCACCAATAGTTGAGTTCTGGGTTGGCTAAAAATAGCGGTTCGACTCTGCCCCTATCATGGCAGTGGTGTTGAATGGTAGCCATTCTGGAATGCTCTACGCATATTCCGTTCCTTTGATATGCTCTTCATTGTAGAACACCCTGGTTTGTTGGGCTTGTATGAGTTTAACCACATGTAATATTGACTTTATCCGGTCGACTGGTTTCTTTCCACACAGCCCACTGAGGAAGGTAGAGATATGATTGTTTTATTGGAGGTGGCGATTGAATTGTTTATATTCTCTTGCAAGCTTGGTTATAAGGCCTCACAAATTGATGATGGCAAGACACTACATTGTGGGCCATGCAAACACTGCTGAGAAATGTGAGAAACTTTTTTATTTTCAGGAAGCCCTTTCTTTGTGAAGGCAGCCACTCTCTACCAGTCAGATATCATCATCATCATCATCAAAAGCAACAGTTCCAAATAGTCCCAAAATCCACATAGATGGCCGCTGTCAAGAATCATATACTACTTTGTGATTGAGCAAGAATTTGGCAGTAAGAGAAAGTTGTTTTGGCCGGGTAAATACATTATTTACATTAAATGACACCCCATGTAAATTGCTTTTCTCTTTGCTGTTGCAGACACTAGGATATTTTTACATGTGTGCAATGGTAAATTACATGCATTGGTCCCACTTTCAATGAGTGGCTCACACCTCTACTTGCTTTGTCCTCAATATGTTATGGAAATAGATTGCCAACTGGTGTTTGCTATTTCATTTTCTACTCGAGTTATTCCAAGGTTTTCTTTGGACTTGAAGCAAATACGTAGTATATTGTGTGTCTTTTGGCGATACCAGATGACAGTGTTGTAAAATGGACAACCCTTATTTCCACATCATATTGCAGCTTCGTTGTCGATATTGCCCTACATTTTCAAAGTAACAGGCAGTGTGCAGCAACAATGCGATGCTCATGCAATGACAATGACAGAGAATGATCTAGAGAAAGAGTAATACAACAACTATTGTAAAAAAAAAGAAACAAAATGTCCCTTTGTCCAAATGATTTTGCCGAAGAAATCCTCTCTACCATTGGTTAGGGACTGGCATTGCTCCGACAGAAAAACAAGCATTTCTCCTCGTTACAATGTGAAACATCACTCGTGATTGAACTTAACGTTAACACTTGACAGTATAATAACATTTACAGCATGTATACAGTGAAAAGGCATGTAGAGCTTGGGACAAAAGTTCACGGAACACGGCACTGGCATATTTCTTCATCGGATCGGTCCCCTGCTAGTTGTCAGGAAGAGATGGAATAAGAAATCCATCTCTCAGTATGTGCGTCCGCTTCTGTTTGCTGCTAGGGTGTCGCTCCAATGGAAAAATGCGACACCCCGGTGTTGGGTGAACTTTTGTCCCAAGCTGTACACTAGAGGAAGACATCTTGTGGGCACTCGAATGACTCAGTGGCGTGGCCGGAGGTCATACCTGTGGTAGGGCATTTGAGAAAAAGGAAAATGCCTTCATGTAAACTTTCCATAGGATCCCTCCTGTGTAAAGCCACAAATTATAGCTATAATTATACGTATGTGTTACTGGAATGACCTGATAGGTCTATCAATTTTGCACAAGGGCTCTGCATCTTCAAGGTAGTTCCATTTGAGCAAAGAAAAATCAAGGATACTCCAAAGGTGCTGTTATTTGTAGGACAAATCCCGAATGCATTCATTTAGATTTTATCATATAAAACAGGTGATATCTGTACCCTCGCCCTAGAAATGCAATTTTTGCTTACTAGTCGACCGCACTGTATCCTGTAAAGTGTTTGGCGACAACTTCATTGGGCTTCAATTTTGGTAAAAAGAGAAGAGTGCGCTACATACAGCATAATTTTAAATAGATGTAGTAAGTAAGTAAGTACTAGCGTCAACATGTGTCGACCTTGAAATGCAGAAACTGACATATTGAACCAGGATTGACAACAGAGCATCACATATATCTGGAAGATGACATGCAGAAAAATAGATGTATCGCGAGGAGTGTCCATGAGAACCTGCAAGAGAAGACGTTTCTTGAGCACTGCGTTTCAGGCACAATGAAACACTGAAGCAGACCATGATGTGTTTACACCCAGTACTGATTCTTCCTGAGCACAGTAGTAGGTGGTGCAGCAAAACCTCCCGCATGGTCATTCCATTCTTCACTCTCGCTGGTCGCGTCTGAAGAAGGCAGACCATAAGCTGCAGCTTCCCGTCCCAATGGAGTCACCTTGCACGTGGGCACTGCAGGACTGATTTCAACCCCCGCGTAGGGTGGCGGCAGAGAGTCAAAGTCTCTCTGTTCGCTGCTTGTGCTAGACGGAGAAGTCGGCGGCACAGCCGGCGGAGTTGAAGCTGGAACGTCGTCCATGAGGACTGCGCGCTGAGGTTGAGGCTCTCTTTTCTTGGGCGTCTTGGATCGCTTGGCTCCACAAAGTAGAAGGACAACTACAGCTAAGACTGCTAGGAGTAGAACGCCTGCTCCTGCTGCTATCGCGAGTAGATGCTCATTAGTAAGGAGCAGAGGGCCCGGCTCAACAACTGTTGGCCCTGTTGGTCGTGCTGTAGATGTCTGTTGCTCCTTTGTTGCTGCTGTGGTTGACGGAGGTCGTCTAGGTGGTGTCAGGGTGATGGAGAAGCGACCTTGACCTGGTTGCACTCCCGGAGCGTACAGGAGGTAATCAAAACTATCTTCTGTGTCTTGAGTGAGCCTGAGCTGGCTCTTGTACGAGATGGTCTCGTTGATGACGTCTTCATGAGAGAATGAAGTGACTTGAGTATAAGTAACAGCTCGCTGGGTTCGTTTATCAGCACGCCGAATAGATCCAAGGTGCGGTGGATGGGTGATTTCATATCTGCGTAAACAAAAGTAAGCGCAGTTTACACCACTTGGTGTGTTTTTCATGCCTGCTGCAATGCACTGTTGGTAAACCTGCTTCAACAATAAAGTGTGTGTGTGCGCAAATACCGCACGCTAGAATTCTTACAAAATATCCACTTTTTGCGAGCTCATTCAGCTCACCGTGAACTAGTAGAGAACGACTAGTATAGGACGTTTGAACACATGCTTACCGGGGGTTGCTGTTAGTCTGTGCTGCCAGCTTTGACGCATCGAGGAAATCTGCAGTGATGAGCGCAGACAGGCCGGGTTGCAATACCAGCATTCTCTGTCGCACTAATGCTCTGACACTCACGTTAACTACATGGCCTACAAGCACTGCATCGGGTGCATTTGATATGCACAACACGAAGGAATCATCAGCCACTGAAAGATCGTCCTGCTCATAAGTAACTAGACCATCGTCTATGTCCCTTTGCACAAACAAGTTCACTGTGCCCCTGTCGTTGAAAACTAAACTGCCTCGTTTGGGAGGTGATGTCACATTATACACCAGAGTATCTCTGTCTCCATTGGTCCATACTCCTATCACTTCCGGTGACATAACCGCACTTGTACTACCCTGAATGATGGTCAAAGTGCTTGCGTTCACCACTTCAATTTGCACAGGAACAATGTCTACCTGCAGGACAAAGTGTGACACCCCGTGAACTCCGTCTCCAACAAACAGTTCCACTGCGTCCGAGTTGGTTGATCCATCGTGGACGACATACACATTATTATCATCTATGTCTTTCTGTGTAAAATTATGCACCCGAACTTGATTCAAAACAGTGAAATGAATGTGATTTGGTCTCTTATCCAGTTCATAGACCAAGTCTGAAGGCACATCATCCAAGTCTTCAGTGAACACATCATTACGCATTAGCAATGTCCTATAACCTCTGACGACTTCAATACGAGGCTTGGGTGTTGTAAGATGGAATGGTTGATCGTTGACTGGCAATACTTGAATGCGCACTGTTCCGTTGTATATTGAGACCTCCGGTTGTCCATTAGCGCCAGCGATGTAGATTCCGACGCCGAACAAGTCCTCCATTGTGTCTGAACCATCGTGGGTATAAAGAAGTCGTCCCTGCTTGAGCACTTCCGGGCTACAGCACCCAGTGTAATTGTCGCCGTTGAGCTGAAGCCAACCTCGGCTGGGCATTGACGTGACACAAATCCTGAGCCTCTTTGCAAAATCATCTCTCCCTTGCCAGAGGTCTAGAAGGCTCGAGACATCTATTGTGTCTACAGCGACAACGCCTCCTTCTTCAACTATTGGCGTTTCTAACCGCACTAATGAATCTAAGGATCGTGAACCTAAGTCTCCCAACGTTATCCGGATACCAAAAGTGACTCCTTTGAGAGGCGTAGCGTTGACAGTTTCGACGTCGAGAAAGATGGAGTCTTGAGCGTCGACACCTGACATGTGTTCTGTGTGTTCGTAGAGGACGAGGTAGTTGTCAACATCAGCTTGTGTAAACCGAGCGAGGGGTGTCAGAGATCCATCCTTGTTCTCACGAAGCAGGCGTCCAAGACGTGGAGGACGGACAACAACGTAAGTAACTTCGCGGCTATGGTCACTGCAAGTGGCCAGCAGGTGGTCACGTGTGATGGATTGCTGGGTTCGTGGAAGGACACTCAGTGTCTTGTTATGTTCTAGGGTGATTTCTAAATGACGAGCGTTGACTGTGAAGATGTGTGGTGAGTCCTTGTTGACCCCATCACTTACTTGGAATTTGAAGCCGCCCGCAGCTGACCCTGCGTTTAATAACCAAATTAGAGAGCTCAAGTAGACAGAAAAAAAGATCATGCGTGGTGACAACAAACACCGCAATATGTTACAGTGCTAAGGCAAATGTACTTGGTGAGCAGCAGCATTCTTATGTAATACGTGTTAGCAACACAGCCTCGCAAGCAGTGTTGGACGAGTCATGGTTTTCACTGTAACTATAGTAGTGTTCAAAGGAGCATGGAAGTCATCCTCAAAATATTTTTGTTTTTCGCTGTGGCGTCTTCTGCAACCAATAAAATGAGCTCCCACGAAAGAACGATGAGCGCGGGTGACCTACGGAGCACGCGCAAGGCTCTGTTCCGCGCACCCTTAAAGGAGCATTAAAGTGGTATCTAACATGGCCAAAAACTGCTGTCATCATGTAAAGCAGTACATGAAAAGCATTCTCACAAAATATTTTTGTCAAAAGTTGGTTCTCCGCGGTGCAATTAGTTTGCAAAATCGCCCACCGACTCTAGTGTGACGTTTGTGGTAAAAAGCCCTCTCATTCGTTGGTAGGAAAAACCGTCTGCTACGAACATTACGAGCTGTTTCTTGTTGACTTATATTCTTTATATGATTTATATCACGTTTTCTATAAAAAAAAACAAAGCATATATGCAGCTGATAAAATAAGGTTGCAATCACAAGAGTGATATATCCGTGACTTTGTGCAATCTCGGAACTCACAGTAACAGAAAGCAAGCGATCACGGCGGTATTGCGGCACCACCTGTTAGCCACTGAAAACTGTCGGGAAGCGCTGGGGTATCGCTGTACAACACACAGTTAATTTCGGGCTGCACCACTCGTTCTTCTTGTAGTGTCAGCGGTCCCAAAAAATCGTGGTCGTGTCGTTGACAGCCTTGAAATCCTCCGTTTCGGACATCATGCAGCCGGAGAACGCATGGTGTCTCCGAAGCGGCAGCAGACGCTTCGGCCTGCACGGTGTTGCTCACCTCGATCATGTGATCCCAGGTCCAATGAGGAGCGTCCCTACCACTTGTGTCACATAGTGACGCGCTTGGCGGCGCTCATCACGTGTCTATCGTGAAGGCGAAGGAGGGTGTTTCGCGCACGGGAGGTTCAGGGGGCTATTGCAGGCGTCCCAATTTCGCTACGGTTGTACTAGTTGTGGGAAAACTGTGTTCGGCCACCAAACATTCCATACCGACCAAAGACACAAACAAAGTTGTGTGCCTCTAGACTGCTCCACATGCAAAGCGCGCATCGGTGGACGAGAAGATGTCGTGATGTACCACGGGCTCCAGCACATGACCAGTGACGTCCAATGGCACAGCTCAAGCATGTATAAGTGGCACGTGAGTCAGGAAGAAAAAAACAAAGAGAAAAGGCACTTTCTACGTCACACGGGGCTCGTGTCTCTCGTCCGCGACTGCTTTCTCCGACTGTCTTTTCTCAATTTTATTGCGCAGTGACAATTGCAGAGCGAAAATATTTTGCATGGTGACTCCTGGTGGACAGCTTCACAGATGAAGAGGGGCTTCGAGCCACATTAAATGTCACTTCCATGCTCCTTTAGGAAGGAAAGGAAGTCTAGTTCGTCAGCTCTCAAAATATTACTGCTATCATACTCATTCTGCTTCCATATTAGCTCTTAAGACTGGCTGCATTAGCCCTACTGATGGCAAATGCTGGAGCTGCAGTAGGTATTTCTCCTGGTGTGCTATTGCATCTCCTTATCTCCACCGGTGTATGTAGTTGACAGACGTCTTTCAAGTTGAACACGACTATAGTTGCAGATTTTTCCAAGGTGTTATACTCTCGAGATAACTGAGAGAAGCGCAGTTAGTTGGTGGAGTTCCATAGCACAGTAAAACCTGGAGCTGGAGCCCAGTGTCTGTAGCCCTTTGTGTATCCCTCAAGGGTTTTACTGCGCTATGTGTTGTACTCACCAGTATGAACAAAGAGCACGACAGCTCTGTTGATCATCTCCTGCGTGAAAGTGAGGATGGGACTTCTGGAATCGTTATTGAGTGCCACATAGCCATTGCTGGGAGTGGATATGGTGAACGTTAGCTCTTCAGGTTGTGAGTCGTCGTCCAAGGCCGCTAAATGCTTTGCCGATATGACAGCAACTGCTCCCTCCCAGAGATCCAAGCCAGTATTATTGGCTACGTACGGCGCTTCGTCATTGACAGGGTCAACCTTGATATGAACTGTAGCCGGCAAACTTTCACGAGCACCAGGACCACGTGCGACTAACGTGAACCAATCGCGCGACGTCTCGCTGCCATCATGTTGGTAGTGGAGAACTCCGGCAGCCAATGCACTCGGAGCAAAGGCAGTAGCACTGAGCTGTCCGTGTTTCGGTGGTTCAATGACCAGAAGCTCACTGAGAAGCTCGCCAAACAGACCCATAGACACGGCAGAACTGGTGAGGACTGTCTGACCACCTTCGGCGACGGTTATGTTCCCCGCTTGGAGAAGCAGCACCTGATTGAAGATACGTATTTGATGAAATATTGCTCAAAATAGGAGAAAATGGCTCACCTGAGGAACCACGCGTATGCTCAATCCAAGTGAGGACACAGTCGTGATGCCATTGGTAACGTCAAAGAGAATGGTATCTCTGCTTCCATTCTTGTCAGTGTGGACGTACCGTAAGAGACCTGCACTGATTTGAGATTGTGCGAATGTCGAACATAGTCTCTCTTGTAGCTGTAGCTGGCCGTGCAGAGGAAGCTCAGTTACTGTGAAGGTGATGTTGCCTGGATCTACATCAGGATGGGTTACTTCCAGAATGGTTGCATCCACTGTTGCAGTGCTTCCTGACAGAAAAACAGTCATGGATGAACCAGATAGAGTACGAGAAAAACCTCACCTTCGTCAACGAATAGAGTCTTATTCTGCAGAACTTGCAGGGGTTCCCAGAAGCTGTCTGGATACACACTAAAGATGAACGTTCCCGGAGCTGAAATGGTATCTCCTAAGTAAGCGATGAATTGAAAGGCATCCTGGTATCCTCCAGTCATTTCTGGATGGTCCTCGCTCTCGTATTCCACGGCTTGACTGTCTAGATCCGCCTGGCTGAACTGGCGAGCCTCCCTTCCATGCACTAGAACAACTCCATGCCGTGGATGTGAGGTCACCTTGTAGGCAAGGCTCTCCAGTGATGCTTGTACGTTGGTCTCCACAGACAGGTTGGCTGAGGACAACTGAGCCGTTTCTCCACCTCGTACCAGCAAACCAGTGTTTCTTGAAATCTGTCCAATGTGGGAAGAACCGTTTAGCGCCTATATAGAATTCAAAGTTTGTATTTTTGGTGAACGCTTCAAGAAAAGCTTCGTAGCTAACACTCGATTATTGAGCAAAAATACTCCTACTTATCCGCAACATATTTTCCAAGTAGTACCTTGAGAAAGGGCTTGGATGCTTGGATCTCAAGTACTCCAGACGCATAATACTGTCCATCTGTTATCCACAACACAGCCCTGCTGTACTCTGGCCCACTGTGTCTAAACACTATCTTCTCTTTGTCAATGTCCTCTTGCGTAAACTGGTACACCTGAACATTCATGTTGTCTGCATGAAAGAGCATCCCGTTCGGTATCGTCCGCCTCGTGTATTGGATATCTGAGGGCTTCGAGCCAAGGTCTGCGTCTTCATACTTCAAGTCCTTCGCCGTGAGGGGTCGTTCCGAACCAGCCACGACGTGAAAGACTCTGTCGACGATGCGAACAGGAGGATTATCATTTTTCATGATGATAGACACGTGGAATGTTCCATGGTAGACTCGGTCCTCATTGCTTCCCGTCTCGTACGCAATGAAGTCAAAAGAGTCTCGGTCATTCTCAGAGTCATCATGACGATAGACGAGACGCTTTGCAGATACGTCCTCTGCTGTGAAGCTGGTAGGCGACCGGGAAACCACTTCCTTAAGATCCTGCAAAAAATATCACTTCCTAAGAGAAATTTCTGGTAAAGGTGTGTACTCTTGATAACATTGTGCCTTTGGAATAACAAAGCCCCACTATGATAGTGGAATCCTTGAGAAAACTTGCTGAGACATTAGGTGGCCATCGCTTACCTTATCAAGGAGACGAAGTTCACCGTGCTTTGGCGCATTTGTGACATTGAAGGTGACATGTGATGATTCCTCTAGTAAAACATGCAGCTTGGTGACTGGCGTTTCTTCGCCTTCGAGCAGTGTCATCTTTTCATTCAAGATAACTGCCGTGGAGTCTCGAGGCACGTGACACACCTTGAAGGCCTGCTCTCGTAAGACGACAGCTCCACCGGGGATTTCTACTCGAAAACGAAACTCATCGGCAAGGGTTGCATAGGACCGACGGTGTAATTTGTACACCAATTTGTGGTTGTCAATGTCCAGTTGCGTGAACTGGTCACCCACGTGCAAAGCTTCTGAACCTTCCTGTCAACATAAATGAGCTTGACATCAGTACAAAACACTCTGGTTTTACAACACGTTTGGCACCCTGAGAGGTGATACATGTTGAACAATTAGTCGCTGCTTGTATTGACCAGCAAAGGTATATCCAATACTCACTCTATGGCTTAGGGTAAGGCTTCCAAAGTGTGGTGCTTGTTCGAGAGTGTACACGATGGCGTCTGGTGGTGTGGGCAGAGGCTCCGTACCATAGCTGAGGTGCTCCGCATCCACAATGCCTTCCAAAAGTCCATCAATTGTCAGTTCATGGTTTTGTAAGACCTACAGGAAAAACTCCCTTGCAGCTATCGTCCAATATTGCCTGCTGTAAGCTTACCTGCAATAGCAATGACCGGAAAGAGATGAGGAACTCGAATGGAGCTCCCACAGCCTGTACACCAGAGCAGGAGGTGCTGAAACGAAAAAGGTCTCCTTCGGGTCTTCCTCCCATCGTGTGCACATATCGTAACTTTCCTCGGTTGATATGCCGCTGGGTGAAGTGAGTGACTGCCATCCAACGGCCATTGGATTTTAGCCGTTGCACGCTGCCTTGGTGAGGGGCATCTGTTACCTGCACACAAAATGTGAGCAGAATAAAACCTCCTTCATTGTGTGGCAGGAAGAACCAACCTCAAAGCGAATTTCAAGGTTCTGGTCTGGAGCGTTGGTTACGAAGGACAGGTTCCAGGTGGATATGACAGAATAGGCCCCATGAGCAAGAATGACTCCCGTGTTGTTGATCATGGACAGTGTTAGGTCAAATGCTTTCACACGTAGCACTACCGTCTGACCAGCTTCGACACCATCTGACACTCGAAGGGCCAATCGGCCTTCTGTCTCTCCTTGGTGGACATAACTGATGTGCCTGTTGTCGATGTCTTCCTGAAGGTGAAAGTACTCATTTGACCAACACTTCTGATTTTGACCAACAACTTCACAATGCGCACCTGCGTGAATGTTTCTATGGACTTTCCAATGGCATTAGAGTGCTCCAGGTAACCGTGCACATCAGGCTCTCCCAGGTTGAGGACAGTGTACACAAGCTCCGACGGACTCGTGTCGTCGTCAGCCGTCTCGAGAAGGTCCGCAGTTAAGACCTTTTTAGTACCTTTTGCGAGTCGAAGGACCTTTCCAGGAGCCACCTGCACGTTATTTTGCAGATTCAGTGGTTCGCATCGCAACAGTCTGCGAAGCACTCGAGCACTTTCAATCCCCATAGCTAAGACCACCCAAGTGTCATTACTAGAGTGCAGATAAATATGCACTAAAACTCCCAAAATATGCGTACAAGTATGCACCAAAAATCTTTGAAATATGCAGTAAAAACCGTCAATATATGGAATGTGTTTGGAATGTTGGTAGGAAGGCAATGCATCAAAGCCATATGACAAAACTTGAGCATTGTATTACGGATGACACGGTAAAATAAAGCAGACTTGGTTCAGGAGCGCACAATAAAGATGACACAGATATAAATCATGCAGCTGAAGGCTTCCTTTCGGCACTGATAAATTTATACAAGTAAGTGTTCCTTCATGTTTTATTTTTGTTCTCGTCGAAAGTACAATGATTTCGTGTGCAAAGAGTGTCATTATTGCTGCACTAATAAGGCTCTGTCGAATGTTCTGGCCATGGCTCAGGCAGAAACAGTCAGATATGCCACAAGGGTCATCAAACGAACTCCTCATCGTAGGATAAGAGCTTCCCTTTCTAGCCATGAATGCTTCACTGCGTTGATCAAAAACAAGGTACCGTTCTTTGCTGGAGAGAAAAATGAGCATTTTCTAAGCGGAGCTACTGAATGGCACGCCGCTGCTCTTCGCGTAGGGGATCTGCACATACTACAGCATTATGTAGGATAATTGGGAGGACAGCACCTATTCGCGTGGATTTCGTCTTGTACTTTTTAAATCTGTGTTCATTTTCATTCTCCGGTAATGGAGCTGAAACCGAATCTGTCTTGGATGAGACTTACAAATGAAAGATGGCGTGGCGCCGGACCCTGAGAGTGAAAGTTTAGGGATGGGGCCCTGTGAAACCTCTGGGGGGCAACAGCCCCCACACCCCGATGACCCTGAGTAGGACCCACATGCCATACACATGCAGTGAACGCACTGCGATGCCATATGCGAAGGTGCAAGCCTTAAATGCCACTGTAAGAAATGATCTAGAACATTTGCAGGTAGTATTTTGCACAGTGGAGCAGACAGGGTGAGGGCTAAACACCACATCTCACTGAAACATGGAAAGTACTCTCTTCTGACCAAGATTCTCACAAAAGAGAAACCAAAACTTCACCTGGAAATATTGCAAAATATGCACTATGAGTGCGTTTTCATGCGGGAGATACTATGATGTGCATGCATTTATATACACCATAGAACCATAATCAGTTCCAATCCACAACCAAACTGTTTGTTCATCGTCCAGATATGAAACCATATCTAGAAAAAAAACATGAAAAGTTGCGCTCTATAGTCTTTACATTTGGTGTGATACACAGAATCGTAAATGGACAGTCGTGATGTGAAGCTCTCAGATATAGTTGTATTTGTTGACATTATATAGCCACAATCCATTTTTATGTCTGCTCCTTGAAATGGAGAAACTATCTATATAAATAATATATAATTTGGGGCTTTACGTCGCGAGATAAATACGATCATGAGCTACGCCACAGTGGCCGGTCTGTGGATTAATTTTGCCCACCTGAGGGTTCTTTAATGTGTGCACACTGAATGTCACCCATGGCGAGTCTGAGCAACTTGTACCCACCCTTGGCCGAGATGGAGCCTACAACCATGGGGTCAGTATAGGCGGACACGCTATCAAATGATCCACCAAGATGGAGAAACTACACATAACGTGAGGTACGAACGTCCATTGTGCAATGACCTGACATAAAAGTAGACATAAAAGTTATGCTAGAAAAACCCATCGCTTTCTTGCTTCGCATTTTCGTTCTCTTACGGGTTTGTGTTGCTAATGTTGCATGGTAAGTTTAGAAAGATGCGTACTTTGAGAGTCACCCAATTTCTCGTGGGCATCTACGTAATAATTGACCCCATGCATAGAGGCAAGCCCTCATAATGTCACTTCTAAGGTGGATTAACCTGGGTTAGTGTTCAGATGTATACAAATCGCATTTTCAGCAGGAGCCACGTGAGCAAGTGCAGTTCTTACTTTGACTCTGGGAGCATCGTTGACCGGTGAAATGACGATATGGAGCAGAAATTGATAGCGTTCTTCGAGAAAGGCAGGTAGACGGAAACTTCTCGATCGAAATTCGAGCTCCAAAGCAGCTGAGTCCCGGTGCTCCTCGGAGCCATCGTGGGTGTAACGGACCTAAAGGAATAAGGTGTAGCTTCCATACTTTTTCCACTCATCTGGTCACATGAAAACCATCCCTACCTTATTAGTAGCCAAATCAGCCAATGTGAAAACGGAATCAGCCACATCACGGTGCCAGACTTCGATCTCGAGTATGCCATGCTTTGGCGGGTCCAGTACGTGGAAGAGAACCCCGAAATCCGAGACGCCATATTCGTTATAGTCCAGCTGAACACGAATGTGTTCTGTTGACACGAGGTCACTGCCACCTTCAGCTACGTGCAGTGGCGTCAAGGCTAACACTTCTCGTGGTGGTGGCATGAGCGATGTCGAATTGTCCCGTACGCACACGTCCTGGAAAACAGTTTTGAGCAATGTTTTTGCTTGTCGTGACTCGAACATCATTCATGAAATAACGCTTTTTATTCTCTCATCTTCTCTCCAACCACAGAGGTACCTGTCCATCGCAGATACAACGGAATCCATCCAAGCCGTGCTGTGTGCAGTGTGCTGGAGGAACACATGGAGACCTTTGGCAGGGATATTCCCACTGGCAGTCTGGCAGAATCCCTCGTGTCACCCTTACGTCGGGAAGTCCTCGCAGGACATCGTTCACGTGGATGGAACGTAGACAGCCTTCTAGTGACGTCTCAACCTGCAGGTAAGTTTCTTACTATGGAGTGATACCCTGACCCTAGAGATTGACACTAGCAGATTTCAACCACAGCCGGGCTTTACCTCACCGGACTTTAGTAGGGTTACGTTTTCTACAACTCGTAAAGAAGCGAGATAGATTTTGCATCTTGCCATTTCAAAAACGCTTCTAAAGGAATGGAGACCTCATAATCTGGCTGATGACGCTGATACATATCGTGCAACCATGAGAAATGGTACTGTGCCAGTGTGTTTTCAGAATGTCTTGCAAAGAGAAGAAATAGCAAACAGAGGTCCATTGAAGATGAACCCTGCGCTTGGGCAATCACAAAAGGACGAGAGACCAAGCAGCTCAAACCAGCAAAATACTTTTATTTAACGCAATACAAAAATTATATATATCGTAAGTAAAGACTGTGGGGAAATGAGGAGCAAAGCCACAAAATTGTTGGAGCTGCCTTAGGGAAACAGGTCAGTTATCCAGGACAGATGAACCACATCTGACTTCTTACTGACACTGCACAGACAACCGAATGTCTCCCAGTGCCATCCTTGAAACGATTTTTGTTTCTGCATATCTAACCTCTTCCCCTAAATCACTTTTGTGACTTTCCTCTCCTTTCTCCCATACTATATGTACTCGTATATGATTTTTCTGCTGTGTTAATAATCGTTAGCATACAAAAAGGCGTGCAATGTTGGAGATGTCTATGCCGGAAATGTGTAATCGGGAATCTAAACAGGGTTTGTGATATATATATTTAGGAAGTAGTAAGATTTTTTTGGCTGTTTGCAGTTTAAGGCGTAATGGGCTCGGGACTCTGGGCATCGTGCAGACCTGGTCATTCTGTGGCAGATCTGGATTGGGTTCTTTTTAAGGGTGTGGGTAAAAAAATAGTGGCCCCTGTCAATCTCTAACTCTTGCGAGAGTCAATAATTCCGGCACTTTTCACTCAGGGCATATAAATAAACTTGTAGTGATATATATGATGTGTGCAGAAAAAGTAGCCCCACATATACGTATGTAACGCATTCCCTGCTTAAGTAACGAGCTTCCACGCGGTCACGCATTTATGCGATGAAAGCCAACAAAAAATTGCATAGTAACCAAACCCTACACATAAAAAAAGTTAGCCACGCAAACTTTGGTTTCCGTGCATCCTGAATTGCCTATGCAGATGTCAACATGGCGGTCACAGCACAGTCGCCTTTAGCTTCCACTCGGGGTGCCTGATTTCGTTTTGGTTTCGTTCTGGTTTCGTTTTGGTGCACAGGTGGCAGCCCTAGCGGTTACGTTACACAACTGTGCTGACACCACCATGTCCCATTGGAAAGTCCCATGGAGAGCAAAGTTTGAGTGGCTAATGTTTTTGTTACGCAGAGTTTGGTTACCTCAATTTTTATGTTGATTTCCATCGCATAAATGTGTCGGCTTGCACCACTGGAAGTTTGTACGGTAAGCAGGGAGCGTGCTACGTACGTAAATGTGGGGCTACTTTTCTACACACACTCTGTATATAGCGACCAAATAAAACAGCAAGTCATTGGTACCTGAAGTCCATGCTGGTTGATGGCACGTGATCTTCCATTGAGGTCGACGCCACCCATGTAAAGTAACCCGGATAGATCGAAGAACTGGTTGTGACCCAAACCCGTTCGAAGTGTTTCCGAAGAGTCATCCACTGTGAGCTCTATGTGCGTAGGGCTGAAGTGGAGACTCACCCGATGCCATGAGCCATCGCTTACTGTCCGCTTACTCTCCACGCTGACAACCTGAGAAAATTCCATCTCACCTGAGCCTCATTTATGTCAAGAAAATTACGTCTATCATCTTTTTGCAAGAGAATGTCATCTGTGCATGCGTTGTTTGACATAAAATATTACTAGATGGTTAAACGCACATAAGGAGGGCACTGTGAACTTGAGTTGTAAATGCCAAGAGACTGAGCTCACCCCATTCCCCTGGTTGATGGATGCGATGGGACGCCCTTCTACAATTTCCAAAGCAACAAAGTCATCCATGGCAGCTGGACCAGCATTGTAGAGCACCAAGGCAAATTCTGACTGGGTTCGCAGTTCCAACGATATGCCGCCGCCTGTCCTAGCGCTCAAACAAGGAAAGGCTACGAATGCGTCTGAGTCAATGAGGCTAATGGCTCGGTCATGCGTTGCCAGGAACTCCTCACTGCAGACTCCCCAAGTGACATCCAGCGAAGCTTCTGGAGATGATGAAGCCATTTCCATGACGTCAACATCGTTGAACATGACGTCTGCTATGCAACTGTGGAATTGCGTTTAATCAACATAAGCACTGCAGAAGGAATAACTGCTAGAAAACAGAATACTATAGATGCGGAGGCCAACACAAATATAAATTACCTTACGTGGTGGCCTTACCCTCGAAAGTTTTCCATGTGACCGAGGAAAATGTCATCAAAGTCTCCGAGGCCTCCAACGAAGATTCCCCACTTGACGTCCAACTGCATGAAATGTCCAGGCAGTGTAGTCTGGGTCTCGTGCAGTTGGTCCACCAATAGGATCACCTCAGTTCCCCGCCTTTCCAACGCTACCTTCTCAGAGACAAGTACTCTGAGTATACCTCGTACTGATGAAAGAGTCCACTGTACCTGATGCCATATCTGATCATCGAGCCGCAAACCTTTGGAACTGAACAGTGTGGCTTCACCAGCTCCCAGTTCAATGCGCACCTTGAGGGCTCCAGCTTCCAGGGCCAATAGACAATAGTCGTCTGGACCAGCTGCCAAAAACAAGATGGCATCCGAGCGACCCGTTCGAAACCGCAGGAACACTGACGTCTCATCTCGGGCGTCTTCCAGGGGCAAGGACACGTGACTGGCACCAAACAAGGAGGCTGCAATGATTCAGGAGACATTTTCGTCTCAAGTCAATGGTAAGATGAGTTCCTTCTGTTTAGACGCAGTGTTCACACGGTTGACCCCAAGACCCCTCACTCAAGTGTTGACCCAGTGTTGATCCAGTGTTGACCCCTTACTCAAAACAGAAAACAAATGAGTACTTTTTTCGTTCCCTCGTGTTTGTGGCATCCTCGAGGGACCAGGTTGCATGTTCCTGTAAGGGAACCTTTAGCCCAGATTACATATTGTTCCCATCATGCAAATGAGCAGAATTTCTTTTGGGGGAACCCCCCCCCCCCCCCCCCCCCCCCCCCCCCCCATCTCATTATTATAACTCAGTTGGACATCTCAGTCGTTGCGTGCTGCAAATATTTGGCAGTTAAGCAATTGTCTAAGTGAGGTGTCTCAAGTGTAGTAGCTCAGGTGTAAGCTATTCTGTAGCCTGAGAAAGTTTCATTGCCAATCAGACAGAAACTGCCCCATCAAAAAATTCAATAATGAATTAGGGATGAAACCAGCATTGTTTTTACCCTTGCACGGCGTAGTGCTCGCCTCGTCCATATTAGGCAGGATGTACGTTTGTGAGCACATCTTCTGATCATGAACATCAACAATAAGTTTCAGTCACAGCAATCCGGTCATCGAGCTCAACTACGAATGACCACGTTGGTAAACATCCAGATTGCAAGCTTATACTAAAGTCCAAGCTAAAGCGCACTGGGGTGTAAAAAAACATGGTGTATCATAAGCAGGGCCCGGGACTTTATGCAAACGCATATTTTTCTGTAGGCATCTCCGCGAGTACCCTGATGTTTTCCCACACATTGCCTTTGTGCCATTAAACACATATCAACCATGCACGGAGAGCACGAAAAAATTTGTTTCTTTATGCATATATTTGCATATCTTGTCGAATTCGTAAAAGTACATATAACAGCATATATCTGCATGTCTTTACATGTTTCTAACGCATATTTTTGCTCTGGTGTGCCTTCAAAGGTTCCTTGGTAGGTCGAGCTCTGACACACTCACTTTCCTAGGAGAGCTTGTGGACCTACACACATGATGTGTCACAGCCGCGTGAGTAACTCTGGTTTTAAACAGTCTGCAGGTGATGCAAATGCTGCTAGCACGTCACCACAATGCTTTCTTTAACTGCAGGTGATGCAAATGCTTCTGAGCTGCTACGCTCAATTGCACAATGGCAGGCGACATTACGACGCCACTCCAGTGTTCGGACGCACATCTTTCCCATTCACACTTTCTGGTTCATTTCACAAACGTTGGACATGTGCACAGAGAATACGGGGGAGTTTTCTTCTCTTGGTTCGTGCTGTATGTGTAAAGTGCAGCAATGATAATGGCTTCACGTCTGAGGCAGTTGGCAGCTGAGTTCAAAGGAACATTCAAGATGGATGGATCCGTCTTGTTTTGCCTGCATGTGAGAAAGCTGTAAACACTGAAAGACGTTTTTGCGTTCAGCAGCACTTGAGGACAGCGAAGCACCAAGAGGCCATGCAGTCAACAAAAGTCAGAAAGTCAGGTTAAACTCATGGACCAGAATGTACCTTCTACGTCCATATGTTCTGATTTTGCGATGGACTTTTGTAGGGCATTCTGTGCTGCGAATATTCCCCTTTGGAATCTGGAAAATGCTGAGCTTTCGGGTATGTCTTGACAAGTATTCAAATCCCTCACGAGTGGACAATATGAAAAGGATACCTGCATCATTGCTATCAGGCTACCCTACAAAACATCCTCGAGAATCTCAGGTCACGGAAAGTGTGGATATCCATAGACGAATCAACAGACGCTTTAGGATGCTACGTAGGTTCTGTTGTTGTCGGACGACTTGGGATGGACGCACGTGGAAAGAACTACCTACTGAAAGTCGAGGAGCTTCCGTAGGTCAAAAATTGGATGGTGGCACAGCTCTTCGTAGACTGTGTTCAGAACGATGTGGCTTAGCAGCTCTTGAAGCTAATTTCTTGGTCCTTCCTGTTTCCACCAGAAAGTTGGGGCAAACTTGACTTTTGTGGAGGCTTTAGACGTCGTCTAGGACAAAGGGCTCAAGATGCATCTGTTGTTAAAGCAAAGCTCGAAGCCGTGCTTGACAGAAATAAGGGGTTCAAACTGTTGCAGTTTGTGGGCGCCATTCTTGAAGGCAAAGAACGAGATTCCGAAGCTCTGTCTACATATGGTGCAGATGAACTAGGTCATTTCAAGTTCGCAAGGATAATGTCTTGCTTCGTAGAACGCTTATTTTCCTGATACAAGACGGTATTGTCCGACAACAGGATGTCTCAAATTTGAAAACTATTGGCCATACTAAAGCCATACTGTTGGCATCACGCTTCATGAAACAAGAATTGTTGCACATATTTGTTGTGAATTGTTGCGTGGTGTATGATTCAGCCACGTGCGATGGCACCGCTTTGGCGTGAGAAGATCGTGTATCGCAGGAAGCGCGTGTTCTCGCGTTTCGGGGATCATGCGATGTGCTCACTTGAGATAAATCAGGAGAGAGATTGAGATACTTGAGATTGAGATAGCACTTGAGATAAATCCTTTTCCCACTCCAGATAAATCCTTTTTGTGCTTGTGACTGGCTAATGTGAATTACAGTCACTAAACAGGGCTACAGAGTATCACATTCATTTTCCGCGCCAAAACCACTTCCGGTGTCCGCGATTGGGCTGATCGAGTCACGTGGTTTCTCCTTCCAAGAACGTGCCTTCCATGTTGGGTCCTCGCTATCCAGAGCAGGTTTCTTGGGTTGTGAGTAGGGTTGCCACCCGGCCGGTTATTTGCTTGCTCTGCTAGTTGCCGGCAGGAAGGTGATACTGGCAGCCTTTTGCCGGTATTGGTGGCTCAATACCTTTCATGGGCTTTTGCAGGGTTTTTCCTTCAACATTCTACTACAGCTTGAATAAATCTGGAGCACAGACCCAACTCCCCAGTCGTTATCATTGTTATTCATCAAGTCTTGCATTCAGAGGGGATAAGATCAGTGGTCGTGCAAAGCTGTTTGTGGTTGTGCCGAGCCAGCTAGAATACAGGCCATATATACCCCCATCATGAGATCTCCGCCTGCAAAGAAGGGTTTGTCTGTGTCGATGCATTTTTTTAAAGTAAGTGGCAGTCCAATACGATCCAGTGCAACATTCATGCCTGTTTATAGCAATTCTAACATCAGTGATCCAGACACACATAGGAACATATGTTCCCTCGTGTTATCTTGAGCGAGCATGCTCTCTCTCTCGCTGTGTTTCGGCGTCCTCCCCTGACCCGCTTTCCCTTTCCTTCCATTTCACCTCCTCTCCCTCAGCCGGTATTTTTCACAATGAAAGGTGACAACTCTAGAGCTGGCTCGACCGCTCGATGCGCGCTATTCACCGGTGGAGAAGGGGAAGATTAGCGTCCCATAGCTAGGCGACGCAGCCCCGCCGGACCCAACATGGCGGGCTCGCTCGCCAGAATGGCTAAGTGTCGCTACTCTCTTGTGTGGGCAGAAAAAATGGTCCCGCAGCCGACGCAGTGTCATGATTGGCTCTCCCGAGTTGTTGTAATTGGGAGACGTACTCTTCTTTTATTCTTCTTCTTCATGCGTTAATGGGGAATGAATAAAATAAAACAGAAATAGAAAAAAAAAAGGAAACGTAAGTCACAATGGTGCGAATGAATTCTACACACAGTAGGCAAGTTAGCTGCCCATGCTTTTGTAATTTGTCGGAGTATCTCTAAAAAAATAGCGTTTATATTGTATGAGCAGTATATAAAACAAGAGCAAGCGGAGTTTCAAATACAATGTTTTCTTTCCTGTAGAAAAATACAAACAATAGACAAACTTTTTCGTCTCATTCTTCCTTGCGTTCCCCCTCTCCACCATTCTTTTTAAGTGTTTTACATTTTTCGTGGTCTATATGCCTCCTATTCTCCCTATAGTGTCAAGGTCTTCCCATTATTTTACTGCAACTAGTCACTAAAAAAGCTACACCTCAGAGTATCGACACTGAGTTCCAAAAGCGAGCATGCGCCATCTTGTTTTTACAAACGCGATGCATCTAGGGTTGCCACCAGGCCGGTATTATACCGGCCTCGGTATTATACCGGCCTGGTTGCCGGTAGGAAGGTAATACCGGCAGCCTTTTGCCGGTATTTGTGGCTCAACACCTTTCATAGGGGTTTTTTACTGGTTTTCCTTTCAACATTGCACTACAGCTTGAATAAATCTGGAGCACAGACCCAACTCCGTAGTCACCAGTCGTTTTCTTAGTTATTCATTATTATTATCATTGTTGTCTTGAGCGAGTACGCTCGTTTTTTCCTTTCTCTCTCTCTGTATACTCTCCACCCCTCACCCACTTTCCCTTTCCCGCGAACATTTCCTCCTTTCTTTCTATTCCACCTCCTCTCCCTCAGCCGGTATTTTGCACTCCGAAAGGTGGCAACCCTAGATGCATCTGATATCTGATGCATCCTGGAATCCTGGACACGTCCTGGTCGCACGTCACAGCAAACGTCAAGGCACACGTGACCTTAAAGATGACGGCACTCGTGATCGGCGGCCAATCCCGCGAAACCGTTTGTAAACAATGTGGTTGTTGTTTCTGCTCGACGTTTTGGATGTCTTTCGACCACAGTAATTATTTTTATCCGATAGTCTCGCAGTAAAACGCGCAGTTTTGCCATGAGGTCTTGTACTGTGGACGACTTTCAAAGATATGTGATGACGACTGCGCGTTACGACTCAGTGAGCCGATGCAATGTACTTAAACTAAGGAGAAATGGGCTAACATATGTTGCGGAAGAAGCACCGCATATTGTTTACGCTGGCAAAATACGTTCATCTATTGGCTTTATGACGACGGAAAGATACCGGTAAGCGGCAGAACAACATGTAAACAGTCACATGACCTCAAAATGACGTCCGTTTTCTATGACGTGCGACCAGGACAAGATGGCAGTTTCGCCAAAAGCACCCGCTTGAAGGTATAGTTACAAGGCCACAGCGATGGCGGGTTTGTGTCACCCCTGTGACCCTGTGACCCACGCCTTGCCCACGCGCTATGGTGAACTAGTTTTGCACGTGTTATAGAACATTTTCCCGGATATGCGCTTGTGAGGGATTCCGAAAAAAAGAAAAAGGTCCCTGGTTGTGTGGGCGGAAAAAATGGTCCCGCAGGTGCCTGTTGTTGTGACATACACGCCATAGCACTTCAGAGGAGAGGAGCACTTCAGAGCCGTATATACGGCTATATACGGCTCTTGAGCACTTTATCGCGTGGTGCCATCTATCGTGCCCGGGAGAAATGTTCCCGGCACCTTCGTTGCATAGCCAAGAAACACGATTTGGTTATACTGAACCTAGATGAAAAGTGCACTGAATGCGTGACATGGGCCAGGGGAACACAGCAGACATCTATTGACTATGCACTTGGTTGTCCCCTCTGGGAGCAACCTCCATTCCACATCAAGGATATCAACGAAGAAAAGGAGGGGGGGGGGGGGATATGTTTATTGAGAAAAAAGAAAAAAAGAACAAGGAAAGGTTAGTCAGGCAGAGACCGACTTGCTATTCCTTTCATAAACAAGAACGAAAAAAGAAAGGGAAAAAAAGAAAGAAAATGAAAAAGGAAAGAAAACGAAAGAGAAAACGATAAAAAGGAAAGAGAACGAACAGAAGGACGAAAAGGGGGAGAGAGAACGAAAAAAAAAATAGAGAAAAGAAACACGGACATACACACAGACAGATACTCAAAATGGCCTTAGAGGCTGGGTCGAGAGACCGGTGGCACGGAGAAAGCTCAAGAGTGCAGTCATAACTTCCCCCTGATTGTGCAGGACCGGGACGAGCAGGGTGGCCAAAGTGACTTTAGGGTAGCCAAGCTGTCGCAAGTGGCGTTGGAGGACGAGTGTTTGTGAGAGGTACCGGTTACAGGATAGTGCTCGACGTCGGCTTCCACACACAAGTTGTGCAATTGGGAGTGTTCGTCTGGCGCATTTTATACAGGAGTGAGGGCGTCCGTGCAACATTCATTCGAAGACGGTGGAGGAGTGATTCTTCAGCTCCATTGCAGCGGCAGGCAATAGTAAAGTCCTGCAGGGGGTCAATGAGACGTACGAAATTATGATATGAGGTAGAGTCCGCTCGGAACTGCCGGGTACGGGCACAGCGCCACCGGCGAATGTGCAGGGAGCAGACAGAGATCGTTATTAGGCAGAGGGGTGGCAGGGAGAGCTCTGGTAGATGTTGAGTCTCGTACTATTGTGTCTGCGCGGGTGTTACCAAGAAGGCCTCCCAGGGGCGGATCCAGACCCAAGGTTTGGAAAGGGGGGGGCGGTTTCTTTGTCGGAGCGCGTAGGGGGGGGAGAGGGAAATCGAATGTATAAACTGACTGAACCCCCCCTCCCCCCTTTGGATCCGCCACTGACGTGTCCCGGGATCCATTGAAGCGTCACAGAATGGCCAGTTGCCGCAAGTTGTGTGAGAGCTTGTAGTACGAGCGTGTGGAGAGTGCTGGGGCGAAGCGCGAGCAGCAGATCCAGTGAAGCCTCGCTGTCAGTCAGAACAACCCACAAAAGGAGCATTGCTGCGACAGTGATCAACTACCGACAACTACCGCGACGGTTTGAAGCGCGGGCAAAAAGCGCACGAATCTGAAAGACACGTCAAGAAACTGATGAAAGCAAAAGCGACTGGTCCAGATGGGATCCTGAATGAATTCCTTAAAGCCCTTGGGCCGCTTACAAAACAGTCGAGAAAAATATTCAACAACATACTGCAAACGAAGGAATTCCCCGAAAGTTGGAAGAAAAGTGCCGTCAGACTAACCCACAAGGGCCACGGGAAAGCAATGGATGACCTAAACTCATACCGGCTAATCACATTGCAAAACAATACAGCAAAGCTCTTCGCCAGCATCATCAACGATCGTCTGAACAAAGCATACGAACGAGCACTCCCTAAGTGAAGCCCAGAATGGCTTCTAGCGAAACAGGCGAGGAAGTGATAATTTATTCATCATCACTCAACTTATGGAACTCACGCAGAAGACAGGAAACGATTTATACCTAGCGTTCCTCGACCTTGAAAAAGCCTACGACGCTGTACCACATGGAACACTTTGACAGAAACTACGGCACACTGGACTTGAAGAAAGAATGGTACAGTTGACACGGAACTTGTATTCGGACTGCTGCTGCACATACTAATTAGAAGAATATCAGTCAGGCGAAGTTAAGCAGATCGTAGGCCTAAAGCAGGGATGTCACCGACGCTATTTAACATATTCCTTAACGCAAGAATTAGAATTGAGGAGTCACAATACATACCCACGATATGAAAGGTCTACGGACGACAACGCCCTCGCTTTTGCCGACGATATCGTGTTCCTAGCAAGGACGCGCCTGTTGAACGAAGACGGCAGAAATGAAAGGAGAAAACACAATGGATGAAGATAGGAGGGAACGAGACTTTTTCCCTCCAAAATTTCGTACCAGCAGGAAGGAGGTCATATAACCCATACTCAGTTGGGAAATTCCTATGGAAAACTGTAGCCGTACCGGCTGCAACATATGCGGATGAAACCCTCTGCTACAGCACAACCACCATAAAGGCGCTTGAACGACAACAAAGAGAAATTGGAAAGTGGATCCTCAGAGGAAACATGGCCACCGTCTACACACCAAATGAGGGAGAGAGATTCGAGTACCGAGATGCGCGGTCAAAGACACGTTGTCTAGGAAGACTCATGCATCTAGCAGAAGGCAGGTATGCAAGAAGACTCTTTTGAGCACGTAAGGTACACTGGCATCAAAACAGAATGGATAAAACGTATTGACCGAATGGACTCCAAATACAGCAGAGGCACCCTCCGTCAGACGACGAAAAACTCAATCGAATGGAATCTGCATAAACGAAGAGATGAAAATTGAAAATGCAGACTGGAACCAGCGCACTACAAAGAAACAAAGCCTAGCTCTCCACAACAGCTACAAAAGTACACCGACCCCGTTCAACGCCGACAGAGGAGACCGACAAAGCGGCTTATTATTCCAGTCCAGGACTGGCGCACTCCTGACAAGACAAAGATTAGCCCCGCTATTCCGCCACAACGAGGCATCCCGTGCATCCTGTGCGGCGAGGAAGAAGAATGTCTTATTTAGATGCCCAGCCACCAGACCTGAGGGAGAAGACATCGCAACAGCTCTTGGCTTGACGACTCCACCAGATGACGGCAGCCCCAGAGACATCGTTGAGACCACAAAGCGACCCCTGACGAACTGAGACAGACAATAACACGAGTCTTCCGACACCTCCGTTACAGGGGCACCCGAACGCACTGGATAAAAAAAACAACCAATTGACCGCGTATATAGCAAGGACACCACCAGACACAAAGCGAGGAACGAACGCGAATGGAACAATACAAGCAAGAAGGAACTAACCCGGACTGAAGAGAAAAGGTGGCATTCGGAGACAACGGAGAAAAAAAGAAGGGCCATCTACTCCGAAAACAAGACAACTCCGGCACCCGAAACCTTCTACAACGGAGACAGAGCAAGTGGTCTCTTGTTTCAA
Organism: Ornithodoros turicata; assembly: GCF_037126465.1. Taxonomy (NCBI): domain Eukaryota; kingdom Metazoa; phylum Arthropoda; class Arachnida; order Ixodida; family Argasidae; genus Ornithodoros; species Ornithodoros turicata. The sequence goes on along the minus strand of NC_088203.1, from coordinate 107,792,177 downwards.
GCCGCACGGGCTCCCTCCTAAAACAGAAGCGACTCTGCGAACTATTTGGAAACGCAAACCCAGCATATACCTTATACATACACCGGAGAAGAAGAGGACATACAACACATCCTGCAGACTTGCCCGGCCCTACGCGAAGACTGAGTGCCTAATACACTAAAGACACCAGTCTCTATCGCCACCATGTTGGGCTTCGAGGCATCGCACATCTCCCAAGCCCAGATGAACGACACGAAGAAAGTCCTCCTCAAGTGGGAAAAGGCCTCCACGAGACGGCCGGCAGACCCCATCTCGAAACCGAAACCGGCCAACCCAAGCCAGATCCATCAAGTGGCAAGACGAACTCCTCGCTCCTCTTATGAGAGCTTGGAGGCGCGACTCCTTTTGTGGATGTCTGCCCTGCTGTAAAAGGGATTAGGCGAACCTGAACATTCTCCGAAAGTCAGAAATTAGAAACCGAAACTACACTCGACCCTTGTCCACCAAAAGAGCCAACTCCGAATCCCGCAACCAAGACAAGTGATGTTTTGGGAGCAGCAACAGCCGAGCCACTTAGAGCATGACTTAGAGCCAGCACGATCCCCCAGTGACTACGGTGTGCAGCGATACTAGTGACACCCCACGAACGGCCCAGCGGATGTGTTACCCTATTTATTTATTATTTTCTCAATTTTCTATACAATCTGTCTAGATCCTTGCTTGTGGTATCTGCTTTTGTTCGGATACCTGCCCTGTTTCAAAAGGGATTAAGCGAACCTGAACTGAGAACGAGTGCTCTTCGCGCAAGAGCACCCCGGACCCAAATCATTTTGCTTTCTTCTTTTTATTTTAGTGCCGGTGGATCCGGACAAAGAGGACAAGGATTCAAAGGGGACAAGGCACGCACAACCTAAACCTTTCGTTTGCAAGCATCTCATCAAGGCTGACGGCCTTGAGCTCACTCTGACAATCCCTCGGGACGCTCCGCTTGACAATACATGGATCATCGCGCTTCTCTCTCTCTCGCATGGGGTTAGTCGTCTTTGATGCTGAACTGGGACAAGATGGCGCTCGAGCTCTCCCTTGGACCTCAGTGGCTATACTTCGAAGCGAAGCTTATTTAGTAACTCTAGCTAAAAGGAATTAGTAAAAAGCGGGAGCAGTCAACATTACCTGGTCGCGGACGATGGAACTAAGGCTGAGTGAGGAACGGGCGGTGGCTCACTTGCAGGAAGATGAGGACAGGCAAAACGAACCTTCCCATGCGGGCGGAGGAATTCGTCATCTCTGACATTGCAATTAAAAATGTACCCACAGCCACCGGCCTGGATAACGTCCCAATATCGCTAATACGGGTTCTTGGACCATAAAAGTAAACGTGTTTTACAATGAAAAAATGGCTAGGAAGCAAGCGAGCTGGTGAAGATACTAGGGAACACGAAGGGACAGACACAACACGAAGTCAACAGTAAGCAAGGCCTGTGCTTTACCACTGGAGAGATACCGTCAGAGTATCGTAGAACGTGAAAAAACGACGTGCGATAACGATTCACAAGTAAAGAGAAAAACGGTTGAGCCTCAGAAGAAGTGCAGTCTCGTTTTTCGCCAATTAAACTGTTTAATGCTCTTAACCGTTTTCTCTTTAGTTATGATATATAAGGGTAAAGGGGAGAAGAACCGCTCGTCACTTCTGTAGTGATCAAAGCAAGGGTAATGGAAATAGCTCTATGGATAGGCTTCGTGGATGGCATATAACTCGGTGGACCATGACATCTTGTGGAACGAGTTGGGAATGGATGAAAACATATTAAGGGCAATCTATAAAGATAACGAGGTGGTAGTAAACTGGAAAGATAAGGATAGAGCACTCGTTTAAGAGAGATGGGCGAGAGTTGAAACAAAACATATGCGGATTATATTGTTATCACGGCTGAGAGCAGTTGGATGTAAACAACGAGATTTGGCCGAGGCAGACCAACAATTAGGGACGACACAGACAAGTAAGCCTCAAACGCCCAGAAGCCTCTTTTCCCTGAGTTGTTTGCAGTTGTTAGCAGTTGGATATCTGTTGCACAATCGGGGAGCCAACAAAAACTCGGAGTTGAGCAGGGAGAAATCGGTGCACATGATTTTTCACGTTTCAAAACAATCGACGGAGTCTCAAAATATAATACCTACGTGTCACTTGAAGGAACAAGAGGAAACACATATAGGAACTCAGCAGTTTTGACAAATAAGGCGTTGTGGGCGTACAACGGGTATGAGGTAGGTAACCCGGGGAAGGGGTATTGGTTCCAGGCTTGACATTTGGTAATCTGTCCAAACTCGGGCATCTTGCGAGCGAGAGTTGGAAGATTGTCATTGGGAGCGCACAATGAGGCGGTAAATGGTGATATCGGATGGTCCTCGTTTGAAGGGAGACAAGCAAAAAGTAAGATTAGATAGAAGCGAGGAATTTAGACGAATGGTTGTGGACCAAGAAAAGTACTATCATACATCCACCCAAATAACATAGATGCAAAATGGCGCTAGAGAAGCAAGAAGAAACTAGACAATGGGTAAGTAAGATGCAGGCGAAACCGTCACTCGGAATGTACAGGGAGCATAAAAATGCAATATGATCGGAGGGACTGTTGTGTTGTTATGTTGACTTGTTCCCCGGCACGGGGGTTTTATCGCTTTTAAAGTATGCTGTACCGAACAGCCCAATTTTTAACCAATATCGGAGGGAATTTTCCGCAATTCTAGAGGGAGCGCATTGCTGTTTCAGGCAAAAACAGTGACAAAATCCCGTGTGGCTAAATACTGCAAACGTATTTTTATTCGCGATGTATTGATTTTCGCCAATTTCGGACCGCTAAAAAATCTTGAAAACTTGTACTCGCGAACACAGCTTGACATTGATCCCGCGGAAGGGAACAGACCTGGAATCGCGAATAAAAATACGTTCGGAAATGACAGGAAGAAGAGACGTATTCAGGCTGCGCAAGGGGTCATGTCGGAAACAAGCACTGGGTTTTGACGACACAAAACACGCTAGAAATAGATAGCTAGAAATAGATACATGATTATTCAAACTATAATACAATTGAATCGTCCCAAAGGGTAAAGCCGCGTTCATCCATCCTGCTGTGTTGCAAGGAGCGGTTAGTTTGACTTTGAGAACTATCACGCAACTGATCTTCCCTCAATCCAGAGAGTCATAAATTTGCTTTGTTAGGGTCCGTCTAACTGGCCAACTAAATAAAACATCCGTTTCAATGTGTCTCCCTTCGTTCCGCAGATGAGCCCTAAATTTAGCACCATCCCACCCCTCGGAGAGACGCGTATTATTCTTTTTCGCAGCATATGGACAGAGAAGGAAGAATCTCTCGAGAGGAACGCTTCTTTCAGCCTCTCTGGATTAACCCATGGGACATTTTTCCTGCCTGCTTCGTGGCAGCCCTCAAAAGCCGCGGTTGTTTTCATATCGTCGCTAAACCGGTGCTGAGAAAGAAGAACACGAAACGTGCTCTCACCTGCTGCAGTCACGTGGTGCAATCGCAGCAGAAGGTGACAGCCCTCTCTACGAAACCCCATTTCTCCTGAAACTCATCACAAGCAGCACCTTCTTTTCGACGCAGAACTTTCACTGCAAATGCACGGGGCTTGCACTTGAAATGGCCGAACCAGCAATCCGTGTCCACGCATGTCACTGTCTGAAGGTATCGAGGAAAATGATCTTTGCCCAGATCGATCCATTCCAATCGGGACTTGCATCCCCACGGACTGCTCGTTGACGCTTCACGCCGGTACTTGATATCCATTTCGGGACCATCTAAATTTGGGTCGACGAAAAAGTCCGCGGATGCGGGTTCATCGCTGGAATAGCCTTGGATGTCTCTTGCAGACACACTTGGCGTCTTTTCCGTCGGTTTTTCGAATGACATATACCTTGCGTTGAATGCAGGGCCGAGTAGTTTCCTCAAAGCGTCAGATGATGCTGGAGGACAATCGCGGGCAACGACATCCAAACAGACCAACGCGACGACAACGCAACGCAACAGCATGGTGGCCGGCTGGGGAAGATATGGGCGAAAGGGGTGTCCAGTCTCGGGAGTGACGTTGATTGGCCACGTGGTTCTCGCTTTTGTCATTTCCAACTAATGAGGTCACAGGAGTGACCGGTTTTGTCACCCAGGGTACTTTTGTTGGAGTTGTCTCGTCGGGAAGCAGATGCCAGGGTAGTCGAAGGGCTTGTGTTGAGCGCTTACTTTCCATCATGAGTTGCAGGGAATGAACGTTCTTTGGAGACCTTCTGAAGCGCCACTTTACGCATTTATTCAAAATCGGTTGCGCACCATCACGAACACTCTCAAACTGTGCAGTCAAAATTCGATAAGTACTAATTAATACCAACAACTTTATTGTGAGATGATTAACGGGGAGTTACTCTCCCCCATAGCTGCTTGTGATTTAATTAGTAAGTTATTTCGAGGCAGTACAAATATCCTCGTTCATATTCGTTTCGTGGGCCACGTAATCCGCCAGTGTTATATTTTCTAACGCTCAAGTATTAAAAGACGAAGTTGCGGAAGGTGCGTTGCTTCTGGACTTCCGTCTTGAATGGCAGCACTTGCTCGAACCACTGTCGGTGGCCGATGGATTGACAGTCCGGCTCTAATGACACTTTCCAAAAACAAGGAAGAACTGGTGACGTCCCGGCTTGCAGTTCCACATCATGATCCAGCGACTGATTTTATAATGGTCGGAATATAGATGGGTTTTCCCTCACATTTCTCCCGAATATTCCGCTAGGAAGGTACGACTTTTGAAAACTACTCTCATTCCTTTTTTACAGTACCAGGAGAGTTCAAGTCCAGTGGATTTTGACTCCCCATTTTATAGTTTCAGAGTGCACTTTTTTGTGCCATCTCGTAATTAAATCTCGAAGCTCTTATGTTTACACAGGCGTATGTATGTTCGGTTCATCTTGTGGAAAGAGTGTTCTCTGTGACGGAACGGTAGAGCGGTTTTGGAAACATTTGACGTCAAATGTCGCCTGTAAGAAATATTCGGTTTCCCTTCCTAAATGAGGCAAACTGCATGAACGGTTAAACACGCATATATTATCTCGGGCAAACTTTAAATGGTAGACGCCCGCAAGCTTCGAAATAGTTCATACGGTATTAATAACCCTTTAATTTTTTTAAAGCGTTTTTTTGCTGAACACAATAAATGGACGGACGGGAGAGACGTTTCAGAGATTTCATAGCTCCAATCAATTGGATGCATACAATAACAAGTGGTAATTTTTCCGTGCGTAGAAAAACAAAGCTACCTTGGTGCGCTCCACCGACGATACAGGGGAACACCAGAAGCATCGCAAACAGGGCCTCGAGGGCCGCCATGGCACTAAGGGCCCCCGACGGTTCGCATCGTTGCCTCATCGGATGCCTCCTCCACCGTCAGCTTCCCGCTGCTGAGAGGTGGGCGCTGCGAGCGTCTCACGTGACTTGTCTCCCAATGGATGGGTAGATGAATAATGGCCTGAGCAGCGGCTCTGAGCCGTGGATGGATGGATAGCGGCTTTCTCTTTGCCGTGCCAGCGAGACTACAGCGCCATCTTTGGAAGTCATGTTCAACTTAAGAAACAAGGGAAAGGGTGCAGGCTAGCTGGTATAGATCCATGAAGAAGACCGAGAGACACGGACACAGAAGACGACACACGTAGGTTCTCAGACACATAAATAAATTTATTAGTTCTGAGAACCTACGTGTGTCGTCATTTGTGTCCGTGTCTCTCGGTCTTCTTCATGGATGTTCAACTTGCAAGAAGGGGTAGTAGAGGTAGAGGCAGGCTCCCCATAGAGCCCATAGTTTGAGATAATTCAGGCCACACTGGACATGCAACCAATGAAAATGAACTATGATGCCTACCTTTCGGCCAATCAGGAGTCTCTCAGTTTGGCTCGCGTTTCGGCCCGGTACTGGCTACCATCGGCTCAACTTTTACTGGTTTTCAGCCCGACGCTTGTTATTCCGTATTCCAGAACAACTAGGCAAATTTTTTGACAAAATACACATTTATTTGAAACATCGTACTGATTCAATAGTCTGACACAAATATTCACCGTGCCTACAGAGTCCAAATCGTTGCGTTCGTCGACCAAGTTCGAGCTCGAAAAACACACACACTCTACTCCCAGAAGTGAGCGATTTCACGGTGAGCCTTTCACCTTTCGTTAATTGCAGTGCGAAGGTTTCAACGAAGCGGGCAATGCTTGTCGCACGGACACCGAATCCTGTCTCCGTTGTGACTGCATTTGAAAATGCGACGGCGCTCACAAGTGTTCCTCAGGCGTCAGCTCACCACTGCATTCCAGTTCTGAACTCGAGAGACTGTTCGTACGTAGGATACTTGTGTCGGGAAACATCACAACACGCGCTGAGTCACTTTGACACACGAACATCTCTGGAACTTCGCCGAGACGCGAGACGCCGCTGCCACTTCTCTTCCTTCTGTTCTCGTAACTGCCCGCCAGACAGGCAGCCCGCGAAAGAATGCTCTTTTGAAACTTTGCCAACCAATAGCGGAGCGCGCAATGTCCTTCGGCCAATGGGTGTCAACTATGATGCCTGACGGAGTAATACCACGTGTTTATGATGTGCAAACATTTTTTTTTAGAGACGCGAACAGGGGGAGCTGTGGGGGCCTGGTAGAGGAGGTGTGCGCCGTGGGCATTTTTCTGACGGCGGCGTAGAGCACGTCGAACGATCGTCGGCGTCACGTCGATGCTGTCTTAGCCTGTGTTCTCTTCTCGGAGAGAGACGCACGAACACCTCACAGCGGGGCAGTGATTTTTCCAGGATTTTCTTCCAGGGGGGGTGTTGGAAATCAGTGTGTGTGTGGGGGGGGGCGGCATAATATGTGACGGTCTCGCATGACGTCCAACCACGTGACCATATCCTATGACGTCACGTATGATGTGACCCAGTGGCTTTTCCCGGGATTTCCGTTTTGGGGGAATAGGCCATTTACAAAAGTTCCAGGGAGCAGGGCGCGCCGGGAAATGCTGTGCAAAACGACACCGATTTGCTAGTGTCCGATCGTCGTCGGCGTTGTACTGGTGCATGCGCCGTCGCTGTCGTTTTGCACAGCATTTCCCGGCATGCCCTCCCAGGGTGCGCGCTGCTCCCTGGAACTTTTGCAAATGGCCTATCGGGATTTGAAGGAGTGGAACGGGGGGGGGGGGGGGTACAAGTGCGCTTTAGAAGACTTGCCCATTAACAACTGTGTTTCTGACTAAATGGAGCGACATTAAATTTTCAAACGGTAACGCTTTATTATGGTGAATATTGTTTTGCTGCTCTCAGAATATCACCTAGGTAGTTCAGGGTTGCGAGCATCTTCATTTCTGGTAAAAACATTCTGCGACGTTAAAGAAAAAGCAGACAAGTCACGAGAAACGCAAAAACAAAAAGAGAAAAAACGAAAACATGCACACATAACGCAGAGCAGTTCTCTTCATGTGAAGGTTTCCCTTTCATAGCCTCCTTGGTTTCCGGACCCATTTTTGAAAAGCTTTATCTATTAACTCGTGGTACTTGTCGGTGCTGCCATCAAGCGTCACCGATGTTCTTTGATGGATATCTTCACCAGAGCGTCAACATGCGGAGGAAGCAATTGCGAACGTTCTGAGCAGAGTATTCGATTCATAGAACCATTCATGAAATCAATAATTTAGTGCGAGAGCAAAACACTCGGCCTCGTTCCTGTATATCTGGCTCACAAGTACAGTTACCACACATTTAGCAACGTCATCCACCGAGTGCACCGTACTCTCGCACGATGATCCGGTGTACTGTTACTTTTTTACTCACAGCGTTCAAAACCAGTAGGCATCGTAAATATCAAGACTTGATTTGAATACTCGACAGGGCAGGCAGGTTGACACTCCCCTCAGGGGGGGGGGGTGTTAGGGGTGTGTGGAGGGGTGCTGGGAAAATCATTGCAGCGGGGGTATTTTCTCCATCATAAACACCGGGATGGTAGCAATGTTTATTATACCTTGCGCCAAACAAGTACATCAGCACTGGATAAGCGCGTATTATGAAAGAAAACCAGAACATACAAAGGGTGTCAAAGGAATATTAGAGGAGTACAAGAAGGTCGTCGTCCCTGAACTGGAGAAAACAACATAGCTAGACAATGAGAACGATGATATATCCCTTTCATGGTACCACACGTAACAGTTATAGCGAGTGCCGGACGTTCACAGGACGACGACTCCTCAAAGCTCTGTCCACTGATCCAGTGGCTTTCCTTTGAGAAACTATAGTAGATATATATATAAATATGCAAACGTAAGAAAACGACATGACACGATAACGTCACTGAGTAGCATTTTTGCAGAAGCTGTAGTTAGCATATGAAGCTTGTCCAGTTACTTTTTGAGGGCAGACAGAGCGACGTGAGAGGACTTTGGGCGATGGAGCTGACTGTTGGCCAGATAGATCGCTCTCCGACCCGGGTAAGGCGAAGGTCGCGTCATTTCTGCTTTCGGTAAGTACGTACTTCTTGTTTCGGCTCATTTGCATAGCGAAATTCAGCGAAGAATATCTCCCGTTCTGCTATCCCACTTTTGCGCGAAATCCTCTAATTAAAGAATTAATTAATGAATATTAGGTTCATGGTAATCTTGTAGCTACACATTTTCTTCGAGAGAATGGCCGCGAAACCGCAACTCCTGCGAACTCCTCGAAACTCTTGCGAAACTCCTCCGAAACTCCTCGAAACTCCTCCTGCGAAAACGGCATCTATTTTGCTCCGCTAGTTTTTTATATAAAAATTCCAGCAAGGAAAAAAAATCACCCTATATGTGGATAACGACCAGTGCTATGGTGTCGCTGGATGTCCGGCAAACAATCTGCAGGACAAGTTTCCCAAGAGTTGTGCCTCCAATGTCGACTATGAAACGAAACTGTGAAGAATAAACAGCATATCAGTGATGAAATTCATGCTGCTAAAGACACCACAAATGAACCCTGGGACATGCATCCGAACCTGCAAGAAAAGAAAACGAAAAGACAAGGTAGAGGAGAGGTTTTTTAATAAAAACGCAACAAAACGGGCACATTATTAGCCGGGCCCGTTTTTTTCCCCGGGATCAAACTCAAACATAGGCTGCGTTCCAATACCTCGCGCCCGCGAAGCCGCCTGACCCCAGCCAGCTGAGTAGACCCCTCTGCTTGTCACTATTGGAACAGGCTTGCCTCGTTGCTCACGCAAGAAATGCGTACGACGCAGCGCAGCAGGACTATGGCAGGACTCTAATGCGCTAAGTTTGTAGGACATCGTGCATAAACTGTCACCTTCACAACTAAACATGTGTTGCAACTCTCTATGCAGTTTTAAAAAACATACCACTATGTGCAACTTTACATTTAAAGCCAGTAGAAACAGCGGCCACGCTGGTACCGTCAACACGCGTCTCCATCCCGGCTGTCAGATGGTCAGGCGTATAACTAGACCATAGCTAGCCTCCTATATACTTATATAGGAGGCTATGACTAGACTGCATCGATGCGCACTAGGCGGTAGCCGACTGAATAGTGGACTTGCCGAGATTTGGAACATGGCCTACTACTATACTAGAGATCTGGACATGCGCAATGCTCCCAGCACCGGGGTAGTACTTCTGGCAATCGCCGCTTGGCTATGGGATTTGGCGCTAGCGCGCACTATTCGTTACCACGTGACTTATCGAAACCGCGGCGATGTATGGTAGGCTGTGTTGACAACGACGAAGCAGTATAAGCGAGATAATAGTGCGTGCTTAGCAACAGCCTGTGTATCCCTGCGTAGCAGACTAAAGGCGGTGGCAAGGGTGATTCCCTCTCCCCAATAATGCTATGTGGCGCTGGCAGCGGTCACTAACGTAACTAACCCGTGACCCGTCTCTCCCATAGCCACTGTATCTCTAGTAGCCTTCTAGCCACTGTATCTCTAGTATAGAGTAGGTCGTGATTTGGAACGAGACTTAACATGGCGGCACTTCCGGTTAGACCGCTAGGCAGTCGACTATGGCGGGCTATAAGTCGACTAACCGGGGTATTGGAACGCAGCCTTAGCCGCGCCGATTTTTCAACGTCGTCGGCGGCGGCAGCGGACGCCGACAGTTTTAGCCCGGCGGCGGCGATGTCGATACATCTGGCAGCGGCGTACACCTAGTCGTATCTCGTTCTTTCTTAGGCAAATTCTTAGGCTTTGTATGTATTTGTTCTTTCTATGTTTCTCCAGCCTCAGAACATGAGTTCTCTCATGCTCTCCCTGTTGCGCGGCCACTTCTAGGGTGGCGGCCGTTGTTGCCCTTGTTCCAAGTTCTAGCTGGCGAACCACAAATGGTCAGACGACGTGGATGCGTGTTATTACGATGGGAAGAGGGGTGTGTTATTACGATGTTGTGCTGCCTGGACGAATTCAGTAGCGCACTCGTCCAGCATAAGAATGATAGCACAATAGTTGCCCGCACTACCATTAGTTTTTAGTGCAATCGTTCTGGCTGTCTCACTTGCAGATGGAACCTTCCGGAATCGTTTGTGTAAACATTTCGGGATGGGTTTCACCCTCCGTCTATACCACAAAAAGCTCGTCCTGACACCTCAGAGAGAGTGAGGCCTCACCGAGGAATTTTGTCGGGATATGTCTCAAAACCACACGTACGGGACTCCGCCATCAAGTCGTACAGCAGTGAAATATGTTACTGTACAATGTACTTTGATTTAGCTACATGAGTTGGTTCGACGGAAGGGGAGGGATTGGTTCAAAATATCGTGGCTGTTCAAGATCTACCGGCGATGACGCGGTGGCAAAAACGCGCGAGCAGCAGGAGCTTTACATCCTTGTTGTTGCATCTTGAATGGGGTCAGTTCTCCTTCGCAATTAATACTATCAGGAAGCAACATCGTCGTTGTCCATAATTGTACATAATTGGCCGTATTGGGACATGCAGCCAGACCCACCAGATTCGACTTATAGCGTCCTCGATAAACTGCACTGGTGCGCACTGAGTTGCCCCGAACCCACAACGAGAAAATCGGCCGAGCGCCAGAGTGCAATCCCAAGAAGCATCGCGATTGCCGGAAGCACAGAGGAAGGCGGAAGCGGCAAGTAGCCAGATGTAGCCGTGCAAGTAGCAGCCACTGATCTCGATTGTAAAAGGCTGGATCGCGGATGGGGAGCGCGAGCGTGAGGAAACCGGCCGCCATCTTACTGTACCCACAACAGTCGCCGCAGCGATCATGGCAACTTCTTGCAATTACGGTCGTACCAACCGTACTGGCAAGGACACAGGGCCTAAATTTCTACAGGTGAGTAATTCTTTATCAAGGAATAAATAGGCGTCCATTCTGTATATTTAGTTGACCATTATGAAGTGTTTTTTTGTTCAAAACGAGCACTGGATGCAGGTTGTTTGATCGCTCTTCCGAGGTTCAATCGAGCACACTTGCATGTTACCTGGTGGCAAATACAGTTTGAGTGCATAATGTGCTTGAAAGAACATGTTATAGTACACTGGTAGTGTTGTCATCAATATATGTGCGAGCACTCGAGCGCTTTTTTGCATGCATTGCTAGCATGGTACACGGTGTTCTCTACGGAAGCGAGTGCACATTCATTTCTTTGAATTACCTTCGCGCACAAGTTCGGTATTACGTCGTAACTAGACCAATATTGTCACCTTTTTTCATGTATTGGTATTGTTTTGTGCCTTGGTTTGATTTGTGACACAGAATGCTACGTGACGGTGGTGTGGCGCGACTTGGATAACGCCTTGTGTCTCACCTGTACCGTCAGCTTGTTACGATAATAATAATTTGTAGCGTGCCGTGCTATTTGTAGCAGTTTTTAAGGCAAAAGTGGTGTCTCGTCAATACAGGTTTCGTCATGAGGGCTACCCAGTGAATAATCTGTGCAGAGTGATACGGCTGGGTGTACAGGTATGTATCACGTTCCTCATCCACTGGTTTCTACTTTACAGGAAGGAACCACCTCAGTGCACGCACTGTGGTTAGCCTCTCTCAAATTTGCACATTTTCATACATGTTGACATCAGAAACACACCTTAGGCTCCTTCACCCAGCAATATAATAATTATAATTATTTTTAGAAGAGTTCCCCATATTCTTTTTAGAATAGGTTTTAATATTTTCAATTTTTAGAAGATACAGGGATTGTAAGCCATGTTTTAAACTGATGTTTTAACATTTGTCCAATGCATTTATTAAACAACATTCATTTTTAACTGGCTGCACCCAAACCAATGTTCTGATGTATTATATTGCCTTTGTTGTCGATGCACCATAAAAATTGGAATAATCATCAATACAGGTTACTTCACAGCTGCCTCGACATACTCAAGAAATGGGTGCAGAACCTGCATAATGCCCACAAACTTTGACTACCACAGCACCTCCAGAAAGTAAAAGCATATGTGTCACATGGGATTTTTAAAGGCATTCACAGTATATAATACCTTGTGTGAACTGTTGTAGATCTAAGCAGCCTCTACAGTACACTCTCAGAAATTAAAACATGTCAGGGAACTGTGATAATCGTTTCAGTTAATAGGCATGCACATATATGCTATAAGAAGAAATTTATTTATTGAGGATGCATTTCTCTGGTACTGATGTTGTTTACATCTACCGTTGATCACATTAAATTTAAAATTCAGCATATATGAGAAAATATCAGGAGGGAAGTTGCTATTCTTTGCTCATTCCAACCTAAAATTGAGTGCTACAAATTTAGAGAGTGTACCTGTCCATTGTCATCCCTAAAATATATATTGTCATTGTAGGAAGGTCACAAAACAATAAATGTAGTCTTTTGCGACCTCCCTGCACGTTCATTGTATCCTGAAATGCATAAGTGCAAGAAATAAATGTTGAACTTGAAAAATGTATACTCTCTTTACTCATCATCAGTGATCTTCTTTACAAAAGCATATCGTGTTAGACTTTTTTGTTTACGCTTCACAGACAGGATATACGAGGTCCAAAATGACAAAAGCACAACTGTTTCAAGCTCCAAATCGTTCTGTTGCAATTTGCAGACAATACGTGTGTAGTGCAAGAGGGCCCCTGGACATCAAAGGGTAAGATGGGAGTCATTAATGAAAGTGGTTCCTATGAGAGACTTCGATGCTGAAGAAAATTGTGCAAACTGCGGAAAGTGCCATAGAAGATCTCCAGAAAGCGTGTCTGGTCTCACAACGGTGCCCCTTTTAGATGACGATGATACTGATTGGTGTTTCAGATGTGGAGCTGCATTTTTTGTAACGTGCTTCACATAACAAACATGACAAAGCCAGTGCTGGATGGACATTCAGTTTGGCACAACCGCGCCTGCAAATACGCAGAACAAATGAAGGAAGCAACAAACCAACATAGAAGGGCTGTACTTCAAAAAGAGATAAGTCCTGTGTCTCAAGCAGGTGTCACCACTTTCTAAGTAAGTTCATTGATTAAGCTTACATCACAACCTGACTAACTGTTCTAACGAGCGCGAACGAGTTGCGTGAAGTAATTATTTGAGCTGCTTGAGGGTGTGTCCATATGTGCGAGGCATGGCACCCATGTCGTTCACTAAAAGACTCTTTCTGCGGCGATGCTTGATATAAACCATACTAAACGCATACACGGCTAAAACAACGGCTGAGAGTCTATACAGAACGATATCTTTCTGTCATGCGAGTATATGAGTATATCTATTCCCGGACCGTTCGTGACGGAAAAATATTTGTCCAGAACGCAGCACAGGATATTATATACATGGTTGTTGTTAACCTCACATCGTTTCTGATTGAAATATTGGCTGGGAAACGTGCTGTAGTACAATTCCCAGCGCTGCACTGCAGTGACAGTCTAGTTTCGGAATGCAAAACATAACGTTATTAAGAATCGAAAAGCAGGGCACCTGCAAAACACTGTTAGGATACATCAGTATACTGGCACCTTACAAAATCGCGTGACGACAAACAATGATCAACGCTTGTAGCGCAATAAATACTCACAATCTCTGTTGCCTCCCATTGTTTCCAATGGGCACACACAGCGTTTTAGGGCCCACCAACATGGCGGCCCGAATGCGTACCTCTCTCCCACGAGCCCCTCTCCCATACGCGATCCAGCCTTTATACATAGAGATCAGTGGTAGCAGCAGTCATCGCTGACAGTCATCGTCAGCATGACATTCGATCGGTGCCGCTCGCCAGGTGCCTCTCGCTACGGGTCGCGCAGCCTACGAGCCACAACGAGCATAGATCTCTAGGTAGAGCATGCTAGTACCCATCAGATCCACCAGTGCAGTGCAGTTTCATGTTCGATAATGCCTCCGCCCAGGGCACCGCCAGTGTAGAGCGCCACGCACCACTGTGGTTTCGGGGCAATTCCGGAGCAAGTTTATCGAGGACGCTATTAGCCACGGCCCAAGGCACGAAAGCAAACTTGGACCCGCTCCCGCAGTGCTGTCTGTATACCCGCATTGGGATCCGCAGGGGAAAGTGAGCGGTATACACGCCCTCGGGGTGATGAAGATGACGATGCGAGCACGATAAACCCTAAATCAATGGATGCGTTCCTTCTGTTAGTTGTTGAACGTCCCCTCGTCCACTTCAACGCTGTTTCTATTTTAAAACAATGGAAATTCTGAGTGTTGGCTACGTGTCAAGGACAGCACATAGATTTATACGGCCAACGACATACGGCACAGCTGAGCTCGCGTGTGACAGAGAGGGATCACTTAGTTGGCCATTGGAGTGCGGGTAATGCGGGTATACCCGCACCCGCGTTCAACTCTAGTACATGCCAAGTGTGAAAAAATGCCAAAACGTGATGGCTGCTTGCAGTGCGTGTGGCGACCCACGGTGCCAAGCCGCTATCTTAGGCTTATCACTCGTTGTTGTAATCATTTGTAAGAAATTGGAGAAGAAGAGGATTGGAGATACTCCGTGATAGGCAAGACACGTAAACACCATCGCTCATGCTTGCCTATCATGGAGTTTGTCCGCTAGCAAGCCTTCATTTACGTCTGTTCTGTTTTGTTTTCGTGGACCGCGCATTTCAGTTTCCATTAAACGTTCGCTTCGTACAGGTCGTGGAATCATCCTTTTCCTAGGCTCAATTTTTGTTGCCGAAACCAGGGTAGAGACGTCTCCATTGGCCCTCGACGAAAAGGATTTTTCCACAGACACGGGACGCTTGAAGAGACAAGGCGCCGCTGTTTGCTCTCTTATTACTATACTGACGGACAACATCAGGAGAATGCTCAGTGAAACATCTCCATCCAGAGAAGACCTCGAACTGAAGCTTTCTTTGCTTATGGCTGAAGGAACAGCCCTGGCAGAGATGGACCGGGAAATTGGGGCTGTTGTAGAGGATGACGAGATCGACCACGAAGAACAGAGCTGTGAACAGTATCTGGAACTCATCACTCAGCTAAGTCCTGACCGTTATCTGTCTACGCCTGCCCCACCTTGCAATCCTAATAGCGATCCAATACGTTCCGAAACCCTATCGTCAGGTCTGCACGTGAACGTTCCGAAGCTCCCCAAACTTGAAACTGAACCCTTTACGGGATAGTTATCTTGTTAGCAATCACTCTGGGACCAGCTCGAATTTGGGATACGTAACAACACTTTCCGTCATCGCCAAGTTTCAATACCTCCGATCTCTCATCAAGGGCAAAGCGGAGCTCTCCATCAAAGGATTGACAACTATCAAACCGCAATCACCATCTCTCAACAACAGTTTGGAAACAGAGAGCTTCTCATCTCTGAACACATGTGTCATCGTCTGGAACTACCAACCATTCATTCCTCTAATGAGACTGCGCCAACTATATAACAGCTTAACCGTGAGGACGCGCAATCTGAAAAGGTTCATTGCCTACGGTATTGTAATCCTGACTGCTTTACTGCAAAAGCTCCTTCCCGACCACGAGCTGGAATCATCGTTGCGTCTTCCCCACCACTTGTAGCCCCAATGGGATTCAACTCATCTCATGTCACTCCTGGCTTTCCTACGGAAGGAAATGGAATGATAGACCGCAAGAAAGAAACTGCATCACAATACTGTTCTTTCCCTGAACTTTCTTCCCGTCAGTATCTGCCTTGGTAACCCGCACGAATCATCATATTCTCAAGTGCGTGCATTGTGGATCCACACAGCATTCCGTTCAAGACTGCAAGACCTCACTGACCTCCGAAGAAAAGCTCTCAAAGTTGCGAGGCAGGGTGTTGTTTTAAATGCGGGAAACCACTCCATAAGCCAAGGAATGCAGGTCTGCGGTGATTTTGTACCCACTGCAACGGCCGACATCCCACGTCCCTGTGTTGTAAGCACGTAGACGAAACTCATCCGTCATCCGTGCTCGTCAGAGTCATTTCACTGCAGTCAACGTCTCTGCTGTTGATGCTGTTGAACCATCCTCCCAATACCTGCTGGATGCAGATGCAGTAAAGGGCTCAGCGTGAAACAGCGCAGAGATATAACGTGGGTGAGCGGTTCGGAATTGTAAAATAGTTCAACTTGAAGAACACCCATGAGGACGTCTTCGTTCATCAGACGGCCATCACTCACAACAACCCACAAAGATCCTTTGATAGATCCAATGATGTTGCCCTTCGAGTCACTTTCTGCACTACAGTAGCGGAGCCCCATGTGACATACCATCCGACCGCTCCGATCTTGGAGAAAACACACAGGGAGAAGACATCTCTCCCATTTTCTCGTCCTTCGATCAGCCTCACATGGCTTCTCCATCACGTGACCCTCCCCGGACGCCGGTGTCGTTGCTAGGAGTTGGTGCACTCTCCAGAGCATAACGTCATTGCAGTTTGTGGGCTTAGGATTACGCCACTCGCTCGTTGCGTCATCGAAATTGTGGAGGCTCAAGAGATGTTAAAAAATGAACACAAATGCGCAGCGTTCGTAAACAGGGTTGAAATTTCGCGTATAGAATCCTTTAGAGCCTTCTTTTCGCTGTTTTCTGAGTCCGAAATGACACTTTAAAGAGGCAAGAAATGACGAGAAAAGTTGCTCAGAAAGGAAGTGGGCCACTTTGCATTTCATGGTTTGCACAAACGTTCTAGCTGCAACCCTCGTCCGATTTCCACGCACCTCTCCGTCGCGGACGAGCAGCCAGGACACGACGGCGTTATTGGAGCATGCAAGGTGGCGCTCTCAGGCGTCCCCATTTACACATACTCCATAAACTGAAGCTATAATCACATCCCCAATTGGGCATTACGCATCCTCATCGCGGAGTGACTGAGATGACGGGCACCATCTGTGTGTTTCCATTACACGTTCGCTTCGTACATGTCGTGGAACCATCCTTTGCCATAAAAAGCTTAATTAAAGGCCCCAGAGCTGCGTAAACGATGCCTATCATTTGCTATCAGTTGTTGCCTAGGAAATACACGCCGCTCATAGCCACAGTTGATTCGCGGCGCTAACGCGGAATCCATTCCAACTGACCCATCTGGTTCCATTTTGTTGTACCACAAAATTTGAACTACTTCCTGTATATCTTGGATGTTGATCATGCAGATTAGACGTGGCACTTTGTGTATTACACCTACGCGCTCCGTAACGAGTATCCAAATCAGTCTGTCAATGATTTGTGCGCTTACTGTAAAGTGAACAGCAAATCTGTAGATTGTATCTTGGACGCTTCAGGTACGTAACAGCTCCGCTGCATATTGAGCATTTTTTCAGTAATCCAATTTGAAAGATTGCTGCGCCAAGCAAAACTTGCGGACTCGAAACGCGCCAGCCCTGAGGCGACTCGCGCGCCTTCTATTGCGAGATTGTGGCGCCTACGTTTAATCCGAAATAAAATGTTTTTCTTCCTACTCCACGCCTTCATTTTTCCTGGTCAACAACAACAACTTTATTACGAGATGACGAATGTGATCGTCAAGGGCGATACTCTATACCTCATTAGTGGTGGTCATGCGGGGAATGAAATAAGTATCCAGCAGAGCGTTTGTATGAGAGTACGGTTCGGGAAAGTGTGGGCAATGGAGAAGAATATTCTGGTCTGCTGGTGAATATTTGCACTTTGCTTCTCATTATATCTGGTCAGTTCGTAGTGATACCCTCGAACCGCTGCACTCCGTGTCATTTGGATCTAAAACTGTGCGCGCACAACAAAGCATCGAAATTGCTTCAAAACAAATATCGTTGGCTGTTTTTGAAATTGTTCAAGTGCAAAGCAAACGTTGTTTCCGGGTACTCACAGTGAGAACAAATGTGATTTCATTCAACGTTCGCAGATGTGTTTATCGGTGTAGACATGAGCGGCAAAACACCTCCACGGATTAAGGCCATATTTCAGCTATGGCCTTTTCTTCACCCTCTGGAAGACTATACCTCAAATTCACTAATTAACTCTTTACGTAAGGAATTTCGTGCCAAGAAGAGATTGTAATTTTAAAGAGTCATACTCTCTTCGAGAGGACGTCCGCCTGGCCGCCGTACAACTCAACATCTATGCTGCTCTCGTAGCTGTTTAAAAAGGAAAAAAATCTCCCCATTGAGAAGAAAAACGGCTGTAGAAACAAGGTTTATTCGACATCTAGTGGTTGGTTTGTAAAAACATCATTTTGAGCCGTGGAACAAATCACCGAAGAACATCGCTCATAATGCTTTTTGTTGATGATGATAAACAATCTGATGGTAGTGGTCTCGAGACAAAATCCAAACACGGTTTTCTACGTGTGTCCTCTTTTCGCTCTATTTTTCGTTTACTTTTAAATATAAATATGCATATATAAATATAAATATAAAGTGCGAAATATAAATAAATAAATAATAAATAAATAGTGACGTCGGTGGTTATTTGCTGATGCCGAAGCGCAGACTCTTGTTAGTAACGCGAACTTGCCGGAGGTTCCTGGACTGCGCCAGGAGCCGAAGAAATTCCATCAGTTCGGCTGCTGTGTAGCGGCTTTCCCGACGGCGCTCTGGAAAAAAAAGAAAAGAAAAAAAGAAAGGAAACGTCAATCATGTGAATATATCGATTCTGTCTCATGGTAAAGAATTGCTCCCTGGTGCTCACCCTGAAATCGGACAAATGAACCCATGAAGTGTGTCCATGACCATTATGCATGCCCGTAAGTTCACAAATAGCAGAACTGGTCACCCAAGTTATATTGGAGAAGGAAAAAGAAAGGCGTCAACCAGTAGAGGCGTTACCACTATTACAAACGGGGAAGGAATCCTTCGTTTGAGAACGACAGCTCCTCAGACAAGGTGGTACATCTCACAGCATGAATTAAGCGTTTTCTAAATAATCGCCTAAACATTTCTAATTCTAAATAATTCTAAAGTACAGCAGGAAGGCAAACAGGTCCTCTGACACGAAGTAGAAGACACGATGGTGGCAGAGGTTTACCGCATACATCTCGTACAGCAGGAACCCTTCGGACAGGACATCGCTAGGCTGCGTTTATCGAGAAGTACTTTATCTTGACGAAGACAACCTTCTACTGTTCGGTGGGCGATTACAGTTCAACGAGGGAGCAAAACATTGAAGTTTGTGACGACCCCCCTTGGGAGTCACAACCCACAGTTTGGGAACCACTGGTTAGCCCATGTGTGAGATGCTTACTGAATTTTTAGAGGCACTCAGGCCGTAAAGAAAATGGTCTGGTGCTGCGTGACCTGTAGGCGAGCAGCTGCAAGCTGTAAGCGAGCAGCTGCAACTGTCACTCCATTGCCAGCTGATAGGTTGACAAGGACTAAACCCTTCGACGTCACGGGTCCACTGTACCACAGGAAGGAGAACAGCACCAAGAAATGCTACGTTGCGCTCTTCACGTGTGCTGTCACTAGGGCGGTTCATCTGGAACTCGTGACAACGAGTGCATTTCTCACTGCTTGCTTTTAAACGTTTCGTAGATAAAAGAGAAGTTAGTGGTACAATTTATTCCGACTTTTAAGCGGGCGTCGAAGCTCAGGACTTAAGGCACATGTTCTAAGTTATCAAGAGCCACGTCGTACAGCCCTACTTCGCAAGCCACCAGGGTCAAGTTCAAGTTTATTGTCAAAAAGCCCCTTTGGCTTATGGAAAAGACTGCCTTATACGAAGGGGACTGTGGCAGCTTAAACTCGTCAACCGTCCTACTGGCAGTGGAAGCAGTAATCAGTTCTCGTCTCCTGACGTTTGTACTCGGAGTCTCTGACACGAGTCTTTGACACCGGCGCATTTCTTTGTTGGGCAGAAGCTGACGTCTCTTTCTCCTCATTGGATCACAGCGATCGAGTATCGCACAGGATCTTCGGCGACGCTGGAGGTACAACACCTGAGGGAAGACGGTTGTCCTCGGCATATGTGGGAAATGGGACAGGAGATGGCAACGTGCAAGGTTTCCCTGCTCGATGCAGGGGAAGTTAGACGGGCCGTTACAGGTTATGACTGGGTCATTCCCGGGGGATTTTATTGTACAGCATATATGGGAATGAAAAACGATCATATTCGTTGGGGCAATAAAAGGCGACTTGAGCAACGTGCCGCCAATCTCAGACAGCTCCAAGCCCAACATTACCCCCCAATAAAAGCGACAGTCCCATCAGGATCCTGGAGTACTCGTTGCTAACATCTAGAGCGCTCTCATAGTTTCACTCTAAAAATTGTCGGTATTTGCGACTCAAATTTGTTGATTTATAAAAATGGTTTCAGTCAGAAAGGTGTAGAGATCTGAAATCCCCCAAAGCAGAATCCGTAGCGTCCTTTTGTGCTGGAGAAAGAAAGGGACAGAACCGAGGCAAAACGGGATGGAAGGAAAATGAGAGCGCTATATAATGTCGGATCCAAAATTAGTGGAGCACTAACGAACGAGTACTATGGTAGGTCGTGACAATGAACACACCGTGCATGCCAATCTGAGGAAAAAGCCAAGAAAATAACCAGCTCGGACATGGCGTTCTAATTTTAGTTGAACACAGAGCACAAGATCAACAGCACTTTAGCTACTGTCCCCTTCTTATCACCGCGCGGAGCCGAGTTGCATTCTTTGGAGCAGAACATTTGCAAAGAAGATCCTTTTTGAGAACGGCGTCAAGCAACAGTGATTTACGTTCCCGCCCCGTATGTACGTATACGGCCAACTTGTCTCATTTTAGACGTAATTTTCAATTTTAATTTTCGGAGGAGATAAATGAGGCTTTACGAGACCGATCCTGCGATACGCGTTACTTCACAGGCCGCCCCAAATTTGTAAAAGACAGCAAAAAGAGTTTGACTCACCAATTTGCTCACGGAAGTCACTTCTTCGGTTAACGTCCAGCAAGGCGGAATCTGCAATGATACAGAAATCACATATAGAGCTCGCTTTGCATTTGTTCTTGTCACCTATACTTTGCTGGTGATTTTGTTAGGGCCATTTTTTCACTATCATCGGAGTCCATCCTGTGCGTGGCAACCTCTCTCGTTAAACGGAGGTTAAAAATGCCGGGAATAGTCACGTTTTTGCGCTAAAAAAGCACATCCACATGCGCGACAATTTATGCGCAAAATAACGTTTCGGAATCCGTACAGACTCCATCATCAGAAACCTTTTTGTGATTATGGAATCTGTATGGCTTCCTAAACGTCATTTTGAATTGTCTTAGCTGTTGTGCATGTCGGTGTGCCTTTTTACCACGTG
This sequence comes from Ornithodoros turicata, assembly GCF_037126465.1. Lineage (NCBI taxonomy): Eukaryota > Metazoa > Arthropoda > Arachnida > Ixodida > Argasidae > Ornithodoros > Ornithodoros turicata. Next base: position 107,770,497 of record NC_088203.1, on the reverse strand, counting down.
GGCATAAATAAAGGTTCCAAGATAGTCGCCCATTAAAAAGGCAGGAAATGAGTACATTAATTCCGCGGGAGGGAAGCCGAAAAAAGCAATCTCCGGGCGTTCGTTTAATTTAATTTATCATGTACGAAAGAGGCGGTTGTTTTGTCAGCGGCACATGATTTCCATTTTACAAAAGTAATTAATCCGAGGGCTGTTTAAAATCAATATATGCGACCACCATGGAGAAAACAACGTCGAGGACGAGCTTTTTCAATATGGCCCCACCTTTGGGGGACTCGTTTTCTGTAGGACATTCTCCGAAGAAATGGTATACACATTCCCATTATAAGCATTGCAATATCACGGAGGAAGGAGATTGAAAATGTTTATTATATCCTTCGTTTGTGTTTAGTTTCTTTTTTTTTTATACGTATCATATGCACTCAAAATTTTTTCTGCCTTAGCGTTTGTTCCGCTGACTTGACGAATATAAAAAGCAAAAAATATATGGCTGAAAGTGTATAGCTAAAAAGGCAGCTGGCAAGTACAGCGAGACACGTAATTGTATCACTCGATCTTTGTGACAACGAGCCCCGTAGGAACAGGCTTTCAGACATAATTCCGATGTAATACCCCGAAATATCGTTTTCTACGTGATATAACGCGAGACCTAACAACCCTATGTTTTCGTGCCGGGGATAATTCCATCTTCCTTTCGATTGTCTGCCGAGTAATTTCTTATCTGTACGGAATAAATGAGCCTTTCTTCCTTGGCTCTGTTTGCTTAGCGGGCGCGAGACGACAAGATTATTGGATCTCAGAATATAATGTGCGCACACATGGTCAACCTCATCTCGATGGGTACGTCAAGCGGAAATTAAAACGTCTCCACCCTTAAAAGGTGATTTCGAACAAAAAAAAAAAAAAAAAAAAGAAGAAAATATCATTGAACAAGCAGTACACATACACGACTAAACTGGTATAAACGGCGACAGTTCCTCCAGTTTAGAAGGGGTAGATTCTCCTATCTTGATGATGATGATGATGATAGCAGGAAAAAAAAAGGAGATGTGAACCCGCTCACTGCGGGACGAGCTACTCCACGTCTATAGTAAAGCAAAAAGAGAGAGAAAAGACGAGAGCTCTGCTTGAGTGAGCGCTGTGCACCCTGACGATGAATCGCAGGCAATTCGCTCAGCATTTTCACGACGGTCCAGGGATCTCTGAGGTTGCGAACGTGCGGTTCGTACATTCGAGAAAAGTATGTTCCGAATCTTCACGCACACCTTGGAACTGAAATGCGTTGGCCAATCGGACATTGAGTCCAAGTCTGTGAGCGGCCGGGACATCCGCGAAGGGATTTGGTAACGCAACGTCGTCTCTGCGGAATTGAATCACTGACGCTGGATAACGCACAACATACGTTTCACATCTTCACAGGTGAAATATATCTTTTGCGTGGGGCCTCTATGTCAGCAGCATGGCCGAGCGGGTTAAGGCCCCTTTTTGGTCGTGACTGGGAGGTGCTGGGTTCGAATCCTACCACCGGCTGTGCTGCCTCAGGTTTTTCCTGAGTTTTCCAAAGGCTTTCCAGACCAATGTCGGCACAGTTCCCCCTGAAGTCGTCCTAGGATGCATACTAACCCCCACATCTTCCTGCTGTCCTCTCTCCATCTGTCCACATCTGTACGCCGCTCATAGCCACAGTTGCTTCGTGGCGCTAAGAAGGAATCAAAAAAAGCAACGCCGACGTGATCGGGGATCCACTGGAGCTCGATTGTGTGACCTTTTGCGACAGCGGCATTATACGATAAGATGATGTCGTACACTATGACCACAAGGCTACTGGAGGCCACATGTGAGCGTAGTGCTTGAAGGCCGCTCTTAGAATAAGAAAAGATTGACCAATCACCAGTTGTTGCTTGGTCGGCATTGAGAACAGCTCTGCAGCCGTAGAAGATGTCCGCTGCGATAAGCGCACCGCATGGCGGACACTGGAGCCCAGGATGACGAACGCGCAAGAAGATCCTGTGGAGGATGCATCCGTGAAAATCATCGTCCTTTGTGCAATCCCGTATTCGTTATACCGGGTATATCCACGGTATAACATCAGGCTGGCGAAGGATCCATGGGGGCACCTTGGGAATTTCATGAAGCAACGGGATTACGAGCCTATGTATGCCAGAGTTAGTGTGACGGAGGATAGCTCTGGCAAGCGGGTGACGTCGATGACGGGCTACAAGACGAGTGTAACATTTCCGCCTCGGCTAAGGCTGTTATGTTGGACGTTACGAGTAAAACGTACGTACACAATCTTCTCCCGGGAGACATCCATCTTCGATCTGTGTACTACGTTGTCAATGACACTTTGTAATCTGACTTGCAACGCTGGCCATTACAGGCCAACCAACCAAATACAGATGTCATCCGCGTACATACTGACGCCACGAAGGAGAATGCCAGGTAAGTCGGACTCCAGCAGCAAGGCTGTGATGACTGCTTGCGCTACCGCTAGTCCGCATACATACCAGCCTGCCCGTTATAGTATGCGACTGCGAATTCCCTTATGTGACATCAATACAGGGTTGAAAAAAGTCCTCTCCAGTAGGCTTTTTTTTGATAAAACCCGGACATTTTTGGAGAATATATACGAGGCTAGAGACGTGACACAGAGTAAAAACAAATGTTCTTGATTTCGGGTGACCTCTCATAGTTTCTGTTTACGGAACTGCATGTCCCATCATTGTATCAGTTTCTATTGTTTTCTGAAAAGTAGAGTTCCATGCATGCGTGGTTGAATTGTGTGGATCCTACACGCCTGGATTAGCCGTCGTGTTTCGGCACACTTCAGTTACAGTGCCTCTCTCCCTGAATGGGATCAAGTAGAAGAAAGCGGGAAAAAGTTTCATCTCAAAAGTTATAAGTTAAAAAAATGTAGTTAAAAAGTTACAAAGTTAATATAGTTAAGAGCTAATGTTGCGCGTACCTGAACTTTTGCAAGCAGCCAACACTACAAGAAAATAAACGGAGTTTCCCGTGTGACGTTGAGTTCAGATTGTCCCTTTCAGATCACTTCTGGAGAAAATCTAAAAAATCCGGATAAAATTGTGTGGATAACATAAAAAAAATCCACTGGATCAAATCCATGTGGATTAAATCCAAACAACCCTGCATGAATATGACTGACAGTGTCATATGCCCTTCTGATATCCAGAAGTACTGCCACTGTCAGCAGTCCGCATGCCTTCTGCTCTTCGATATCGGATACCAAGTCCAGGATACAGTCCATGGTATTTCGGGCCCTTCTGAACCCTGCCATGACTGGAGGGAGGAGATTTCTTGTTTCCAAAAACCACTGCAGCCGGTTTAAAACAAGGCGTTCAACAATTTTGCACAAACAGTTGGTAAGACTTAATAAATTGAACGAGGGGATGTCCAGGGCTTCAGAACGGAGACAACCACGGACACTTTCCACGAAAAGAAGACCACACCGTCGGTCCAGGACCTGTTAATGAGGTTCTGAATAGCCCGGTAGGATATGCCGTCCACGCCTGGTGCTGAGAGATGCTATAGAGGGCCGAACGCAGTTCTTGTAGCGTGAGGTCTACGTCCATAGTTTCATCTTCGGTCGGGACATTAAGATCTATGGCTCGGGAAGTCAGGTCAGCGTCTCGTATTGTCCACAACTCTGTGTACCAGTTTAACTCCCTTCTCAAACTGAACTGGAAGCCCATCGTCAATCGCTTTTCTGGATTTATATTTCGCGCTACCGAAAAACGTTTTTTTTTTACCAACTGGGAATTTCTATTCATATTGAAGGAATACGTTAGTTAGAAGTCCAGCTCGATTGCCTCATACTAATTTCTTGAATAAAAAATTCTCCTTCCTGTATAGATAGCATAAACGGATATCAAGTGCGTTTCACAGAGAACTCGTATGACTCGTCAGTGGCCAAGCGGTGGCGTTGTGTGGCTGATACTTTTGGGACATCACATGCTCTCATGAGGAAGTTATTCCTACGAGAGTTGTTCCGTAGAACCGATATTATCCCCTTCCACCGAATGGCCGGCGACGCCACGTCACCGAAAGCAATTTAAAACTCATAATTTCGAAACTATTTAGGATATCGCATTGGGTGTAATAATTGGGGAATATGTTGCGCAATTCAGGTGAGGCGTCAAACTATTCATTTGGGCCCTACACATGTAGGACGTTTTGTTTTATCCATTACAGATTTTTTAAAATAAAAAAAAGCTACAAGAGCCAGTCTTTTCGAAGAGAGTGTGTAACGATTAAATGACTAATTACCATTAATTAACTCTTTAATTAGATAATTTGGGAGAAAAGCGAGACAGACACAAGTATGATGATGAATGGGGACCAGAGTTGTGGCGTAAAGGCTCCCGTAAATGAAGACATAAAGGAGACCCGTGTCTTGCGTATTCTCGTTCACAGCCATTCTAATCCGGAAAAATCCTATTCTAATATTACCAGTTTTTTCCGAAGGTCTCGAGAAGTCCATTACAGGTTAGTATCTTTTCTGAAATTAAATTATCCGCACTCTGATTCCTGTTTCGGATTCAGAGAGCAGCTTTCAACGGAACTTATCCCAGAAAGAGTATATTATTTCGGATTTCGAGAACAAGCTCATCACGCTAGGGATCTTCATCGACTAGACTAAAGCACTAAATCGTGAAGGGCTTCTTATGACAGTATGGTATTCGAGGTATCCCGCTAAAATTGATGCGCACTCAGACTGCTCATTTGCCAAAAGAAAATGGTTCGTCACGTCTCTTTCTTACACTCCACTCTTTCGGAAATTTAACATAATACCTGTATTACCGTTTGACGATTATTTACGGTGCGTCAATTAAACAAAACAGCTCCATTTCGCTCAATTTAGCTAAACTCACAGCCAAGCCGATCTCATATTCTTTACGTAGGAACCAACTAAATATGGTTTACAGCTGCTATCACAGAATCTACAACTCATTAATACACATTCACAAAATAACGGTACTATTCATACCGGTCAATAAGATCATTCTACGAATGACTAAGATCTGTATGTATTTCATTGTGTTTATTACCGTTTCGTTACTTTATACTATTATATGAAAATCAATTAGTTGAATGTTATATTAGTGCACGTTATTGCTTGGTATTAACTCGAGTGTGATGAAATATTGATTTGACGTCTCATTGTAATTGTATTATAAAACAGAGCCTAATCTTTTGCTGCATGGGAAGTTGTGAAGGTACGGTTTCGTAGCTTGTTGCCTGTACCTCGTGCAAAAAAATTGGTAAATAAACCTTATTATTATTTGAAAAATAAGCGCGTGCCGTGAAATATTCATCCTCGAAAGCAAATGAGCCGGTATATATAATAACGGCAAACGGCATCTATGCTAGGAAAATCTGCAAAGGATAAAAAAAGAATGCCACGTATATATGAAGTTTGCCTTTGAAAATTACACAGGAGAGCAAATAGAGAACAGACAGCTTTCAAATTCCTCGCGAAAGGCAGAATATCTTGGAACCGGGTCCCAATTCACAAACCAATATGCCTGCAGCCCATTGGGAAATATAGGCTGCACGGATATGACCTGCTCATAAATTTCCCTTAATGAGACACATCTAATGAACCTGTCAATTACCGTCGTAAACCTATATCTAGGCCTGAAGAAGACTGCTGCGTTGTGCGGCATTGATGGACCTCTGTGCGCGCCATAATGTTTATATCGAGTAAAATATATGTAACAAGAAGCAGGAGGAAAATTTTCACAAACCGGATTCTAGTGTCTCTGGCAAAAGACGGGCAATTTATATCAATCGCGTTGCGGGAAAAGCGACCTCTGTGCGCGCTATAACGTTCATATCCAGTAAAGTAACAACTACTTAACTACTTGTAGCATTATGATCAACTCCGTGGGAGGAAAATTTTTATTAACATCTAAAATTTAAAATTTTCATCCGCACCTGATGTGGCGAATTTCCCCATTCATCGCCGTAATTTATCTGTTGTCGGCTCCCAAATGCACCTTTATTCATTTTATCTTAGCAGACCTCTATCTTCATTCTGTGTTAATTGGAAGGCGCTTGCAAAGGTAGATCTTCTTCGTCCTATATGCTGTCATCGTCCGGATTGGGGAAATAAGGAGAGAACAGTGGCGGTGTAGTGGGCCCTGAATGAGCTTGATGGCGACCCTCCCGCATTTTTCCCATCAAATTTCGTGGCCTCTGAAGCGTTGCAGTTCGGGAAACCACTTTCAACAAATGCAATGGATGAATGCAATGCGCATAGTACTTTTTGTCCCTGCCAGTGACATGCACCTTATCGGTTCTTGCACTGGTCTAGATCAGTGGCATTCGACTCACAGGTAGCCCCACCCGCAGTGGCTTTCGGTCTTTTCATGACGGCGACAGTGCTTGGTTTGTCAGTTGGAGTCACCTCCACGGTAGCTCGCCCTGAATGCCTCCTGCAACAGCTGCTGTTGTTAGGTGAAACACCGGCGGGAGCTGTGAGATCCAGATGCCTTCAGCAGACAACCGTGGTCTCCATTCTGGCTGACTGTCTCTTCATGTAGACTGACGTGTCGTCCGCCGGATTTTCACCAAGAGAACACAACTGCTCAAGATCTTGCAAAGAAGGCCACGCGTGCATACGACATTATATGGGGTGCATGTAGGGTGCGCTCTTTCTCAGTGTTCAGTTGCGACGCTTTACTCTATAATTCTCCAAAGTACCCTTGGGTGTCCAACCCAAGCCGCAAAATGTACTGAAAGTCACGTGTCTTATCGATGTTCCTTAGTTTCACGAGTTTGTTCAAGGCCTTCCACTTACCCGTCCACCCCTATTGCACCTGACTTTCAGTACATTGTGCTCCTTGGGAATGCTCTTTGGCGTCGTGTTTGGCGACAGAAAAAAATAAAAGAAACACCTAACGTCTTTCTGGCTAAAGTTAGCGTTTTATGCTATGCCTGCATGGTGACGAAACCAACTCGAGGACAAGATTCCTGCTTTGATTGGGAAACCCGTTTTGAATGAAGGGGCGCCTATCTTATCAGTAGTGCACTCAAGAATCACTATGGGCAAACAATACATAAGTTGGACAGATCCGGTCCCTTGTTTACTACTTCTGTGCGTCAACCTTGCAATTTGGGACAGAGCATTGCATACCTTTTTCTGGAACATTTGAGAGCATGAGAGCAGAAGACTAGCGTAGATAAGGAGATAGCGGTGCTGGCACCAGGCCGTGCGCAACGGGATTTTCGCGTACTCACGCAATGTTTTTCTTAAAATCTTGCATGTGTACCTTTCGCATGCCAATGCGAGTACGACACCGTAGGACACCAATGTCATAGGAGTGTCGTCACGATGACGTCACACTGACACTGAGCAGCTAACCGACGATTTATAATGCGGATAATAAATTCAAGTGGGCGGTGCATGAGGACAGAAATTTACCAATTAACTGATGGTTGGTGAGCTCACTAATTGCCAGTATTTTTAACGAATGAATGTACCGGTTCTTATAACGGCATGCTTTTAGTCGTCTCGCACTTTCTCAGGAGCACTTTGGTTGGGATTATAAATAATTAACAATTATAATTAAGGAATTCATTAAATAGCAAAGTGAGGTTCCAACTTTGTGGAATTTATTTTTAGGTACATTCGGAGAGCGTTTTATTTCCCGATATTTCGGAGTTTCTCGTCGTTTTCAAACAGGAGCTTGTGGCGGCCCGTAGACGACGACGACGACGCGCCTCTGCTGCCGCGCGCTACTGTGCCTGACTATGCCATAGCCTGACAGCCAGTTCAACCGGCACCGTCCTAGCGTAAGGCCACGTCTATCTGCCCGCTGGGACATTCCATCGTCGCCGGTCAGGACTCACGTAGAGGAACACCACCTCCTCTACATTTGGTGACCCGAACGTTGTGGCGTGTCGCAGAGAAAAGTGGACAGGCAGACAGCAGGGAGGCAACAGCATATGGCTGCACTCGGCTCGCTAAGAACTGGAGCCGGTGAGCGCGCGTCAACGTTTATTTTTGGCGTGTATCTTCCGGTGGCGCCGACCTGCGGCCGCTACAGGGCTCCCCCCCCCCCTCAGAGAGGAGGCGACGTGGAGCTGTGGACCAGTGTTGCCAAATCTGGGGAAAAGTCGCTAAATTTAGCGGATTTCGGGGTCCGTTTAGCGACAAAATTTTGTAGTGACTTTCTGACATGTTCAGCGACTTTTTAGCGACACAAATATTCCTTCATGAAGTCAGGAAGAATCGTGATTTTCCTGTCACATTTCAGTGGCCGACAAGCTCTAGCGAAGAATAATATGAAATTGCGCCACTTTTCGCTGGCCCTAACCCCTCAGGGCCAATCACCTGTAACGGAGATCTCTCAGCGTGCTCCCTGCAGCGTGCAGTGGTGCAGTTTCGTTGTTGTTCTTCGCAGCGCTAGTTTTTTTTAGCTGTTTCCAGTTTGCCCCATTTCTGGCGCGCCACGTGGCCTAGACGCAAGTGCTTTCCAAAATACCTCTTAAGTAACATCAGAAATACCGCAAGAGCTGGGTGATGCTGCCAGTATTCAAGGGATAGCTTCGTCCAGTCAAAGACTGACACAAGGGTGCTGTGCACCTATATTGCAAGCGTGAGATTTATGCGAGGTTGTCAGACAAGCAGGTCGCAAAAACACGAGAAGGCATCGGAACTTTTCGTAAGCAATAAACAAACCATGTTCAGTGCCTCCGGTGACAAAACGAGAAAAAGTTCTGCAGAAGATGTTCAAGATGCCGAATTTCATTTACTTAAGATGCCGAATTTCATTTACTTTCTATCATTCTTATCCACTCATGCCCATTTTTTCATGTTCTGTCTTGGCCATCCACTGCGCTCATTCGCTGAATCATCTTGGTAGGGCTGTCACCATATTGTTTCATAACATGCAACGAGCAAAAAGGGCACAATAGCGGCAGCGACTTTTTTAGCGACTTTCAGTTTCAATTTTAGCGACTTTTCGGGGCGCCACTAGCGACTTCCTGCGAATGGGATTCGGCAACACTGCTGTGGACACGAAGCGGAGCTGCCCAAGTAACTTTGCGACGAGGCTTCGGAGGAGATAAGGCTGGGGTGCGGGGGCGGCGGCTTCAAGGTAGGCCGGCTTGAGGCGGTCCAGCGCGACGACATGGCGCTGGCCCGCGATGTCGATTGTGAAAGTCTTGCGGGTGCGGGAGAGAACACGGTAGGGACCATTGTAGTGTGGCGAGAGCAGTTTCCGCACAGCATCATGGCGCAGGAACACGTGAGTGCTCGTGTTGAGGTAGGGTCGAGGAAAACTTTGGAAGGGGGCGGCGACCTGGAGGGAACCGGCGCCAGGCCACGAAAGAAACTCCGGAGCTATTGGAAGTACTTGGCCTGGGGAAGAGAACGCACGCCGTTGGCATCGCTCCAAAAGTTGCCAGGAAGACGCAGTGGCGTCCCGTAAACAAGCTCGGCTGCGGGGCAGGAGAGGTCCTCCTTGAAGGCCGAACGGATGCCCAGCATGACGGCTGTTGCTGAGAGCTGATTGTTGCTGGGTGAGTGCGTTGCTGAGTGGGCGACAGTACCGCGACCGGTACGGGAGCGTGAATGCTGGTTGTCGCCAGAGAAGTGCCGGGGAGGACCATCGTGAAGCAGGTGGAGACCGGAAACTCAGCTTACTGTGGTCTCCCTGCGGATCCCCTGTGGAATTGTGGTTCCAGTGCGACTTGCCTGCTAGAGGGTGGTTCGCTGATCGTTTGCCGCCGAAAAATTTAGGATGGTGAATGGCCGAATTACGCCGGACATGGTGTTCGTTGTTCGGGTCACCAAATGTAGAGGTGGTGGTGTTCCTCTACATGAGTCCTGACCGGCGATGATGGAATGTCCCAGTGGGCAGATGGACGTGGCCTCTAATATGGGTACCGAAAACCAAGTAGTGCGTGATATGGACGCTCTCAAACAGCTTCACCTCATCCGCATGTGGTTCGATAGGGCCACCAGAGGACGAGGATGAGATATCTGAGGCTGTCTTGTGGATCTCTGATATGGGCACCGAAAACCAAGTAGTGCGTGATATAGACGCTCCAAAACAGCTTCACCTCATCCGCATGTGGTTCGAGAGGGCCACCAGAGGACGAGGATGATATATCTGAGGCTGTCTTGTGGATCTCTGATATGGGTGCCGAAAACCAAGTAGTGCGTGATATGGACGCTCTAAAACAGCTTCACATCATCCGCATGTGGTTCGAGAGGACCACCAGAGGACGAGGATGAGATATCTGAGGCTGTCTTGTGGATCTCTGATATGGATACCGAAAACCAAGTAGTGCGTGATATGGACGCTCCAAACCAGCTTCACCTCATCCGCATGTGGTTCGAGAGGACCACCAGAGGACGATGATGAGATATCTGAGGCTGTCTTGTGGATCTCTGATATGGGTACCGAAAACCAAGTAGTGCGTGATATGGACGCTCTAAAACAGCTTCACCTCATCCGCATGTGGTTTGAGAGGACCACCAGAGGTTGAGGATGAGACATCTGAGGCTGTCTTGTGGATCTCTGATATGGATACCGAAAACCAATAAGTAGTGCGTGATATGGACGCTCTCTAACAGCTTCACCTCATCCGCATGTGATTCGAGAGGGTCACCAGAGGACGAGGATGAGATACCTGAGGCTGTCTTGTGGATCTCTAATATGGGTACCGAAAACCAAGTAGTGCGTGATATGGACGCTCTAAAACAGCTTCACCTCATCCGTATGTGGTTCGAGAAGACCACCAGAGGTCGAGGATCAGATATCTGAGGCTGTCTTGTGGATCTCTGATATGGGCACCGAAAACCAAGTAGTGCGTGATATGGACGCTCCAAAACAGCTTCACCTCATCCGCATGTCATTCGAGAGGGCCACCAGAGGACGAGGATCAGATACCTGAGGCTGTCTTGTGGATCTCTAATATGGGTACCGAAAACCAAGTAGTGCGTGATATGGACGCTCTCAAACAGCTTCACCTCATCCGCATGTCATTCGAGAGGGCCACCAGAGGACGAGGATCAGATACCTGAGGCTGTCTTGTGGATCTCTGATATGGATACTGAAAACCAAGTAGTGCGTGATATGGACGCTCCAAAACAGCTTCACCTCATCCGCATGTGGTTCGAGAGGACCACCAGAGGACGAGGATGAGATATCTGAGGCTGTCTTGTGGATCTCTGATATGGGTACCGAAAACCAAGTAGTGCGTGATATGGACGCTCTAAAACAGCTTCACCTCATCCGCATGTGGTTTGAGAGGACCACCAGAGGTTGAGGATGAGATATCTGAGGCCTGTCTTGTGGATCTCTGATATGGGTACCGAAAACCAAGTAGTGCGTGATATGGACGCTCCAAAACAGCTTCACCTCATCCGCATGTCATTCGAGAGGGCCACCAGAGGACGAGGATGAGATACCTGAGGCTGTCTTGTGGATTTCTGATATGGATACCGAAAACCAATAAGTAGTGCGTGATATGGACGCTCTCTAACAGCTTCACCTCATCCGCATGTGGTTCGAGAGGGTCACCAGAGGACGAGGATGAGATACCTGAGGCTGTCTTGTGGATCTCTAATATGGGTACCGAAAACCAAGTAGTGCGTGATATGGACGCTCTAAAACAGCTTCACCTCATCCGCATGTGGTTCGAGAAGACCACCAGAGGTCGAGGATCAGATATCTGAGGCTGTCTTGTGGATCTCTGATATGGGTACCGACAACCAAGTAGTGCATGATATGGGCGCTCCAAACCAGCTTCACCTCATCCGCATGTGGTTCGAGAGGACCACCAGAGGACGAGGATGAGATATCTGAGGCTGTCTTGTGGATCTCTGATATGGGTACCGAAAACCAAGTAGTGCGTGATATGGACGCTCTAAAACAGCATCACCTCATCCGCATGTGGTTTGAGAGGACCACCAGAGGTTGAGGATGAGACATCTGAGGCTGTCTTGTGGATCTCTGATATGGATACCGAAAACCAATAAGTAGTGCGTGATATGGACGCTCTCTAACAGCTTCACCTCATCCGCATGTGATTCGAGAGGGTCACCAGAGGACGAGGATGAGATACCTGAGGCTGTCTTGTGGATCTCTAATATGGGTACCGAAAACCAAGTAGTGCGTGATATGGACGCTCTAAAACAGCTTCACCTCATCCGTATGTGGTTCGAGAAGACCACCAGAGGTCGAGGATCAGATATCTGAGGCTGTCTTGTGGATCTCTGATATGGGCACCGAAAACCAAGTAGTGCGTGATATGGACGCTCCAAAACAGCTTCACCTCATCCGCATGTCATTCGAGAGGGCCACCAGAGGACGAGGATCAGATATCTGAGGCTGTCTTGTGGATCTCTGATATGGGTACCGACAACCAAGTAGTGCATGATATGGGCGCTCCAAACCAGCTTCACCTCATCCGCATGTGGTTCGAGAGGACCACCAGAGGACGAGGATGAGATATCTGAGGCTGTCTTGTGGATCTCTGATATGGGTACCGAAAACCAAGTAGTGCGTGATATGGACGCTCCAAAACAGCTTCACCTCATCCGCATGTGGTTCGAGAGGACCACCAGAGGACGAGGATCAGATATCTGAGGCTGTCTTGTGGATCTCTGATATGGGTACCGACAACCAAGTAGTGCATGATATGGGCGCTCCAAACCAGCTTCACCTCATCCGCATGTGGTTCGAGAGGACCACCAGAGGACGAGGATGAGATATCTGAGGCTGTCTTGTGGATCTCTGATATGGGTACCGAAAACCAAGTAGTGCGTGATATGGACGCTCTAAAACAGCTTCACCTCATCCGCATGTGGTTTGAGAGGACCACCAGAGGTTGAGGATGAGACATCTGAGGCTGTCTTGTGGATCTCTGATATGGATACCGAAAACCAATAAGTAGTGCGTGATATGGACGCTCTCTAACAGCTTCACCTCATCCGCATGTGATTCGAGAGGGTCACCAGAGGACGAGGATGAGATACCTGAGGCTGTCTTGTGGATCTCTAATATGGGTACCGAAAACCAAGTAGTGCGTGATATGGACGCTCTCAAACAGCTTCACCTCATCCGCATGTCATTCGAGAGGGCCACCAGAGGACGAGGATCAGATACCTGAGGCTGTCTTGTGGATCTCTGATATGGATACTGAAAACCAAGTAGTGCGTGATATGGACGCTCCAAAACAGCTTCACCTCATCCGCATGTCATTCAGAGGGCCACCAGATGACGAGGATCAGATACCTGAGGCTGTCTTGTGGATCTCTGATATGGATACCGAAAACCAAGTAGTGCGTGATATGGACGCTCTCAAACAGCTGCACCTCATCCGCATGTCATTCGAGAGGGCCACCAGAGGACGAGGATCAGATACCTGAGGCTGTCTTGTGGGTCTCTAATATGGGTACCGAAAACCAAGTAGTGCGTGATATGGACGCTCTCAAACAGCTTCACCTCATCCGCATGTGGTTCGAGAGGACCACCAGAGGACGAGGATGAGACATCTGAGGCTGTCTTGTGGATCTCTGATATGGGTGCCGAAAACCAAGTAGTGCGTGATATGGACGCTCTAAAACAGCTTCACCTCATCCGCATGTGGTTCGAGAGGACCACCAGAGGACGAGGATGAGATATCTGAGGCTGTCTTGTAGATCTCTGATATGGGTTCCGAAAACCAAGTAGTGCGTGATATGGGCGCTCTCAAAGAGCTTCACCTCATCCGCATGTGGTTCGAGAGGACCACCAGAGGACGAGGATGAGATATCTGTGGCTGTCTTGTAGATCTCTGATATGGGCACCGAAAACCAAGTAGTGCGTGATATGGACGCTCTCAAAGAGCTTCACCTCATCCGCATGTGGTTCGAGAGGACCACCAGAGGACGAGGATGAGATATCTGTGGCTGTCTTGTAGATCTCTGATATGGGCACCGAAAACCAAGTAGTGCGTGATATGGACGCTCTGAAAGAGCTTCACCTCATCCGCATGTGGTTCGAGAGGAGCACCAGAGGACGAGGATGAGATATCTGTGGCTGTCTTGTAGATCTCTGATATGGGCACCGAAAACCAAGTAGTGCGTGATATGGACGCTCTGAAAGAGCTTCACCTCATCCGCATGTGGTTCGAGAGGAGCACCAGAGGACGAGGATGAGATATCTGAGGCTGTCTTGTGGATCTCTGATATGGGTACCGAAAACCAAGTAGTGCGTGATATGGACGCTCTCAAACAGCTTCACCTCATCCGCATGTCATTCGAGAGGGCCACCAGAGGACGAGGATCAGATACCTGAGGCTGTCTTGTGGATCTCTGATATGGATACTGAAAACCAAGTAGTGCGTGATATGGACGCTCCAAAACAGCTTCACCTCATCCGCATGTCATTCAGAGGGCCACCAGATGACGAGGATCAGATACCTGAGGCTGTCTTGTGGATCTCTGATATGGATACCGAAAACCAAGTAGTGCGTGATATGGACGCTTTCAAACAGCTGCACCTCATCCGCATGTCATTCGAGAGGGCCACCAGAGGACGAGGATCAGATACCTGAGGCTGTCTTGTGGGTCTCTAATATGGGTACCGAAAACCAAGTAGTGCGTGATATGGACGCTCTCAAACAGCTTCACCTCATCCGCATGTGGTTCGAGAGGACCACCAGAGGACGAGGATGAGACATCTGAGGCTGTCTTGTGGATCTCTGATATGGGTGCCGAAAACCAAGTAGTGCGTGATATGGACGCTCTAAAACAGCTTCACCTCATCCGCATGTGGTTCGAGAGGACCACCAGAGGACGAGGATGAGATATCTGAGGCTGTCTTGTAGATCTCTGATATGGGTTCCGAAAACCAAGTAGTGCGTGATATGGGCGCTCTCAAAGAGCTTCACCTCATCCGCATGTGGTTCGAGAGGACCACCAGAGGACGAGGATGAGATATCTGTGGCTGTCTTGTAGATCTCTGATATGGGCACCGAAAACCAAGTAGTGCGTGATATGGACGCTCTCAAAGAGCTTCACCTCATCCGCATGTGGTTCGAGAGGACCACCAGAGGACGAGGATGAGATATCTGTGGCTGTCTTGTAGATCTCTGATATGGGCACCGAAAACCAAGTAGTGCGTGATATGGACGCTCTGAAAGAGCTTCACCTCATCCGCATGTGGTTCGAGAGGAGCACCAGAGGACGAGGATGAGATATCTGAGGCTGTCTTGTGGATCTCTGATATGGGTACCGAAAACCAAGTAGTGCGTGATATGGACGCTCTCAAAGAGTTTCACCTCATCCGCATGTGGTTCGAGAGGACCACCAGAGGACGAGGATGAGATATCTGAGGCTGTCTTGTAGATCTCTGATATGGGCACCGAAAACCAAGTAGTGCGTGATATGGACGCTCTCAAAGAGCTTCACCTCATCCGCATGTGGTTCGAGAGGACCACCAGAGGACGAGGATGAGATGTCTGAGGCTGTCTTGTAGATCTCTGATATGGGCACCGAAAACCAAGTAGTGCGTGATATGGACGCTCTCAAAGAGCTTCACCTCACCCGCATGTGGTTCGAGAGGACCACCAGAGGACGAGGATGAGATATCTGAGGCTGTCTTGTAGATCTCTGATATGGGCACCGAAAACCAAGTAGTGCGTGATATGGACGCTCTCAAAGAGCTTCACATCACCCGCATGTGGTTCGAGAGGACCACCAGAGGACGAGGATGAGATATCTGAGGCTGTCTTGTAGATCTCTGATATGGGCACCGAAAACCAAGTAGTGCGTGATATGGACGCTCTCAAAGAGCTTCACCTCATCCGCATGTGGTTCGAGAGGACCACCAGAGGACGAGGATGAGATATCTGAGGCTGTCTTGTAGATCTCTGATATGGGCACCGAAAACCAAGTAGTGCGTGATATGGACGCTCCAAAACAGCTTCACCTCATCCGCATGTGGTTCGAGAGGACCACCAGAGGACGAGGATGAGATATCTGAGGCTGTCTTGTGGATCTCTGATATGGGTACCGAAAACCAAGTAGTGCGTGATATGGACGCTCTAAAACAGTTTCACCTCATCCGCATGTGGTTCGAGAGGACCACCAGAGGACGAGGATGAGATATCTGAGGCTGTCTTGTAGATCTCTGATATGGGCACCGAAAACCAAGTAGTGCGTGATATGGACGCTCTCAAAGAGCTTCACCTCATCCGCACGTGGTTCGAGAGGACCACCAGAGGACGAGGATGAGATATCTGAGGCTGTCTTGTAGATCTCTGATATGGGCACCGAAAACCAAGTAGTGCGTGATATGGACGCTCTCAAAGAGCTTCACCTCACCCGCATGTGGTTCGAGAGGACCACCAGAGGACGAGGATGAGATATCTGAGGCTGTCTTGTAGATCTCTGATATGGGCACCGAAAACCAAGTAGTGCGTGATATGGACGCTCTCAAAGAGCTTCACCTCATCCGCATGTGGTTCGAGAGGACCACCAGAAGACGAGGATGAGATATCTGAGGCTGTCTTGTAGATCTCTGATATGGGCACCGAAAACCAAGTAGTGCGTGATATGGACGCTCTCAAAGAGCTTCACCTCACCCGCATGTGGTTCGAGAGGACCACCAGAGGACGAGGATGAGATATCTGAGGCTGTCTTGTAGATCTCTGATATGGGCACCGAAAACCAAGTAGTGCGTGATATCGACGCTCTCAAAGAGCTTCACCTCATCCGCATGTGGTTCGAGAGGGTCACCAGAGGACGAGGATGAGATACCTGAGGCTGTCTTGTGGATCTCTGATATGGATACCGAAAACCAAGTAGTGCGTGATAACTTGAAAACTTGGCCTATGGAAACGTGGACTATGGAAACTTGGCACCTCTGGTTTTTACTATTGCGGCAACATCGTGTGAAAGTGATTGCCAGTTGTGGCTTGGTTGAGTTGTGAGCGTAACTTTCACTTAGTCTGATTCATCACCTGCCAGTTGTCTTATTATTAGTGAGTTTTATTGCATCGTACGCTATCGCATTTACGTACGTAAGGGAAAGCGTGGTGGTTCTGCGCACTGCGCGAAGCTTTCGTTTGAGAGTACGCAGAACCATCAACTCCCTTACGTATGCAAGCGCGATAGAGTACGGCACACTTCAAGTCTCTATTACTCTTTAAGTCTATTAAGTCAACTATTAAAGTCTCTTGGTCTTTTGTACCGACGATGGACAGGTTTCTCCGCGACAACACACGCATTTCCGGATACTTTCGTCCAGCGTAAGAATAAAATGAAGTCGCACCTATTTGAGCGAACTTGTTCTATAGGTGCATTCTTTTCGTTTGTACCTCCTGCACCAGATCTGAACTGGGTTATTTGCGTGCTGCACTTTCCTGTTGAAAAGAAGGGCATTACTAATAAAGTTCCTTTCAGCTGGAAAGTGCAGCTCCCGAAAACCCGTCTTGCGTGGAGTCCAAGGTAGTGCAGTCCAGTGCAAGTGAAAAGAATGCGCTTTATATTGGTACGTCGCACTGCAGCTCAATCAGTTCCATTTGGAAGTTATCAGGAACGTTGTCCCGCGGAAAACGGTGACCAGAAAAGCTCAGTATCCTGAACTCGAAGAATCTTTGCGTCGATTCACTTGGGAGGTCACCAAGCCTGCGACTGATACGGTCTGTTTCTGGTGCCATTGATGGCACCAATATTACAAATCGGCCATGTTAGGGTTTGGTAAGGAATTTTGGTTAGGAATGTAATATCAATCAAGTAAAAATCAGCCACGCAGGGGCAAGTTTAAAGAGTCATCAGCGAACACGACGAAAGTAACACGGAGATGGAGACAGTGACCGTCCAACTTTCAACCTTTAATCGTATGATCTAAGGTTGGTTAATCATAAAGGTAAAGGTTGGTTTCGAATTAAAAGTCGAAAGTTGGACGTTCCCTGTGTGTCTGGGTGTTTACTTTCGTCGTCTTCGCTGTATCGATCGACCGCTTGTCTCTTATTTGGAGAGTCACCGGCTGGTCAATGACAACAGTTTTCTATCACTAACCAATGTAAGAAACTGCACAAGTACAGAGCCCACTTATAACGCCACGACCGTTCATAAAGCTTGGGACGATTTCTTTTTTGCTCAGGGGCCACGCGGGCCGCGGCACCCCCAATAGTCCCTCCAAAGGTAGCTTTTTCTTCTCCAACGGTCGTGGTCTGTATAGGAGTTTCTCCAACTTCAATTGGCGATTAATTGAACGCACCTATCTTTTGGGTCGAGTGACCATCATTTACAAGTACTTTGTTGGTGTACATTAGTATAGTATATTAAAAATAAAATGTACGCACTTTGATGTTCTACTGGGAACAAGGTACATGGATGGAGTAACGTATCTCACATCATTTCGCGTCGATAGAATCAAGAGGAGGTTGAAACCGGAGGTTGAAATCAACCGGAGGTTGAACACACTCGTGCCTTCACTATATTCATTTCTCACACACCGAGCACATTTAACACCGGGCGGTGCCCACTTGCTGGTTTCGTACACACCGGCAACAGAGGCGATCCTTCTTCAATCTGCCCAATCTAATCTGGTCTCGTCATTTATTGCATTCACACCATGCCTTCCTTATAAGTAGTAATAGAAAGCGCAATTTTCCCTCCGTTTCTAAGCTGTTCATTTCTTCTGCATTGATATACTAAAACCACACAGTGGGGATTACGGGTTTTGCAATCCCATTGATTGGATTTGCGTGAATCCTTTGAATCTTAGTCGTGTTCAACGTGCATCGCCCCAATGACACCGCTCAAATATCCAGAGGCAAAATAATTCATTCATTCCTCATTGAGTTTCATCAGGTCCCGGAGTCTCAGATCTGACAAAGCCACACGATGGAGTCTTATTTGTCGTTCCTATTTTTAGAATATGCCTCAACCAATTAAGTAAGCAAGCACCTAAAAATGGACAGCAATGTGTATAACATTTCCTAATTTAAAATCAACGGCTGTCATCGTGTGACTGAGAGGGGGCCTTCATTCTGAAAGCCAAGTGTCCCTATTTTCCCTCGAAAATCAGTTGACCGTCTGTCCTGTATGTGAACAATTTAGCGGACTCACCGGCCTCAGGTAAGCTCATCCCGTGGGCTGTAAATGTCCTCTCCAGCAAACACAGCACGGCGCACACAACCACAGCTCCTCGCATCTTGGAAGAGTCTACGACACTCCATCTGCGAGTTCCTTTTAAAAGATCCGCGTGACGTCACTAGGCGAAGGCCACACCCACTTCAAAGCGTTGCTCCTATTGGTGCAACGGAATTCTTATCGACGTTGCCTCGAGTGTCGCTTCATGAATGAACGGGCCATTTCGGAAACGGACGTTGTAGTAGTAGCCGCTTTACTCAAACGAGAAACGTTGAGGTCCAACAGTTGGGTTACGGGGCCTGGTTCTGGAAAAACCCAGGTGGTCTGCGATTTTTCACACGGCATGAGATTAGACGTATTCGGTTGGTTAAAGTGAAGAAGATATACCAACGCCCACATGATAGAGGAAGATGGACTTTCAATATCGCACTCTTTTTCTCCTGATTTTATGGATAGGGAATCTACAGTCGTCCAGGTTAATAACGGGTCAATAGAGGTGATCGGGTCAACAGGTCATAAAGGTCACGCGTTAAATGGCACAACAAGAAAATATGATTTGCCACTGAGTTGTGTTTGAATATTCCGAATCCCTATATTTCGTAATACAATAAAGCCAGTGTTGTCTCAGGCAGATGTGTGGAATAATTAAGAGTCCCTGAGGTGAGGTGACAAAATGTTTAATTTCTAGCACTGGTTCTTTTACGTTTATTCGCTCGAAGGCGCTTCGAGCCGTGTATTCGCTCTGAGTCCGAGCGAATAAAGGGCGAAACACATGTACGACCCGTCGTGCGACGAGTCGCACAGTTTCGTGTCACGAGTTGTCGCGTGCTGCATCAGCAGATGTCGCTCTGGACCGCTGTGTTGCTAGAACAGCGCGGCCTTGAGATACACTCGCTTACACTTTATTGAACAAAACCAAATGTGCTCACTCGTAAAACACAGTAAACGAGAACAATTCATTCCTTATTTCACGTGTATTTCAAGGCGCAACACGACGAAATCAGCCACTGTTTGCATTCAGAACGCACACTGTCCGCCATTTTTTCTCGGACCCATCGCGTCTACCAGAGAGGCAGCATCATTGGCTGCTTGGTTCATGACGTCACTACATCCGCACGACAACCTCCCGACGGGAGACATTTCGTCGTACATGTGTCTCACAGAGGTCCTTTAGCATAAACGCCTAGATCATTCACTTCTTCCTTCCTTGCATAGTCGGACGAAGAGTTGGTTTCGCTCTTGGTATCTCTGACGTGATATACCTAGGAGTCGTATTTGCGGAGGACATAAATGGCCTCGTCAGTTTTTCTAAAAAAATGTAATAGAAAACGTCGAAACTGGGAGGTACCCGGGTTCGAATTCCGGTGCCGGCTGTGCTGTCAGGGGTAAACTTAATTACTTGTAACGCGTTACGTACACTGAGTATGATCCATCTTTCTGGGGCTAACGCTTTATAGAAATGGACGCCAAGGAGGAGGAGAAGCGAACAGAAATGAGTCTTTTCAAAAATAAACGTAATCCGTCACACTGAATTTTTCTTCCTACCGTTCTAAGGATCCTTCCAAATGTCGATTTATGAACAGTTTTTCGTAAAATGCTTCGTAAATCCAGGGCCTCACTTTTTCTTTTTTAAAATTCTCGTTGGTGTCACAGATTGGTACGTACACAGGGCGACACTTTGGATACTCTCAGCTAACGACGAGATTGCCGATACCATTTGCAAGGTTGATTAAATCACAGAGGACGTCCATGACGGTTGTATGTATTTCCAGCACGGAGCTTCTTTCATGCTATTACAAAGTTGAATTTTTCTATCATTCTACCGACTTAGGTTGAGAATGTAGACAAAGTTCTCTCGCCACGTCAGGGAAATATCGTTGGAGCTCTCGGAATGATGCGTGTTACCGTGCAAGAGTTCTCGGGAAAAACCCGAAACAAAGAAAACAGGAGCCTTGGAGATTCAGCTCAATGTGATTGTGGTTGGTTTTCCTCCTCTGTGTGATCCAGCACAACTCGAGAACCCGCTTGTAACAGAAAATCATATTTTACGGCCCACACAAGGACAAGAGGGGAACGGGCTCTATAGATAGTCTTTGTCAAACCTCTCTTTTCACAAAATGTGATACGTGCCGTTAGGACTAACGGTATAATTAAATAATAAATAAATAAAAGTACAGTACGTCTGACAACACAATCCGCTGACTGTTGTCAATTTCCATCGTCGGAGGAACAAATTGGCCACCTGACCCGCCGAGACAAAAGTTGTTTAAAATAATTGCGCATTCCATCCTATCTGAGATATATATATATTTTTGTGAGAGCTCATATTTCCCAGTCAGTGCCTTGGTGACTAATGAGAATATTTGCCAATTAGAAAGAGAAACCTGAGCTCTCTTTTCTTCTTCCCACAGAGTTCCTGCGCATTTGCAAGGTGGCCGTTGTTCGCACAGTACATTTTTCGCTACTCCAATTTTGGACTTGGAAATAACACGAAGAAAACACTCAATGCACCGCTTGGATGGTAAAATTACCCGGCTTCCCTCTAAAACGAAGCCTGAAGAAAGCGTCAAAGCCAGGGTGTCCGAACCGAAAACCAAAACCTAAAACCGAAAAAACAAAAAAACAAAACGCTATTTTGGTGCGAACCGGAACAGAATCGAAACCGTATACGTTTTTTTTTTCGCTCTGGACTGAAACCGAAGAATTTATTTAACGGTTTTCGGTCCAAGAAAAAACTTGGCCGGTTTGGACTACGAATAGGCGAATGAGACTGACGTCGCGTGGTCTGAGGTCGTGTCACGGGTACTTTACGAGGGATACGGTTACGGTGGAATGTATGTCGATATACGAATGGACGTCGTCCTTCCACGTCGTCCTTCCAATGGATGTTCCACGTCGAGAAAGCCTATTTGAACAGACATTCTTTCTTTGTTTCAGTATTGTTTCTGTTCCAAAGTTCTTAACTGGAGCCAGGACCGGTTTACATTTTGCAACATTGATTTTTTTTTCTGGGAATGCATATGCCCACTAGAGGTGGAACCGGTTAAAACCGGTATGAACCGTTATTCTTTTGCTCCGGAGCAGAACCGGTACGAAAAACTTTCGGTTTGACACCCTGGTCAAAGCCCTTCTTTCACTTCCGTCCACACGCGTGGACCGTGTATTAATGGGCATCCGATTTTTCCACGAACACTTCATACTAGAAATTACATCGACGTTCCGAACAAACACGGATTTCCGACAATTGATCGTGGCGCTAGAAACGATACATTCGTGCTAAATCACCGAGTAATTTATCGTGTGCTTGTCTCGTCCGCGTTCATCCCATATCTTTAAATCAACACATTGTTCTTATCTTGTCGTATCGTAAGTGGTTGAGACGACGGGGTTATGGTGGAGGTAGTTTAAGGATGTCAAACATTACGTTCTCGAGAAATGGAGACACGCGGTATACGCCGGTATCCGTGGAATGCGCGGGTATTAACACAGTCCCCAAATGAAACTCATTCCCAAACACTGAACAAAAAAACTGAGAAAGCCCTTCGTTTGTGCTCAAATATTAGATGATTCGTTGTGACTTCTCTGATAAGTCACAGACAAGAAACATGTGAACCCAAATTCCCACAGACATATCCGGCACACAACGGTACAAAAACTGCGCAAATGGTGCAACGGCTATGACGTATCTCGAAGACGCTTATGTGGGAGTATCTCGCGATATCCCACTCGTTACACAATATGGATGACACCGTGAAGCTGTCGTTAGCCCGGTACAATGGACAGATAAGAAGACGCGTAGCACAAAGATGTCTTTCCTGAACGAGGTGCATTTTGCGACTGAAAAACTAATGGATTTTCCTGGGGTCCAGAGACCTTCAAGTTCGAACAAGTAGAACAAGAAAAGCAGTTGAGACACAGAAAAAAAAGGGAAACAGTTTCCCTTCCATTTCACGGGGGAGTTCCTGCCTCCCTCCTCGTGGGGGTGTCATGACAGCCATTTGTTACAGGATGCTGCAGCCGTCCAGCTACAGACCAGGTTCTGCCACGTACACTTTTACACCTTACCCCTCCAAAATGAGCATGTAAAGATTGGTCATGTTAGAGGATGTTGGCGAATCTGAGGCTTCGAGGGAGGGGATACAATAGCAGAGCCTGGTGATGGTTGTGAATGAAGGACAGCGTAGGCTGCCAGAAAGCCCCGCAATCTTTACTTCACTTCCTTATGTAGCATAATCCGGGGGACAGAAGAACATACGCCCCCGATATTACCAAAACAATGCCAACAAGATAACATCGTATCAGACGGTGCATCACAACATTTCCCCTTCCGGCTCATTTTTGGTCCCTGTCGGCATCTTCACAGTGTCGGTCCGTACGTACCCGACCCCTTCCAGTGTGGCTAGCGTACCGTTCTCCACATGTCATCTCGAAGGATAGCGAGGTCCCCTTCTTTCCGTGATTTTCACTTCCGGTCCGACGTTAAATGGGCTGACCGCAGCTCTAGAAGGTATTCCTTTTGCCAGAAATTGTTCATTAAGCGCCGCCGTCGTGTGATGCGATGGTAAGTGGAAACTGCCTGCGTGGTTTCAACCTCTGGCAAAGCTGTCAGCCTTTTCCGGATAAGGAAGTGCGCTGGTGTTAGCACCACAGGCTCGCTGGCATCTGCGTGAATATAGGTCAAAGGACGGGAGAGGACCGATGCTTCGATGTCCACCAAGACAGTCATAAGTGCTTCGAAGGTGAGGCTTTGTTCATGAGTTCAACAGTTCAACAGTTGCCGCTTGCGTGGATCCCTGTCGTATGAATGTGTGTATGAGTGAGCAAAAATGTAAGAGTGCAAGGAGGATGAGTGAGAGAGAGTGACTGGATTGTCCCTTCAGATGACGCACCCTGGAAGTCGCTGAGAAGGTGTGTTAGCTTAGCTCAATTGGTAGAGCCCTGGACCGGCAATCCAGAAGATGTGGGTTCGAGTCCTGCAGCTGGCTAACCTTTTCAGTGATTTTCATCTTTCATCGTGAGGCTTTGTATTCCGAAGTGAACTGTTTACTGTACCCGCACCGTCAGCTCTCACCATACCCCACCAGGGGGCTCGCTGCACAATGAACCGCCAGGTTATGCGATGTTTGGTACAAAAGTCCCGCGTTTCCCTTTTGCGGAGAATATTCCACATTACTAGAATGTCCTTTGCAGCTCTTTTAAAGGTGAACGCGTTGTCACCGTAGAAAGTGCTCGGCAGGCCGCTTGACGAACTTGCGCAGTGCTAGGAGCAACGATTCGGTCGGCAGCACGAGTTGTTGCGCACGTAAATAACAGAATGTAGGATTTTTCGTGTTGTCCGCAGTAGTCTTTACCAACAATGGACAAGCGTAGTCAAGCCTCACGACGTTATGGGAATGACTCTGGTCGACTCGCTCTTTCGGGAGGGGCGCAGAGGGAGCACTGGCAGGTTCCAATCGGTATCTACGGCAGATAAGACATTTGAAAGTTGCCCATTTCACTACTTGTCGGGCGCTAGGGTCTTTGTATTTTTCGCGAATATCAGGCCGCGTAGATTGTAGTTCGTAGTGAGCTGCGTTTACAATCAGCGTGGTCAGCTTACCGTCTTTTGGAAGTATAATTGGGTGTTTCGTTTCCTCTGAAATATCGGCGTAGTGCAGACGTCCCTTTAGACTCTTTGACATCCATCGTCGTCTATGTAAGGGTGAAGGTTGACGATCGGTGAGCCTAGTGGTACCTGACCTTCCTGTTCTAGATGACGGATTTCGTTCGTGTAGCATCTGATCCGAGCCTGCTCGATCCATTGGATTTCCGCTCTGTTGATCTCAGCAGTGGTCAAAAACGTCTCGGAGACAAGAAGTTGTCTCTGACAATTGTTTACGAACTGTGGTAGCCACGCTGTGGCTCGAAGTAGTTTTGCGTAGGTGCTGAAACTTGACACTGTCATCAACGGTGGTGGTGTAACCACGGTGGCTATAGCGATGACCTCTTGTCGTCGTTTTTCTACTTGAAGAGACTGTAGGTTTTGAGTGCTGTGTGGGGGGAATATGTCAGTCGCTGGTGACTGTACGTCAGACACTGTATTTGCAGCGAATGGCTTCCAGGCATTGGCAGTCCCGGGAATCCAACAGAGCGTAATTGATGAATCTGTCCAGAAATACACCGGCAGCCTTTCAATAATGACGTCATTCGTGCTCCAATCACTGCTCCCATGAGTTTCTTCAGCGGTGCAACACGAGGTTCACACTGACCTGCCCGTAGTTGTCTTCTGCCTGGAGGACTCGCGTCGGTGAATAGGTATCGCGGAGGGGTTAGGGCTGGTAGGTTTCTCAGCTCCACACTCCATGATCTCCATCTCCGTCCCAATCCAATCCTAGCTCCCATAGACGCTGGCAAGGGTTCGTTAGTGGAATAAACTGTCAAACTCCAGCAGAAGCTGTTTGAAAAAAAAGAAAAATGGACGAAGACCATATAGTGCATTTACAATTTGTTCTTCTTTCTACGAATAATCCAAATAGCACGTCCCTTAAGGCAGATCTATTAGGTGAACACTTTTTCAAAGTGACCAGTTCTGCGGGGTACGCAAGTAAGTTCTTATAAGTACAAAGAAGAGGATGAACGAAATAGGCTTTCAAGCCCAAAGACAAAAGAAGGATATAACTGTGAGTTTACGATGTGGGAGCTTGAGACGGTATTGTCGGGCTGCAAAGCAACAGCTGTAGGGCCTGACAGTACCCATTGAGAAAATTACGAACTAGCGCTCAAGCTTCCTCACGAGACATCCTCCACCGAAGCAGAGCTCGCCGCCATCAATGAAGCCCTGAAACTTATATCAACGAGGCCTCCAAACAACTGGACTGTGCTTACGGACAGCATGGCGGCGCTGCAAATATTATCTTCTCCTTGCTCCAAGATCGTCACAGACATCTGCTCCCTGACCTTTCCCCCTTTCTTTATCTTTAATAAACATATCCCCCCCCCCCCCCCATTGTAGATGATACAAAAGCCTCCTCCACTGCAAGCTCTGTTGTCATTCTTCAACAGGATTTGGGCGGAGGGCAAAATTCCTAAGAATTGGAAAATAGCAATCTGTTATTCCGATTCTCAAACCCGGAAAAGACCCTAGCTGTGCAGAAAGTTATCGGCTCATTACTTTGACAAGCTGCATTAGTAAAACATTGGAACGGCTTGTTAATAACCGATTGATATATATTCTCGAAGGTAATAAAATGGTCAACAGCTTTCAATGTGGGTTTCGTCGTAGCCGATCCACACTCGATCAGCTGGTTCGTCTGGAAACACAGATAAGGGAGGCTCACGTAGAGAATCAGTACTGCTTATCTGTTTTCGACCTAATGAAGGCTTACGATACGACACGGAATTTTGCGAGACCTCATAAATTGCGGAACTGGATGAAACATGTACCATTGCATGCAAGACCTTCTTTCTAACCGAACTTTCCGACTCCGCCTCGGAAATACATATCAGATCTGTTTGTACAGGAAAACGGAGTCCTTCAAGGCAGTGTCTTGAGCGTTACGTTTTTTGTCTCGAAAATCAATTTCGTTGCTCGTGTCATCCCTCCCACAGTGCAATACTCATTATATGTAGATGACCTACAAAGAAGCTTTCGCTCGTGCAACTTTGCTATATGTGAATGCCAAATACGGGTAGCCATTAATCGCCTAACGAAATGGGCCGATGAGAGTGGATTTAAATTTCCTTCAGAGAAATCTGCTTGCGTCTGTTTTCATCGCAAGCGTGGACTGCCTCCACAACCGAACCTGCTCCTTAGTGGGGAAGCTATTCCACTGAAAACAGAACATAAGTTCATAAGCTCACATTTGAGGTCTATATTCAGCAAGTAAAGTTGCGTGCGCGGAAAGTATCAAATATTCTTAAAGTTCTTTCCCACAAAACATGGGATGCAGACAGGACATGTCTCTTACTTGTGTACAGATCGCTGATAAGTTCAAAGATGAACTACGGATGTGTAGTCTATGGTTCTGCTATAAATCGTCCACACTGAAATCTATCCTGTTCATCATTTGCAACTGGCGCATACCGTACATCCCCAGAGCAGAGTTTGTATGTCGAAGCAGTTGAACCGTCTCTAATGTTTAGGAGAGATTCTTATATAGCAAAAACTTTCTCACTAGCATCAGCTAGCTCATTTCCAGCAATCCCAACGTAGCTGGGGACCCAGCAAAAGTGTACGTCATGCCCTTTTTCAGATGGCTTGTGAAGACGTACAAACAGATTATAGAAAAGAGCATTTTTGTTTTGCTCTTTTGATTTTTCATTGCCATCATTAGACTCCTTGAATATGTGTAAATCGCAGCTTTCTTTTTGTTTTCACTGGATAAATCAAATCAGATCAAATCAAATCAAAATATTTTTATTTGGAGCTCTAGATACACATGATAGGTGTGGGACAGCGAGGACAAGGCCTGTGCTGCTGTCCCGAATATGATAGAACACAGCAAGAAACGCACATCTTGTGGGCCTCCCGCGTTATAACCAGTTTGTAGACGTAAAAAAAAAAAAGAAGAAAAGAAGGTCTGATATCTGCATCAATTACACAGTATTACGTATTCATATGTCGCAAAAATAACTTTGAGATACCACAAAGGCATAATTAATATCACAAAAAGAGAGAACAAGGCTGACATCGATCGTATCACATCTCCGACAAAAGGAATTGTCTAGTCTAGTCTAGTCTTTTTAAAAGCTGGAAAATTATATAGTCTATAGTCTAGTCCCTAGTCTATATTGTAATGGGAGTGCGTTCCATAGCTTTGGACCTTTGTACCCCAATTTTTGTAGTCCAACGTTAGTCCCTTGTTGTGGCCACTCTGAGATACATATAATATCTTCTTAAACTGTAAGAGCAGGTGAAATACTCCAACTGAACCACGCAGGAAGTATGCTTTGAATAAACCGTACGGTGCATGAATAGTAGCACCTTATATTTGAGTAACCTAAAAATGTTCATGACGGACAATACGGAGAACGCAAAGGAAATCGACTCTCAGTATTAGTCTCAAGGCGCGTTTCTGCAATACCAAAAGAGGTTGGAGAACACTCCGATAAGTTAAGCCATAAATTTCCAACGCATAATGCAGATGTGAATGAACTAGTGCATAATAAATTTTAAGAAGAATATTAATAGGAAATAGTGACGCCACTTTCGAGAGCGCCTGAAGGCCTGCCAACATTTTTCGTCTCACGGCATTAAAATGGTGTTGCCATGTGAGGTGTTCATTTAGTGTCACCACTAGAAACTTAACCGAGTGGACGCGAGAAAGTACATGGGAATCAAAGTGAACTTGTAGGTTTTCTAAATCTACTGACCTCTGAGCTGGGTGGAAGACCACAAAATTTGATTTAGTGAAATTTGGTGCTAACCGGTTCAAGGACAACCATAGTGATAGTTTGGATAGAATCCTATTTGCTTCTCGATATAAAGTTTCTGGTGTATCTGCGTCAACGAACAGATTGGTGTCATCTGCATAAAGGGTGCAGTCTGTTGATAGAAACTCAGGGAGATCATTTACGTATATCAAGAACAGAAGTGGGCCTAAGATCGACCCCTGAGGAACACCAATTGTGACTGGACTTTTCCAATCGTGACATATTGCTTTCTACCTACGAGGTGCTATCCTGCGATAGGTGCTATATCCTATCGAGTGCTAAGAAGACCCCATATAACTCGGCCGTGAAGGCTAAGGCTCTGCACATCACTCATTTCGTTGACGGCTGCAGCTGCTACCCCATTTCTTGATTTAGAGCTATCTGTGTAAAATCGGCCAAGTCCCTATAGCTGCGTTTTATTTCCGACAACTCCCGTTTTATAACAATGGAAGTGGCAGATTTTTTAATTGTACTTTTCTAACTTGAAATTGCATCAAATTTCTTTTTTCCTCCATGGTGCAATCTCATTTTCAGGAAGAATGATATGTTCTTTCATAAGCTCAATTCCATACTCTTGAGCAGAGAGTTAACCACGAATTGCAAAACTTGGAATGCACCTTGGCTTGTTTTCAAATAATCTATTCATGCGATCATTTTCCAAAATACCTCGACAGGGGTGGTCTCGAAGTGAGAAAGTTTTTGCTATATAAGAAGGTTAAGAATCTCCTCCTAAACATTATAGAGACGGTTCAACTACTTGGACATACAAACTCTGCACTGGGGATGTACGGTATGCACTGGACCCAGGAATGAGGTTCCGGAAAACATCCAAAGAAGGGCGGACGACGAATGCACTTTTCCATAAATACCGCCGAGCAGTTGAAGGACAGTTGAAGGCCGGGGGAACGACGTAGCATTCGCTCATCGCCGCTTCCTCATCATATCGGGATCATAGTCTGACACGATTCGACAACGAAAACAGCACCGGGGATTTTCACATTTCGTAGTGGAAAGCACCCGCGTGGTGGACAATCCGTGTTCACGTCCTTGGCAATGTTATGTTTCTATTACTATAATACGTTTGGTACCCCCCCAAACGTGAACACCGAATTAAGTAAGAAAGTCACACGTCTTCCCAGCTGTTCTCGTTCTTATGCTTGTCTCTCTAGTCCATCCGTAGGCACGGATATTCCTTTCCAGTTCCGATCAAAACGGACGCCATGTTGAGAAACGCGAGTCCCACGCCGTGCACAGCTCGCTGGCCACTCCCCCGATGGCGGCTAGCGTAGTCGCGCGTTGACGCCGCGCCGCGCTTCGCCGAGTGTCGTCGAACTATGAACTCACCAGCGACAGCTCGCGATGCTCGTAGATATGCCCCGCTCCGTCGGACTCTAAACCAGCCTTTAGCATTCTCTCCGGCCTGCACGAGTCAGTTGAACAGGAACCCAGCTGAAGAACATGGAAAGGCGTGAAACAATATTCTGCCCTACGTCAAACAAACGGAGGACTACGTATTGACATTCCAGGGAACAGGAAATGGCTTTTTCTGACTCAGACAAGGCAAGTGACTGCGTAGACAGATGATCTTTTAGCGGTTACGTGTTAATCATGGCTGGAGCAGCTGTCTCCTAGTTTCAGTGGAAACTGACCGCAGCGCCTCCTTGTGAGATTCACACGGGGCTAGGCGAGAGAACCCCATTCTAGTACACTTTACCCAAATGGACCTCCCTCTAGACTGAAAGTGGACGAGACGTCCTCGGGAGTCGACCAAGATAGATGTCGCACACCAGTTGCATTTTTTCTTGCGTTGAAGAACCGGCGGCGTCGTTGCGCCGATGCTGTCTTATCGCGTGGACCCGTACATCGTACCTTTGCGTACGTAAAGGAAAGCGTGGTGGCGCTACCCTTTACGTACGCAAAGGCGATAGCGTGTGCTACATTAAAACTCTCTTAATATGTGTTCTCTTCTCGTACGGTAAAGCACGGACACCTCAGAGTGGGAGCATTTTCTCCATCATATACAAAGACGGTAGCAATATTGTACTTTGCGCCAAACAAGTACATCAGCACTGGATAAGCGTGTATCACGAAAGAAAACCAATATTAATATTATCATACTATTTAGAATATTACAGAATAAGAATATAGAGAATATTAGAGAAGTAAGGCACTTGAAGGAGGTCGTCGTTTAAGAATTACAACAGGGCTCGCTTGAGGAAACAATATAGCTAACTTAGTGCAGTCAAAACGATGAGCCATCCCTTTGGGGATGCTTTTCGCCGGCACACACAGAATGCACTATCCACGCACTTTTCGAGCGCAGAAAGAGCGACGGGCGATACACGTGAGAGGACCACGTGCTTTGGAGCGATCGAGCTGATTGGTGTAGGCGTGTTGGCCAGATAGATGCGCTCGGAAATTGCGCACTTCTTGTTTCGGCTGGTTTGCATAGCGACATTCAGCGTCGGATATTTCAACACACGTGCGCGTTCAATAATTTCTTAAACATGCTTTCAGCGAGGCTTTCAACGAGGAATATCTTGCTATCTCGCTTTTGCGCGGAATCCCCTAATTAAAGAATTAATGAATTTTAGGTAATTGATGATTTTGTAGTTACTTGCTTTCTTCGAGAACATATTCGCCTGACCAACTCAAGAACGGTATCTATTTTGATCCGCTAGTTTTTTCTTAAACAAAAATTCTGCAACGAAACAAAACCCACTGTGTATGGATAAGGACCAGCGCTATGGTGTTGGTGGATGACCGATAAACAACCTGCAGGAATTGAAATGACAAGTTTCCCTGGAGTTGTGCCTCCAGGGTCGACTATGAAACGAAATTGTAAAACATAAACAGCGTATCAGTGATGAAATTTTTACTGCTAAAAACACCACAATAAATGAAGCTTGGGACCTAAGATGCAAGAAAAACAACAAAAATATTAGCTATGGGAGAGATTTTTTATTGAAAATGGATAAAGTGGGCACGTTATACAGCCGCGCCGATTTTTCAACATCGGCGGCGGCGGCAGCGCGCCAACAGTTTTAGCACGGCGGCGACGGCGAGGTCCAGGCCTCCGGTGGCGGCGCTTTAGCGCGGCGGCACACACCTCTAGCATAGTGCGCTGATCTCTATGTATAAAGGCTGGACAGCGCATAGGAGAGGGGCTCGTGGGAGAGAGGTGCGGCAACCGGCCGCCATGTTGGAGGGCCCAATGGCGCCGGCTGCTCCCACAGGAAACAATGGGAAGCGATTCGATTTGGAGCATTTGTTACTCTTTAAACGTTCCTCATTGTTGATTAGCACGCATCTTTCTTAGGAATCAGTGTGCTGGTGTATTCCTACCGTGCTTCGGCAGTGTGTCTGTAGTTTTCATGGTAATTACGTTCTTTTTCTTCTCCGCTTCCTGTACTCCGAATATGGTGTCGTTAGTTACGTGCACGGGAAGCATAAAAATAGAGGAATTTAGTGAATGACAACTTATAAATTTAATTCCTTTCGCTTAGAAAGGGTTTGCACTGTTTGTTATTGTAAGGTAGTTTCGTTTGTGTGTGGTTTTCGTTTGTTATTGTGTGGTTCGTTAGGCGCTGTATATGGTTCTCGTTTGGCCTTTTCCATAATCCATTGGTATTCGTATTGTGTTCTACGAGTGTGTTGCAGTTGTTCAGCTGTCGGCGCAGTTCGTTACAGAAATTCGAAGCGCTGTGCACGAAGAGCGCATGCCGTAACATGTGCTGCAAGAGTGATTGCACTTGCGAGGTTAACGCCGCAGTTTACTTCCACCCTACCTCACAAACGGCTTGTTTAGAGTGATACCCAGTAACATTGGATAAAATTGCACAGTAACATCACTGCGAACATGACATGTAGAATTTATAAATTAATATTACAACACTCGACTTCTACGGCCATTAGTCATTGTCATTAATTGTTGGATACTATGATTCTTGAGAGCTTCTTTCGTAGTCGTGGTCTGTCATTCACGTTTTCTGTGTGCTCCTTTGCAAGACGGTGAAGTCGAATCTTGCCATAGCAGTTAGCTATAAGCTTTATGAGGCGAATGACGTGGTTTTCTTCTGGAGAGCACTCGAACATGTGCTCGTAGAGGGTAGGGAAAACGTTGTGTCTCAGAGATGTGGACCTAGAACCTTGAGTGCATCAAAGGCTTCCTGTGTGAAACCTGGTTCGCCGTGTATAGAGCTGTACCACGACCTAAGTGTCGCCTGGTGTGGAAGCGAAAGGTTAAATGTCTTCCTGACGTACTCGTATGCCTTTGCTGAATAAAACTGGAGAGTGAGCGCAAAGCTACGCAGTGACTGGGGATACTGCCCTCTGCTTACTTTTCCAGCTTTCTTCTGTAGGGTGCGCAGTACTAAATCTAGCTGCACATCATACAAGGTGCCACGAAGCATGTCAGTGCATTGACTTGATACGAGAGGTTTCTTCTCGAGATCTTCTATAACACTCTCCGCAGTGAGTACCTTTTTCTTCAGTCTTCAGACATTTTCTTCAGAGCGTTTCAGCTTCTTCTTCACGTTGTCCAGTGCTTCAACTGTGACGTCTATCTTCCTTTTTAAGGTCCGTGATCTCTCTTGCACTGTGTATGTGTGGTCAGCAGCAAGGTTATGTGAGGATCGGACTGGCTGAGGTGACAAGACCCCTGGACCTGCAGCCCACGATGGCCCTGGCTGTGAAATCTCATGGTTGACGTCCTGCTCTACCTCTATGTTATGTCTTGTTGGAGGTGGTTTTCTTGGCTGTACCCTCTGTGATGGAAAGATTAATTAATTATTTTTAGAAGCTGTTGTTCATGTGGGATAAATGACAACATTTGTTAAATTCAGCATTTATTTCCACATTTCTTGCACATGCCAGGAACTGAGGTGAAAACCTAGAAATTATTATTTTTCCTTCATTTTTATTTATTTATTTTTGCATTGCATGAAAAATACCTAACGAGCTAGTATATGTATTGGTTCCTACAAGCTCGAATATTACGCCACAGGACCCTGACCTTATACTAGGACTGTCGTGAATAATCAAATCAGGGACATGACTCTGCATTTCTAGGTAGTGAATGTAAAATTACATTGCAAAGAACCATAAAGCAAAAAGTAGTAGTGTCAGTTCAGTCCAGCAAGTGCAATGTGAGTTCGAAAAAAAAAAGTGTCTTACAAGTCTCCATAACTTTGCACCCAGAGCACAGTGCACAAATTCAGAGCTGTTGTGATCACCACCAGCTAAAACTGAGAAGTTGTGGAACATCAATATAACAGAATTTTTTGTTTGCAACCTATTTCTTGCATTGTCATGAGCCTTAAAGATGATGACAGACAGCCTAGCAGGGAATGTAAATTATTTTGTACCATAAATTTTGTCGCCTACGTTTTGTTGTGTCATGTATGTTGACTGATGTTTCACTTCTGAAGACTTGTACTGAGCTTGTTGGATCAACTACCACATTCAGAATTGCTGCACATTACACAGGTTCCCAAGCAAATTCTAATGTGTTACTATTGTGTTTACTTTCAGGAGGTGCTGTGGAAAGTCAAACTTTGTAGGCACAGCATCACTCTTGAGTCGCGCAGTTTGCCCTGTACGATCGAAACAGGCCTCCTCAAAGTGTCTGCTGCAGAGCACCGAAGATTTAGATGGGGCCCAATTTTTGCGATGCATCTTCTGCACCCACTTCTTCAGCACGGCTGGGCGACTGTGAGGGAACCTGTATAGCACAAGCACGTTGTGTAGAAAATACATAAATAGAGCAGCCAAACATAATTTCTTAGTACCTAACGGCACCAGCGAAGTAGCAGTGCGAGCAAGCGCGAGTGTCACATACATGCGATACGAATAAACACTGTTTTTCCTCAAAATAAATAGCTTACCTGTGAAAAGTTAACCCCTTTCGTCTGTCCGTTCGTGAAGTGCACTGAAAACTGCAAGAAGCTGGCATGGCATGCCCTCTAATTTAAAGGAAACAAAAAAATTGCGGGCAGCCGCGCTTAACTAAATGCAGACGACAGTACGTGTTGGGCCCACCAATATGGCGGCCGGTTCCACGCTGTGGACACCCCTATGCGCGATCCAGCCATATACTATTGTTAGCTTCCCCCGGAGACAGAATGGCAGAGACTGGTCGATTAGGGATTACTAACTTTAATTAAAGAAAGGAACATCATACAGAGACGTCCAGGGCACGTCTACCCCACCCTGAGGTGTCTTCCAGTGTTGTTTGCCGCTCGTTCGCATCGCTTGTGCGTTCGTAGAACCAGTTTCGGTTTCGTTTGGTTCTATTACAATTCGGCCATCCTATTCCCGATCGTCCCGATCGGACGGATTGTCTTCTGAATCACTGTCAAGGTCATCTCCCATCCATCTTCTTAGTTTATCGATAGGTGCGACACCAGTGTAGTAACGGCTTGTCCGCTGATTTTCTGGCAAGTCTTCAATGCGGTAGCGGTCATGAGGTAGCACCTCGGATACGATGCAGGGTCCCTTGTATTTCTCGGACAACTTTGTTGATTCTCCACTCGGAGGAGGATCTCGCTGTACGACAACCAAATCGCCTGGCTGAAGTGCATCCGCCATTCGCCTTCGCAGATTGTACGCTTTTCTCTGTTTACCCTGGTCAGCCCGGATATTTGCAAGTGCTGCTTTTCGGCGCTGCAGTATGTCGTCATCAAAGGTCTCCCTTAGGCTGTCATCAAGCAGATCGCCGTTGAATCGTCTAGGACGAAAGTTGAACAAAAGTCCAAACGGCGTTCTTCCAGTCGCCTTATGGATGGTGCTATTAACTGCATACTGGACCTCTAGCATAACGTCATCCCAGTCCTTCTTGTCGGTGTCTCGACATGAGCTAGCCAATGAGGAAGTGATTGTACGGTTCACTCGTTCAACTTGACCGTTTGCTCTTGGCGTTGCAGTCGACGTTTTAATGTGGCTGATACTGTGTTTCTTACAGAAATCTTCGAACACTTTAGCAGTGTATGAGGAGCCTCGGTCTGTAATGACACGATGAGGGGCGCCAAAAAGACCAACTATGTCCTGGAGAAACTGTACAGCTTGTCCTGCAGCTGTGCTCCGCACTGCGCGTAGGACGGTGTACTTTGTAAATCCATCCACGGCTACTATGATGTAGCTGTTCCTTCTCTTGCTACGAGGAAACGGTCCCAAATGATCCATGTGGATCGTGTGGAAAGGTTCGTCGACCTTTTCGATAGAATGGAGGTAGCCCGGCTTCTTGCAAGAAGGCACTTTGTGGTAGAGGCATTCGAGACAGTAGGCCAATTACCTCTTGACATACCTCTTCAACCGCGGGAACCAGTACTTCTCCTTTAGCTTCTGTAGAGTCTTATCAAGCCCAAAGTGTCCCAAGTCATCATGGCATCTTTTACGACCTGCCATCGGGCGTGACTAGGTACCACCCATAGCAGTTTCTCTGGTTGATTCTTCTCGTTCACCTTTCGGTACAGTCTTTGTCCCTTCAGAGCATACTCAGAATGCACTATAAGGTAACTTTTCGAGAGATTATCTCTCTTTTCTAACTGTGCCTTAAGGTCTCTGATTCTGGAGTCGGTCGCCTGCGCGGCTACTAACCAGTCGTCCTCGGTTATCATTGTAGTCAGTATCATTCCATTTACGGGCTCCAACGTCTCTGGATCTCTGGTAGGCGATCTACTTAATGCGTCCGCATGGGCCAAAGATGATCCCGGTCGGTGCTCCGTGTCAAACTTGAACTCCTGTAAGCGCAACCACCATCGTCCAATGCGTGGCAGCAAACTGCGCTTCGTCATGGTGCACCGGACTGCATTACAGTCAGTCACCACGGTGAACTTGATTCCAAGGACACAGACGCGAAACTTCTCTAGAGCCCAGACGATTGCCAAGGTTTCGAGTTCATGAGAATGGTATTTTCTCTCTTCCGTTGTGGTTCGTCGGCTAGCGAAAGCCACAGGATGAAATCTCTCATCAGTTTGCTTTTGCATGATAACTGCACCCAGGCCGTCCTCGCTTGCATCAGTATGGACCTCAGTTTCTGCATCCTGAGCGTAGTGTGCGAGAACTGGTCGTTCTGTGATGGCTAACTTCAATGCTTGGAATGCTCTTTCCTGATCGTCAGTCCATTCCCAAGGTACATTCTTCGCCGTCAGTTTGGTCAACGGCGCGGCCACGGTAGCGAATCCCTTGACGAAGCGTCTGAAATAGCTTGTGAGTCCAAGGAACTGTCTCACGCGATGAACATCGTTCGGTCTCGGAAAGTCTAATATGCTCTACAACTTCCGTCTTCCAGGCCGAATACCACTGGCAGAGACTTCGTAGCCAAGATAGTCTACTTGATCTTGAAGAAAAGAGCACTTGCCCAACCTGAGCGTCAGTCCTGAGCTTTGGAGCACTTTCAATACTTCTTCGAGATGCTGAAGACCCTCTTCAACGCTAGTGGACGGAATAAGGATGTCGTCCATATAAGCCAGTGCTATTGAATAGCGTAGAGGCCCCAAAACACTGTTGACCATTCGCTGAAAGACTGCTGGAGCGTTCGACAGTCCAAAGGGCATTCGGACAAACTCATAATGACCATCCGGGGTCACAAACGCCGTCTTCGGCTGCGACTCACTTGTCATTTTGATTTGATAGTATCCCGATGCGAGGTCTAAGCTCGTAAAGTAGCACTGTCCTTTCAGCCTCTCTAACTGATCATCTATCAGTGGCAATGGGTAGCTGATTCGATTCAGTGCGCGGTAGTCTACACACAGGCGATAGTCACCCGTCCTCTTCCGCACGAGCAAAATGGGACTCGCATAAGGAGAAGTGGAATCCCTGTACTTCTCAGTTCCTCTACAAGTTCCCTCACTACCTCTCGCTCAGATGACGACAGTCGATATGGTCGAAACGTAACGGGAATATCAGTTGTGAGCTCCAATTTAATTTCCGCTGCATCCGTGCAACCAATCTCAGACACCTCCACGGCAAAGCAATTTCGGTACTTCTCAAGGAGTGTTAGCAGGTTGTCACTTTGCTTCGGCGGTACACATGGTCCGATGTTGACCTGTGAAAAGTCTACCAAGGACCTTTCACAACACAGGGTAGATTTCAGTTCTTCGACCGGTTCTCTTGTTTCTGTGCAAGAGTCTCCTCTAACCACCACTTCGTTCTGACGTATATGCAAGTCCCGTGCTGATAAATTCATCACTGGCACACAGCTTGATTCCTGCGGCGGACAATCGTGATGTGATTCTGTTCGGTAAATGGATGTCCTATCAATAAAGGTATTCTCTGAGCGTCATCTGACACTATATACACATCTACTTCTGCAGTTGCCTGGTCTACTTCAAGGGAGACGCGTGTTTCCCAGAGAGGCACGATCCGTCCTGAGCCGTAGCCGTTGATCGTATATGGCTTGTTAAGCTTCTCGTATTTCAGCCGCATGCGACTGGCGTCACTTTCACGAAGTGTAACGCACTGGCTACCCAAATCAAGGTATGATCTAACGCTGTTCCCATTTACCTTAGCTTCCATAAAGTACTTTGCGTTAGACGTCTCGCTGTGAGCAACATCTTTACCCTTCGCAACGCTAGCTTTCTCTGGGCACTCCTTAGGTAGATGTCCAGGTTTGTTGCAATTTCCACATCGTTGCTTCTTCGAAGGTTGTGGGCATTTCGAAGAAATATGGCCAAAATCATTGCAGTTGTAACATCGCGGACCTTTCTTCGTATCGGAAGCCTGAGTTTGCGACGCTTCATCAGAGCCAGTTACATCTTCTCGCTTTTTCGTCGGCAGATTTGCTTGCCTTGGGCCAGCCGTAGACTTCATACCATTTAGCCTTTCTTCGATGCGCTTCAAAGCACAAAGTAGGTCCTCTGGGCGGTTAAACGTGCTCGCTCCCAAGGCTCGGATGCTGTCTTCTTCACCAAGTCCTGTTATAATGTATTCAACACAGGCGCGGTCATCAAGCTTGCAACGTTGCGCTTTTGTCAGTTTGTCGTAGTAGTAGTCCCCGAGGGATTCATTTTTAATCTTCCTTCGGGACTCCATTTCTCGAAATCTGCGCTGAGC
Organism: Ornithodoros turicata; assembly: GCF_037126465.1. Classification (NCBI taxonomy): domain Eukaryota; kingdom Metazoa; phylum Arthropoda; class Arachnida; order Ixodida; family Argasidae; genus Ornithodoros; species Ornithodoros turicata. The sequence goes on along the minus strand of NC_088203.1, from coordinate 107,731,907 downwards.
ACTCGCGGTATCGGGGAATGCTTTGCAAAGTTCTTCCTTCCATTCATCCCATGTGTTGAAGGGTGATGGCACCCCATCGTACCAAGTTTTTGCGACACCTTGAAGTTTCAGCAGAGCGTAACAGCATTTCTGTTTGTCGTTCCAGTCGTACGCTCCTGCCAAGTCATCAACTTTCCGAATCCATTCCTCGGCTGTAAGCGAAGTGCTTGTTGTTGGGTTGAATGCCGGTACGAGCCTCCCCCTTTCCGCAGCTAGGTGTCGGGTAACCGGATCACCCTGCGTAGTGCGCTCAGTTGCATTCACGCTGTTTACGACTTCTCTAACAGCAGCCTGAACTGCAGCTTGCACGGCTGCGACGAAATCAACAGTCTGCAAGTTCATGTTGGATGATGTGACTCCCGAAGCTGCTGAAGGATTTCGAACGTCGTCATGCACCTGTGAAACGTTCGAAGTCGGTCCTTCGGCGCCGCGTCTGCTGTCGGGTTCAGAGTCCACATCCGTCTCTTGTGTGCGAGGTTTCCCTTTTGATGGCATAGTCCAAGATAATCGCAATTAATCGGAACGTACGTACAGTTTGGTGACTTGTTGATCCCACTTCTGAAATGTTAGCTTCCCCCGGAGACAGAATGGCAGAGACTGGTCGATTAGGGATTACTAACTTTAATTAAAGAAAGGAACATCATACAGAGACGTCTACCCCACCCTGAGGTGTCTTCCAGTGTTGTTTGCCGCTCGTTCGCATCGCTTGTGCGTTCGTAGAACCAGTTTCGGTTTCGTTTGGTTCTATTACACTATAGAGATCAGTGGCATAGAGGTGTGCGCTGCCGCCGAGTGCATAAGTTTATAAGCTTCGCCGTCGCCGCCGATACCGCAAGAGCTGGCGGTGGCAAGAACCCATACAAGAGCCCGTACACGTTCTTTGTATTGGTTAAATCCGAAATATAACTCTGCTTTTTCCGACAGCCGTCCATTCAGAGCATGATGGCAATAATTTGTACTTAAAAGCTTGGAAACTTGATGTTTGACACACTATAAAACGACGGCATGGTGTTCACGCCGCACTTTTACATAACGCGGGATGGGGGCGGAGAAGGGCACGAAGCAGGCATAGAAACCACACGGAAGGGCATAGAAATCACAAGCATATGATTTCTCCTTATGTCTCCTTATGATTTTTATTGGTCACGCCGATAGAAGCAGATCGGCGTGGCGCCGCCGTCGCGGCCGGCACAAAAATAGGAGGTGCGCCGCCGCCGACAAAATTGCCCTCGGCGCACACCTCTAGCATCGTACAAGGTACAAGTTTGGCGCCACCTGGCGGAGAAGCAGTTAGTTTTGGGACCGAAATATTTTGGATTTGTCATGTGCACGTGAAGTAAAACACACACACACAAACCGTCGCAATCCCTGATGGTCGAGTCAACGACCTCGCACGTTTGAACTGGAATGAGCCCACTATTTTGGCTGTTATTGTCTCTCCAAACTGCTCTGACTTTAGAGGCGTACCGTGGAGTGAGCTTTAGATAACAGAAAGTAGATGGCGCCGCTCTCGTCGGCACCTACGCGCCTGGGCAGTCGTTTTGCCGGATATTGGCCTACCTCAGTTCCTGATCCTCTCTTCCTTCTTTTTTGCGCGCGCGCTTTTCAAACGTCGCAGACATCGTCGTGAGATCTGCCGTCCTCTCCGACTCCATCATTTGTCATTTGCGGCATTGGCAGAACGGTTGGTAACGTGTCTGTCGACTGAGCTCAAGGGTTCGAATCCGGCCGAGAACACCAGCGTAGGACAGCTCGTCTCCTGGACAGAGCGTGGGCCATGCGCTGAGATTTCTGCGCATGTTAAATAACCCCCAGATGGATAAAATTCACCCATTGATCGCGACCACTGTGGATGGATGGATTCGTAGCGGGACCCCTGGCGGGCCTCTTCGTAACGAAGGTCCAGCATTCGGTAGCCCGAGATGCGGACATGCTTATGATCATCGCTTATGATCATAGTTGCCCAGCGACGTAAAGCCACGAATTATCATTATTATTTATTTGTTACATTTATTAGACTGCGACGTCTCACTGTCGTGAGGCAGTGGTTGTGAGGAAGTGGTGGTGCGTGCCATGCCAAATAACCTTGTTTGTTATGACCGGTTATATAATATACGTTAATAACGAATGAACTTTAGTGAAGTCAAACAAAATTATTCGCAAGTGTTACACGCTCGTAAAATTGATCAACGCTGTTTAGTTATATTGCTCCAAGGACGCTATGCATTCCATCAATACTATATAACTGCAGTCTTTATAGTAAATTATATCACAGTTGTCTCGCGATGTAATGCCCCGAGTTATTATTATAGCAAATTAATTCGATACAGTAGTACAATATCAGTAAACGCAAAACCTGAGTACAGTTACATTTAATTGCAATCAACAAAAAATGAACGAAAGTTACAGTAGACGTGAAATAATTGTAGGGACCTGCAGCTGGGTCCATTGTTTCAGCTGCATAGAATAGTACAGTCCATGGGGTCTATCCAAGACCACCACAGGTAATTAACCTCACTGGCCATTTCCAAATTTTATTTAAACTTTGGAATAAAAAAAATATTATATCGAAGGAACGTTTATGCATGGTTATGTATAGTGCACACATAAATAAATACCTTGATTCTGCATGCACGTATAAGGTGGAACATTCTTAATTATGCGCCTACTTGTTGCCAGGAATGTGTACTATTTGTACCACTGAGACAACGTATTGAGAAAACTAGATTGGGATGCTCCAGACCAGAATACAGCAAGTTCTGTGGATAAGGGACAAGCGGAAAATGCCCCCGGAATGCTCCAGCGGAAGATGCGAACAAAAGCATTTCTTCTTACAGCCGCATATTAGTGCTGAACGTCATGTCTTCTCGGGTAATGCTAATTGCGGGAGATATTTTGGGACGTAGCCACAAGATATTCCTTAGTGGACGAGAAGGGACGCATTCAAACGCAAAGTCGATATTCCTTCACCACACAAAAGCTCAATATAATACGAGCTTTTGCCCACTGAGCAGTGTTTTTTCTTGTGTGTGAGTGCTTCTTCCACTAGAATGTTCCACGGGCATTGCAGGAAACAATCTGTGATAGTACGATGGGTTTGCAGGTGGATACACTTCTATATACGGCATCCTGGGAATAGCTGCAAAAATCAATCACGTCTAGTGGAAGACGAACCCTGAAGATGACTTTCGTCACCTACCTACCTACCTTCGGCACCTACCCGATCTCCAGGCTCTTGGCTGCTGCTTCCGTCGATTTTAGGCCTACATGCTTGGTCCATGACACGGCGACCTAGCGGCATGCAGGCGTCATTCATGGTGTATATGACCGCGCCATGTCACAGTCAGAAGGGAGCAGATGTCACCCTTCCAACAGAGAGCGTATATATGTCAAATAAAGTTTTATGTCTCTCAACTGTGGGAGAACACGAGCTCTTGCAACCGTTTGGAGGTAACCGATGTTACACTACTGGAAAAAGTTTGGGAAACAAATTTGATCAAGAAGCCCAGACCGTCACATTTCCATACGAAGAGAGTGCATGTTATTAAAAGTGTAGAGCGTTTCTGTACACGAGTCTTGACCGGCAAGGGATGCGGAAAAAATGGTTCCCGGAGAAAACGTGCTCGGAAGAAATGTCCCCCAAGAAAATGTACATCCCCTTACAAAAATGCCAAATGAGTACATATAGAGCGGCAAATGGCTCTCTCTCTATATATAATAATTTCAGTAACGATCAACGAATTTTACGTGGCAGTGACAGGCATGGGTTGTAAGCTGTCAAGCGTTTGTTTCTAGCATGGTATAATGTATCAGTTGCGGTTGCTGTAATTACGTACGATGACAATTATTGAACCAAGTTATGTGGTGTTAAACAATTTTTGTCGAATAATCTGCTAAATTGCGTTCTGCTATGTGTGACTTGGAATGTATATGTGGAGACCATATTCATGCAATGCATTACTCGAGGTAAAGAAGATAAAGAAAAGAGACTGCTGGCTTGCCCACGCAGACTTGGCACGGTAGACCTTATTTTTGTTGTCCCGATCGCAACGTGCTCTCTGGTATATAACACACAAATAACAGATTTCAGAAACGGTATCCATGTGTGGCGTTCGCAGTGCATGCAAGAAGGATGAAATGCATGCTCTTCGGCTACCGGCACTGGAATTTTCACGTGACACTGCGGAAATGCATGAGTTCCACCGAGTGCTGTCCAGAGTGCGGTCCAGACGCAAGTGGCACCATCTGCCGCCAGCAACATCCGCTCGGTACACCACACATTCTAGTCCACTATTATTGTTCTACTCGATAACATTATCACGCCGGTTTTTGGGCTACACCTTTTTTGTGTATTCAAACTCGGTCCCTCGAGCAAAACGGTTGGTACAAGTTTGTGATGTACTTTCGTGCCGCTTTATAATGCAAACGCACAAACTGACACGACGACGTCCGAACCATTTACCTTAAAACCGAGACGAAAAACACTTGTACACCCTTATACTGTGGCCAGGAGAGAAACACGAAAAAGTCATTCCATCCTGAGACGAGCATCCTCTTCGGGCTGTAAAACGCTGATGCGCCCACAAACTCTATAATGAGAAGAGAACAAAATCCTACCGATCTCAAAAACCTAGCTCCCGGGATCTACATTCCGACACTGTCCAAGCCCTCGTCCCTGTGGGAACGACATCGCGTCACCCAGAGTCATTCCATTGATCCAACTTGAAAGTAGACGCGGCATATCTGGCGAACTTGTTCCAATTTATAATCCCAAAAGTGGTGACGAGTTAGCACGAATGGGAAAAGACCGGGAGACTGGGTGTGGGCTCTTCTACCCTACAATTACTTAGGGTGGGTGGGCTTCAAAAGCTTCTCCGCGTCATTGATTTTGTCCAGGATGCCGTCCATCAGTTACACCGAATTGAGAATACTCATTGTGCTTATGCCGCGAACGTTACCTGTTTTAATCTACAGATCTTTCAAACTGCCGCATCTTAGACAATGACGATATATACTGTGGCCACTCCGTCGTCGCTTGCTCTCAAAATCCAACCTGCAGATGGGAAGCTTCTCCAATCTGCATGCGCAACACATTTTCCACAGGGCATTCACTTGAACGGGCACCGGTTGCGCACCGTCTACGAGCGAGCGCAATTATTGCGTACATCCCGGGTTCGTACACCGTGCACAATGTCGTTATTTTCTAGTTTTTAGGACAGTAACAGACAGTGTCCTGCTCTAATGTCCCTTTCCCACTCCTATTAAACTCGCATCTCAGGCAAATTTTTTTCAGATTTTCAGTGTCCATCTCTCTGCCCACGCTTAAAATATATGTATATAAAATATATATATATAAAATATATATATATAAAATATATTAAATAAACATGGCCCCCTTAGCATCTGCGCTTCATATTAGCTTAATTTGAACACATATTTCTTGGCTGCACATTAACAATTGTAACCGTGACCTACCGGTGCCTTTGAAAACCAAATTCTCATTGTACACCTCTCTGTGCCCACGCGCAAAAATAAAGGGCATGATGTGCTGAGCATGTGAGCTTAATATTAGCTCAATTTGAACACATAATTCTTGGTTCCACATTGAAAATTGTAAATGCGGCCCATCGGTGCACCTCAAAGACAAATGTTTGAGCGTCCGTCTCCCTGCCCATGCGCAAAATAAACATGATCGGTTGAGCATGTGCGTTAATATTAGCTCAATTTGAACACATAATTCTTGGTTGCACATTGAAAATTGTAAATGTGACCCATCGGTGCATCTCAAAGACAAATGTTTGAGCGTCCGTCTCCCTGCCCATGCGCAAAATAAACATGATCGGTTGAGCATGTGCGTTAATATTAGCTCAATTTGAACACATAATTCTTGGTTGCACATTGAAAATTGTAAATGTGACCCATCGGTGCATCTCAAAGACAAATGTTTGAGTGTCCGTCTCCCTGCCCATGCGCAAAATAAACAGGTTGCTCTGTTGAGCATGTGCGTTAATATTAGCTCAATTTGAACACATAATTCTTGGTTGCACATTGAAAATTGTAAATGTGACCCATCGGTGCATCTCAAAGACAAATGTTTGAGTGTCCGTCTCCCTGCCCATGTGCAAAATAAACATGATCGGTTGAGCATGTGCCCTTGATATTAGCTCGATCTGAACACATAATTCTTGGCTGCACATTGTAAATTGTAAATGTGGCCCATCGGTGCATCTCAAAGACAAATTTTCAGTGCCCGTCTCCCTGCCCATGCGCAAAATAAACATGATCGGTTAAGCATGTGCCCTTGATATTAGCTCAATCTGAACACATAATTCTTGGCTGCACATCGTAAATTGTAAATGTGGCCCATCGGTTCATCTCAAAGACAAATTTTCGGTGTCCGTTTCCCTGCCCATGCGCAAAATAAACATGATCGGTTGAGCATGTGCCCTTGATATTAGCTCGATCTGAACACATAATTCCTGGCTTCACATTGTAAATTGCAAATGTGGCCCATCGGCGCATCTCAAAGACAAATTTTCAGCGTCCGTCTCCCTGCCCATGCGCAAACAAAAACATGATCGGTTGAGCATGTGCCCTTGATATTAGCTCAATCTGAACACATAATTCTTGGCTGCACATCGTAAATTGTAAATGTGGCCCATCGGTTCATCTCAAAGACAAATTTTCGGTGTCCGTTTCCCTGCCCATGCGCAAAATAAACATGATCGGTTGAGCATGTGCCCTTGACATTAGGTCGATCTGAACACATAATTCTTGGCTGCACATTGTAAATTGTAAATGTGGCCCATCGGTTCATCTCAAAGACAAATTTTCAGTGTCCGTCTCCCTGCCCATGCGCAAAACAAACATGATCGATTGAGCATGTGCCCTTGATATTAGCTCGATCTGAACACATAATTCCTGGCTTCACATTGTAAATTGCAAATGTGGCCCATCGGCGCATCTCAAAGACAAATTTTCAGTGTCCGTCTCCCTGCCCATGCGCAAACAAAAACATGATCGGTTGAGCATGTGCCCTTGATTTTAGCTCAATCTGAACACATAATTCTTGGCTGCACATTGTGAATTGTAAATGTGGCCCATCGGTGCATCTAAAAGACAAATGTTTGAGCGTCCGTCTCCCTGCCCATGCGCAAAATAAACATGATCGGTTGAGCATGTGCCCTTGATATTAGCTCGATCTGAACACACAATTCTTGGCTGCACATTGTAACTTGTAAATGTGGCCCATCGGTGCATCTCAAAGACAAATTTTCAGTGTCCGTCTCCCTGCCCATGCGCAAAATAAACATGATCGGTTGAGCATGTGCCCTTGATATTAGCTCGATCTGAACACATAATTCTTGGCTGCACATTGTAAATTGTAAATGTGGCCCATCGGTGCATCTCAAAGACAAATTTTCAGTGCCCGTCTCTCTGCCCATGCGCAAACAAAAACATGATCGGTTGAGCATGTGCCCTTGATATTAGCTCGATCTGAACACATAATTCTTGGCTGCACATCGCAAATTGTAAATGTGGCCCATCGGTGCATCTCAAAGACAAATTTTCAGTGGCCGTCTCCCTGCCCATGCGCAAAATAAACATGATCGGTTGAGCATGTGCCCTTGATATTAGCTCGATCTGAACACATAATTCTTGGCTGCACATTGTAAATTGCAAATGTGGCCCATCGGTGCATCTCAAAGACAAATTTTCAGTGTCCGTCTCCCTGCCCATGCGCAAACAAAAACATGATCGGTTGAGCATGTGCTCTTGATATTAGCTCAATCTGAACACATAATTCTTGGCTGCACATTGTAAATTGTAAATGTGGCCCATCGGTTCATCTCAAAGACAAATTTTCAGTGTCCGTTTCCCTGCCCATGCGCAAAATAAACATGATCGGTTGAGCATGTGCCCTTGATTTTAGCTCAATCTGAACACATAATTCTTGGCTGCACATTGTAACTTGTAAATGTGGCCCATCGGTGCATCTCAAAGACAAATTTTCAGTGTCCGTCTCCCTGCCCATGCGCAAAATAAACATGATCGGTTGAGCATGTGCCCTTGATATTAGCTCAATCTGAACAGATAATTCTTGGCTGCACATTGTAAATTGTAAATGTGGCCCATCGGTGCATCTCAAAGACAAATTTTCAGTGTCCGTCTCCCTGCCCATGCGCAAAATAAACATGATCGGTTGAGCATGTGCCGTTGATATTAGCTCAATCTGAACACATAATTCTTGGCTGCACATTGTAAATCGTAAATGTGACTCATCGGTGCCTCTGAAAGACAAAGTTTCAGTGTCCGCCTCTCTGCTCATGTACAAAATAAACAGGTTGATCTGCTGAGCATGTGCGTTAATATTAGCTCAATTTGAAAACATAATTCTTGGCTGCACATTGTAAATTGTAAATGTGGCCCATCGGTGCATCTCAAAGACACATTTTCAGTGTCCGTCTCCCTGCCCATGCGCAAAATAAACATGATCGGTTGAGAATGTGCCCTTTATATTAGCTCAATATGAACACATAATTCTTGGCTGCACATTGAAAATTGTAAATGTGACCCATCGGTGCATCTCAAAGACAAATGTTTGAGTGTCCGTCTCCCTGCCCATGCGCAAAATAAACATGATCGGTTGAGAATGTGCCCTTTATATTAGCTCAATATGAACACATAATTCTTGGCTGCACATTGAAAATTGTAAATGTGGCCCATCGGTGCATCTCAAAGACACATTTTCAGTGTCCGTCTCCCTGCCCATGCGCAAAATAAACATGATCGGTTGAGAATGTGCCCTTTATATTAGCTCAATATGAACACATAATTCTTGGCTGCACATTGAAAATTGTAAATGTGACCCATCGGTGCATCTCAAAGACACATTTTCAGTGTCCGTCTCCCTGCCCATGCGCAAAATAAACATGATCGGTTGAGAATGTGCCCTTTATATTAGCTCAATATGAACACATAATTCTTGGCTGCACATTGAAAATTGTAAATGTGACCCATCGGTGCATCTCAAAGACAAATGTTTGAGTGTCCGTCTCTCTGCCCACGCGCAAAATAAAGAGGTTGATCTGCTGAGCATGTGCGTTAATATTAGCTCAATTTGAACACATAATTCTTGGTTGCACATTGAAAATTGTAAATGTGACCCATCGGTGCATCTCAAAGACAAATGTTTGAGTGTCCGTCTCCCTGCCCATGCGCAAAATAAACAGGTTGCTCTGCTGAGCATGTGCGTTAATATTAGCTCAATTTGAACACATAATTCTTGGTTGCACATTGAAAATTGTAAATGTGACCCATCGGTGCATCTCAAAGACAAATGTTTGAGAGTCCGTCTCTCTGCCCATGCGCAAAATAAACATGATCGGTTGAGCATGTGCCCTTGATATTAACTCAATCTGTTCTTGTATGCACATTGTAAATTGTAAATGTGGCCCATCGGGGCATCTCAAAGACAAATTTTCAGTGTCTGTCTCCCTGCCCATGCGCAAAATAAACAGGAACGATTGAGCATGTGCCCTTGATATTAGCTCAATCTGAACACATAATTCTTGGTTGCACATTGTAAATTGTAAATGTGGCCCATCGGTGCATCTCAAAGACAAATTTTCAGTGTCCGTCTCCCTGCTAATGCGGAAAATAAACATGATCGGTTGAGCATGTGCCCTTGATATTAGCTCGATCTGAACACATAATTCTTGGCTGCACATTGTAAATTGTAAATGTGGCCCATCAGTGCCTCTGAAAGCCAAATTTTCAGTGTCTGTTTCCCTGCCCATGCGCAAAATAAACAACATCAGCTGTTGAGCATGTGCCCTTGATATTAGCTCAATTTCAACACATATTTCTTGGCTGCAGATTGAAAATTGTAAAGGTGACTCATACGTGCCTATGAAAGACAAAGTTTCAGTGTCCGTCTCTCTGGCCATGCGCAAAATAAACGACATGAGCTGTTGAGCATGCGCCCTTGACATTAGCTCAATTTCAACACAAATTTCTTGGCTGCAGATTGAAAATTGTAAATGTGACTCATCGGTACATCTGAAAGCCAAATATTCAGTGTCCGTCCCTGTGCCCGTGCTCAAAATAAACAACAAGAGCTCTTGAGCATGTGCCCTTGATATTAGCTCACGGTGCGCCTAAAAGCCAATGTTTCAGTTTCCGTCTTCCTGCCGATGCGCAAAATAAACGAGATGAGCTGTTGAGCATGCGCCCTTGATATTACCTCAATTTCAACACAAATTTCATGGCTGCAGATTGAAAAATTGTAAATGTGACCCATCGGTGCATTTCAAAGACAAATTTTCAGTGTCCGTCTCCCTGCCCATGCGCAAAATAAACAACATGAGCTGTTGAGCGTATGCCCGTAATATTAGATCAATTTCAACTCATATTTCTTGGCTGCAGATTGAAAATTGTAAATGTGACTCATCGGTGCCTCTGAAAGCCAAATTTTCAGTGTCCGTCTCCCTGCTCATGCGCAAAATAAACAACATGAGCTGTTAAGCATGCGCCCTTGCTATTAGCTCAATTTCAACACATATTTCTTGGCTGCAGATCGAAAATTGTAAATATGACTCATCGGTGCCTCTGAAAGCCAAATTTTCAGTGTCCGTCTCCCTGCCCATGCGCAAAATGAACAACATGAGCTGTTGAGCATTCGCCCTTGATATTAGCTCAATTTCAACACATATTTCTTGGCTGCAGATTGAAAATTGTAAATGTGACTCATCGGTGCCTCTGAAAGACAAAGTTTCAGTGTCTGTCTCTCTGCCCATGCGCAAAATCAACAACATGAGCTGTTGAGCATGCGCCCTTGCTATTAGCTCAATTTCAACACATATTTCTTGGCTGCAGATTGAAAATTGTAAATGTAACCCATCGGTGCATTTCAAAGACAAATTTTCAGTGTCCGTCTCCCTGCCCATGCGCAAAATAAACAACATGAGCTATTGAGCATGTGCCCATGATATTAGCTCAATTTCAACACATATTTCTTGGCTGCAGATTGAAAATTGTAAATGTGACCAATCGGTGCCTCTGAAAGCCAAATATTCAGTGTCCTTCTCCCTGCCCATGCGCAAAATGAACAACATGAGCTGTTGAGCATGCGCCCTTGATATTAGCTCAGCTTCAACACATATTTCTTGGCTGCAGATTGAAAATTGTAAGTGTGACTCATCAGTGCCTCTGAAAGACAACCTTTCAGTGTCCGTTTCCCTGCCCATGCGCAAAATAAACGACATGAGCTGTTGAGCATGTGCCTTTGATATTAGCTCAATTTCAACACAAATTTCTTGGCTGCAGAATGAAAATTTTAAATGTGACTCATCGGTGCCTCTGAAAGCCAAATTTTCAGTGTCCGTCTCCGTGCCCTTGCTCAAAATAAACATCAGCTGTTGAGCATGTGCCCTTGATATTAGCTCAATTTCAACACATATTTCTTGGCAGCAGATTGGAAATTCTAAATGTGACCCATCGGTGCATCTGAAAGCCAAATTTTCAGTGTCCATCCCCGTGCCCACGCTCAAAATAAACATCAGCTGTTGAGCACGTGCCCTTGATGTTAGCTCAATTTCAACACAAGTTTCTTGGCTGCAGATTGAAAAATTGTAAATGTGACTCGTCGGTGCATCAGAAAGCGAAATTTTCAGTGTCCGTCCCTGTGCCCATGCTCAAAATAAACAACATGAGCTGTTGAGCATGTGCCCTTGATATTAGCTCAATTTCAATGCATATTTGTTGGCTGCAGATTGAAAATTGTAAATGTGACTCATGGGTGCCTCTGAAAGCCAAATTTTCAGTGTCCGTCTCCCTGCCCATGCGCGAAATAAAGAACATGAGGTGTTGAGCATGCGCCTCTTATATTAGCTCAATTTCAACACATATTTCTTGGCTGCAGATTGAAAAATTGTAAATGTGACTCATCGGTGCATCTGAAAGCGAAATTTTCAGTGTCTGTCTCCCTACTTATGCGCAAAATAAACAACATGAGCTGTTGAGCATGTGCCCTTGATATTAGCTCAATTTCAACACATATTTCTTGGCTCCAGATTGAAAATTGTAAATGTAACTCATCGGTGCCTCTGAAAGACAACCTTTCAGTGTCCGTTTCCCTGCCCATGCGCAAAATAAACGACATGAGCTGTTGAGCATGTGCCATTGATATTAGCTCAATTTCAACACAAATTTCTTGGCTGCAGATTGAAAATTTTAAATGTGACTCATCGGTGCCTCTGAAAGCTAAATTTTCAGTGTCCGTCTCCGTGCCCTTGCTCAAAATAAACAACATGAGCTGTTGAGCATGTGCCCTTGATATTAGCTGAATTTCAACACATATTTCTTGGCTGCAGATTGAAAATTGTAAATGTGACTCATTGGTGCCTCTGAAAGCCAAATTTTCATTGTCCGTCCCTGTGCCCATGCGCAAAATAAACAACATGAGCTGTTGAGCATGTGCCCTTGATATTAGCTCAATTTCAACACATATTTCTTGGCTCCAGATTGAAAATTGTAAATGTGACTCATCGGTGCCTCTGAAAGACAACCTTTCAGTGTCCGTCTCCCTGCCCATGCGCGAAATAAAGAACATGAGGTGTTGAGCATGCGCCTCTTATATTAGCTCAATTTCAACACATATTTCTTGGCTGCAGATTGAAAATTGTAAATGTGACGCATCGGTGCATTTCAAAGACAAATTTTCAATGTCCGTCTCCCTGCCCCTGCGCAAAATAAACAACATGTGCTGTTCAGCATACGCCCTTGATATTAGCTCAATTTCTCACACATATTTCTTGGCTGCAGATTGAAAATTATAAATGTGACCCATCGGTGCCTCTGAAAGCCAAATTTTCAGTGTCCGTCTCTCCCATGCGCAAAATAAACAACATGAGCTGTTGAGCATGCGCCCTTGATATTAGCTCAGCTTCAACACATATTTCTTGGCTGCAGATTGAAAATTGTAAGTGTGACTCATCAGTGCCTCTGAAAGACAACCTTTCAGTGTCCGTTTCCCTGCCCATGCGCAAAATAAACAACGTGAGCTGTTGAGCATGCGCTCTTGATATTAGCTCAATTTCAACACATACTTCTTGGCTGCAGATTGAAAATTGTAAATATGACTCATCGGTGCCTCTGAAAGCCAGATTTTCAGTGTCCGTGCCCCTGCCCATGCGCAAAATAAACAACATCAGCTGTTGAGCATGTGCCCTTGATATTAGCTCAATTTCAACACATATTTCTTGGCTGCAGATTGAAAATTGTAAATATGACCCATCGCTGCCTCTGAAAGCCAAATCTTCAGTGTCCGTCTCCTCACCCATGCGCAAAATAAAGGACATGAGCTGTTGAGCATGTGCCCGTGATGTTTGCTCAATTTCAACACAAATTTCTTGGCTGCAGATTGAAAATTGTAAATGTGGCCCATCGGGGCATTTCAAACACAAATTTTCAGTGTCCGTCTCCCTGCCCATGCGCAAAATGAACAACATGAGCTGTTGAGCATGCGCCCTTAATATTAGCTCAACTTCAACACATATTTCTTGGGTGCAGATTGAAAATTGTAAATGTGACTCATCGGTGTCTCTGAAGGGCACAGTTTCAGTGTCTGTCTTTCTGCCGATGCGTAAAATAAACAACATGAGCTGTTGAGCATGTGCCCTTGATATTGGCTCAATTTCAACACAAATTTCTTGGCTGCAGATTGAAAAATTGTAAATGTGACTCATCGGTGCATCTGAAAGCCAAATTTTCAGTGTCCGTCCCTGTGCCCATGCTCAAAATAAACAACATGAGCTGTTGAGCATGTGCCCTTGATATTAGCTCAATTTCAACAGATATTTGTTGGATGCAGATTGAAAATTGTAAGTGTGACTCATAGGTGCTTCTGAAAGCCAAATTTTCAGTGTCCGTCTCCCTGCCCATGCGCGAAAGAAACAACATGAGCTGTTGAGCATGCGCCCCTTATATTAGCTCAATTTCAACACATATTTCTTGGCTGCAGATTGAAAATTGTAAATGTGACTCATCGGTGCTTCTGAAAGGCAAACTTTCAGTGTCTGTCTCCCTGCCGATGCGCAAAATAAACATGAGCTGTTGAGCATGTGCCCTTGATATTAGCTCAATTTCAACGCAAATTTCTTGGCTGCAGATTGAAAATTGTAAATGTGACTCATCGGTGCCTCTGAAAGCTAAATTTTCAGTGTCCGTCTCCGTGCCCTTGCTCAAAATAAACAACATGAGCTGTTGAGCATGTGCCCTTGATATTAGCTGAATTTCAACACATATTTCTTGGCTGCAGATTGAAAATTGTAAATGTGACTCATTGGTGCCTCTGAAAGCCAAATTTTCATTGTCCGTCCCTGTGCCCATGCGCAAAATAAACAACATGAGCTGTTGAGCATGTGCCCTTGATATTAGCTCAATTTCAACACATATTTCTTGGCTCCAGATTGAAAATTGTAAATGTGACTCATCGGTGCCTCTGAAAGACAACCTTTCAGTGTCCGTCTCCCTGCCCATGCGCGAAATAAAGAACATGAGGTGTTGAGCATGCGCCTCTTATATTAGCTCAATTTCAACACATATTTCTTGGCTGCAGATTGAAAATTGTAAATGTGACGCATCGGTGCATTTCAAAGACAAATTTTCAATGTCCGTCTCCCTGCCCCTGCGCAAAATAAACAACATGTGCTGTTCAGCATACGCCCTTGATATTAGCTCAATTTCTCACACATATTTCTTGGCTGCAGATTGAAAATTATAAATGTGACCCATCGGTGCCTCTGAAAGCCAAATTTTCAGTGTCCGTCTCTCCCATGCGCAAAATAAACAACATGAGCTGTTGAGCATGCGCCCTTGATATTAGCTCAGCTTCAACACATATTTCTTGGCTGCAGATTGAAAATTGTAAGTGTGACTCATCAGTGCCTCTGAAAGACAACCTTTCAGTGTCCGTTTCCCTGCCCATGCGCAAAATAAACAACGTGAGCTGTTGAGCATGCGCTCTTGATATTAGCTCAATTTCAACACATACTTCTTGGCTGCAGATTGAAAATTGTAAATATGACTCATCGGTGCCTCTGAAAGCCAGATTTTCAGTGTCCGTGCCCCTGCCCATGCGCAAAATAAACAACATCAGCTGTTGAGCATGTGCCCTTGATATTAGCTCAATTTCAACACATATTTCTTGGCTGCAGATTGAAAATTGTAAATATGACCCATCGCTGCCTCTGAAAGCCAAATCTTCAGTGTCCGTCTCCTCACCCATGCGCAAAATAAAGGACATGAGCTGTTGAGCATGTGCCCGTGATGTTTGCTCAATTTCAACACAAATTTCTTGGCTGCAGATTGAAAATTGTAAATGTGGCCCATCGGGGCATTTCAAACACAAATTTTCAGTGTCCGTCTCCCTGCCCATGCGCAAAATGAACAACATGAGCTGTTGAGCATGCGCCCTTAATATTAGCTCAACTTCAACACATATTTCTTGGGTGCAGATTGAAAATTGTAAATGTGACTCATCGGTGTCTCTGAAGGGCACAGTTTCAGTGTCTGTCTTTCTGCCGATGCGTAAAATAAACAACATGAGCTGTTGAGCATGTGCCCTTGATATTGGCTCAATTTCAACACAAATTTCTTGGCTGCAGATTGAAAAATTGTAAATGTGACTCATCGGTGCATCTGAAAGCCAAATTTTCAGTGTCCGTCCCTGTGCCCATGCTCAAAATAAACAACATGAGCTGTTGAGCATGTGCCCTTGATATTAGCTCAATTTCAACAGATATTTGTTGGATGCAGATTGAAAATTGTAAGTGTGACTCATAGGTGCTTCTGAAAGCCAAATTTTCAGTGTCCGTCTCCCTGCCCATGCGCGAAAGAAACAACATGAGCTGTTGAGCATGCGCCCCTTATATTAGCTCAATTTCAACACATATTTCTTGGCTGCAGATTGAAAATTGTAAATGTGACTCATCGGTGCTTCTGAAAGGCAAACTTTCAGTGTCTGTCTCCCTGCCGATGCGCAAAATAAACAACATGAGCTGTTGAGCATGTGCCCTTGATATTAGCTCAATTTCAACGCAAATTTCTTGGCTGCAGATTGAAAATTGTAAATGTGACTCATCGGTGCCTCTGAAAGCCTGATTTTCAGTGTCTGTCTCCCTGCCCATGCGCAAAATAAACAACATGAGCTGTTGATCATGTGCCCTTGATATTACCTCAATTTCAACACATATTTCTTGGCTGCAGATTGAAAATTGTAAATATGACTCATCGGTGCCTCTGAAAGCCAGATTTTCAGTGTCCGTGCCCCTGCCCATGCGCAAAATAAACAACATCAGCTGTTGAGCATGTGCCCTTGATATTAGCTCAATTTCAACACATATTTCTTGGCTGCAGATTGAAAATTGTAAATATGACCCATCGCTGCCTCTGAAAGCCAAATCTTCAGTGTCCGTCTCCTCACCCATGCGCAAAATAAAGGACATGAGCTGTTGAGCATGTGCCCGTGATGTTTGCTCAATTTCAACACAAATTTCTTGGCTGCAGATTGAAAATTGTAAATGTGGCCCATCGGGGCATTTCAAACACAAATTTTCAGTGTCCGTCTCCCTGCCCATGCGCAAAATGAACAACATGAGCTGTTGAGCATGCGCCCTTAATATTAGCTCAACTTCAACACATATTTCTTGGGTGCAGATTGAAAATTGTAAATGTGACTCATCGGTGTCTCTGAAGGGCACAGTTTCAGTGTCTGTCTTTCTGCCGATGCGTAAAATAAACAACATGAGCTGTTGAGCATGTGCCCTTGATATTGGCTCAATTTCAACACAAATTTCTTGGCTGCAGATTGAAAAATTGTAAATGTGACTCATCGGTGCATCTGAAAGCCAAATTTTCAGTGTCCGTCCCTGTGCCCATGCTCAAAATAAACAACATGAGCTGTTGAGCATGTGCCCTTGATATTAGCTCAATTTCAACAGATATTTGTTGGATGCAGATTGAAAATTGTAAGTGTGACTCATAGGTGCTTCTGAAAGCCAAATTTTCAGTGTCCGTCTCCCTGCCCATGCGCGAAAGAAACAACATGAGCTGTTGAGCATGCGCCCCTTATATTAGCTCAATTTCAACACATATTTCTTGGCTGCAGATTGAAAATTGTAAATGTGACTCATCGGTGCTTCTGAAAGGCAAACTTTCAGTGTCTGTCTCCCTGCCGATGCGCAAAATAAACATGAGCTGTTGAGCATGTGCCCTTGATATTAGCTCAATTTCAACGCAAATTTCTTGGCTGCAGATTGAAAATTGTAAATGTGACTCATCGGTGCCTCTGAAAGCCTGATTTTCAGTGTCTGTCTCCCTGCCCATGCGCAAAATAAACAACATGAGCTGTTGATCATGTGCCCTTGATATTACCTCAATTTCAACACATATTTCTTGGCTGCAGATTGAAAATTGTAAATGTGACTCATCGGTGCCTCTGAAAGCCTGATTTTCAGTGTCCGTCTCCCTGCCATACGCAAAATAAACAACATATGCTGTTGAGCATGTGCCCTTGATACTAGCTCAATTTCAACACAAATTTCTTGGCTGCAGATTGAAAATTGTAAATGTGACTCAACGGTGCGCCTAAAAGCCAATGTTTCAGTGTCCGTCTCCTCACTCATGCGCAAAATAAACGACATGAGCTGTAGAGCATGTGCCCGTGATATTTGCTCAATTTCAACACAAATTTCTTGGCTGCAGATTGAAAATTGTAAATGTGACCCATCGGTGCATTTCAAAGACAAATTCTCAGTGTCCGTCTCCCTGCCCAGCGCAAAATAAACAACATGAGCTGTTGAGCATGCACTCTTGATATTAGCTCAATTTCAACACATACTTCTGGGCTGCAGATTGAAAATTGTAAATATGACTCATCGGTGCCTCTGAAAGCCAAATATTCAGTGTCCGTCTCCCTGCCCATGCGCAAAATGAACAACTTGAGCTGTTGAGCATGCGCCCTTGATATTAGCTCAACTTCAACACATATTTCTTGGGTGCAGATTGATAATTGTAAATGTGACACATCGGTGCCTCTGAAGGGCACAGTTTCAGTGTCTGTCTTTCTGCCGATGCGCAAAATAAACAACATGAGCTGTTGAGCATGTGCCCTTGATATTAGCTCAATTTCAACACATATTTCTTGGCTGCAGATTGAAAAATTGTAAATGTGACTCATCGGTGCATCTGAAAGCCAAATCTTCAGTGTTCGTCTCCTCACCCATGCGCAAAATAAACGACATGAGCTGTTGAGCATGTGCCCTTGATATTAGCTCAATTTCAACACATATTTCTTGGCTGCAGATTGAAAATTGTAAATGTGACTCATCGGTGCCTCTGAAAGCCAAATCTTCAGTGTCCGTCTCCTCACCCATGCGCAAAATAAACAACATGAGCTGTTGAGCATGTGCCCTTGATATTAGCTCAATTTCAACACAAACTTCTTGGCTGCAGATTGAAAAATTGTAAATGTGACTCATCGGTACATCTGAAAGCCAAATTTTCAGTGTCCGTCCCTGTGCCCATGCTCAAAATAAACAACATGAGCTGTTGAGCATGTGCCCTTGATATTAGCTCAATTTCAACACATAATTCTTGGTTGCAGATTGAAAATTGTAAGTGTGACTCATCTGTGCCTCTGAAAGACAAAGTTTCAGTGTCCGTCCCCCTGCCCATGCGCAAAATAAACGACATGAGCTGTTGAGCATGCGCCCTTGATATTAGCTCAATTTCAACACATATTTCTTGGCTGCAAATTGAAAATTGTAGATGTGACTCAACGGTGCGCCTAAAAGCCAAATATTCTGTGTCCGTTTCCCTGCCCATGCGCAAAATAAACAACATGAGCTGTTGAGCATGCGCCCTTGATATTAGCTCAATTTCAACACATATTTCTTGGCTGCAGATTGAAAATTGTAAGTGTGACCCATCGGTGCCTCTGAAAGCCAATTATCCTGTGTCCGTCTCCCTGCCCAGGGGCAAAATAAACAACATGAGCGGTTGAGCATGCGTCCTTGATACTAGCTCAATTTCAGCGCAAATTTCTTGGCTGCAGATTGAAAATTGTAAATGTGACTCATCGGTGCCTCTGCAAGCCAGATTTTCAGTGTCTGTATCCCTGCTTATGCGCAAAATAAACAACATATGCTGTTGAGCATGTGCCCTAGATATTAGCTCAATTTCAACACATATTTCTTGGCTGCAAATTGAAAATTGTAAATGTGACTCAACGGTGCGCCTAAAAGCCAATGTTTCAGTTTCAGTCTCCCTGCCCATGCGCAAAATAAACGACATGAGCTGTTGAGCATGTGCCCTTGATATTAGCTGAATTTCAACACATATTTCTTGGCTGCAGATTGAAAATTGTAAAGGTGACTCATAGGTGCCTCTGAAAGACAAAGTTTCAGTGTCCGTCTCTCTGGTCATGCGCAAAATAAACGACATGAGCTGTTGCGCATGCACCCTTGATATTAGCTCAATTTCAACACAAATTTCTTGGCTGCAGATTGAAAATTGTAAATGTGACTCATCGGTGCCTCTGAAAGCCAAATTTTCAGTGTCCGTCTCCGTGCTCATGCTCAAAATAAACAACATGAGCTGTTGAGCATGTGCCCTTGATATTAGCTCAATTTCAACATATATTTCTTGGCTGCAGATTGAAAATTGTCAATGTGACTCATCGGTGCCTCTGAAAGCCAAATTTTCAGTGTCCGTCCCTGTGCCCACGCTCAAAATAAACATCAGCTGTTGAGCATGTGCCCTTGACATTAGCTCAATTTCAACACAAATTTCTTGGCTGCAGATTGAAAATTGTAAATGTGACTCATCGGTACATCTGAAAGCCAAATATTCAGTGTCCGTCCCTGTGCCCGTGCTCAAAATAAACAACAAGAGCTCTTGAGCATGTGCCCTTGATATTAGCTCACGGTGCGCCTAAAAGCCAATGTTTCAGTTTCCGTCTTCCTGCCGATGCGCAAAATAAACGAGATGAGCTGTTGAGCATGCGCCCTTGATATTACCTCAATTTCAACACAAATTTCATGGCTGCAGATTGAAAAATTGTAAATGTGACCCATCGGTGCATTTCAAAGACAAATTTTCAGTGTCCGTCTCCCTGCCCATGCGCAAAATAAACAACATGAGCTGTTGAGCGTATGCCCGTAATATTAGATCAATTTCAACTCATATTTCTTGGCTGCAGATTGAAAATTGTAAATGTGACTCATCGGTGCCTCTGAAAGCCAAATTTTCAGTGTCCGTCTCCCTGCTCATGCGCAAAATAAACAACATGAGCTGTTAAGCATGCGCCCTTGCTATTAGCTCAATTTCAACACATATTTCTTGGCTGCAGATCGAAAATTGTAAATATGACTCATCGGTGCCTCTGAAAGCCAAATTTTCAGTGTCCGTCTCCCTGCCCATGCGCAAAATGAACAACATGAGCTGTTGAGCATTCGCCCTTGATATTAGCTCAATTTCAACACATATTTCTTGGCTGCAGATTGAAAATTGTAAATGTGACTCATCGGTGCCTCTGAAAGACAAAGTTTCAGTGTCTGTCTCTCTGCCCATGCGCAAAATCAACAACATGAGCTGTTGAGCATGCGCCCTTGCTATTAGCTCAATTTCAACACATATTTCTTGGCTGCAGATTGAAAAGTGTAAATATGACTCATCGGTGCTTCTGAAAGCCAGATTTTCAGTGTCCGTCCCCCTGCCCATGCGCAAAATAAACAACATCAGCTGTTGAGCATGTGCCCTTGATATTAGCTCAATTTCAACACATATTTCTTGGCTGCAGATTGAAAATTGTAAATATGACCCATCGCTGCCTCTGAAAGCCAAATCTTCAGTGTCCGTCTCCTCACCCATGCGCAAAATAAACGACATGAGCTGTTGAGCATGTGCCCGTGATATTTGCTCAATTTCAACACAAATTTCTTGGCTGCAGATTGAAAATTGTAAATGTAACCCATCGGTGCATTTCAAAGACAAATTTTCAGTGTCCGTCTCCCTGCCCATGCGCAAAATAAACAACATGAGCTATTGAGCATGTGCCCATGATATTAGCTCAATTTCAACACATATTTCTTGGCTGCAGATTGAAAATTGTAAATGTGACCAATCGGTGCCTCTGAAAGCCAAATATTCAGTGTCCTTCTCCCTGCCCATGCGCAAAATGAACAACATGAGCTGTTGAGCATGCGCCCTTGATATTAGCTCAGCTTCAACACATATTTCTTGGCTGCAGATTGAAAATTGTAAGTGTGACTCATCAGTGCCTCTGAAAGACAACCTTTCAGTGTCCGTTTCCCTGCCCATGCGCAAAATAAACGACATGAGCTGTTGAGCATGTGCCTTTGATATTAGCTCAATTTCAACACAAATTTCTTGGCTGCAGATTGAAAATTTTAAATGTGACTCATCGGTGCCTCTGAAAGCCAAATTTTCAGTGTCCGTCTCCGTGCCCTTGCTCAAAATAAACATCAGCTGTTGAGCATGTGCCCTTGATATTAGCTCAATTTCAACACATATTTCTTGGCAGCAGATTGGAAATTCTAAATGTGACCCATCGGTGCATCTGAAAGCCAAATTTTCAGTGTCCATCCCCGTGCCCACGCTCAAAATAAACATCAGCTGTTGAGCACGTGCCCTTGATGTTAGCTCAATTTCAACACAAGTTTCTTGGCTGCAGATTGAAAAATTGTAAATGTGACTCGTCGGTGCATCAGAAAGCGAAATTTTCAGTGTCCGTCCCTGTGCCCATGCTCAAAATAAACATGAGCTGTTGAGCATGTGCCCTTGATATTAGCTCAATTTCAATGCATATTTGTTGGCTGCAGATTGAAAATTGTAAATGTGACTCATGGGTGCCTCTGAAAGCCAAATTTTCAGTGTCCGTCTCCCTGCCCATGCGCGAAATAAAGAACATGAGGTGTTGAGCATGCGCCTCTTATATTAGCTCAATTTCAACACATATTTCTTGGCTGCAGATTGAAAATTGTAAATGTGACTCATCGGTGCCTCTGAAAGACAAAGTTTCAGTGTCTGTCTCTCTGCCCATGCGCAAAATCAACAACATGAGCTGTTGAGCATGCGCCCTTGCTATTAGCTCAATTTCAACACATATTTCTTGGCTGCAGATTGAAAAGTGTAAATATGACTCATCGGTGCTTCTGAAAGCCAGATTTTCAGTGTCCGTCCCCCTGCCCATGCGCAAAATAAACAACATCAGCTGTTGAGCATGTGCCCTTGATATTAGCTCAATTTCAACACATATTTCTTGGCTGCAGATTGAAAATTGTAAATATGACCCATCGCTGCCTCTGAAAGCCAAATCTTCAGTGTCCGTCTCCTCACCCATGCGCAAAATAAACGACATGAGCTGTTGAGCATGTGCCCGTGATATTTGCTCAATTTCAACACAAATTTCTTGGCTGCAGATTGAAAATTGTAAATGTAACCCATCGGTGCATTTCAAAGACAAATTTTCAGTGTCCGTCTCCCTGCCCATGCGCAAAATAAACAACATGAGCTATTGAGCATGTGCCCATGATATTAGCTCAATTTCAACACATATTTCTTGGCTGCAGATTGAAAATTGTAAATGTGACCAATCGGTGCCTCTGAAAGCCAAATATTCAGTGTCCTTCTCCCTGCCCATGCGCAAAATGAACAACATGAGCTGTTGAGCATGCGCCCTTGATATTAGCTCAGCTTCAACACATATTTCTTGGCTGCAGATTGAAAATTGTAAGTGTGACTCATCAGTGCCTCTGAAAGACAACCTTTCAGTGTCCGTTTCCCTGCCCATGCGCAAAATAAACGACATGAGCTGTTGAGCATGTGCCTTTGATATTAGCTCAATTTCAACACAAATTTCTTGGCTGCAGATTGAAAATTTTAAATGTGACTCATCGGTGCCTCTGAAAGCCAAATTTTCAGTGTCCGTCTCCGTGCCCTTGCTCAAAATAAACATCAGCTGTTGAGCATGTGCCCTTGATATTAGCTCAATTTCAACACATATTTCTTGGCAGCAGATTGGAAATTCTAAATGTGACCCATCGGTGCATCTGAAAGCCAAATTTTCAGTGTCCATCCCCGTGCCCACGCTCAAAATAAACATCAGCTGTTGAGCACGTGCCCTTGATGTTAGCTCAATTTCAACACAAGTTTCTTGGCTGCAGATTGAAAAATTGTAAATGTGACTCGTCGGTGCATCAGAAAGCGAAATTTTCAGTGTCCGTCCCTGTGCCCATGCTCAAAATAAACATGAGCTGTTGAGCATGTGCCCTTGATATTAGCTCAATTTCAATGCATATTTGTTGGCTGCAGATTGAAAATTGTAAATGTGACTCATGGGTGCCTCTGAAAGCCAAATTTTCAGTGTCCGTCTCCCTGCCCATGCGCGAAATAAAGAACATGAGGTGTTGAGCATGCGCCTCTTATATTAGCTCAATTTCAACACATATTTCTTGGCTGCAGATTGAAAAATTGTAAATGTGACTCATCGGTGCATCTGAAAGCGAAATTTTCAGTGTCTGTCTCCCTACTTATGCGCAAAATAAACAACATGAGCTGTTGAGCATGTGCCCTTGATATTAGCTCAATTTCAACACATATTTCTTGGCTCCAGATTGAAAATTGTAAATGTGACTCATCGGTGCCTCTGAAAGACAACCTTTCAGTGTCCGTTTCCCTGCCCATGCGCAAAATAAACGACATGAGCTGTTGAGCATGTGCCATTGATATTAGCTCAATTTCAACACAAATTTCTTGGCTGCAGATTGAAAATTTTAAATGTGACTCATCGGTGCCTCTGAAAGCTAAATTTTCAGTGTCCGTCTCCGTGCCCTTGCTCAAAATAAACAACATGAGCTGTTGAGCATGTGCCCTTGATATTAGCTGAATTTCAACACATATTTCTTGGCTGCAGATTGAAAATTGTAAATGTGACTCATTGGTGCCTCTGAAAGCCAAATTTTCATTGTCCGTCCCTGTGCCCATGCGCAAAATAAACAACATGAGCTGTTGAGCATGTGCCCTTGATATTAGCTCAATTTCAACACATATTTCTTGGCTCCAGATTGAAAATTGTAAATGTGACTCATCGGTGCCTCTGAAAGACAACCTTTCAGTGTCCGTCTCCCTGCCCATGCGCGAAATAAAGAACATGAGGTGTTGAGCATGCGCCTCTTATATTAGCTCAATTTCAACACATATTTCTTGGCTGCAGATTGAAAATTGTAAATGTGACGCATCGGTGCATTTCAAAGACAAATTTTCAATGTCCGTCTCCCTGCCCCTGCGCAAAATAAACAACATGTGCTGTTCAGCATACGCCCTTGATATTAGCTCAATTTCTCACACATATTTCTTGGCTGCAGATTGAAAATTATAAATGTGACCCATCGGTGCCTCTGAAAGCCAAATTTTCAGTGTCCGTCTCTCCCATGCGCAAAATAAACAACATGAGCTGTTGAGCATGCGCCCTTGATATTAGCTCAATTTCAACACATATTTCTTGGCTGCAGATTGAAAATTCTAAATGTGAGTCATAGGTGCATTTCAAAGACAAATTCTCAGTGTCCGTCTCCCTGCCCATGCGCAAAATAAACAACGTGAGCTGTTGAGCATGCGCTCTTGATATTAGCTCAATTTCAACACATACTTCTTGGCTGCAGATTGAAAATTGTAAATGTGGCCCATCGGGGCATTTCAAACACAAATTTTCAGTGTCCGTCTCCCTGCCCATGCGCAAAATGAACAACATGAGCTGTTGAGCATGCGCCCTTAATATTAGCTCAACTTCAACACATATTTCTTGGGTGCAGATTGAAAATTGTAAATGTGACTCATCGGTGTCTCTGAAGGGCACAGTTTCAGTGTCTGTCTTTCTGCCGATGCGTAAAATAAACAACATGAGCTGTTGAGCATGTGCCCTTGATATTGGCTCAATTTCAACACAAATTTCTTGGCTGCAGATTGAAAAATTGTAAATGTGACTCATCGGTGCATCTGAAAGCCAAATTTTCAGTGTCCGTCCCTGTGCCCATGCTCAAAATAAACAACATGAGCTGTTGAGCATGTGCCCTTGATATTAGCTCAATTTCAACAGATATTTGTTGGATGCAGATTGAAAATTGTAAGTGTGACTCATAGGTGCTTCTGAAAGCCAAATTTTCAGTGTCCGTCTCCCTGCCCATGCGCGAAAGAAACAACATGAGCTGTTGAGCATGCGCCCCTTATATTAGCTCAATTTCAACACATATTTCTTGGCTGCAGATTGAAAATTGTAAATGTGACTCATCGGTGCTTCTGAAAGGCAAACTTTCAGTGTCTGTCTCCCTGCCGATGCGCAAAATAAAGAACATGAGCTGTTGAGCATGTGCCCTTGATATTAGCTCAATTTCAACGCAAATTTCTTGGCTGCAGATTGAAAATTGTAAATGTGACTCATCGGTGCCTCTGAAAGCCTGATTTTCAGTGTCTGTCTCCCTGCCCATGCGCAAAATAAACAACATGAGCTGTTGATCATGTGCCCTTGATATTACCTCAATTTCAACACATATTTCTTGGCTGCAGATTGAAAATTGTAAATGTGACTCATCGGTGCCTCTGAAAGCCTGATTTTCAGTGTCCGTCTCCCTGCCATACGCAAAATAAACAACATATGCTGTTGAGCATGCGCCCTTGATACTAGCTCAATTTCAACACAAATTTCTTGGCTGCAGATTGAAAATTGTAAATGTGACTCAACGGTGCGCCTAAAAGCCAATGTTTCAGTGTCCGTCTCCTCACCCATGCGCAAAATAAACGACATGAGCTGTAGAGCATGTGCCCGTGATATTTGCTCAATTTCAACACAAATTTCTTGGCTGCAGATTGAAAATTGTAAATGTGACCCATCGGTGCATTTCAAAGACAAATTCTCAGTGTCCGTCTCCCTGCCCAGCGCAAAATAAACAACATGAGCTGTTGAGCATGCACTCTTGATATTAGCTCAATTTCAACACATACTTCTGGGCTGCAGATTGAAAATTGTAAATATGACTCATCGGTGCCTCTGAAAGCCAAATATTCAGTGTCCGTCTCCCTGCCCATGCGCAAAATGAACAACTTGAGCTGTTGAGCATGCGCCCTTGATATTAGCTCAACTTCAACACATATTTCTTGGGTGCAGATTGATAATTGTAAATGTGACACATCGGTGCCTCTGAAGGGCACAGTTTCAGTGTCTGTCTTTCTGCCGATGCGCAAAATAAACAACATGAGCTGTTGAGCATGTGCCCTTGATATTAGCTCAATTTCAACACATATTTCTTGGCTGCAGATTGAAAAATTGTAAATGTGACTCATCGGTGCATCTGAAAGCCAAATCTTCAGTGTTCGTCTCCTCACCCATGCGCAAAATAAACGACATGAGCTGTTGAGCATGTGCCCTTGATATTAGCTCAATTTCAACACATATTTCTTGGCTGCAGATTGAAAATTGTAAATGTGACTCATCGGTGCCTCTGAAAGCCAAATCTTCAGTGTCCGTCTCCTCACCCATGCGCAAAATAAACAACATGAGCTGTTGAGCATGTGCCCTTGATATTAGCTCAATTTCAACACAAACTTCTTGGCTGCAGATTGAAAAATTGTAAATGTGACTCATCGGTACATCTGAAAGCCAAATTTTCAGTGTCCGTCCCTGTGCCCATGCTCAAAATAAACAACATGAGCTGTTGAGCATGTGCCCTTGATATTAGCTCAATTTCAACACATAATTCTTGGCTGCAGATTGAAAATTGTAAGTGTGACTCATCGGTGCCTCTGAAAGACAAAGTTTCAGTGTCCGTCCCCCTGCCCATGCGCAAAATAAACGACATGAGCTGTTGAGCATGCGCCCTTGATATTAGCTCAATTTCAACACATATTTCTTGGCTGCAAATTGAAAATTGTAGATGTGACTCAACGGTGCGCCTAAAAGCCAAATATTCTGTGTCCGTTTCCCTGCCCATGCGCAAAATGAACAACATGAGCTGTTGAGCATGCGCCCTTGATATTAGCTCAATTTCAACACATATTTCTTGGCTGCAGATTGAAAATTGTAAGTGTGACCCATCGGTGCCTCTGAAAGCCAATTATCCTGTGTCCGTCTCCCTGCCCAGGGGCAAAATAAACAACATGAGCGGTTGAGCATGCGTCCTTGTTACTAGCTCAATTTCAGCGCAAATTTCTTGGCTGCAGATTGAAAATTGTAAATGTGACTCATCGGTGCCTCTGCAAGCCAGATTTTCAGTGTCTGTCTCCCTGCTTATGCGCAAAATGAACAAGATGAGCTGTTGAGCATGTGCCCTTGATATTAGCTCAATTTCAACACATATTTCTTGGCTGCAGATTGAAAATTGTAAATGTGACTCATCGGTGCCTCTGAAAGACAAATATCCTGTGTCCGTCTCCCTGCCCATGGGCAAAATAAACAACATGAGCGGTTGAGCATGCGTCCTTGATACTAGCTCAATTTCAACGCAAATTTCTTGGCTGCAGATTGAAAATTGTAAATGTGACTCATCGGTGCCTCTGCAAGCCAGATTTTCAGTGTCTGTATCCCTGCTTATGCGCAAAATAAACAACATATGCTGTTGAGCATGTGCCCTAGATATTAGCTCAATTTCAACACATATTTCTTGGCTGCAAATTGAAAATTGTAAATGTGACTCAACGGTGCGCCTAAAAGCCAATGTTTCAGTTTCAGTCTCCCTGCCCATGCGCAAAATAAACGACATGAGCTGTTGAGCATGTGCCCTTGATATTAGCTGAATTTCAACACATATTTCTTGGCTGCAGATTGAAAATTGTAAAGGTGACTCATAGGTGCCTCTGAAAGACAAAGTTTCAGTGTCCGTCTCTCTGGTCATGCGCAAAATAAACGACATGAGCTGTTGCGCATGCACCCTTGATATTAGCTCAATTTCAACACAAATTTCTTGGCTGCAGATTGAAAATTGTAAATGTGACTCATCGGTGCCTCTGAAAGCCAAATTTTCAGTGTCCGTCTCCGTGCTCATGCTCAAAATAAACAACATGAGCTGTTGAGCATGTGCCCTTGATATTAGCTCAATTTCAACATATATTTCTTGGCTGCAGATTGAAAATTGTCAATGTGACTCATCGGTGCCTCTGAAAGCCAAATTTTCAGTGTCCGTCCCTGTGCCCACGCTCAAAATAAACATGAGCTGTTGAGCATGTGCCCTTGATATTAGCTCAATTTCAACACATATTTCTTGGCAGCAGATTGAAAATTGTAAATGTGACCCATCGGTGCATCTGAAAGCCAAATTTTCAGTGTCCGTCTTCCTGCCCATGCGCAGAATAAACGACACGAGCTGTTGAGCATGTGCCCTTGATATTAGCTCAATTTCAACACATATTTCTTGGCTGCAGATTGAAAATTGTATATGTGACTCATCGGTGCCTCTGAAAGACAAAGTTTCAGTGTCCGTCTCCCTGCCCACGCGCAAAATAAACAACATATGCTGTTGAGCATGTGCCCTAGATATTAGCACAATTTCAATACATATTTGTTGGCTGCAAATTGAAAATTGTAAATGTGACTCAACGGTGCATTTCAAAGACAAATTTTCAGTGTCCGTCTTCCTGCCCTTGCGCAAAATAAACAACATGAGCTATTGAGCATGCGCCCTTGATATTAGCTGAATTTCAAAACATATTTCTTGGCTGCAGATTGAAAATTGTAAATGTGACCCATCGGTGCCTCTGAAAGCCAAATTTTCAGTGTCCGTCTTTCTGCCCATGCGCAAAATAAACAACATGAGCTGTTGAGCATGCGCTCTTGATATTAGCTCAATTTCAACACATATTTCTTGGCTGCACATTGAAAATTATAAATGTGACTGATCGCTGCCTCTGAAAGCCAAATTTTCAGTGTCCGTCTCCCTGCCCATGCGCAAAATATACAACATGAGCTGCTGAGCATGTGCCCTTGATATTAGCTCAGTTTCAACACATATTTCTTGGCTGCAGATTCAAAATTGTGAATATGACCCATCGGTGCCTCTGAAAGCCAAATTTTGAGTGTCCGTCTCCCTGCCCATGCGCAAAATAAAAATCATGAGCTGTTGAGCATGCGCCCCTGATATTAGCTAAATTTCAACACATATTTCTTGGCTGCAGATTGAAAATTGTAAATGTGACTCATCGATGCCTCTGAAAGCCAAATTTTCAGTGTCTGTCTCCCTGCCCATGCGCGAAATAAACAACATGAGCTGTTGAGCATGCGCCCCTTATATTAGCTCAATTTCAACACATATTTCTTGGATGCAAATTGAAAATTGTAAATGTGGCTCATCGGTGCCTCTGAAAGACAAAGTTTCAGTGTCCGTCTCCCTGCCCATGCGCAAAATAAACAACATGAGCTGTTGAGCATGTGCCCTTGATATTAGCTCAATTTCAACACATATTTCTTGGCAGCAGATTGAAAATTGTAAATGTGACCCGTCGGTGCCTCTGAAAGCCAAATTTTCAGTGTCAGTCTCCCTGCCCATGCGCAAAATAAACAACATGGGCTGTTGAGCATGCGCCCCTGATATTAGCTAAATTTCAACACATATTTCTTGGATGCAGATTGAAAATTCTAAATGTGACTCATCGGTGCCTCTGAAAGACAAAGTTTCAGTGTCCGTGTGACCTGTGTTACCTCTGAAAGCCAAATTTGCGATGTACAGGGTGGGTGCTATAAAAGGTCAGTCACAATTTCGCGTGTGACGCTATACGTAATTGACAGACAGACTTCTGCTGCCACACAGTGAATAATTTATCGCAGGGGATCCTACGAAAAAATTGTGGTTACCAAGCACTGCGTAACAAAATAAATACGGCCACGCAAACTTTCGTCTTCATGTGTTTCCTATGCTCTATACCAATGGATGGAGTCGAAAGTTTGTGTGGCCGTTTTTTTTTTGTTTGTTTGTTACACAGTGCTTGGTAACCGCAGTTTTTTCGTAGGTTTCCCTGGTATCAATTCGTTGCTCTGAGGCAGAGGAAGTCTGTGCGTCTAGGAGGTGTCGTGTCAAGGAGGTATACGTCTTGCACGAAAATGTGACTGACCTTTTAGAGCACACACCCCACGCGCAAAATAGATTGATCTGCTGAGCATGTGCGCCTAATATTAGCTCAGTTTGAACACCTGTTTATTTGTTTGTAACACCTATTTTCCGTTTGCATATTGAGAAATGTAAGTGTGAGCTGTTGGTGCCTTCGAAAGCCAAATTTTCCGTGTCCGTCTCTCGGCTCACGCGCTAGAAGCGGCCATGTATTATATTGTAGACGGGTTTAATGGCCAGCGTACCAGTAAGGAAGTATGAAATGAAGTGCCTCAGGCCGAGAGTATTACCTTAATGATACACATTTACAAAACTTTTGTCTTTGTATAATACGCCAAAGTATGTGTAGCGGGCCGTGGACGACGACGAAGATGGCCACGCGCCTGGAGCACCGGCCTCAGCTCCACCGGCGCGGCCATGGAGATAGGCCACCGTCATCGCCTCTCCGTGGCATACCATCATCGCCGGTCGGGGCTCATGTAGAGGAACTCCACCTCCTCTACATATGTATTCCCCGTATTTCATTTCGGCCTTGCCAGTGGGCACTGGCCATTGCCCCTGTACGTCTCAGCCATAGCACGTGCTTATAACAAGGGCTCATCTTCAGAGGAAATGGGCTCACTTCATTGCACGGTTCCATTTCCCCCTCTGTATTTGTCGGCACACTTGGTGATAGAGAGTATCTCGTCAGGAGTCATGCATACATGATTTGTACTTGCCATGTTTGGCCTGCTGAGGGAGGTGAAATTCCTCATTTTTGCTCACACTTCCACCATGGAAAGAGAGTCGCACCATTCTGAATAGTAATTTTTTTCCTCGTTGTTCACGATGTACCGGGGCCCCACGTGCAAGGCCGGACGTCATTTTTTTTAAATTACGTGTTAGCGCCGCGAAGCAACTGTAGCTGTGAACGGCGTACAGACGTGGACAGATGGAGAGAGGACATGAGGAAGGAGTGGGGTGTTAGTATGCGTCCTAGGCCGACTTCAGGGGGAAATGAGCCGACATTCTTGTGGAAAGTCTTGGGAAAACCCAGGGAAAACCTGAGGCAGCACGGCCAGTGTCCGGATTGGAACCACTTCCCAGCCTCCGCGTGGAAGGCTATGATCCTAACTGTAAATGCGAGCTGGTAATGCGAAATATCCACAAGACGTTCCTTGCTTCGACCAAACAGGCCAGCACTGGAGGATTCACTTTTACAAAATGTAATCATTAAAGACACCCAGCCAGTAATGCATACATTGTTTCATGCAACCGGCACTGTGATTTAAAAAAAAAAAATGTTGTGCACACCCTGGGCTTTTCCAAAAAGTTGTGTATTCCTTGTATATATGTATTATAATGTATAACCATAATGTATTATAATACACTGATTCAGAACTATTATTGTATTAGTATTATAATACGCGTTTTTGTACAGTATTATGCGGTTGTGTTATAATACAAAAAATAGTATTACTGCCCACCCCTGGCACGCGCAAAATAAACAACATGATCTGTTGAGCATGTGTGCTTCATATTAGCTCAATTTGGATACTTATTTTTTGGCAGCACATTGAAAAATGTAATTGCGACCGCTCGGTGCCTTTGAAAGCCATATTTTCAGTGTCGTCCTTTCAGGCCATGCGCAAAATAAACGGAGTTTTCTGGTTTGTATATGTGCTTATTAAACCCAATATGCAGACTTTTATTTCTGCACATATAAAAATCTAAATAAACGTTCTGGATGCCTCTTAGAGCCTAAGTTTCAGTGTTCTTGGCGCAAAATAAACAGGGTGACTGACATTGTCTTTCGGCCTCGCATAGGAAAATCCAAGTCTAAGCTCTCGGTGCCTCTTTTGTAAACGTAATTCCCTGATGTGTAGGTATATGCGGTCTGTATAGCTCAATACACCGACCTTTATTTCAGTATGTTTAAAAATGTAAATCTAACCACTGGACGCCATTTAGAGCCAAACTCTCAGTGTCCTTCGCGCTAATAACCAGAATGATGGGTTGTGTACGTGTCCTTAATATTATTTCAATCTGAACACCCAATGTTTTTTTTTTAAAGAAATCCAGTGTTGCTGATACGGAACTACATCCGAAGCTCTTTTCTCTGACAAACCCTAATCAATGATGCACAACATACGTTTCGTCCGCAGAAGTGAAATATATCTTTTGCAGAGGACCGCGTTGGTGAGCATCACCGGCTTCTCTGTCAGCAGCATCCACTGACCTCTATGTGTCGAGATCAGTGGCAGCATCATTCCCAGCAATACGGATGTGACTGGGGATCTACTGGAGCTCGATTGTGTGCCCTTTTGCAACAGCGGCATTACATGATATGATGCCGCACACTACGACCACAAGCCCACTGGAGGTCACAGGTGCGCGTAGTACTTGCAGGCCGTTCTTGGAACCAGAAAGGATTGACCAGTCACCAGGTGTTGCTTGGTTGGCAATGTACTGGATGGCATTGAGAACAGCGTTCAGCTCTGCAGCCGGACGTCTGGTGCGCACATTAGACATGGAGCCCTGGATGACGAACGCACAAAAGGATCATCCGTGAAAATCATCGTCCTTTCTGCATGCCTTGTGATATATGTTCCAGCGTAAGAACTAGCGCTGGAGCAGTTCTCTTATTCGCTACACCAGTTATATCCACAGTAACATCAGCCTGATCCATGAGGGGCAGATTGGGATGAGCAACGCTTTGTGGTGCGGAATTTCATGAAGCAACGGCCTATATAGCCTATGGATATGACGCCTATATATGCCAGAGGATATATGCGACGGAGGAGAGCTCTGGTAAGCGGGTGACGTCGATGACGGGCTACAAGACGAGTGGAATGACGCAGGGCTTCAACATTTCCAAGTGTAGGTATATGGGTGGTTCCCTCGACTCGGGGAAGGCTGTAAAGCTGGACATTGCGGTCGGAACTCCGAGGCACAGCTTCACACTTTTAGTCAGGACCCGCTGCAGAATAGTTTCAGCAGAGGGGGACAAGCAAGTCAAGATAGGAACGTGATACGCCGGCATCTGTAAAATTATAGCGTCCTCGATAAACTTGCTCCAGAATTGCCCCAAAACCACCGTGATGCGTGGCGCTCTACACTGGCGGTGCTCTGGGCGGAGGCATTATCGAACATGAAACCGCACCCCGCTGGTGCGCCACCTAGAGATCTGTGCTCGCAGTGGCTCGTAGGCTGCGCTACCCATAACGAGAGACACCGATCGAATGCCATGCTGACGATCACTGTCTGCTGCTACACAGTAAATCATTTTACACCTTTATTCGCTCAAAACAGGCGTATTCTCATAAAAACACCCTTTTCTACCCTGCAGACTGAAGCAAAGGGTGCAAGAATAGCATTACTAAAAGTGCAATATTGACATACACCACATTTTATCCAATGTCGATCATTAAGGCTGTAAAGCGATGTATTGAAAGATGTGTTTTACGTCCAATACACCTTTTTACACCACATTTCAACTGGGAATGTGGTGTTAAAAGTGGTGTTTTAACTCGTGACAGAAACATTATGCTGGTTTCACAGCTCCGCGCGCTTAGCAACTAATCACACTATAGACGATAACCTGAGTTAAAAACACAGTGTTTGACAGGGAAGGATGTTAGGAATTTAGCTGGTATCTTGAACTCGTTGCAGGCGTACGTGTCAATTGTAAAAATGCGTTTCCGTCACCGTTACAAACGTTTTCCGTCCCATTACACTTAACGAACGTGCCCCAACAAATTGTATTTCAGTATATGGTCTATCCGATACGCCAATATAGGCTAAACTTCGGCACTCAGCTGTGTTACCAAGCTAACGAGGCGTGCCTGCGACCTTTTGAGTTCCTGTTTAGGTTGTACGATGGAACCACGGCTTGAAGTCTGTTGTGTTCAAGGTGGTGTTTTATGAGGAATACGCTTAATTAAAGGGTGTTTTAGAAAACACCTTTCATTCGGGTGTAAAGGCAACACCAAAAAGGTGTGCGCCATGGGACAAGCCAAGGCCACCAAAAGAGTGTAAAAAAGTTTACTGTGTACTTGACCGGCTACACCTGGCTACTTACCGCTTCCGCCTTCCTCCGTGCTTCCTGCAATCGCGATGCTTCTTGGGATTGCAATCTGGCGCTCGGCCGGTTTTCTCGGTGTGGGTTCGGGGCAACTCAGGGCTGCACTTCTTTAATCGAGGACGTTCTATCGAGTATGGCAAGCCGCACCGGGGCGCACCGGTGCAGTTTATCGGGGACGCTATTAGGGATGAATGGAAGACCGAGCAGAGCGCGGCACGTCAAGCCCCAACCAGTACCGCAAAGGTGCCGAACCACATTCAGTCTAGCACCTACACGATCTTTTAAGAGGCGGACTTGACCAAGAAACCGATGGTGGCTCACTCTTCTGAGGGCGGCCCCCTTAATATTCAGACGGAACCTAGGTATACCAGCTTGCGAGCAAAAAATAAGTACCCTGTCTTCTCCGGGGAGATATCCATCCGTTTTTCTCAGGTATAGTAGTACATTGGCATTCTGTATGGTCTGGCTTGCAGTGCTATTGTTCTCGCTGAGTCAGCATGTACGTATGCGGATGACATCTGTATTTGTCGTCTCCCAGTGCGTAAGATAAACGGAATTAAATGCTTACTGCAACAACAACAAATAAATTAATGATAATGAATGCAGACCTTTATTTCTGCACATATTAAAATGTACACCTAATTCCTCTGTGCCTTTTAGAGTCAAATTTTCAGTGTCCTTCGCGAAAAATTAACGGAATTATTTATATATGTGCCTGCTTCGTACACATGCCGGTAAGCCACAGTCGTCACTACGGTATCGGACGAACTTCGTAGGACTGTGTGCCGGCCCCCATCAGGCACATCTTTCTGATAACCACCATCAAAAATATTTCGTGGTATTCCATCGTTTCCGTCACGCGACAGACGAAAGAGCCTGTCCTTTTTTATTAATATTTACGTCACTCATAAGTTCGCCGTTTGTTTCGCCAAGACATAACGTGCAGAACGCCAGCTGGTTAGAAAAAGGTTGAAAGAAGCCGGGAAAACAGCAGACCATGTCTCCAAAAGTGTTTTCGAGCTCAACACGTGCGGCGCAATAATACTTTCCAAGTGAAGCTCTTTCGCCCACCATAACATTTGGATGACTCCGGGATACGGTACTGTTATGGGTACAGGAATCAATTAGATGCGCTTCGTAATTGATCCTACGGAAATTATCACAGCGCCGCGCATGACTCTCGTTTCAGTCCAGCGATTGCACTCCTATCGGAATTGCTAATGGCCACCATACTGTCTTTTTTTGCTGGGGAGGGGGGTGACCCGAGTTCCAATCCCGGCTGTGTCTCTCTTGCTTACGAAGTATAGGCCACCCGATAATAAGGATCCCTTCCTTTTACGGAAGCTTTCCAACTCCTGTGGAAATTTTACTACTGAACCTGTGAGACCACCCGCCGCGGCAGGTCACATCAAGGTGTGTTTGGGAAAGAGTGAATCGTCAGCAAAACAAGCGCACATTGGCGTTGCCTTCGTGTAACTTGGTGGTTTTCGCGTTTCGTGAGGTTTCCTTCGTATCCACTTTGTGCAATGGCATCCATAATCGAAAACAACGCATGAGATCGGCGGCTACCAACGCACATTGCTTGCTTTTGCCAACGACGGGTCGCGACATCTGGCGTTGTGACGTAGATTGTTTGCAAACAGCCAGTCGTCTATCGGGAAGCACCCCAAGCGAAAAACGCTTTGCCGACGGTCAAGAAGCGTACCTTAGGTGCAACTACGTCCGGCTTTGACTGTCACTCCGTGATTGACTCTTTGACTGCAACTGCCCCTGTGCCCCAGTGACGCACAGTTTCAATGTGTACTGCGTGCAGCCACAGCAAATGAATGCGAAGTAGCAAGTCCTCGTAGCTGTGACCAACTTATCCGCGTATATATTTTAACTCTACATATCTCCCCCCCCAACGTGCAGTACGTCTCCGTCAGCAAAGGCACACGAACCGAGCGAATCTCTCCGGCGATTTAGGGCGATTCACCAAGGAGCAAGTGGATCTCCTGTTCAGAATGCTTTCTGCACTCTGCTGACAAAGCCGGCTCTTTGAAAGCAGTCATTTCCCATACACTTCGCCACCGCCTGATGACCGCGTTATTGCAGATTTCACGATGAACCAACTCGTCATCGGCGTCATGCACTTTGCACAGCTTACACATACCAGGTAGTTGAGACTTTGGAAGCTCTTTAAAAGCCCTCCAGGAGAAGAGGAACGGCTTCACTAATCCTCCACGTGCCGAGATCACCGAGAGGAGAGCCACGAATTCCTTTCGACCCATCAGCCTGAGCAGCTGTTCGTACAAGATAGTACATGGGGTAACTCGGCCAATAATCCTGGCGCTTGCCGTGGTACAGGGAACATCCCAATGAAGGCTACTGAGGGATGCTTATCTGTGGTGGAAACCCAAATTCCAGAGCAAGAGGGACTGCACACCTCTTCCCCTCCTGTGCCACCATCATCTCTCCCCTCCCTATTTGGTCCTTCCCCCTTCTTCTTTTCAGGGTGCAGACTGACCACACCTTCACCCAACATCCCCCCTACAAGATCGTACGACGTTAATCCTCGCTTGACATGGTTCCTAGAAACCCGTCGTCGTCTTCTGCATGCATCGTCCCGTTTCTGGTCCTGCACGATGGGCAGCGCACTCTACCTGGTGTCTGTATGTATGTATGTGGCTACTTAGGCCAAAGAGCGCCAAGTCATTGTCTCTACCTGGTGTCATACGCAGAAGAGGAACGAGTAAATGGTCACCCCTTGATATCAAAGCAGGCACACGAGACAGGCATCCATTCATGACATTCAAGCGCCTGGTGGAAGGTCATTCTCTGGTGGATTCTGGACCAGAGGTGCGGACCATGCCCTCACCCTTTTTTCTTGCCAGCAGATGTTTCTCCTCACCTAACGTCACCTCAAATCATCTCTGTCTTTACACTGCAACAATAACTTTATTTCGCCCCCCTCGTTTCCCCTTGGCCTGGACTTTCTAAAACAGAACTTGAACGCATAGCACATTCCAAGCCATCGGTCCCTGCCTTGATCTATTGAAAGCGGGAGGTCTTGTGACACATATACGTAATTATTATCAAAAGTGTGTGGGGGGGGAGGGAGGGGTCTGAATTTTATGATCACAAGGTGGTGGTGGTGACGAACCGGCTTGCCGTTGTTGGCCTCACGCATGTGGGCTGCGTCACGACTGTAGCCAGGATGAGATGATAACAGATGAAGGAATGATGACGGCCTAAATTTAAGATCACAAAAATGCGTACGCCCCGCGCTTTCTACAAATCACGAGTGATTATTCGTCGTTTGTAGGGTTTGCCTTCACCATTTACCTCCTGATGTTGCGTTCTCGTGAGGGTTCACCTATCAGTACATGGGGTGGGGAGGAAAAAGACTGCAAATGACCCTACTGTATAGGGTTCCTCGGGGGCACGTACCAAAGGCAGTTAATATCTTAAAATACATTACAAAGATCTCTGCAGTAAAGATATCTACACAAAGACACATCTCGCAGGGAAAATATGAGCAGCTCAACGTGAGCTGTGTGGCGTTCTTCTCTGGCGCATGGTGCTGGAAGTAATTTTTACCTCCCCGCATTGCTACTGTCCCCGACCGGAATTACCTCTTTTGCACTAACTAAAGCTAATATTCTTCATTAACCAATGTAGGCTCATTGTCCCACGTGTTGATTTTGCAAGTCTGAAAAACTCTATGAACGAGGACAGGAGTGTTTTATTTATTTATTTATTAACCCATCAAGAGGCCGTGAGTACATGAAGGAGTGGGTATCGGTAATACCAAATACATCGCAATAGTGAAATTACAATGAGGCATTGTACTATATAAAAAAGGATTACATAGAGCAATAACGAGTGTTGACTCAACAAGGATCTATTGCAAGTAACAAGCAAAGCCGTTCACACAGAACCGTCCTGCGGAATTCTAGCTCAACCTACACAGCTTTCCTCTCCGCACAGATTCCTTAGTTCCATCTTTACATAAATAATAAATACGTATCTCCTAGAATGCACAGGTTCTGGACATCAAAGAACAGCTCGCATCAATGTTCTGCGCTTGGGGGGGGGGGGGGGGGGAGATATGTTTGTTAAAAAAGAAACAGAGGAAAGGTTCTAACCTTTCCTTCACAGACCACCGACTTGCTTTTGAAAAAAGGGTATGAAAAGGGGGTAACCGGCTGCATCGATAGAAGAAAACGATATCATCGGTTTTGAAGAAACGGTATCATCGTATTTGAAGAGTAATTTAAGTAGGAAACACATTTAGCAACACGGTTGCATTTTAATCCGAAATGTTGTCACTTGAGGCGGCAGACTTTCCGTTACTACAATGAGGAAATCTCCGAACCCTCACTTGCAAAAGCGATTGTCAGATGAAGAGGATCTTAGAATTTGCCAAGTCGCAGCCTATTAACAGTATCTGTTCTCCGGCTCCCACATTTCTGATATGCTGGGAATCTGCACGACCTTCCAGCCTAACCTGTACTTTGCGCGTGTGACCTTGCGCGCCGAGTTTGCATGTTACAAGACGCGGATATGCCGGTAGGAGATGGACACACACGCGCACACACGTCCGCACAGGGTATAATGTAACACCCAGGGGTGACAGTTTTACCACCAGGGAGTAAGATATTCTCCCTTAAATGTTACACCCTTGCCAACAGGGTTTAATATTTTTGGACTAACATATATGTGACAGCCCGTTACAACCTCACCTTTTTTGCTAAGAGTGTAGTTCATCTATAGTACTGTGGCACCATCTGGTAGCCTACAGAATACGTCTTACAGGGAGGGGCGCTCGACTGAGCGTAGGTGAAATTCACTCAATTTAATTCCATTCACAAGAGAAACTTACCGGGGCAAAGCAGCAATACGGCTTATTTGGACACTGTTTCCCAGTCCAATGTCCCAGCATACCCCGCAATAACTCATTTGCGTTCCCTGACTTGCCCTTCTCGACAGAAAGCAATTGTGTATACTCAGCACACATGATCTGTTGCGATGCTAAAAGAGCCGCTCCAAATGACTCGGACGCATTGTCTTGCAATGCGCATGTCGGGATTCTATGACACGAGGCCCACCAGCAAGCCGCATGTATTTTACGGAGTCCGTCGCCTAGAAAACCGACGGTGCGGAGTCCAACAAGGTTAAAATCCGGGCGTGTTGGTGACATTCTAATCGTTAACACCCCGTTTGCTGTTGTCCGCACTGGGGTTTTAGCGATTTGTGGAATTGAGTCTCCTTAGCCAAGGATCGACCCTACTTTATCTTTCAGGCTCCCAATCCGAACACTGCGAGCCATGGAATCAACGGTACACCGACTTGGCCTTCAAGTCATTTTCGGTCGCGCGCTGCTCAACAATCATCATTCGTACAATGCGACGGAAAACACAGAATGTACCTTGTTTCACTGCTCTCGATGCAGTCTGTATCGATCGTTGTTTATAGAGCACGGTCGGCTGAGCTAAAGTGACTGGCTAAATTTTCTTATCGTACTTCCACATTTCTTCGCGCACAGAGTTGTAAGCAAATTGCCTCCATACACCTCTTCCCTACCCCTTTCCTTTGGTTTACATACACCTCTTCCCTAGACATCCTCACCATTTCAAGTCAGCAACGTGTAATGCACGGCGTTACGACACAGCGTGAAAAACGTGTGACGTGGTTCTTGCCACAAGTAGTTTTGCGAATTGGTTGTAGGAAACAACAACAACAACATATATATTGTGATGATGAAGTGGTTTCTTGTAGGTTCTGAATTTCAGTAAATTCTGCGAGCAGCATTATTTGGTAATAATTAGGCCGTGCTTTCAGGTGAAACGTAGAATGATGAGATTCGGAAATGTTTTATCGTAGCACTTTTTTCCGCAGGCTACTGCAGGACGAGTTAGCACATTATGTCAAGAAAGAAATAGTTCCGACGACATCACCGGTTCCATGAGGAAACAGCGCTGCAGGAAATGGGAAATACTTGGTGGAAAACATACGGGAGCAAATTGGTGGTCAACTATGTAATGGTTCACAGCGAAAATAACGGAAACGAAATGGGTATAAGAGAAATGATAACAATCTTTGGGGCATGAAAGTGGTGCTTGGCCAAACTCACGGGGATATACGTATACGCGCTGCGCTTCAAAATATTTTCCCACTTAATACCGAGTCGCAGGAAATTTCCCGTCTGTCTGTCAGAGGATAGCCACAATAATAACGTCCAACTGTCGGTGATCACGTGACCTGTCTCGGAACGGCGTCGCTCCTCTGTAATGACACTTAATGACATAATGATGTTCCCCCCGCGCGTACACAACATGAACGCGTCCATAGGGAAGTTCTGTCCTTGGAGTCTCACCTGATCCGTGAAACCGAAACGTGTTCCAATGACACGATGAGTCGCATTTATGAAGAGGGTCATCAAGCAGCGGTTGTAACTCAGGTACAAATACATGTTGAAGGCTATCTTAGGGTGCCTCAAAAGTACAAAACATCGCGGTACCCAATTTGACGCACTGTTAATGCCTCTAATATCTGCAGAGTATCTGCTGATTCGGATAAAGTAGGCATATTCTGATCGTGCAGTAGACGATGAACCGTATGAAAGCGATCTTCACAGCGGCAAACGTCTGAGAACCCCACTTGAAGGTGTCTATAAGATGATTCCGTGTGCTCCATCACAGGAATGAGTGTTGAGGATAAATGGAATTTGAAACACTTTCAATGCAATGAATGTAATGCTCTGGATGAATCGCCTGTCTTTTCCGTTTTGTCCCCACATACTGGAAGAAATGTTCTGCAGCTGCTGTGTCATCCATCCATTTCACGGTAGCGTACAAATACTTTACTGAGCAAACACCAATTGATGCTCTTTACATAGAAATAAACTAGGGAATACTAAAAAAGGGATCCATTAAGTTCCACAGCGAGCTCAAATAACTAGATTAATTATATCTCTGGCAGAAACGTTGTCCGCATTTCCGTCCCGTTAATTGCTGACAGGTGAGATTATCTTACGTAAATGTTCACTGCATCATCCACTGTCCCTGTGGAGAATTTGGACGAAGCATTGAGTGTACGAAACAAAGTATTGACCCGCCGCCATCCCTGCATTCTCAACACATTAAAACAATAATCCCAAAATGGCAGCGTGTATCCCTCCCCATTTATCTTTGATCGCCGCCATTTTCTTGTTGTTGGAAAGGCCGTGCCCTATCATTACGGGGAGAGCGAAAGGGAGAGGGATATATGCCAGCCTAGTATATCCCGTTCCGTATGCGTCGGTCTATTTTATTATTTATCTTCGCCGGCCACCTTTTCGAGGGGCAACTTTTCCAGTGCTCCTGCCCATCCTTGTTTCCAGGGGTGTCGGCCACGTCCATCTACGCAAGTTTTACGAAAATTCAAAATATATCGTGCTTAGAACTGGTCTGCTTGTGACAGAAATCCTTTTGCTCCCTGCGTTCTCTAGTACCGATCTGGAAGCAAGTGACAAACAAGCTAAATTTCTTTTTGGTCGTGTCGGTGAAGACCGCATTCAAAGTATGTGTATCAAACTTACGGTGGCTCAAACGTTGCAGTCTGTGTCCTCCCCTGACATTTCCTTCAAGTAAACGCTTCTTGCTTGAACGAAGCGTCCAACCATGTGGTGAGTGAATGTTGTTGAACCGTGAACATGTTTCGATGAACCATTTTTCACCGACGGTTATTTAGGCGATATTTGGAAGCAATTGCAAGAACCACTGACGCGTTTTCCCGGCCAGATAATCTCCCGTATGACAGAACAGTAAAAAAAGCTTCCTCTATCTCGAACCGCTTCCACGGAACAAATGCAAGTTCAATGCTGGGTCAATACAATTTCGTTTGCACTGTTTTAGACGACTTCGTTTTAGAAGTCGTCGCCACGTGTTCATATTCCTATGAAGACGTCCTTGGGGCGCTTAAAGCCGCCATAAATTCAAAAAATTCTCGACGAGAACAGCGCAGAGCTAATATAGTTGAAGTTATTCGCCACATTTTTTTTTAAATAAAAACGCAACTTGACCATTCCAACGAAACAGTGATTTTTCCAACGTTCCATTCTTCATGAGCAAGTTTGTCAACCTATGATTAGCGAGGCCTCCCGAAGAAAGAAAGAAAGAAGATGTAACAAGAGTGTATAATAGTAGTGATTTGGATGGTGCCTTGCTACCGCGTGCGTGCCTTATAAATTAGACGGGTGGTGATAATTATTATGATCATTGCGGCCCGCAAAGGTCAAACGTGGCTTAGCGAGACGACTAATGAATTCTTGGCCCACATATTCAGTAGGAATGACGCTTTGAAACTGACCGCTTTCTTTGGCCGTTACTTTTGATCAAGAATTTTGCTTTGAACGGGCCAAGTATCGGGTTTTATCCGAAAGAGACTTAAATCCGACGATGAACCCGAAATTCTGAAAACACGTCATTCTTGGTAGCTTTTGGTGCCTTCTAGATGGGCGAGGATGTCGATTATCGCTCAGCGAAAAGCCATCGTTCGTTAAACTTGGGAAAGAAGACCTAACTAGACGCTTTTCC
Source organism: Ornithodoros turicata (assembly GCF_037126465.1). Classification (NCBI taxonomy): domain Eukaryota; kingdom Metazoa; phylum Arthropoda; class Arachnida; order Ixodida; family Argasidae; genus Ornithodoros; species Ornithodoros turicata. The sequence continues at coordinate 107,689,074 of NC_088203.1, read as the reverse complement.
GAGAGGAGCCAATAATTGGCTACCTGGAACTGGGTCCTCGTAAATCACCGGCAAAGCGTTCAATATACATCAAGAGCGCAAACAAACGGTTCCTTTGTTTTGGGGCTCAACCCTTCCTAGAACTTCTTTTTTCTGTAGTTTTTTTTTTTTTTCAATTACTAAATTATTTTTCTTCCTATTAGCTGATACAGTGTGAACCATCATGTTTGCTCCTAATTTCGGAAGGGAAATTTAAACACCTTTCTTCCTCTGAAAGTAGGATAGCCATATTCTCAAGCCTCACGTTTTTGTGTATGTTCTAGGTAACATTTTCTCTCAATGAACTCTGGTGGAACAGAATATTCTTTTGAAAACGATTATAAGGATCCCGCCAATGAATGACACCTGAACGCGCGGCAAAAATTTATTTGTCTCTGGAGAAAAGAAACTGCTGTAAACGGTATTCATTTCTTACAACTGTGAAAGAAATCTTTGTAGTGACGTGTGGTTTCATTTCATGAAACACAACGGGAACTTCTGTTGTTTAGAAAACGCTCGAAAACGTGGAAATAGTAAGTGGTCCGTTGTTGACTAAGAATTATGATGAGAGTGGCACTGAGTGAATGAAAGCATGGATGTTTGACCTCGGCGACCCCTTGCAGCCGATAATGACCGGGTAGGCCGTTTACACTGGATGCTTTATTAGCCCGACCCGCCTCGCCCGGATCTCCTTCGGTATCGCGTGAATGATGGATCTTGGAGCCAGTTCCGAGGAGTGGAATGCAACGACATTCCAAACAAGAGATCTCTTGTCACATTTGTTGACGTCGGTTCTCTGTCGATTAACGCCAAGGCAGCATTCGTTCACAATCAGCGACAAAATTACGTTTGTTTTTCTGCTAATCTCTGGTACACTGCGTTACTCTCGAGTAATTTTTCACCCCAGGTCATAGTCATGATTTAGTTGTTGTTGTTGTTCGAGTAATTTTATAACGCACTACGATCATAGTGTTTAGCCGGATCGTCATCAGTGTACAGTGGTGCCACTGGTCGTGCGCGCGATTGATTTAATTTGATTATGAAGATGGAGATTTCGGTGCACGAGATTGTTCTTCGCCGTATCCTTGTGTATTGAACATTTCTGTCCTGTGCTCGGTGTTTGACACTTTATGTTTCACTAGGTATTTCATTGCACATTCCATACATGAGTTCATGAGTAAAGCTCGCGTTTGCGTAAGTAATATCTCGAATTTTTTATCTTCAACTTGGGCAGGCAGAGAGAGACATGACGTCCTCGACCTCACAATCCCGGGTGTATGAGAATCTTTATACCGCTATTATTGGTATAGTAAGGTCCGTCTTTGTGGTCACCTTTAACGAGGTAAGAAAAACGCGCTGCTTGACGATACCGAGTCACATTCTGGCTGGAATAAAGCTACTTGAGTATGTGTGACACAATTGCAGTTTCTTTCTATAGGACAAATTCTGTGACGTCGCAGGTGCTCGTGTTGATAGAGTGGTCTTGTGTGGACCATTTATTGCCTGTCGTAGTGAGCCCGACTCGGGGTTGTCTGTGAGGGCGTTAGTTAAATTCCTGGTAAATGCACACCACAAAGTTTATCGCTCTGACATTTATTCTGGCGAAAGAAGGCTGTGTTCGGAAGATGAATGCGTACCACAAGGAAGAGGAGACAAATATCTTGGCCTTTATAATAATGCAATGGCTACTTTTGCGTCTCATTCTATTTATGGGGCAAGACCAGTAGACGGAACTGCGCACTTTGTAGTCGCACAGAAACAGTAAAACATGCAATTTTTGAGTGTAAAGTGCCTGCATACCTGTGGTTGTGCTTCAAAAAATATTTTGGATTAAGTAGTCTAACTTTTGAACAAGCTGTGGGGATCCATATCGGGCAAGTAGTTAAGAAGCAGCAAAGATTCTATCTATTGGTCGCCGCAGAAATTGTCTATCAAGTGTGGCTTAATAGGTGTAGGGTTGTTCATGGAGGTGATTGTTGGAGCAAGGCGAAATTTAGGAATATTGTGAGCTATTATGTCCGCATGTGGCTTGGGAGGGAAAGGTTACGTTTGGGGCCGCAAAATTTCTTCAAACAGTGGCAGTGCAAAGGCTTCAGGGTGGGGGACGGGATCATCAAGTTCCACTTCAGTGAGTAAGTATGAATGAAATTATGTTTCCCGAACATTTGAAAGCTTTCCAGGGGAGGGAATTGGTAAGATATGTGAGGTGGTTTAAATGTGAAGCACAGTGGTGTTGGCACTCCTCGAGAGTATACGATGGGATGCTGCACTTCAGTGCGATAGCAATGTGGCATTGTTTTAGAACTTGTCTCAGTTGTTGACTCAAGGGTAGAAATAGGCAAGATAAGAATAACAAGTGGGGTAGCAAGCAGGATAAATGGTTAGGGAAAGTTTAGGAAGATGAGTACACAATCTTCTGTGGCTCATCTCATAGAGTCAACAATACAACAACTTTTGCGTCTCAGATGATCGATACCTTTTTCGTTGTGAGTTGTGCAGCCGATGTGGTTAGTCTTCAACATAAGTCCATGCAACAGGAGTGAGACAACGAAAGCCTATTTGGAGTGCGATGTCAGTGCCACAGTTGTCCAGTGTCCAAAAATGAAATTCATGCACGGAAAAACATGAATCGAAACTGTTTCACGCTGGTGTGCCAAAAATTGTGGTTCATTAATGAGCGATCAGTTTGACGAATGGGTTCACCCCTTCCCCTGCTGGAACCCGATTGCCTCGCGTACGAAAAACACTATTTTTCAAATTTACGCTGGGTATTCGAAAATGCGTGTTCCATTGGCCGAAGGCAAAAAACAGAAATGCTTCAAACATTTTGTGCGCATAATTACGCGGTGTAATAAAAGAAATAGTTTGTATGTATGTATGCATGCCTTTATTTTATATCCATTAGAAACGAGGATCAGGTACAAAAGGGAGAAACCCGCACATGAATTTCGCTTGTGGACACTGACATCGCACTACAAATAGGCTTTCGTTGTCTCACTTCTGTTGCATGAAGGCTCAACTTATGTTGAAGACTAACCACCTGGTGGTTTGTGTTACAAACACACGGGGAAAAAAAGGTCAATGAATTCCAAGGTTTGTTACCGGTTTCAATCGACGTTCGCTATTAATTGTTGCAAACAAATATATTGATAGAAGGACTATCTGAGACTATCAGGACTTTGAAAAGGTTAGAACATTGTGACCTCGTGTGAGAAGTATTCTCAACGACCTCAGAAGAGAATATCGAACCGTATCACATATATGCGGATAATCCCTATATATGAGGGTTTCATCATCCCTCGCGCACTACTTAGCCGTCCGCTTGGCACCCTTCCCAACAGCATCGGCACGAGCAAGGACGATGTCAGCAATGTGCCCCAGGGGACCCTTGTTCGGACGTCGGGTTGAACGCCTCTCATACATTTGGCGGTAAAATCCGTTTATTTTTCTCTTCTGTTTTTTATTTGAATAGTAAGCCGACCTCTGTCTGGTTGAGCTTACTTTTTTTCCTTTAATAAACCTCCGTATCCCCCCTCCCCACCTGGTGTTCTATTTCGTCAATTCTGACATTCGTCCGTTAACGGTGTTTTTTTGCCAGCGCCAGAAACACACCTCTGTGGAAAGTGTCAGTGGTAAGTACTGGTACCGTTAGTGTTGTACACTAAGTCAGAAGGCAATTGAAGAAATATAGGACCTAAAGCCGGGTTAATATCGGACACTATATGTTTGCTCAAGGAATATTCAGGCACCGTTGGGATCACTAATCGCTTTGTTCGCGTAAAGGGTCTGAAATTCATCAAGGTCTCACTCCTACTTGGTCCACAAAGCCGTAGAAGGGCAGTCAACACCGTAGTTGAAGAACACAAAGAAAAAAAAAAGAAGACACTGAAGACGATCGTATATTTCTTATGGTACAAGCTTTCGGACGGAGTCCGAGGTTGCACCTGATGAAGGACAGACATCGTCCTTCCGAAAACTTGTACCATAATAAATATACGATTGTCTTCAGTGTCTTCTTTTTTTTTCTTTCTTCTTTGTGCTCTAGTATATGATCCATGAGCTCTGCAACTAAAGCTGTGGAAGGAAGAGTTGAGAGACGTTCAGATGAAAAAAAGAAAAGAAAAAGGGAATTGTTTTTTTCTGTTTTCTTTCAACGGTGGTGGTGGTGATGGTGAAAGGGCTCGCCGTTGTCGGCCTCACAGAGGTGGGCAACGTCACGACTGATGGGGAATGTGCGTCCTGGGCCGACTTCTAAGGGAACTGTGCCGACATATGTCTGAAAACGTCTGAAGGAAACCAAGGAACAAAGACTATAGCGCTATTGGGTGATACGTGCATCGGCGAGCGAAGAAACGGACCATCGAAAACGTATTTACTCATTTTTCATTTATTTTTTATTTTGGGTCTCCAGACACGATTGTCAACATTGAAGACGTAAACGAGATAAAAGAGTAAAGCGAATGATGGTAGAACAGAAACAAGACTCCTATGGCACGAAGACAGCTATACTGTACCACGCCTTTTTTTTCTAAGGAATGTTGCTGGTCAAACATTCTCTTTAGATGCATGTTTTTTTTTCTCGCAAAACCCGTTTTTTGTTTTCTTTTTGTCTTGTTTTTTACGGATCCGCTCACCCAGGTGTTCATTATCGATGTCATTAATTACCCGTTGCTTTTCCGTTCTGTAATGGGCGATGTTGAAGCTCCGTGATAAACTTTTATGAGCATCGTGTTTACGCTGCCCTTTATGCGCTCCGTGCCACAAATGGGCGACTCATTTTTCTAAATCGCATTTCTTCTTTTTTATTCCGTGTTAGCGGCGCGAAGCAACTGTGGCTGCGTACAGTACACGTCCTGGGCCGGCTTCAGGGGAAGTGCGCCGTCTGGAATGTCTGAGATAGCAGGGCCGACCGTCCCTGCAGTATGATCAAGGAGCGGGACCTTTCGCATTTACCACCATCCGTCGACAACTTGTCTTCTCTGTGGTCACTCCTAAAACATTACTTGACCGCGTAGAACGGCAACCAACATCCCGCATGGCGTCCTTCTGCCCCCGACTTGTTGCCTTTCTGTGACACGTACACTCGAAATACAGAACCGCGTAGCACGCTGTGCGCCAACCATTGCCACGAATGATACCGTTATCGCTTTTGATTCCAAGAGAGAAGGGGGCGTACGCCCTTTTTTGGCAATTTGGATATATGATAATTGACAGAAAAAGGCGTACGCCTCCTCTCTCTCTCTTCAAATCAGAAGCAATAACACTGTCGTTCGTGGCATTGGTTGGCGCACAGCGTGTTATGCGGTCAAGTTCTGTATTTAGAGTGCATGTATTTACGATAATTGTCACAAAAAGGCGTACGCCTCGCGCTAGTAGAGTAGAGTAGAATACACTGTTAGAAATGAACCTGACCGCATAGCACGCACCTAGCCAACCATCATCCCAAATGATATCGAGATTTATCGAGAATGATATGAATATGAATATATGAGAACGATATGATGAACGATAGATATGATTCGAGATGATGGTTGGGCTATGCGATCGAGTTCGGAGTGTCGTATATAGAGGAAAACGGGGTGAAGTCAAACGCCTCGCGCTTTCAACAAATCAAGGTCTGTACAATGGTCGGCCTTCACCGCATGTGCCAACAACAGATAAATTAATGATGATGAATGGGGAAATTCACAACATAAGGTGCCAACCATTGCAGCGAATGATAGGATTATAGCTTCCCAAGCAGCACAATGTACTGAAAGTCGAGTGCAATAGGGGTGGACGGCGTCTGTCTTATCAATGTTCTTTAGTTTCACGAACCTGTTCAAGGCCTTCCACCTACCCGCCCAACCATATTGCACTCGACTTTCAGTACATTGTGCTGCTTGGGTTCTTTCGAAGAGAAATGGGGGCGTACGCCTTTTTGTGTCAATTTTGATAGATAACTGAGACAAAAAGACGTACGCCCCCTCATTTTTCGAATCAGAAGCGACATTCGTGGTTGTCACAGAGCGTGCTATGCGGCCAAGTTCTGTTTTTACACTGTTAAAACAGAACTTCACCACATAGCACGTTCCTAGCCAACCATCATACCGAATGATATCATTCTGTGTCATGATTTGTTCAAAACAGGGGGGAGGCGCCTATCTGGGACAAGATAATCTGTCCCAGATAGGCGCCTCCTCCCATTTTCAACAAATCAATGCACAGAATGATATCATTCGGTGTGATGGTTGGCTAGGAGCGTGCAATGTGGTGAAGTTCTGTTTTAACAGTGTAGAGTGTACACTCACATTGTTTGCGTCTAATACGCGGTGTACCCAGGTGGGAAAAATAAATCCACATAAGCTCATGATCATTATTAATGACGCACGTGTAGAGAAGAATTTTCTTACGCAAGGTTGCTCGTTAAAAGTTTTCCTAAAAACAGCAACGGGATTCAACAGTTTGATAGCGTGACCATAAATGTTGTTTCATGTGAACCTTCCAACCATTTTGTCCGAAATTTTATCGGCGACACATCAGAGCCTCCCTCTTCTGGCGACTCATTCCGTAATCACTATGATTAAGGCCCTAATCATCAGTGCCGCCGTGGTGATAGGAAAACTGATGAAATGATAGGGGGCCAGAGTGTGTATAAATAAGGAGCTATTATCGCGTAGCAATTTCATAAATTTTCTATAATCACGGCCCCTCTGATATTGAGTCGAAAGTCGCACAGATGTTATGGACGCTTGGAATAGTTTTGCGAATTTAAAGAACATTGTCTCGGAAAAAAGAAAAGAAGTAAACTGCACAAGAATGAGGCGGTGAAAGAGGATATAACTATGCGATGATAATATAACTATACCTATATAAATATAACTATATGGTACTTTAAATTCTCGTGCCCACAGAAAGGTACCAGGAAAACCTTCTGTGCATCGGTGTCTTTGGACATCAATGTGTCAAATGTAGGCTGCGTTATATTTTGCAAGTTATATATATAGTTAAGTTTGGAAGTTATATTTTTGGAAGTTATATACTTTCCTTCCAGGACCCGCTAGGAACTGAAAAGCTATTGTGGTCAGGCCCTCTTTGATAGCTTTGAACGTGCGCTTGCCTAAGCAAACCTTTCAGTCTGACAGCCAGAGTTTAACTGTACGAAAGCATATCCTGAAGGGCTGCCCTTTTTGTTATATTATGGGGAGAGCATTACGATGACAAAGCACTGTTTAGATACACGTTGATTTTGAACCTAAAAATGCTCTAACATGGCGGTCCTCTTGTGCTCGCACCATAAGCGCTTATTGACCGATCCTTCGTGGAGGAAGAGCCACTTGGCCGTGCTCATGATCACTGTTATAAGTAAAGTGTACATTGTTGTCCCATACGCATTCAAACTCAAGGTCGCAGGTTACATCCCAGTCGAGGGCAGTCGCTATGGACGGTAAAGCGTGACGCCAGTGTGGTATATCGGAACTTTTTCAGAAATGTACATTCTTTCACTTATTTTTGAAAAGTACAAGTTCCGATTCGAAACTCGCGAGGGTCGCCTGCCCTGCCAGAAATGCAACCATTAACGAGAGCCAATTTTAGCGTTCGTCCAACCTGAGCCAGATCCGGTCAGATGTTCTGATTTAGCCGACAGGATATAAGAGACTCCCTGCCGTGTGGCGACAAAATGCTATCTGTTTGTTCATACCTGTATAGTGGATGGGATTTCGTTACTCGGTGTAAATACCAGTAAACCAGCGAACGGAGTAACTTTCGTTACCCGACAGATTCCACGGGCAGCAAAAGACAACTTGGAATTGGGCACGTTTAGTGGCGCTTTGTCCCGGTTCCATGGCTAAAGGCGGCATACAGGTGACATATCGAATAAGAAACCGGTTACGAATGAATACCAGAAGTATTTGTGCCAACCACTTTTGCTTAAAAACGCAAACATCACAGCGTTACGAGCGCACTTGGCTCCCTCGCATTGGGCTTGTTTTTATTGCTGGGCCTGTTCTAATGCGGTGTGGAACGAAAACCGAACCATCGCTTGCGGTACTGTTTCCAGGAAGATTTTTTCGTAGAACCACTGAATTCTGGTGGTGGCAACCCTGGACAAGTATGCGCTTGTGGTGCGATATCCAGTGTGGGCACACAGGCGTCTTGTGCCAAGAGTTTTGGCGTTCTTTACCAGGCTCTTTTTCTTGTTCTTCCAGCACGAAATCTTCGGGTCATACTTCACAGGCCTGCCAGTAATGCAGGAAACACTATAGAAAAGCAAAAAATAGGGAATGTGATAACTGCACTGTGTGCCGTAATGTACCTTGATTGGTCCTATATTGACCTCCCATTTACCCAACATGGGACCAATGTTAGACCAATATTCCGCTGCTGCCTTTGAAATATGGGATGTTCATTGGCAATACAGGAGCTGTATATCGACTGCCAATATTATGCCTTGATTGGGCCGGGTTGCAATTGCAGAATTGGTCCAACATTGGGAATCCGAGATAGCCAATATTTGTCCAGCCTGGGGCCCACATTGGGGTGCTCCCTGGGTACAACCATCGCTCGGCGTTTTGGGCCTTCGAAACTCACGATCACAATCATCTGATAAAGCGCGAGTCCGGGTCCTGCTACGAACTCACGTGAAGGTCTATGCATGGCGTGTCGGTGAGCTCGATCATGCGGCACATCTGGGCAATCACCAGATAATATCACACCTGCTCTGTTTACAAGTGTGATGTTATCCGGTGAGTACACTAACATGCGGCATGATCGAGCTCTTCGATACACGCCATATTGACCTTCACGTGAGTTCGAAGCAGGAGCCTTATCAGATGATTGTGATGCTGAGTTTGGAAGGCCCGAAACGCCGAGCAATGGGTACTATACATGACTATGTTCAGCGATGCTTGAACATTGCCATATGTACGAGAAATGTTTATACGAAAACTGCTAAAATGTATTTTAACAGCAGACTAGATTTTCATTTGACAATTTAAAAGGCGCAGTGAAAATACTCGCGAGCGAATGAAATTAATTATGGAAGACGACGACCACCATAATGGATTTTATCAAATCCAAACTGTTCATCAACGAACGTCTTTTCGTGTACTCCCATATTATCGTCTAACCGAGTCGACCTGAGAGAAAAAAGAAAACGGTGTTAAGTTGGACGACCGACCGAGCTCAAATTGACCTTCCTTTCATTTAGCTCCTTTCCTAACCGCGAAGCTATTCATTTTTCCTAACGTCTACTTTTCAGCGCGTTTCCAGTTACACGAGCCAACATAATGATACGTCATTAAGGACGCATGCGCAATGAAGACGCACAACCCGACATTAAATCCCCGAGGATAAAAAATTGGAGTATAGCCTACCATTATTCGGTAGTCGGTCGTGTCTGACCCCAGAGGACTTTGTTTTGCTCATTCAAGTGGTTCATTTTCAGTCTGGTAAGAAGGAATACCGTGACATTTCGGTGACTAACAGAAAGAGCATGGGTGGAAGAAGAAGCAAAATGGAGAGGATTCTCGTAATTGGACAAGACGGAACGAAAGGAAGGCAACGCAGCATGACTATCATTTGCACTCTGGTGAGCAAAAATAATCCTCCGCACCCGATTTGAAAATATTTGCCCACGAGAAATTCCGTATGCATATTACTTGAAAGGAAGCAAACAAGTGGTTACTCTGGAAGTGGGAAACACGCTCTTGATGTGTTTTCGACCAGATAACGCACGCCATGCCATCCAAGGAGCGAAAAATCTAAATAATCCCTCCTCCGCCTCCTCCTTGCCAAAGGAGGCACCGCGTGACGTCAGCGCTCCGCCCACAGTACTGCAACCGGTTATGCCGTAGTTGCGTATCCGGGCAATTGTTCTGCCTTATTGGCACGTTACTTGATACGCGTTCAGGCGGGTGCTCTTTGATGGCGACGAGAAAGTTTGGCGACAGGATCATTCTTTGCCTCTTGAAGCCATCATGGATTAGTGGTTCCACCCTCGCCATGTTTCTGGACTTGGCTGTGTAGACGGCTTCTCTTGGCATGCAGGTAAGCAATGGGATGTCCTTGAAACGTTTATATCTTATCCAATTGTTGGAGGAAGCTTGGAGACGTCCGGACTGAAGCAAGTTCCGTTACAAATTTCTCATATCTTGTAACTATTTACGCTCTTGGAAGAAGAAATCCTCCGGTAGACTGTGCGCGAAAACCGGCAAGTACTACAAACTGAGCAATGTACGCATTGCCTAAACTTCCTGAGAATATTGTCTCGAATATTAACCCGCGATTTTTGTGTGGGGTACGACTAACAATATATGCACGTCGTAACCACGTGCTTATGTTTCGCTATATCCACCTTGCCCATATTTTTAAGTGTTTCAAAAACTATGCCCAAAATACTGAGTAACCCTTATTTTAGGAGTCGTCTCGCATTAAAAACCGCCCCCCTTCCCGCAAATTGTGCTGTCCAATTTCATTGCTTCAAGTTCTTGCTTTAAGTCGAAAAAGTGCGCACAAATTGGGAATGACTGTGACAAAAAAAGAAAAAACAAAAATGGATCTTATGGAGCTTATTTTCAGCCAGCTAAAACATGTTGTATGCACACGTGCGTCCTGATGGTGCGGTTATTTACGCCACAACTTCATTGAAAATGGTACTGCGCGGCGTCACCGATCGTTCGAGACGATGGAAGTCCGTCAGATGAACGGATGAAGACGAAGCCTGTATAAAGAAAATGATTTGCGTCTCGTCCTCTGTCGTCTTTACCCCAGCTTGCGTCCTCACACTATTTTCTACTCTGAGTTTTGTTTACTTTGGATACGGTAAAGAAACGCACGAAAATTGTAGTTCTACGATCGTGGGTCCGTCTACTCCATGAGTGCTGAGCGACCGCTTGGGAATGTAGGAGAAATGAAGAAATAAAATATGAACAAGTAGGATGTGATCGGCAAAAGGGAAAGGGATACATGACGATAAGAGAGAAATAACGGAAACAAAGGAGGGCGACACTTTCACAGGCGCTTAATTGCGGCAAACTACAACCTAAAAATCCTCCAAGAGGGGGAATATTAATATATTATTAATTGGTGGCATCGCGCTCACAGTTGATTAATTTTGGACCCACCTGGGCGTTATTTAACGTGCGCTGAAATCTCGCTGAATGTGAAAGCAACTTTTGGCATAGATGGCTGGTGGACAAACTCCACAATGTGAAAAGCCTGAGTCTGGGTACGACTAAGCGGAAAGGAGTTGTGCCTAGTCTTAGGACGCAACTTGTGGAGGGACAAATAAGTTCTCCTCCTTTCACTCAACTGTGGCAGATATAAAGTGTCGTTAAACTCGGAAGGTCGAGAACGGGAAGGCGTCCACTTGAATGTCCAGGAAATGTTTGACTAAGGCTCGAAACGCTCGTGTCTTCAACTTTCCAGAATTTTGACCACACACCGGTCGTCCAGGCTGAGGTGACGTGCTTCAGACACACTCAGTGCCCCACAGGCAGAGCTGTTGGCGACAGAACCCGTCGTCTGGGTCTATCCCGCAAAGTTGCCCACATCTCACACTTTGTCGCTCCCATAGACAGTTGAACCGCACGCTCGGGAAGCTGGCACATCTGCTGCGTTATTCCCAGCCAGAATGACCACTGTAGGCGGTATAGGAGCAAGGCCTGCGGAAACCAACACTTCTTGCAGGGCTTTCATTCAAACAAGGTGTTGAGTCACGATTGTGCTGCTGTCTCAAGAGCTTCGCTGCAGTGAGTGATGTGCGCAGACAACTCTCAATTGAGAGCTGAGGAAAGTCTGCCCTATACGTTGTGCAGAACCACAAGGGCTTGCTTCCCATAAGGCCAAGGGAGACTCATGCAAAAGAATGCAGTGGCGGTTTGGTGTAATCTTGAGCAGCTTCGTCGCAGTATGATACGAATATAATGACCGTGGGGAGGTACACGTGTAACTCCAGCCGTGGACACTGTGTGGCAGCCGGACCATGCAGCCGTACTTCACAAGGCACTGTGAAGATGAGGACTCCCAGACAAAATGCCAGTCTCATGCACAGCCTGTGAATTCAATACCTTGTCATCTCATTCGTCAGTGCCTCATGCAGCCTGAACATTACTATAATCTTTTTTATATATCTTATTTGTCTTTAATCTGTATGATCCTTATTTCACCTGTTGTTAGTTTATCCTAATCATTTTCTTCTTTTTCTTTATTTTCTTTTTAATTTCCTGTGGAACAGCAGACCGACACACCGTTTGGCTGACCTGTCCTCCTTCTCCCCATTTGCGTTCTAATAAATATATCCATCTTTTTACTTATTTTATTTTATGTATTTATGCCCTTATACGTAATTTGCTTCCGACAATATAGAGATGGGAGACGATGTAAAGTCACATTAAAAAAAATAAAGAAAGAAAAGAAAATACACTAACAGGGCGACAAATTGCGGTTTTAAGCATCCTTTTTTGATTCTTTGTCGCAACAACAAAATTTTCTCACATCTTGAGAAGTCCCAAAAACTGTAATGATGAAAGCTTTTTCATTAAAAACCCGATATTTCGCTCCATTTCTGTTTTTGGCAAAGTGTTAATCCATTTAACCTTACAAATATAGTCTACCCAAACGAGCAACCACCTTCTGCAAGAAATACTTGATGGATTCGTGACATAACCTTTGCTGTCGCTGCCCAAGTTGAGGGTCCGGACGCCCATTAACATTTGAACCGAGATCAATCCAGACTTGTACAAAATACTGCGCAAAAGTATTTAAAATAAGATACTAAATACTCTACAGAAAAAGTATTTAAAATAGACTTCAAAATACTCAAAACTGAAAGTAATTTGAGTAGAGTACTAAATACTCTAAGAAGTATTTAAGATACTATTTAAAGTACTTTAGTACAAGCAGTAAGTGAAACGCGTATTCTGAACGTGACCTTACAAATGAAAGGAATAAACTTCATCAGCCATGCATATCTTTCATTTGCAACGTCTTGGTGTCAAGTAATGTTTGGAGAACTTTGATGAACCCAAGTAAACTTTGTTGATATGTTCTGAACCAATTCGTAATCCGTCCTGTATGTCGGTTCGGGTCTTTCAACCTCTGGCACGTGTTTATTGCTTTGATGACCAAGGAAATAAATGCCGGGATTATCTTGTACCTAATCCCCCGGTGATTCACCTGGCAATATGAATAGGAACGGTTTTCTGACGAAGCTGGCTATTGAGAAGCAAGGCCAGGCTTGGGACCAGCCTAGTGTACAAGAGGATAAATGATACATTCGCGAATTCCCGAAAAAAAAGAAAACGATGAAAAAGGGGGTTAAATTCCAGTGAGCTGAAAATCTCGGCACGGCGGGAAGCGTGCTGGATATGGCTTGACGAGGAAGGAAAGTATTTTGAGTACTGAGTAGCAAATACCGAAAAAAGTATTTTAAATACATTAAAAATACTTTCGCAAAAAAGTATTGAGTAGAGTACCAAAATACCGGAAAAAGTATTTAAAATACTGTATTTTGAGTACGTACTCAAGATACGTACAAGTCTGAAAGGGAGCTACTATTACTGAAGCATATATCACGTCACTAACTAACGTTTGTAAAAAAATTGGAGTGCTAACTACAATTTTTAGCAACCCTTGATCTAAAGCTAAAGTGAAAAGCTAAAAGTGAAAGCTATACCTGCTGATCGTGAACCAGGACTCGAATGTGGTCTATACAGAAAGAAGTTTCACGCCAGCCTTAATAGTAGACGCTTAAAAAGCGCCTTAATTAGGAAGCAAAAACGGTCCAGCGTGAAAATTGCGCGCATAATAGATTTCGTGACCACGTATGGCGAACAACACGCATGACGCAACACAGGCGTCACGTTACAATGCTGCCGGTCTTATACCTATATCTGCATTAAAAGATGATGACGAAATTTATAGCTTAAAGATACCGTAAAACAGCAGACAGGAAGTTTATGTTGGCGTATATAGTTTAACAGCTCGTTGCTGGTAAGCCCAGTTAAACATGTGACAGGTATTTTTAATTGCCGAGTTAAATTGAGGTGGGGAAACAATCCCCAATTTGTCAAGCAACAGCGATCTGGCTCATGAGTTCCTAGGCGAATGGTATAGTCGTCTTCGTTTTATATTTATTGGTTTTGCACTAAGGCTCTCAGTTGGTGAGGTCCTCACCCGTGGCCTTCTGACGCGCTAGTTTCGTCATTTCTGCGTTTACCGCCTTCGAGAGAGCTTCCAAATGAACGTCGTTGAGCTGGCTCACACTGGGAGTACCCAAATTCAAGAAAAAGAGGAATTACACACTCCTCCCTCTTGTACACTTCCTTTCACCCTTATCCCGTCCCCTTTATGCGACGAGCGGTCAAGCATGTATCAAGTGTATCTGCGACGATGCACCCATTGAGTTTCGGCATCGAGCTGCTTATATGGTCATATTATGTTATGCGGGCTGCATATGGGCAGTCAAAGGTGTCGTGGAGGATTTCATGACGTCAACACGACACCTGTCGCTAGTGTCGGAGTTACACCTGGAGAATGTACTCCGTAGTTACTCCTGGAGAAATTTAGACACTCTCGTAGGGTGTAAATTTTACTCTCAAAGCGAGTGCTCTTGGGAACGAGCTACTTACTCCCCTGAAGGAGTTGTGAACCATTTGGTTTTCAAAGTGACGCCGCAGTTGGTGTGTGGAGGGGAGGGAACGTTCTGGAGCAGCAAATGACAATGTTGGCGGAATGCATGAGATAGATAGACGTAGAAAGAAAATCAATGGCAGCCGCGACCCATAACGCTGGTGGTGGTAATGGAACCGTATGGCCAAACGGGCAACGTCACGACTGTCGCGAGGTGCTTCGTGCTTCCTGGGCCGACTTCACAGGGAGCACACTGTGCCGACATTTGTCTCTAGGTAAAACACCCAGACAAGCACAGCCGGACTCGAACACGGGACATCTTCCAGTCTCATCGTATAGCCACTAAGCCACAGGATCTGACGTAATGGCACAAATGCATTGCTGCAGAGCCAGCGATCACCCAGACAAAAATGTTCTACTTTCGTTGTAGTACGAGGGGTGTTCAAGTCAAACCGGGACTTACAGGCGAGAAATTAGTTTTATTTTTCATCGTAATCTCCAGCTGCACTAATGCACTTGTCCCGGCGTTTCACGAGGGCTTGGATGCCAGCAGCGTAGAAATCCTTACCGGCGCGTAGCAGCCATGATCGGACCGCATTCTTGACCTCGTCGTCGCAGCTCAAGTGGCGGCCCCAAGGAACGCCTTCAGTGGCCTGAAGAGACGGAAATCGCTGCGGGCGAGGTCTGGACTGTAAGGGGGATGTGGCAGCAACTCCCAGCCAAGTTCCTGTAAGGTGCGTGTCGTGATATGCGCGATATTCGGGCATGCATTGTCCTGTAGGAGGAGGACCCCCATGGTGATGAGGCAAGGCCGCTTTTGCTTCAGCGCCTTATGCACATCCCTGAGAACCTGGCAGTAATATGCGCTATTGATGGTGGTACCATTGGGCAGAAAATCAACATGAACAACGCCAGCCTTGTCCCAGAAAACCGTGGCCATGACCTTACGGCAGACGGGGTGCTTCGGAACTTCTTGGGAGCTGGCGAGCCCGGATGCTTCCACTGTTTTGATGCGCGTTTAGACTCAGGAGTGAAATGGTGCACGCACGTTTCATCGCGCGTGATGATCTGATCAAGGAACGGCTGTCCTTCAGTGTCGAAACGGTACCTTAGCTCTTGGGAGATTTATAGTCTTCTCTGCCGGTCAAACACGGAGACCTGCCTCGGGACCCAACGGGCACTAACTTTCCGAAACTGGAGGTGTTCATGAATGATAGTGTTCAACGTTCCCACAGGAAGGTCCGTCTTTCGAGCCAGTTCGAGACATGTTATCCGTCGGTCCTTGAGGATAAGGCGCTCCACAAGTTGGATGTTCTCAGGAACTCTGACACTGGGCTCTGAGCCGCCCCGGCCGGGATCGTCCTGCTCTGATGTACGGCCGTCTCGGAACCGTTTGCACCACTCAAACGCTTTGCTGCGGCTAAGTGTATCGTGGCCATACTGAGCCTGAAGTCTTCTGTGAATTTCAGATGACTTTACGCCTTCATTCACGAGAAACTTCATGCCAATTCGCTGTTCGATGTGCGCGCTCACCTCGTTGTCGGCCATCTTGTCCAGCACGTGTCTTCTGTTTTGCACAAACTTTGGACCACCACGTGGTGAACGCGGAAGCCTGGCGCGAGTGAAAATGACGAAAAAAGAAGTAGCGCGAGCCATTTGTACACTCCGGAGACAGAAAGTCCCGGTTTGACTTGAACACCCCTCGTATATAATGGGTGCGACCGTCCGCAACCAATGGGCTGCCATGCACTCCGTCTGTCTCTTCATTCCCATTTAAGCCATAGTGGCAGGGATATGCAGTGACCTCTTAGACGCTGAACTGGATCAACTATATACCGGATCTTCATAACGAACCCTGAGGCTGAAAAAAAAAAAAACACTAAACAGTCTCAGTCTCTCTTCCCCAGTCTCGGGGTTCGTTATGAAGATCAATTATCACCAGCTCGCCTACTTCCTTGCCGCTCTCTACGTTATATACCGGGTGTTTCACGAAAGTCCCCCGGTTGAATAATTCGTAAACAAACGGTGCTATCGAAAAGCTTTGTGTATAGTCACCATCTCTGAGACATCAGCCAAGAATTGTACAGTGGGCGGTTCATTTGCATACACTTATTAATCAAATAAAGCTTCTAACTTTAAAATTTTCCTTCGTACGCTCTCCGGAACCTCTGTTTTATCGACCGGAACCTTCAGCGACGAACGAATTCAGCTACGAATATTCCAGAAAAACACACCAATCGACACTTAGTGATTTTTAGAGTAATTAATTGATTTCGGTTAACATGTTATTTCTTGCGCGGAGCTGCGTACCAAAGCGCTCTTTCGCTCAGCTATCCGCCTGCCAATTACGTGCTCATCCGCCTGGGTCACACGCGGGGGTGACGAAAGATAAGGAGCAGACAGAAGAGGCGCTTTTGTGCATTCGTTTATCATGACGATAAAGGCACTCTCTATACGGCGGTTCCTTATCTTCCGTCACCGCCGCGTGTGAACCAGGCGGATGAACACGTAATTTGCAGCCCGATAGCTGAGCCAAAGAGCGCTCTGGTACCCTACTCCGCGCAAGAAACATATAAACCGAAACCAATTAGTTACTCTAAAAATCACTAAGTGTCGACGCGATTTGTGTAAAAACATTTTCCGCTGAAGGTTCCGGTCGGTAAAACAGAGGTTCCGAACGCGTCCCAAGTAAAATTTAAAAGTGAGGAATTTCAGTTAGTTAACGAGCGTATGCAAATGAGCTGCTCACTGCTCAGTTCTTGACCGATGTCTCAGTGATGCTCACAGAAAATAAAGCTTTTGAATACCTCCACCTGTTTATGAATTATTCAGCCAGGGAACCTTCGTGAAACACCCAGGTATATAGCGAATGCAATGCCAAGCAGTCATCGAGTCAGTGTAAGCAACACCGTAGCGTACAGTATGCTCACAGCTGCACCAATTGTTTCTTGTGAATTATGATATGCCCTTGAGTATATATGGAGCAGCTCAGTATAAGAAGAACTGAGCGCAATGCTCGACGTTCGGGACTCGGTCGGCCAGACTTGTAGAGAGGAAAGCTGTGGATCGCAAACATTGTCACCCTTCAGCAGACCTGCAAGAGGGTGGCTCCCAGTATAAAAATAATGGTCTTCTACCCAGGAGGAGCTGGAATTAGAAAAGAAAAACATGGAGATGGTTGCTCCTACAAAACACAGGAGCCGGACTCCAAAACACTTAAAAATAAAAATCAGTAACACTAAAAAGTTAGAGGCTTAGAGTTAGAGGTTAAAAGTTAGAGTGTCCACAAGAAATGCCATTAAAGCAGCTGTCGCACGCTGGGCCATTTTCCGAGAAAGCGCGTTATTTGCTTTGGTTATTGACAAGCATAAGCAGGAAGCCGCATTGGCGATATGCTGAAGCTGCAGGAATCGCAATATTTAAACTATATATACACTGAAGTGATCGGTGGAAACGACGAACACGGGGCTATACTTTGGGCCAAGTCAGCTCGTACAGGTCATCCCCGCCGACAAACCTAAAGACGTCTGTAGTTCACGTAGGCGGGAGCATGACACCTCCGAGTAACAACGTAGTGTTGCTTCCAACTGTTGCTTTTGTACTGATCAGGTTGCGTTGCATGCTTTTAAAGCAATTACACGTAAACTATTGGCGTTATTAAAATGGTTTCTCTGTCTGCCTGGCGTCCGCCACCTTCAATGTGCAGACTATATTCTCCGGAGATACACCTCTGTGGCAGCAGCTCTTGAGTTGGACTTTTCTTTGGCGGAAGGTAAAACTATCATGTACTCAGTCGTCCCATTCGCAATATCAGTGATGAAGGTCATGGGGAACAGGCCAGGTACCTAACAGCTGGGAAGGTGATTTGGTAATCCTGTTATTTAAGCCAGGAAAGTACATCTCGTCGTTTCAGTCGCTTACTTTAACAAGTTGTCAGGTACTGATGGGGATGGTACTACACAGTCTGGAATGGATGCTCGAAAGGAAATGAATTTTCGCTCAAGAAATGGTGTGCTCTCGTCAGCATTGTAGTCCCACAGACTACATCCTGGACCGACAAAAGAGAGTGGGCGCAGACAAGCTGGTGCATACTGAAGGCTTGTCTCCGTCTCCATTTTTGTCGTCTCCGTGTCTCCGGTTCCAGCCTTCAGTATTACATCCTGGACCCTGTGACCGACGTCGAAGAAGCGAAGAGTCACAAGAAAATAGTCGTAGCAGTATTCCTCGATATCAGAAGAGCTACCGATACTGTCAGCCATACGTATATTACTACACGACCCGGACTGCAGTATCTCGTAGTGTTTTTACTGTACAATAGGAAAATATTGCGTGCTAAGCTCGATCCCATCCAACCCTCCCTGTGACGGATTATAACCGCTGTATCCGCCAGAAACTTGTCGTACAGCAGGTGCATCTGCATTTGGACCACTGAGAAATCCGGGACCGCAATTCAACAACAACGAGATCGGTATACTTCACTAATGTCAGCATTCATGGACATCTCAGATGAGACGTCTGTTGTGCTGTCAGTCACTCTAACTCATAATGTTTGGGTGCAGTATGACGTGGGGCCCCGTGCTGCTCTCTTTCTTTTAAGTCTCCTACCTGGTTGCAAAGAGGTGACGTGTGACACTCTGGCATGAGTATCGCGACTTTCTCCAGCGTCTTCTTTTGATATCAGTGGAGTACGATTTAGTAGCGTGGATGATACCGCTGTCTTGTCTAGCTCTCTGCAGGGGCCTTTCCAAGCTTCTTGAGATGGTGCTTGTCAAATCGGGATCAATGAAGGAGGGATAATCAGCAGGGTCGGAGGGATGCCCTCCAGTGTTCTCTGCATTACTGTGTTGTTGGCTTCCTCAGACCCTCGAATCGGCTTTCGGGAGATGTACGGAGCCGAGCGTTGTCTTGCTTGCTTAGTCCTTGTTTAGCTCACTCAATGCACTCCAGTGTTACGCTGTGACTATAAAACCCCGTACAACAGACGCATTGTCCCGCACCTATATATATATATAGATTAGAAGCTTAGGAGGGCGGTTATATTATATATATATATATATATATATATATGTGTGTGTGTGTGTGTGTGTGTGTAATTTACCAACTATAACATGGACACTTTTTCATATCTCTCTCCCTCTCTCATCCCTTCCGCAAAAGCAATGTGGCGGTGAATGGTCATCACATCATCATCCCCTGGATATGTGTGTGTGTGACCTGACTGCACGGGCATCGCTGAAAGTGGTGAGGATTTTGTAAAGCAGGCTATCACATATTTTGATGGCGGCTTGTGTAGTGAGGAATCTGTGCGTTCGGGTGAGATTTTTTGGTGTAGCGTAGTACTTGGAAAATACCGTGTAATCCAGTGGTAGCAGATGCGGTGACAGCCTCTGCAAAGTTTCTGTGATGAACATAACACAAGAAGGCAAGCGACCTGATGTGACGGCGAAGAAGGCAACATCTCCTTGAGTTTGGGGACGACGACCTGAACGTTTATGAGCCTTGTCCTATCTGGTTCTTTGTTCACGTCCTCATCCCTCTACTATCCTCAAGCTCAAGGACACATTGCTTTCTTCATGGTTTCTGTGAAGGCACTTGCAAGTCTCACTTCTGTACTGGAACCGTCTCATAGAAAGTTGTCCTGAAATTGTGCCAGTAACAGTGTTTTCACCACGTCCTTTTCCAACATGTTGTTGGTTCTGGCAAGTTGTGTGTGTATTTGTTGTTGTGGTAGTATCCAAAATGGTTGTTCTGGTTGGAGAGTCAGAACCCTTTTCTGAGGCAGATTTCTTTTCTGTTTCCGTACTGTCTGTGCTTCATTGCTTTCGTAGCGATTTTCAAATTTTCTGGTGGTTTGACTGTTGGGTGGATGACGTGTTTTTCTGTTTCTTTGCATCTTAGAACTACAGAAGGTGGTTCACGAGCTTCCGCCATCCTGGTAGTCCTTGGTAGTTCCAGACAGATTCTGGGGTCCAGGATGGAGTACGTCTAGCTTAACTTCCTCATGGGGGCCATGTTGTGCGTGTGCAGAATGCTGTAAACCAGTGCTTATTTTATCACTGGTTGGTGAACGGTCTGAATCTGATTGATTGATTTTTAAAAGAAAAAAAAAATGGAGATGGTCTGGATCTCATTTCATGTTGTCCAATATCTTGATAATAATTGCATAAGCCGATTGTCTGCTGAGGTTTCCTGATTTCTTGCGCCCATGACAGAATCTGGTTTAGGATTATTCCTAGGTTAGTCATTCGTGGCTTTACGTCGCGAGACCAGTCAGCGTAGCACAGGCATCGGTCACAGGGCGGATGCAAGGCCCGAATCTTGCAGGACGCGGAACAGGGCTGTTGTGAAGGCCCACTGGGGTAGGACGGGACCAAGAAGGGTGGCCATGGACATCGTGCTGCACTGAAACTGCATTAGACGCTGCTCACAGTGCAGAAGATATTGAGGAATATCGGCCAGAACATAAGGGGGAGCTGAATTGGCCCATTTTGTATAGCAGCAACCAAGTGCGGGCAACGTTGAGACGGAGGCGGTGCAGAAGTGATTCCTCGCGGCGACTGCAGTGACACGCAATGAAGAAGGCAACCGAGGGGTCGATGGACTGCATGTGACTGTTGAGGCATCAGGGAGATATCACAGAGTGCCCAAGAGTATAGCGTCACGAAGGAGCAGCGCAGTGTAGCACCGAGAGAGAACGTTCTAGGTAGCCCAGAGGGGAGCACCGGAGACTCAACCGCTGGCATGCGAGGAGGATATGTCGCCTTCTACACGACACTCATCTTGAGCAGGATGAGTGGAGTTGGTGCCACATTCAGCAGCAGCTTATGAAGCAACGTATCCCCTTTATACGCGGCATGGTTCAATAGCGGGTCAATGGATCGCAGGTATTACTGGTGTGGATAGCTTCTTGCTGAAAGAGCGGCGTGCGACGGATTTTCGGCTGGCACATAGAGAACGTAAGGGGACTGGTCCGTATCCCGGGCACGCCGAGCCAGAGCATCGACATGGTCATTGCCAGAAAGTCCGACATAACAGGAAATCTACTGGAACCACATGCGCAGCTGCGGAAACACGAATGCTATTGGCTGAAGCCCTTGAGATAGAGATTTTACTTGCGCCTTGGCTGCTTCTCGCCGCCGTCTTGACGCCACAGACGAAGTAAGCTTTCCAGCTGTTTTTCGGCAGTAAGATCCCTACTTTTGCGTCAAATGAAGTGTTGGATCAGGTGGGCAGCATCAGTACTGAAACAATTGACATCATTCAAACCAAACAGCCGTAGAAATTCCTATTTCGCTTCTCGTTTTTGTCTGTAGCGTTTTGAAGCAGAATAAATTACCTGACACACATTACCGATGAAGAAATTGTATGCCTGAATTGACGAATTGACGTTCCTTCTGTGGAGCGGTGTCAATCTGCCATTTGGGATGAACTCGCTCATTCTTGCTCGGATTCACCAACGAATCACTTGCGAGGAGGGACGTCTCTGTAGCCGATTCAAGAGATCGACAAGCCGGCCATATATGTGTTGACACGCACACAAAAAAAGTGTGGAAGCAACGCAAGACAGACGGACAGCGTTACAGGAATTTGACTGACGGAAAGGACGTGTGTCGGTCGGTCCGTCTGTTTGGACACGTTTCAAGTGATCAGTCATCTCTATATTTTCGTGGTGCCATTAATATGGGCTGTCGTTATTTTGGTTGCCTCTATAAGCGGAAGGTTCCGTTACTTCCAGATGATGGATCATTTGTCGTCACACAATAACGGTCATAGCGGATCATATATTTTGGATTATTGGAGGCAAACACAGGAAATTCCTTTCATTCCCAAATTATGCAAGTTAGAGGCACGGTAAATGCAAAACCTCCAGCGATGTTGGTTCTGTTCCATCGTAGAACATGGCGGCGAAATTGCTGTTAATATGATGGGAATAGAAAGGACAAAGCCTCAAGTGCCTAAGATGAAAGAAGGCTAACCTTTTCAGTGATTCCTTCTTTCATCATTAATTGCTGTTAATATATTGTCTGAAAAAAGAAAATTTATTAACATACCGATAGGCGAATATATTGCTTATGAACCGGCTCGTATTCGAGAGGAGGGAGGAGCGTCACGTGCCAGTTTCGTTCGTTTATGCTTTACCCTGTAACCCGACAACTTCCCTGAGTCTTTGCCTACAGGAGTCTCCGGGTGGTATATAGTAGCCCTGAAAGAGCTCGCCGTTGTCGGCCTCACAGAGGTGTGTCGCGACTAACACTCTGTGCGTCCTGGGCCGACTTCTAAGGGAACTGTGTCGACATATGTCTGACAGCGTCTGAGGAAAATCAAACTTCCGTGGGAAAATGTTCCTCGCGGTCACTCGAACAGTCCAATGACCATTGAAAATTTGAAAGCCATCTCAAGCTACATTAACAGAGGAGATGACACCCATCCATCGACATAAGTTTTGTAGAAGAAAGGCATATATAGTGAAGGAAACTACTTGATAGTATTTTAATTGTTCTCTAATGGTGCGGTCACGATTTAATTACACATTTTTGCACCGCTGTGCGTGGTGTCGAAATGAGAAAAGCAAATTTGAGAATATCTGTTGTGGCATTTTGTTGCAGTTTTCTTTGGTTCAGTGCTTAGCTATCAGTGGCAATTTTCGAGGATTACCCGAGGACTACCTGATATGGTTGGTCGACACGAGGCCACAGCAGCCGCGGATAGGGCTGTGTGCGAGTATTTCCAATACCGAAGCGTATATCGGATGCCAATTCCTAATGCAACTAAGGAACTCTTCATCGAATTTCGAATCCAAATGATGTCTCAGTTTACCGATCACTTACATGTTGGAATAGTTCCGATGCTGCACACCAGAAGAGAGGATATAAAACAAACATTCGCTTAGTATTTGCTTCGGGTATTTACTTCCGTTACTATTTGCGGAGCCCTATCAGCAAGCGAGTTCTGTCAAGTCCGAATCTCACTGGTGCCAGGGATGGGTATACAAAAGCGATAGAAACCATTCATCGGGGTGAATGGTTTCCATGCAGGTGCAAAGAGTGCGTGCTCCGAGAAATTGCTTGGGAATGATAAATCGTGCGATAAATCGGGAGATGAAAGACTGCCGGGAGGTGTTGAGAAAGCGCCTTTGTTTCTTTTCCAAGATCCCAGTCCGAGATCTGAGAATCGTGCGACGCCGCGCATCTTTTAATCAGTACCGTCTTCATCGGCGAACATCCATGTACGAGTTTACGTCCACCATTTTTTCCTTCGCTCATATACGCCGAAGGATTTAAGCAGAATGAAAATAAATTTCGAGTCGATTTTAAATTGCACGACGAGTAGTTTCTTACGTCTAACGTTTTTCCGTGCGAGTGCGTCAAAGAATGACGTCTCACTTTTCTGCCAACTCGAACGAAAAGAAACCTTTGCCAGCATTGCACATTATGTTCAACTTGGACAGTCTGTGTTGCTCAGCGACTGTCCCATGGTCTCCAGTGTTGCGGTTCTTGAGTCAAGAGATAACCCGTGAGAACCCGATTCAAGTGCAGTCGGAGTCAGACGCGTTTTGCGAGTATAAGATATATTTTCGTGCTCCTGTTCATTGCACGAGTGTTGTTTATGAAGAACAGAATCGTCTTATTTCTGTAGGCGGGCGAAGATAAGGGGCTATGAAAAAAGTTTCTTTCTCGTATGGAAGAATGTCTGCTAACATTGGTGCCAAACCCTTATATGATAACTGGCGATAATTAGTGGCTTGACGTCGCGAGCCAACTATGATGATGAGCGACGTTGTGGATTCCACCTGCGCTATATTTAACGTCTCTCGCGGAAGAGTGTATGTGTCTGAGCCCCGACTGGGATCGAACCCGCAACCCCCAAGAACTATCTGGCTCAAACGCGATAGTTGGAAACGTTTCATGGGTTATCGCCACCGTTACGGGATAGAATGGTCCAAATACTTCCAAAGGAGGGGCATCCTATGTAGCTCTATTGAGAAGAACGTCTTCTCGGCTTTTTTTGCGCCAAAAGAGTCAGTTTTATTTCGCTCTCAAGATCGTCTAATATTTGTGTCAATTATCGGTTGTACACACACGTATTGTGCCATCAATAACAACCCCAACTTGACGTGTTCGCGGTATAAGGAGAATCCCGGAGCGCTACCGCCCGTGGAGATAGTAGCGGCGCCTCGTGGCGGCGCCCCCTGCAGCGTCTGTGTGCGTTTCCATGAAACGATCATGGTTCCGGAAACCCCGTCTCTCTTTTTTGCTGCTAACGCTAATCGGAAGTTAAGTAACGTCAATTTCCGTCCAGTATTCATAACGGAAGACGGGTATTTTTTTGGAAATCCCACTAAGAAAATTTATATATTCTCGCAGGTCATATCTCTCTCTCTCTTTTTTTTAGAATAAAGTATGATCGACCAGTCCTTTAGAAATTCAGGGCGCGGTTTTCTGAGACCAGGAATGGCGCCCTGTAATTAAGCCAAGCAGTCGCCGAAAGAAAATGCGTGGTTTTCAGTTGCACCGAGTCTGAATGCTTGTGCGGCTACCGTCTACATGCAAAGCAGAAAGACGCTCTCGAGATGTACCGTACTTTTCGGTGTCCATCCAAGTTCTTTTTTTTCTTCCCATATCTAAACAGATGCCAGATTTTCTTTTGTGTTTGTTGTGATCGTCACGTATCCTTTGGTGTATACGTCCTATGTGTGCTGAGCGGAACATGCTGACAGCATTCAGGATGCTTTGTTTCAAAGATGGCACCCCGTAAAATGACCTTGATCCGTAGAGACCTTGGTAAGTCTCCCGACTGAGCCCCTCAGGTCGTGCAGTCCAAACTGGTTTGATCCTTCTCTCTTGATTCGCTGCTGTCTTGGCATCCAACTCTGCGCCGAACCACGATGGATATCGAAACCTCTTTGTGGAAAAATGTTTCGTCGGAGGCTATTGTTTACGAGACGAGGATATCCCGATAAAAATTTCTCACGAGCATGCCAACTCATGCTCATTGTAGCGAATGGGTTGAGCACGAGTAAGCTGAGCGGGAAGTGAGTGAGCATCAAACGAACGGAAGGTGCTCAGCTCTCGTTCCGACGTTCTCTCCGTTCTCTTCATATGACGAACAGTTACAATGGCAAACAAGACCATATGTATGGGCGAAGGTAGTCTTTATGGGGCTGCAACACTGACGTCAAAATTCACTCATGCTCAATGTGGCAAATGAGGTGAACAGGATTAAGCAAACGGAGAGCTGAGTGAGTGAGCCGAGCTCTGCGGTATATAGACGAGGGTGGTTTAGTGGATCGGAAGAGAAAGTCAAATGTCAGCCACTCAGAAGGGATGATCATGTTTTCGTTAATATTGCACTTTGAAGGTTATTATCGCTATCAGATTGAACTTTCTGTATTAAGTGTACTGGGGTAGCCAGTTTGACTTCGTCGAAACTTACATCCCCATTTTTTTCTTTATTCACATCACATCATCACATCATCACATCGCTATTACCCACCGCCAAGTGGCGGAGAAACGGATGTCGGGTTACCACGAGGGATTAAAAAATAAACAAACAAAAACATCCAGATTCTGTCATCTTATTTACGTCTCGAGGAGCGACATAGACGCTCCGCTGAGGGAAGTGCGCCAATTTTGTGTAGACGCTTTGCAGGAAAAACCATCAACAGTAAGAACGAGTGGCATTAATGGGAAAATTGAGGGCTGCACAAAATATACAAAGTGGAGTGGAGTGAAGTGAAGTCTGCCTTGTGTGATGATGACGACGGAATGTCTTTGAAGCCTTTTTGTGGACCACAGGAAGGCGTGTGCAATGATTGGCACAGACCAACTATGGAACATCGAAAATGGAAGGCTTCTTTGGACGCCCGTAGCAAGCCGACATAGGTCTGGCTGACCTCTCCTTGCGTGGACGCCACCTCCTGTTTATTAAACTTATATATACCCCCCCCCCCGTATGTTTACAAAAAGGTGTCTCCTGAAGTCAAGGCTATCACTCTTTGAGCGCATGTTATGGCGTCAAGAATCTGCTCTTGGTAAAAAAACATGCTTCCAGGGTGCGTCATCTTGCTGATCATCAACTCATTCGCGTCATCAACTTATTCGCGTGTGGTAACAAGTCTTCCCGCCGTGTTCTGTCTCGAAGGTATGGAAGGGTCGACTCCAAATTATTTATATGCGTGTGTCAGGAAAAAGTTGCATTAATTGGTGGGGGTGCAAACGGTGGGCCAAGTTTCCTAGCAAGGAAGGATTCCTTCCTTGTTAGGAGACTTGGCCCACAGTTTGCATATACGTTCGTCACGAACTTTACCGAGCATTCTCTTGACGTCGGATCCCTCGTGACGCACACTGGCGTTTCCAAGAACCCCAACCCCTAGACGACGTGCTGTTATGTTCACACGTGACATTTTGAACGATGCCAGCTATGACCACGGCAAGGATGGAAGACAGACCTTGGAGTCGGCAAAAATTACCCATAAGATCTGATGAGTCACCGGGGCGACCAGTCAGTTTGCTCTTTTGTCAGGCTGCGCTGTTATGTCGCAACTTGGGATATTCTGTTCACTTTCAATATTGTCATTATATGGCGTCCCTGCTCTGTTCTTCCCATTCGAGACTTCATCAGCCATCTCAAAACAGTCCTGAGGTGGCAAGTTTCTCACGCAAGGGGGCGTTCCGTATTCTGCTTCCTGCGTCGAAAAACAAACAAAAAAAGTTGCAGGGGGGGGGGAGCGCGACGGTTGTCATCGGGGCACGCCCCCTCGCATAGGGGGGATTCAGAGTAGAAATTTCTTCTCTCCAATGATCCTCGCCGACGACGCCCATTTTTGCATTGTGGCCTTGGCGCCACATCAGAATCCGGCGAGATGGTTGTCAGCGCCAGACACGGATACCTTCCTTTTGGAGACCCCATCATATTACGCTGTGTGGAAGGAAATGCTCGGAAAATTTGTCACGTGTGACTTTATGAAGGGCCTCGATTACGAGTGAGTTCTCGCTCTGAGAGCGGTACTGAAGCACATGTGGCCTCAGTTGTTGACTTGGGTGTATAAAACATACGGAGTTGAAGTAGGGTAAACGGAGCTCGCCTTGTGGTCACTCGTCTTATAAATGAGGATAGTCAGTTTGAAACCGAACCGAACACGAAGCAAATAGTGGCTATGTAGCCGAAGCGAATACGAAGCGAATATTTATCTAATGGAGCTGAATACGTATGCACGCGCAGCGAAAGCAACGCGAAAACGGATCAGGTGATCCAAAAGTGCACTTGTATCCAACGGCATTGAACACCATCACCCTTGGAAGCGCCATTGCTTCGTAGAACGTATTTCGAAACATCACTAGCGCTTCAGCGACCACTTCCAGCAGTTTCTTACATTGCTCTGCAAGAGACAGTCACCACACACACACACACACACACACCACGCCGATTACCAGCAAACGAAAGCACCGCAAAACACGGGAATGTCCCAGCGTGGATAAACTTGGGGAAAAGTCGCTATGTTTAGCTGATTTGGATGTCTGTTAGTTACAAAATTTTGCGCAAAAATGTTGCGCAGACAGTTCACCTACTTGGATAGGGTACAGTCCAAGGTGGGCCGCATTAGAGTCACTAAATAATCTACGCTTCCGACTATCGACACTGAGTTCCAAGAGCGAGCATGCGCCATCTTGTTTCCGCGCCACGCTACCCACGCGCACGCGCACTGCGCACGTTAGCGCACGATGCCATCTATCGTGCGCGGGTGAAATGTTCCTTTCGTGTGCAAGCAGCAGTTGACGGCCTCGAGCTCACCTCGACATCCTCGGGGCGCTCTGGATGACAACACATGGATTATCGCGCAACAATCAACGCTTCTCTATCCCATTATGGTAGCCGTCTTTGGTCCTGAAATGGGGATGGTACCGGTGCTGCGGAAACAAGATGGCGCTCGTGCTCTCCCTTGGACCTGAGTGTCGATACCCTGAAGCGAAGCTTGTTTAGTGACTCTAGGCCGCATAAACAAAGGCGCGCTCGCCCTAAAAAGGAGAGTGAGGCTCACTCCAAGAAAGACCTGAAGACACTGACGACGCTTCAGGGTTCTCTTTCCGGTTCCTCACCTATACAGGACGCTCTAATTCAGTTTGTCGTCTTTCAAGTCTACACTTGCGCTTTTAATGCGCAGCAATTTCTAACTCAATAAGTTATAGATTGTGTTCCGCGTTTCCTTTTTTAATCGAAAAACTCCGAAAAACATTCGTCGGGTAAATTTTCCCTCATTAAAATTATTCCCTCAATTAAAATTAAATTAAATTAAAATATTTAAAAAAACACCGAATACAGAGGGACATTCTAGGAACGATGACGGAGATTAAATTGCTCCACATGCCCAGCAAGTTGTTGATGCAGATCAGAAAACCGTACAGAAATACGATGGTTGTGAAAAACGTCCGTTTACTCTTTTCTTTAAACCGTAAACGCCACCGCAGCGAACAACGTCACGTTGAATGAGCGTCGTGGGGAAATACATTGTGATTTCTATTAGCCCATAACTGTCGGGTAAGCCACGAAAAACATGGAAAAACACCGATTTCCTGAAAATCAATAACCACCGAGAAACATACCCCGAATCTGGTCAAAAATAAAAAGCGGAAATGCGAAACCCTAGATCTCGTTTTTGTCGTTTTTCGTGGTTGTTACTTTCATTTACTTTTCGTAAATCTTATCGACATTTGAGGCTCACCTTATCAGGTTCCCCTGTTTACCGTATACTTCTTGGAACCAATAATCGCAGCTCATTGGCCAGTGTTAGTAGACTGTGACTCAATGAATGGATAATATTCTGAGTGCTTCACGGCGACTCTATTACCTTTGGGATTGATTGCTGATGGTGTTATGGCTAGTTGTTATTGGAGTAGATTTACACGTAATGGCGACATATGCTGCACGTGAGTAGGACTGCCGATAATTTGGACCACCTGAGCTCCCTTTGACCTGCGCCGGAAATCTGCGACACACGGTCCTGGGAGCAATGTTTACCTCCACCACATTGCCACCGTCCTCGGCCAGGATTGGAACCGCAAACTTGAGCTCAGCAAGCCAACACATTACCGACTGTGAGCTACCGAGGCCGGTCATTGATGATGATGATGATGGACAGAAGAAAAAATGTGGAGGCCGGCCATTGCGGCTGACAGAAGGCTGGCTCGTTGTAAATAAATGCACGAGGGTCGGCTGAAAAGTAATGCGCAATCGCACGTGGCGCCAGAACAAAACATGATAGAGAGCGGCGGTGTGATGGTTGCACCCCACGACAAACGTGGTTCACTCGGCTTTGTCAGCATCGGTTGCGATCGAGTGCGCCTGCTATGTGATCGTATTTTTGACAGCCGAGAAGGTGAATCCATTCGGCGTCGCTTACAAAACTTTTATGGTATAACGATACTGTTGATCCAAGTGCTGCGCAGAGACAAGGCCTCACCTATCCAGGTCATCTCCTTCCACTTTTGCTGGCTCAGAAACGGGCCTTATGGACGGTCCTCGTGATGCCATATCATATGCATTCCCTCTCTTGTCCGTACACAACGTCTACGACCTTTTCAAGTATAAAGTTGCTCTTGTTATGCATTCATTTTCTTGTACCTCATCCACTAGACTTGACCTTTCGGTCAAGAGGAACGTCCAAATGTATTTTTGTACATCATACTAGTGTCATGTTGCGATGTTCTGACTACATTTGCTTCTTTCACTTTAACCCCAACGTCGTTGTTACCTTGCTTTTTTTTTGGTTCAGTCTTCTGGTTCCACTCTACTTTACTCTTATTGTAACTGCTCTAATTAACTGATTGTTGGACTGTACCACAGGGCTTTGCCCTCACAGTCTTGTTATAGATCTGTGTCCCTTTCGGAAAGAAAGAAATGCATGAGAAGCTGGCAAAGCGAATATTGAGGATGAACTTCTCTTGACAGTGTTCTGGGATTGTGCGGCGTACACATGAGAAGACGTGTTCTGCGGCCACACACATCGCGAGCTGTCACACTCTTGGTAACCGAATTTATAGGGACACCATTCGATTCACCATGGATGCAATGAGGTCGTGGTTCAAGGAAAGGCCGCCAGAATTCTTCAACTGGTTGCCGGCGGGATAAAAGTATAGCTATAAATGGTGGTTGAAAGGTAAATGAGCATATATATAATATACTTTCACGCATCGCCCCCGGGGATGAAACTCCCAAGCCATCATCCCGTTGTTTTTTATTCGAGCATCTCTTTTCGTTTACGAGGTAAGCGCTACTTTTTTTTCAGCCACACGATCGTATATTGCTCATTTGTACAAGTAGAGTCCTCCCTTCTTTTGTAACGTGTCGGGTGGTGATGATGGTGAAACGGCTCGTAGATGTGGCCAGCGTCACGGGGGGAATGTGCGTCCTGGGCTGACTTCTATTCTAAGGGCCGACATATGTCTGAAAGCGTCTGAGGAAAAAAAAAACCCACAGCCGGCACCGGGATTCGAAACGTGTCGGCATAGCATCGGGGCCGCAAGCGGACCAAATAATATATTCCATCCCCACCCTGTTTCTATTCCTCTTTTTTGGAATAGCAAGCCTCGTGTATATCTAACCTTTCCTCTTATTCGGTCATTAAACTCATATACAGGTGCTTTAAGAGCAGCATCGACATCGTTTTAGTACAGGCGTCTCGAAGAGAGTATATAACTACTAGGTGACCAATTACCTCTCTAACTAGAGAGACAATCCTCGTTGAAAGCCATTTTAAATTCTACAACGAGCACATACGTACAGTTGAAATATCCATCGCCCAATACTTGTCATGCAAATGAACAAAAGCAACTAAAACGGTGCGCCTGACCTTCACCGGATGAGGATTATCTGGTCAGCAAATCAACACCCGCTCCAATCACCTCCATCGCTCCAAAGCACGTGGAATGAGTGCTGTGCGCTCCTGATGGGCACGGTTTCGGTTTCGACTCATATGCATAGCAAAATTCAGCGATGGAATAGAACAATAACTTTATCTAAATGATGATGAGTGTCATCGCCAGGCGCGATATCCCACCCCTTCAGCGATGGACATTTCAATGTACGTGCTCATTTCAAGATTAAAAAAAAAACAGAATGGCTTTCAACGAGGATTACAAAAACGGTATATAGACGACCTGAGCCCCTACGTCATTGATTACGTAACGCCACCGCGCAAGGCATGCCGGTGGGCACTATCAGCTTTATCAGCCGCCGCGTTTTTCCCGCTTCTTGCAAACCAGAGCAAAATATAACCTCGAGCCGGCCTTCTCGGGATTCCACATGTTTGTAAAGGGAAAGTCGTCTATATACCCCTGTTTCATTTTCACATCCACTACAACGGTATATATGCCGCTCTCGTAGCTTTTTAAGAAAAGTCGGATGCAGCTAAAAAATAATAAAATACCCCTATATTGGCACCTGTATGTTATACTGTCATGCTTCGTCTAGCTGTTGTTGTACTAATAAGATTAAGCGAGATCCACTTTGAAATAAACGTTCCTTAAAAGAGAGAAAGCGTCCCCCTTCCTTGTAATCAGATTGGTCGATCGCGCGCAGACCTCCGGATATCATTTTGCGCGCCAACAATCTCCCCGTTGCTCGGTGACCGTTTATAAGTAACCGTGCCAAATCCTGTTTAGGTTCCTTGTTTCTGAAGGGCGATGATGGGGCGGCTCCCTTTGTTGGGGATCCGTCCCTGGGATGCATCCGACGACGCCATGTCTTTGCCAGGGATTTCGTGTCATTCTCTACTGTTGCTCAAGTTTTTATCTCCAGAAAAGAATACTGAAAGAAATGCACCTACGAGAAAAATACTTATTATTACAGCAGTTGTGAGTAGATTTATACCCTATATAGCCACACGGTAAACTTATACCCCTTTCAGACGGGCTAATTTACTGCCATTTTCGTGAACTGCACTCCAACCATGCGCATGTCACGTTCACTACGTGCTTGCTACACGGCTCAAGCAAGTGTCTCTTGAGCAGGGATGGAAATTACGATAGATAAGAATAAACGGCGGCTAAAGTTTTAGTCGTGTGCCACAATACTTTACTCAGAATATTTTTCTTTGATTCAGAAATACATCCCGTTAATATCTGTTAAGTAATCTTCTTCCAACGTTAAACAAATTGGCCTCAAATATGTGTTACAACAAAAATGCCGCCACCGGATCGTCGAGACCGCCAAGTTCTCACAGGCTTTTAAGAGAGTAATGACGTGTTTTTTTTTTTTTCGAAAAAATGTCACGCTGTACTAAAATAAAATAAACGCGCTGTAGAAAATACTCGTTTAAAAATATTGTGGTGTCAGGGCCCCCCGCTTTTTCTCAATATTTTTACCTGTACCGCAATGGCTACCATTGCGACTACAAGCTCGATCAGCCGCACTTCCTGCCGAGTGTCACTAAAAGTTGTCGTGTGACGGCACACGAATGACACTATAAGCGCAAGTGTTACTCGTTGAAAGTAACACAAAATTAGTCCGTCTGACACGGGTATTAATGCATTAAACGGAATGGCAGTAACTTGACCTCCTACATGTTCTACTCCATCATCATCCATGTTCATCTCTGTTCATCATCTCTCATCTGTTTGCACTTTCTGTATGTAGGCGTACTGGGGTAGCAGTACCACTTCGTCGAAACTCACATCCGTATTTTTTTCTTTGGCACATCACCATCACCTCCTAACCAACTACCATCTCCAATGACATCGTTCCCTCCCCTGATTTGTTGAGAACGGTACAATACTGTCTGTATACAATAATGTGTAAAATAATCTACTGTACAATAATGTCTCGCATAATTGGCACAAAAAAGGCGTACGCCACCTGTTTTTAACAAATCAGAACGATGTCATTGGTTAGGAGGTGAAGTTATTGCCATTCCGTTGAATGCATTTATTTTTCAGATGATGAATGGGGAGTTTCATCGCCAGGGGCGATACTGTACCGCATTACTGATGGTGATTTGGGGAACGAAATAAGGGCATATTCCACGTAGGATGAGCGAGCCTATTTGTGTGCTGACATCCTGCACGTGCGGATAGTTTCGATCTCCTGCACTCTAAAAAATAAAACTCCTTTTTAGGTGTAATTGGGGTGTATTTGGGGTGTATCAATTGTTTTACTCCCTTATTACACCCTCAGGAAAAAGAATACGCCCTGTTTTTGGTCTGAAATGGGTGTATCCGGCTCTGCAGGGTGTAATTTCGAGAATTGGTGTGAAAAAGGTGTAATGGCCATCAAATTTCTAACGTTTCGCTACGACAGGTCTGGCAACAGTGTGCTGTTTACTCTGTGTTCTCCAGCTATGGCGGTTGGAGTTAGTTGTGGAAGTTTTCGTGTTCTTTGGGGAGGTCGTTTGGTGAACTACAGGTCATTTGACCATCTGAGTTTAGTATGACATTGCAAGGATTATGGTTCCGGGTCTCGAACGGATGCAAGCAACAGATGCGCCGTGCCCATCGGATCGAGTAACTTGTCCGAGCGTCTTGCCGCAGAGTGCTGTTTGGTAAGTGTTGTCGGTGTATTTTGTCTTGTCTGTTGATTGAGGTGCCTTTGAAGCGGGTATTTTGAGATTATGTTTGAACCTTAAGTGAAATGCACGGATTAGATCAGAGAACAGTGCGCCTCGTGTTGTGTCGTCGCGCGTCACACGTGGTCGTTAGGCAAAGTCAAGGGGTATACGTAACAAACGAAGTTGGTGCAATTTGTGGTAGCAAGTAAGGCAGCTGGCAAGAGTCACAACTCAAGAGGCGAGAGGTAGCGGGCAATGAAACCACGAGCCCACAACCCTCTGATTTCCGGTCAGATGTGCTGAGTCAATGGCTGTGCGCGTCTTCTGAACAAGGCCCTTGCAAGTTTGCGTGTTGGCGATGTCAGAATGGTGTAATTGGTAATACACTTCACCAGAAATCTTTCTTTCTTTATTTACCCTCAGGTCAGAGAATTACAGAGGGGAGTGGCAAAATAAAGGAACATACAACGAATTTACATACAAAGTAATTGGTCCAGCAGCTTGCGGAAGCTGTTAGGGTCCCGGACGATGACGGTCAGAGGTCAACACAAATCAGAGAGTATGGGTTCGGGTCTCGCTACCGACACTTCGCTGACCCTTTACCGATTGCAGCTTTGTAGGGACATTGGTCTTTTAACTACACTATGATTGTGTGCTTCTTAATTTCTACGTCATTTTAGTATAGTCATCTGATTTTTAACTAGTCACAATATTACCATGGTTTTGGCGTATTATAGCTTAAGTTGCTTTTGCGCCAATAAAATTCAATCATCATCATCATTTATCGATTGTCTT
Organism: Ornithodoros turicata; assembly: GCF_037126465.1. Taxonomy (NCBI): domain Eukaryota; kingdom Metazoa; phylum Arthropoda; class Arachnida; order Ixodida; family Argasidae; genus Ornithodoros; species Ornithodoros turicata. Next base: position 107,654,111 of record NC_088203.1, on the reverse strand, counting down.
ACTTTCTATCTTGAGCTGCTTGCATGTTGACGAGGGCTGTGTTTGTGTATGCTCTTAATTCTTCTCTAGCCTCAGCCATCTGCGTAACTGTCATGTAATTTGTATTTCGCCCTTAATATGACTAAGACATTTCACTGTTCATTTTTTCTTTCACTACAGAGGCAGGACTTCTCTTGGCGTCACTGTAATACCTTCATCTTGGTCGGCATGTTGGTGGACACTTTTATGTTTTGTATTGTGCGGTGACTATTGGTGTTGTTATTGCAGTGCATACAGTGTATTATAGGTAATCCGAATAAAGAATATGCCTGTTAATTTAACCGTTGTGTTTCTGTTGCCCTCGGCATAACACCCTTACTGAAGGGTGTTGTCTTGCCTGAGGGTGTAGACATACACCAAAAAGGGAGTCAGTTAGGGTACCGCTAGATTACACCAAAAGAGGTGTTCAGAGAACACCCTTTCTGAGGGGTGTAGTCTGGCCAGAGGGTGTATATATACACCAAAAAGGGAGTCAGTTAGGGTATCGTCAAATTACACCCAAAAAGGAGTTATATTTTTTAGAGTGTGGGATACTTTTGACGGGAATCTCCGGCACACGGTGCTGCCCACGTTGCTACCGGCCGCACACCCTCTGATTTCCGGCCACGTTTGGGACTCTCAAAGGGTCACCGTTCTCCACCTCACGTTGGAAGAGTAGCATATTGGAGCAGAATACAATGTAGGACACGGATGTCAAGGTCGTGAGATTTAACGATATTCGAGGGGCGGAAATAGCGCTGTCTGCAACAACGTCATTTCCCCGTAATGTGACTCTTCGTCCTGCCTGAGTTATCCTGGATGGTTTTCACGCTCGTCGTGTCTCTGCTGTCCAACACTATAAATGTTTTCAATGGAACTTTGTACGAGTGGAGAGAGTTCAACCCACACAAAGCCAGCAAACTCCATAGTATCCCAAAATGTAACCGCAAAAGATGATAAACGCTCAAAGGTCGGCTATCAATAAGAATGTGAAGTGGATGACAGCTGTGGGGGGAGCGTTCTTGATACACGCCACGTCTAATGATGTCAGTACATTTGCATAGTGAGCATCAGTGACGCACCCGTGGGAGTGCATGGGGTCATCAGTCGGGGTCGCATAACAAAAGAGGGGGCCACCGAAGATCCTAATTAAAAACACTGGTGGGGATGGGGCTTTTGTACGGCCGATTTATTCCTCGTATGGTCGCTCTATTGGCGATTTACAGGAGGGATTATTTAAAGCGTTAAAAGAAAAAGAAAATGTGCATTCTCAAAGTACTCTTGTTTTGGTCTTGCGTTTTGTCAGCGCAATCCACGATGCAAATCACGGTGTAGAGTGTGCACTTAGTTTTCACGCAATTCCGAGCACGTGGTTGTTCACAAGGGACGCTTGTGTTGACACCGACTGGCTCGACGATGTTTACCGATTAAATCCGCTCTCGATTAATAACAAGTACAAACCTCATTTTGTCGTTCAAATACGTCGCAGTAACATTATACACAAGACCTTATTTGATGACTACGAGAGGCTTGTTTCATCGCATTCCAGTTGGACGAAAAGTATGATCAAGTTGACCGTGGGCAAATCACGTTTCAAGTCGAGTCCGAGTGTCGTCCCGAAGGTGCCCGCATTTTAGGAGCGACCACAGGGATAACGCTTTGAGGATACCTTCAGATACAGCGGGGGTCTCCCGGGAGTATTCTTTCAATAATACGCGAGACGTTTTAGAAATATGATCCTTGGAGTATCTCTTCTCCCAAGGGACGAGTAAGCCAGCACAAGAGTGAGAGCGACAACAATGGCATGTAAAACTACGAGGGCCTTTATCTAATCATGACTGGAATTACCGACTAACCCTGTGAGACACATTGACATTCAAAGCAGGCCTGGTATCACGTTTCACTGTGGCGACTCCGTGCGTGCGTGCGTGCGTGACCACTTTTGAATACCAAGTAGGCCATATGATGTTGGTCAAGCAAAAAGAGAATCGTTTCACTAGACTGAGTCTTATGAGAGTTATATGAGGATGATCGGAAAGGTTCGCCTCCAGAGGGAGCAGCTTGCTGTTATCCAACGTCTGGTTAATTGTCGAATTGACTGCGATTAAAACACGTTGTTATGATCACGTGTTCCTGCTGTCCTTCTACGGTGGATGATAATTATGCCTGGTTCAAAGATCAACATTTTGTGTTGGCCGTCGTACACAGTGTTTCGGGGACCGCTTCAATGATTGAACGACAACTTTTTTTTTTCTTCTCCTATCTTCATAATAAAATCTGGACAAGCACGGACATTTCGTGAGGACCATTCACGCACGGCGCAAAAGCTGGATACCACGACAACGTTCATGTTCACACTGGTCTAAAAACAGCCTATGGTAACCAAAGCTTTTTCCTCTATAGCTGGTTTTAGCTGCACTCAGTGGCCCCTGGGAGATCCTGCGCTCCGGGTTCTTCACCTGTTCATGGATTTCCTGTCGTCCACTGGATTGCTTTCTCATATTTTCATCCTTCCTTCATCATCTTCACATAATGTTCCACGTGCAATTGGGGTAGAGTACCGCACCACTGCGGTGAAACACCCCATCTCATCGTCATCATCTGTTGTTGTTGTTGTTGTTTTCCTCTATATTTCCTCTATATCCAACTTGGTCTGGTTGGCAAAACTCGAGGCTTTCCAGGCTGAACGTCATAGACCACGAGTCTATTTGGAACGGGCATTTTTTATAAAGTATATGGTATAGCATCACGGGAAGGAATAAATATTAGCTTCCACGCACCACGTGCTTGGTTGAGTACTACACAGATTGCTACATAGTGTTTGCCCCGTTGTAGCGAAGTGGAAACCCCTTTCAATGATCGAACTATACGAGGGAAAATTATTTGGATATTTCCCAGCCGGATTTATCGAGGCACATTTTCGACCGTGTCGATAAGCATGATGCGCAGTGCACTCTTTACAAGCGCCCCATTGCTGGAGTATAGATGGGTAGAAATCCAGCGAACCGGTCGAGATGTAGGAAGGGAGTTGCCTCAGGACAGAAGCCGCCGATATTTCGAACAGAGACTGTTCAGACGAAGAGCCAGAAGAAGAACAGTCTCTGTTCGAAATATCGGCGGCTTCTGTCCTGAGGCAACTCCCTTCCTCCATTGCTGGAGTGTACCTCAAAGAAGTGGAAAGTCGTCAAAAGGTGGTGTTGACGAAAACCGGCTTGCCGTTGTTGGCCTCACGACTGTAGCCAGGATGAGATGAGAAGGTGGTTCACAGAAGCGATGCGCATCGTCAACGTAAGGTCCAATTAAAAGGAACCAAGTATATACGTGGTATTACGTGAATGGGACTTAAACAATATCAAATATGTCCAATTGATTGAAGCAACGGAATAAGAACAGCGTGTCTACCAACCTGGAAGTTAGGGAATTGTCGGGAAATTTTTCGTGCGACTGGGACAGCCAGGGGACTGTCAGAAAATTTGCTCAACACAAGTGAGGGAAAATCGCAGATAAGCACCGTGACAATCGCGAGTGCGACTATACGCCGCAGTAACATCGCCGCGAGCAGCCAATACGACAAGCTCAGAGGCAGAAAAGAAAGTCAGCCTTATACTAATACTCAGTGAATTATCTGTATCGAAAAGTTCCCTTCTGTTTTGGTCACGGAATTTGCTTCAAATAGTCCGTGACAAGCTGGAGGGAATTTGAAGGCTGCAATGTGGTAGAAGAAGCTCCATCTAAAATTCATAATCCATTCGTTGCAACATGTTTTCTACCGACTTGGCTAAAACTCCTGTCCGATCGACTTGCCAATTTTTTTCTCAGCACGTGTTGAGTATGCAGCTATGCACTTTTGTGCTTCGTTTTAGTTACGGTTATCTTTTCTTTACTTTAATCGTTCATCTTCACACAACTGAATCTATTTTACCCGTATTTGTCTAACCGGCTCATTGTGGTTTTCGTGCACCACTTACTGATTCTAGATTCTACCGACTAAAGGCTGTAATACAGGCATTTCAACAACCTTTCATAGAATGCTTTTCTTTTTCCTCGCATGGAAGACGCTGTGAGAAAGACTTTGTGGAGGAGTCTCACTCTGGCGCCGCGAAGCGAAGAGTGTTCGATTGGCGCTCATCGATCGCTCCTTTCTTTCCCGCATGGGGACATCTTCTTCCCTCCAAAGATGGCGTCCTCTTTTATCTTGGACCATTCAAAATGGCCTCCCTGTGGGCGTGGCTCCCACGCGCCATGCCACCCATTCTTTTCCTTTCGATTGTTCTAGTAACGCTCAGACAAACGACCCTGGGTAACGAAGGTCCAATTCCTGCAATACTCTTTCGCCTTGCATTACGGAACAGTACACGTGTCTAGTATTTCGACTTTTCATCCGCACCCGCGGCTTCCTGCAAAGCTTAGTTTCAAGATGAAGAAACTGAAATGGCGAGCTGAACATTTCCATTCGAGTTTGAGGAACACAATGAGCCAGCGAAAAGTAACAACAGAAGAATAAGGAGAGCGGAATATTGCTACCTCCCACGATGGTATTTTTTGTGTGGAAGGATACATCAAGAAAGAGCATCCACAGATGAATCATATTTCCCTGTGGCCGCAAGGGTATTCCTTCTTGGATGATCTTTCCCGTTGGAGTGGGTACTCATTCCCTTGGATGTTTCTTTCATAAGCGGACGCAGTGTAACAGACACCGGGCTCGGGAAGTCAGAAACGAAAACCGTGGCTGTCTTGGTCACCGCAAATAGTGGAAATCACTTCAAAGAGTCGTACAAAGTTGTCGGATAGCTAAACAAGGCTAAGTATGGAAGAACGAGGTGTGAAACTAAACATAATTAATAACGTAAGAACAATCAAATAAAAGTCCCGAAGGACGGTATAAACAAGATGGATTACTAAGACCAGTAAGACAACACCGTGTGAGGCAACAGGACTGAGTGGTCAACGACACGCGGCCGGTCCTTATGGATTCGAGGAGAATATCATCTTTACAATGGACAAAGATATCGTGGTTCCCTAACAGGGTGAGCACAAGTCTAGATGTTTAGTTAACTTTAATCAACCCATTTTCTCGTGTCCTCTGAGATGTACATTACGTTAATGCACCTGCTAGTTTCCCCGGTGGACTTTTTGTAGTTAATTTAACTGTCACAATGGGTAACAATGCATTTTTTTTCTTTTCTTTTTACGAAGGCCTCATGAAACCCGTTAAGCTCGATAATTTGTTTTAACAGAATAAGCAGTCACGCGGTTTTGTGTCGTCCTCATCGTCTCGTGTGTTCGACAAACTCCAGAAAATGTTACCTTTTTCTCTTTCTTTTCGGGCTGTCCTCTGTTGCAATTTGACTGGCCACCTTGTATCACAGATGGCTGTCTAAATATAGGCTTCCACCCATCCGGCGCATGGGTGCGCATTTCTCCGAGAATCGTGTTACCGAAATCCATCATGAGTCCGAGGTGATTCATTCGCTGGCTAAGACACTCGGATAACAGAAGGCACCAGAACTGGTGTCTGTTTGTGTTCCTCAATGTCAGTCGATAAAAGCGATCGATTCAACACGGTGCTTTGCGAGGATTTGTATGAAGTGTCTCTCACCACCCATAGAAAGTGGGGTCTTAATGAGAGCAATTTGTCAGGAAGGATACCCTGTTTGAAATATTGAGGGGGAATTTCTCGCCCCGTTCGACGCCCAGGAACTCTTTTAGAACAATCTTTTGACGTGAGGGAGAAATTGGAGCTTCCAATATGCTCTTATTGTTGTTCCAGTCTACGTTCGCTGAACGGACTTAAGTGGCTTTAGAAAGTGTCCGGTCCTTTGTTGACAGAAACATTCCATTCCGCACAAATGTCATTCAATGAGTGTCGATTAATGGGCCACCAATATACATAATAGGGTCGTTTCAAGTCGTACTTGGCTGTTTTCCAATTGTAGGGACATAACGAGCATAGAATGTGCTTGTAACACAACGGTCGTCGACGATCTATCGAAGGAGGAATCCATTTTCGGGGATCATTTGCGCGGCATAATAATATCCACCCATTCTGCTTTTTACGACTCTATCTGACACTTGCTCCCTCTATCGACCTACAATCATTGGACGCGTCCCCCGAAGCGAATTTATTCCGTTTTATCACGTTCCCGAGCAATCCTGCAACGGCAGGAGTAACTATCTGCGAATGCTGAACGCACATCCTTTTCCTTACAACTGGATATACTATACGCGTGGCCAGATATAATTTGTCTCGATACGTCCTGGAGCGTGACCCCACTCGAGTGATATGAGCTTATAAAACCCAAGTGCATACCTTCAACATTGGTTAATTGATTTGAAGAAAAAAACTGGAGATTTTGGCTTCACTAGTGTGAGGCTCGCAACTCCACATCTCTTGCGCCAGTTACTTTGGTGGAAAACTCCTGTAATGATGATGATGATTCCAATGAAGAGCATGATGATGGCGAAAATGATGATTAGTGATGGTGGCCATTCGACAGAAAACAATTGCGAGCGCACACTGTGTTGTCACGAATTTCAGTTTATCTTTCCAATTCTTTTCAGAAACGCGAAAGAAAGAAGGAAATAAGCTGTATCTGTATCGGCATAAAATGATTGGAATTATTTTGCGAGTGTCAAAAGTGGATACAAGAAACGAAACGAAACCGATGGGCGCATTCATGTTTTCAGAAAGATATGATAACACCTTTCTCCGATCACGTGACGTGCGAAGTCGTTAACGACGTTCAAGTGTGTAGAAAGAGAAAATCGTTGGCTGCACTATAAATAGGATGGGGGCCCCTGGATGTTCCAAAATACGGACGCAGCGGAGTATTATGTATGCACCTCGTCGCAACATCGATCAGCCATGATTCCCTTAAACAACGTCATCCACATGAATGGGCGTAAAGAGAAGAAGAAGGGGGTCACTCCGGGTGGTATCCCCGTTATTCAGCAGAGTGGCAAATTTTGCGGACGGCCGCTAATTCTTCCGGATCCAGCGAAATCTCAGCTGCAAGTGGCTCAACGAGTGGGTCCTTTCATTGAATGATGCCTTTATGCAGTACCACCACGGGGGGGAATCTCTAATGCACCACCCGTCTGTTTTGGACGGTCCGATGCTTCGTTGAGCGCCTGCCAAAATTGCCACAAAAACGCCTGTTTTCTTTTAGTCCGCGTGCCCGGATATTCCCTTCGCAAGAGTATTCTATACACCCACGGATTTTAGCTGGCAGAAAAGTTGACGTAACCACCAACAAACAATGCAGCACTTATGACATCGTCCTAGATCAACGCTTTCAATGTAAAGTGCATCGTTGTTGTTGTTGTTGTCTGGGGGTCAACATGAAACTTTGTCCAGCGCATTTTCTGGTGCTCAAGATTGCCTTAGTTTGCGCATCGCTTGCCCGTCCTTTGTGGTGCTTATTCCCACGTAAACACGATTGCCTACTTACGTTTGTTGGTACAGGTAAAGATTGCACACAAGGACATTTTTGCTGTCTCTAACACTTTAACGAGACAATGCGAAGGATTTTCCCCAATATTGTTCCTCTCGGGGAACATATTTTTTCAATCAACTCGTTAGTATCTCCGGAAAGAGACGTCTGTTGTGGACTTGAGAAAGCGATGTCATTCGTTCTTGAACCAATTTGCTGAACCATGTTGCGTCCATGTGGACCCTGGAACGAATGTCGCACTCTTAGGAATGATGGTGACCGCATAGCACGCTTCTAGCCAACCATAATTCCGAATGATATCGTTTGTTGAAGACGGGAGGCGTACGCTTTTTTTGTGACACTTACCCTGTTCATAGTTGTCGCGAAAAAGGCGTACGCCTCCCGTTTTCAGCAAACCAGAGCAGATAACGTTATCATTCGAGGTTAAGTTTGGCTAGGAGCGTGCTGCGGGGTGAAGTTCATTTTAACGAGTGCACACTCTCAAAACAGATCTTCACTGCATAGAGTCAACCATCATCCCAAATGACATCGTTCTCGCCAATGATTTGTCGAAAACAGTAGACGTACGCCATCTTGTGACGATTACGCAGGTGTGGTAATTGTCACAAAAGGAGGTACGGCTCGCGCTTTCCACATATCATTCTGTGCAATGGTTGGCGTTCTGTTCACTGACAACTATTTTCCTAGATGAAAGACGCAGCCACATTTATAAAAACGACACGGAGAAAATGGCCAAACAAATCCGAGCCTATAATTCCTGTGGACAGTATTGTGCAGTCAAGTGGCGAGCAGAGGTTTGTGGGAAATGAATCGATTGCCAAGGAAAGAGGATCCCGCCCACAGGAGGGAATCGACCGCTGTCTCTTCCAACCACGCCTCTTTAGCATCCTATGAGTTCCAGTCTGGATGGATGGATGGAGGGACTCTCCACAGTATTCTAATAAGATCTTGCTGTCAACTCCACTCTAAAAATAGAGCGGCATATCTTTCCGGATTAGTTGAACGTGGGAAACTTTTTTGTGACACTTTGCGTGACTTTTTTTAGTTATATGTTAGCGCCGCGAAGCAACTGTGGCTATGAGTGGCGTGCAGACGTGGACAGAGGAAGAAGTGCAGTCTATTAGAAATGAACTTGACCGCATAGCACACGCTCCTAGCCATCCCATCATCTAGAATGATATCGTTATCTTATATATCGTACGCCTCCGTTCTGAACAAATCATTCGAGATGTTGGTTGGCTAGGAGCGTGCTATGCGGTCAAGTTTATTTTTAAGAGTGTGGGAGACGGCGGGGTTAGTATGCGTCCTGGGCAGACTTCAGGGGGAACTGTGCCGACATTCATCTGGAAAGCCTGGCGGAAACCCCAGTCAGCACAGCCGGTGCGGGGATTCGAACGCAATTTGAATTAACTGCCACAAAAAGGAGTACGTCCCGGCTGAAATCAGACGGCGTGTTCAGATGCCGGTGAAAGGGCTCGCCGTTGTCACAGGTGTGCGTCCTGGGCCAACTTCTATGGGAACACATGTCTGAGAGCGTCTGAGGAAACCCAGGGAGAACCCTCTGCGCACCGGGATTCGAATCAGGGTACCTCCCAGTACCTGGACCCAGTGACCGCACAGCACGCTCCTAGCCAACCATCATCCCGAATGACATTGTGCCCTCACTAATTTGTTTTAATTGGGACGCAGAGATGTTAATTGTCACAAAAAGGCGCTTTCCACAAGTGAAGACTGATGACGATTTGGTTCTGTCGCCTTTCAGCGTGTCTTGTGGTCAAGTTTTTGTCTTAAGACTGCCCCGGCGGTACATACTCTTGACCAGAAGGCACGCCGAAGGCAATCATTGTACAGAGTGACGACCCCTACAATTTCTGTGCTGGGGTTTCACAAAAAGGCTTCCCCCCGTTATGGAATGGTCAGCGGAGATGGCGGTTCACGTGAAGAGAACCACCTCTTATATTTTTATTTATTTGTTTATTTTTTTCGAATGAAGTTAGCCTCGAGTTGTGTCCCATTAATCGCTCTTCCCTAAGTTGTTCCTCGCGCGCCGATCCCCTTCAGTGTGTTCGGCATGATTCATATATGGGCTGACACCATATGGGTCGTATCTTCAAATTGGCGCAACAACGTGCAATCGAGGAGAAAAATTGCTCTTTTTTACGCAGCGCTAAAAGGTGGGGAAAATGAACCCGCGCCAGGAACATTATAGGGAAATCCTACATAACCGGTAGAATACAGTCCGATACAAAAACCGAGGAAGGAGAAGCGGCCGAGAATAAAAGGAACGAGGTGGCCCAACAAATGGAGCCCATTCATTTGGTCCGATGGATCCTTGGCACGCAATGTCTGAAAGGGGATCCCTCGAGGATGCATTTACTTTTTTTGGCGTGGAAAATATTTTCTCGCGCAGAATTGGCTTGGAAAAGTGATTCGCTAAAGGCCTTAACCTCGTCAGGTGACAGTCAAGAGCCTGGTGGTATCCATGCCGGTTCTAGACTTTATGAGAAAGCTCCATCGAAAGCCCCGAATAAATGAGTGCGACTAGGCGTGAAAACTGCATTCACCTTTTGCATTAACTTATGGGTGCATTCAATATAGATGCTTACACGGATTTTCGCTCTTGGACTATACGGATTCTACGGACTTTCGCTGTTGGTCATGGGTTTAGGTTGGTGATACCCAGTGTACCACTCCACTCTTAATCAAGTTCAGCAACTGAAGGGACTGCTCTGAACAGCAGGGATGGAGTGGAAACCAGGAGTTGGTACCAGTTCATATTAGGATTCCAGCAGCAAAGTAGACGAAGAACAACACAGAGCTAGGAACAACACAGGACACCACGTCAGCGGTGTCCAGCGGGTCTTCTCTGCCTGTGAAGTAGAGGACTTCTTGCACGCGTCGGGTGAAATCCCCATGCATGATGGGTGCGCGTTACTTGCAGTTTTGTGGCATCTCTCATTTCTTGGTATGCCCGCACCACATGCGTGACCCACTGGAGCCCTTGACAGTTCTTTTCTTCTTCTCAATCGCTAGATGGTGCTCTTCGTACTGCTAAGGATTGCTGTCAGCAGGACACAGTGCATTTGCAATGTTGGCAACCTGCGGCACTTGTTCCGGCATTTTGTATCTATACCACCCTCGAAAATCTGGTATAGTGCGTTCTACTGTCTTCTCCGGATGATCGGCTTCCAAAGAAGTTGCTGGAGTTTTCTTGGGGATAGCCATTCTTGCCTGACAAATTGATCCAAGTAAAGTAAGGGAAGAGCTGTCGATCCCTGTGCATTTTTCGATCCCCTCGGGTTTCTAATATTGTCGGTGACGACTCGTTTGGCTTGCGTATCGTACGTGGGTCTGGCCACAGATAATGAGTGCGTCGTGATTCAGTATTTGACAGCCTGAAGCAGGGTCTTCGTGGTAGCAGCGCGTTTGGTGTCCTTTGTGTACGGTATACATACGACATTGCAATCATTGAAGGCAAGTACATGACGCCTGTAAAGCGCGCTTCTCCGGACACAAGGGGATAATGCCGTGAAGCCAAAGATACCGGAACACTCTTCTTTCAAGTCACTGCGCATCGAGGGAAGGAGAGAGGATTATGGGAAGGGGCGTTCGTCCGCGGTTCAGTCGCGTCGTCTGCTACTGCTAGACGAGTTGACAAAATGGCGAAATGAGGAAGTTCCCAACCGCACGCTGCGTTTTGGACGTGTATGTTAGTCTAGACTGACAGAAGGAGCAGTGCTTCCAGACGTACAGTGGAGTTATTCCGAAGTACGCGTGAAAATGGAGCGTACGTTTTCGACGTTTTAACGTTCCGTGTGAACAGGGGTGTGAAGGTGGCGGCCGGAAACGGCAATATTTGCGGAAATGCTCCTCTAACTTTCCACTATAGTGGCGCATCGTCTTCATTCCGGTTTCGACTCAATTTCGTACGCCTGTGTCATATTCATGTAAACGAGGCTACAACCATTTTCTTAGCAGACGCAACTTTGTGGTTTCGTGGCATCCTATTTTGACCGGACCGAAATGGGCGTTCACATATAGACAATTTGGGCGGTTCATGTTTCAGACATTTCTGTCGGATCGCCCACACTCGCTCGTCCAACCATCGTCCCGAATGACATGATTTGTTTAAAACGAGTTTTGCAGCTGCGTTAATTAATGTCTTCACAGGAGGCTTTCCACAAATCTGGCGTGATATCATTATGTGCATTCATTGGCCCGTTTTCTTATTGGGAGTCCCAACTGTGTTTCTCAGGCAGGGGTCGAACTGAACCGTAACCGAAAAAAAAAATTTTTTGTCGAACCGAACCCGAACCTAATCGTAAACATTTTTGTCTCTCCCCTTGAGCGAACCGGGACTGAACCGAAAAAATATGATGCAGTAACCGGTTCACCAGACGGTAAACACGCCTATACCGTCCCACTCGACTGCCGCACACCAGCTCCTTGAGTCGCTCGGAATCTTGCCGAATCCATAGAGCGGACAAATTGATAAACTAAGAAGTGGTGAGTCCATGCACAGCCTCCTCCTACAGCCTCACCTCCAAAAGGGTCACGACACTCCTGTACATTTTTGTGACTCAAGGTGTAAAAAAAAAGAAGAAGAAGAAGAAGAAGAAAAAGATGAGCTATACGACAGCTACACTTTGCATTGTTGCCTCGGCTACTTCCTTTCATTCTGTGTCGCAGTGAAATTAAATACTTCGTGAATTTTAAATCCGTAAATTTTAATAGTTCACAGTGACATCCACAAGCTGCGCTGACCTCTAGCGACCACACTCTTAAAAATGAACTTCATCGCATAGCACGCTCCTAGCCAACCATGATCTCGAATGATATCGTTCTCTGCACTGATTTGTTGGAAACGGGAGGCGTACGCCTTTTTTGTGACACTTATAAACAGCATAAGTGTCACAAAAAAGGCGTACGCCTCCCGTTTCCAACAAATTAGGGCAGACAACGATATCATTCGAGATGAAGGTTGGCTAGGAGCGTGCTATGCGATGAAGTTCATTTTTAAGAGTGCACGGGAAAGAGGTTGGCGTGTCCAGAGCATGAAGGTAGGAATCACAGGAGCGACCTCTCGCCCTCTTTTCAACGGGGAACATGGGACTCTGAGATACTCCTATTACTACGTGACCACTTTCTTCTGTTTTTCTTTTTAGAAATTAGCGATAGCCTTTTGCAATGGAGTTCAATGGTATGCTGTACACCACTTCCCAGCACTTTTCGGTACAGGATGATCTGCTGTGAACTGCGTGGTTCTTTGTACCTATGAAGTGTAGAGGAAGTAAGGAGGAGCAAGCTATCGCCGGAACATGATATTACCTCTCACATGTGGTACACTGATTAGCACAGCACACGTAAACTGGTTTGAACCGATTAATATCGGTTCAAAGCGTTATTTTGGTTGCGCTGAACCCGAACCGAACTGATAACCTTGAACCGGAACTTGAACCGAACCCTCAAAAATGACGGTTCCGAGCCATGCTCAGGGCAACGAGGTTATCCTTCTTGATCCACCAACGCTGGGATTCGCCACTGAAAGCGCAGAGCTTCTCCTCCATCATCATCATCATCCATTCATCTATGTTGTTGTTGTTGTCTCCTGGCCCATCACACTGCAACTGGGAAACACAGTCAGAAGAAACAATGTTCATCTCATCAAAGGTTTTTGTGACCGGTTCTGAAAAGAGTTTCCTCAGATTTAACACGCATTAAGCTAATTTTGCAATTCAACTCAGAATTTTCTTCTGGGGTTTACGAAACACATGATCGTAAAGAGACATTTTTTCGTCAGAATTTGCCAGCCGTCAACCTATTAGAAGCTTGAGGCTTCCTAAAGACAGAGCTTCACCGCATAGCACGTTCCTAGACAACTATAATCTCGAATGAAAACCCTCCATTGATTTGATGAACACTGGGGGCGTACGTCATTTTTGTGGCAATTATTGAATTGAATTGAATGTATTTCATCAAATAATATTATGAACTGCACTGGGGTAGGGTCCTGCACTCAACGCAGGGAAACATCCCACATCATCATCATCCATTCATCTATGTTGTTGTTGTTGTTGCACAATGCCACAAAAAACGGTGTACGCCCCACCTCCTTTCCCGATTTCAACAAATCAGGGGAAAGAACATTGTCACTCGGGTGAAAGGTTGGCTAAGAGCGTGGTTTGCAGTAAAGTCCATTTTTGCCACCATTTTTAAGAGTGTACGAGCATTCCAAATGGTATCATTAGTGGAGGATGCTATGTACCCGGCGTACAAATGCAGCAAATGAGAAGATGTGATGTAATGTGATATATATATATATAAAAAAGCATGCGACGATATCGGTGGTTGGCCATCCTACACTCTTAGGAATGAACTTCACCGCATAGCACACTCCTAGTCAACCATCATCTCGAAAGATATGGTGTCACAAAAAGGTGTACACCGCAGGTTTTTAACAAATCAGGCCAGATAACGATATCATTCGAGATGATAGTTGGCTAGGAGCGTGCTATGCGGTGAAGCTCATTTTTAAGAGTGTTCTGTACATGGAAATTCGTCGTTTGCATATCAGTGCCGAAAGAAAGCGTGGCTTCTTGTTGGAATTGGAATTGGAAAAAGAAAAATATGGAGATGCGGTATACTACGAGCCAGTTACTTGTGACACAAATAGTCATTCTGAGTGTTTCCCAAAATGGCCAGAAACGAGGAGAGATGTTTTCTTGCTATTTAAATCCCCACGATGGGCAATCGAGTGTCCCTCATAAATTTATCCCCCGCGTCAAGTGGATCGTGAAGAGCTTCCACCCACACTTCTCGAGGACGTGTAATTGGCGGCTGTCATAGTTCCAAACTGCGGGACGATTTAATGACCGATACTGCACGGACGAGTAATGACTGCGTAATGATTGTTCCGCTCTGAAAGCGCCATTATGGGATGCCTCTCAATCAACCGACACAACTTTCCCGTTAAATTGGATCCTCTGCGTCAAGATGACAAATTTCTTTTTCTGGTCGGATTCATTTGTCGGTATATAAGCGGCTTCTTTCAACATGATCCGCAAAGTAAAAACTAGGCTTTTGCTTTTTGTCTATACGGCACTCGGAAAAATAATGGAACGTCCGAAAAAGAACAAGTTCAAAAGAGTTTTCTATCGCGCTTAAAAGATGGGACGGACTGACCTCGTGACCCATAAGGGCCTCACACACTTTTCCAATCCACTTTCCTTCGAAATCCGGATCAGCCGGATAATTAGCGGAGAAACTCATTACTGCCACGGGCGAAAAGGCCTCGAAAGCTCGTCGGCTCAAAGGAGCAAAAGGCGAGATTTTCATCCCTCGGTGAGATTTTACCGTTCTCGAAACATTTTTCACCTGGACATGTTTCCGAAAACTGTCTGTTGTGCCTCGGTTCTTTCTCAACAACGTTCTCTTAGGATCAAATGTCCGTTAGTGGTTTGTCTTCATTCAGTGCGCGGGAAATAGGTTTAGATAGAAACACGTCAGGCGAAAAATGCCCTCTTATGGACCCACCCTCCAATATCTTTGACAGCATGGGAAATGTCACTTCTCCGATCATTGTTTCGGTACGATGCACTACTTGAGGTAGTTCTTGTGGTGTTCATTTTCACCATTCAAAAGTTGTTCGGAAGTTCCCGCGTATACTCTGCCAAAAATCTGGCGCCATCTCTCGGCGCTACTCGTAGACTTGTTTCCAAAAGTGCTTTGTGTGTCTGCCTGTCATTGTCATGCAGTACTGTTGAGCAGTGCATTTTTCCGGGCTGGGCAGTAATATTATTTCTCGTATTATAATTATAATACATAATACTGGATGAAAATGTGTAATATAATACTGATACTTTTGAAACCGCGTGTACGTAATACTAATACTATATTATAACTAGGGTTCCGTGTTTTCGGTTTTTATTTTGGGGCGGATTCGGCGTATGTTCCTCGATGTTTATTGATTTTCACGAAATCGGTATTTTTCCATGTTTTTCCTGGCGTGTACACGGTTTACTGGGCAGTTATCCGCTAATAGAAATCACAATGTAATTTCCGCACGACGCTCAATCAACGTGGCGTTGTTCGCTGCGGTCGGTTTTTTTACGGCTAACGAAAGAGTAAACGGACAATTTTCGCAACCATCGTATTCCTGTACTGTTTTCTGATCTGCATCAACAGCAATTTATCTCTATCATGTCCTGGAATGTCCCTCTGTATTCGGTGTTTTTCGATTAAAACCGGAACCCTAATTATAATAAACCGGTAATACGGGAAATTTATATTCCTTTAGAACGCACATGCAACATTTCTTTCAGTGTGTAAATTTTCTGTGCTATTACACAATACAACAACAACAACAACAATAGGCGTCTACACAAAATTTGAGTTTCACAGTATACGTGAGTGTTATTTATATATTTATGTAGTCAGCTACATCGCTCAACGGGCATAACAGTAGCGGGGAACACAAAAGAAAAGCGATAACAACTACTATGAAACACGACTATACGCACACATCTCAGCACAAACATTACGTATACAGAATAACACCATTACAAACACTACAAACTACTTATCATGCACGACTACGCACACATCCTACTATAAGCATAAACAGTAGACTATGCATTACATGGAATACAAGAGCTCGCAGAAACACTTAGAATTCGCCTCATTAAAAAAAGTGAGACAGAGAATATTTAGTGACATCAGTTCTGCACATATATTTGTTAACTTTATTGTTATAAGCTGGTGAAATGTACAGGAATGGCTCCATTGCTGATTCGTGGTCATAAATAGCGTGAAAAAATTTGGGAGGTGCAGCGGATCCCATCCCTACATGTGACACTTTCATCATCATTTAACGTACACGACACGACACCATTTAAACGTAGAGTCAATATCTTGTTGCACAATAACTGCAGCATTACTTCCACGAATTTCCCTATATATAATAAAACAGTCGTCCTCAAAAAGCTTTATTTTCGAGTTAATACGTTCGGTCATGTCGTTTATATATATTAGGAAGATGAGTTGAAAGGGGGAAGGAAAACAGTCTTGAAGCAGGGTGGCTACCACTACAAGTCTTATGAGTAATACCCATTTTTGCGTATTATAATACGTAATGCACTCACACACACACACATCTAAATGAGATGATGATGTGGTGGGTGATTCACCGCCGCCATGAGGGAAATATGTTTATTACGTATATATAAAAAGGGAGGGAAAGGTTAGCCTGCGCTACGGCGGCTTGCTATTCCCAGCAAAGAAAGGAAGAAAAGAAAGCAAACACTAAAGTACACAAAAGTATACAAAGAGTATTACAGTAATGCTATTATAATACTTGGTATTAACACACATGCCCATCCCTAGCCATTTTTTGTCATTAATGAAGAAGATGCGAAGAGGAATGTCGATAGTGTTCACCAACCTCGCTGACGCAAAGAAAAAGCGCTCGGTGTCACTCTTGAGAAATTTTCTTGGCCTTCATGCTGTCGTGGAGGCTGATTGACAGGCACCACTTAGGGAGAGGAGGAAGTACCTGAACGACCGGATGCTATACAATGGTCGGCCAGTTGAAGTGGCCGCCATTTCACGGACAACATCCCGCAGGCGTTTTAAATTCCCACTCAACATTTCCGGGGGTTTTGCTGGGATTTCAGTCAATTGAATTTTCGCGCGTGCTGAAAATAATGGCCTCATAATTATTAGGAGAGCCTGGCTGGGGTAAGAATCGGATTCTTATAAATAGGGCTGCAATAGGGGAAGGCATTTGGGTGAACGAAGCTCGCGATAAATTTCTTCCACAATGAACACAAATAAGTAATGCCTCTGTCAGAGACCACGGCGAGCCCTTTCAGCACTACCACTAAGAGCGGTGTGATGGCACCTCTCGTACCTCGACACCCTCAGCGTAATCAGTCCGCACTGTTTGAGATAAAGGGCAAAATTTTGTCCTCGCAATATGAAAGATTTCGTCATCGTGACAATAATGCAAAAGGAACGAGACTCATCCGTTGCGCCATTTGTGAATAAAGCTTCCTCCGAATCAACGCAAAACATCAAAAGTACGACACCCCATCCAATTGCCAAAGGAAATATATAGCGGGAATTGCCCACATATCTTTATCCAACCGACTTGGCTGTGATGCGCATAAGGACGCCGGGACGCATATGTATAGTAACGGGAGCTATCGCTAATACCGCCGGTTTCACTGTATATACCACTGTTATTCACTGCTTGCACTGTACATATCATCAGGTTAATGTAATACATTTTTTTAAATCTATAATACCGCCATACATGGTAATACGAACAGAATCAGCGCATCAACGTGATCAAACAGTCGGCGCGAGAACACTGCGAGCGTAGCAGTATGGATCAGATTGCAGATTCGTGCGCAACAAAAGCTAGGTCGGTGCTGGAACAGTTATAATAGCGCGGTTATGTGATTATGAAGCCCATCCCTCGTATTATACGTACCACAATGCTATTCCAGACGAAAAATACGCTTTCTAGTGAGACAAGTCTTGAAAAAAATAAAATAAAAAAGTACGTTGTTTTCATTGGCAGATGGGACATTTCATCATTACGACGTATCCATTCGTCATTCTGACGTGAAACTCCTCATTACACAGACCTCACAATGAGCGTGTGTGACGAAATAGCGCGCACTTGTTATTCTTCCTGCGTTGCATTGCGAGTGTATTGGAAATAATGAACATTGAGTGCAGGATATACAGTAGCCTACGAGACTCACAAACACCAACCCCATTACAGCCCCTTTAAAGTGCCCTGCGAGAGAAGTGCACACCAGCTTCAATACGTATTTCGCCAGCACTAGTCAAGTGGAAGCTAACTAAATGAGGGGCGCTGAAGAGTTTGGTACATACGGAGAACACTATACACCCCACAATCGATAATAAGACCTGCCGCCGGAAGCCTCCCAACATGTTCCTTTACATTGAGCAATGAAATGGGGGCAAAATGAACAACGAGCGTTCTTCGACATCATGGAACGTTCAACGTATGCCTGCGAGACGATTACTCGATGAATTTTTCGAAGCACTCACGGGGCCAGGCGTTTTCTTTCGCTTAATCCTTCAGACTTGATGTACGAAATTAATGCGCTATAAAGGCTTCGAGGAATGCACTGAGAGGAGGAATAACCACGGTCACCGTCATTCACGCACTCAAAGTACAGGTCTAGCAAACGAACGCTACTGTGTTACACCGTCAAAAGCACGCGGCGTTATTCCTGCTCAGGCAAAATTGTAATGCATATGTCCACTCACAGAGTGCTCAACCTCAGTTCCCATGTTTTTACCAAAGACAACGAAGCAGAGGGAACGCGCCGAACGTAAACCACCGGAACTCAACTTTTTCAAAATACGATACGTCAAGCGAAGATTTTTTCGGGTCCCCTTTGCGGGCATTCTCGTCGTGATAAACATAAGCGACGAGGCAGTGATTTATCCTGACCCCCCCTAACACCCCCCAAAATCTACAGGAGACCCCCTAAAATTTTGTGAAATTGCGCAATATTTCGTGAAAACCATGTAAAGGCACCCCCTTGCGGAGCCCAACAACCGTCCCAAGGACGAAATTCTGGGTAAACCATTGCATCCTATATAGTGTATGGCAAGAGCGAAAAAGAAGAACACAACAACTGGTGTCCTATGCCAGCCGTAGCCTTATAGAGGCAGAAGAACGCTACTCGCAAATCGAGAAGGAGACTCTAGCTGCTCTCTGGGCAATATAGAACGCTTCAACATCTACATGGAACGCATTTTGTGGTAGACACTGATCACCAACCGCTTATGAGTATAGTAACAACTTCAAGTTGGCGATCGTCTACGAGGACTAACGACGGTGTCTTCGGATGCCGCCGTTCAGCTTCACCGTATACAACACCAAAGAGGTTGAGAAAATCCTTCCTCCAGAGTACGTGTCGCATCCCGCAGGACAGACCAACTATAGCAGGGTCCCGGACGAGTACCCTACATCCTTTTCCTCTCACGAATGGCGGTACCTCGTGAACCTGATGAACATCGAGGAAGTCATCGAGGCAACATTGGCCGATGTCATGTACCAGGAGCTCACCCAAGCAATTCAAGCATGCCCTTCTATGAGACATGATCGAACGTCAAACCCTACTACAAGCCTCTAGATATCTCTGTGACGCCGCAATGTCGAATACTGCGAGGCACATGGTTACTTCTCCGTTCAAGCCCACCTGCAGTTCAGCTTGCCCACAAAGGGCATGGTGAAGACCAAACAGGGATACTCTTTTAGAAAAGGCAGTGCGTAATTACATTCAATGAACCAACATGCGGTCTTCTAAAACCAACTCCGTTTCCTGCTGGACACTGAGAAAACCATGCCGTGGACTTTGCAGGCCCATTTCCGAATGGAAAGTATCTTCAAGTACTTGTTCATGAGTATTCCTGGTCCCGCTTCCCGGTGGTGGAAGTCGTGCCATCAACAACAGCATCATCAACCGTAGCAATGCTATGAGAACTCTCACATTTCGGCATCCCGAAGCAAATAAAAACTGACACTGACCTAAACCATTGGCACAGGAACTCGGTTTCCGACATCACGGAGTGACTCTATGATGGCCGGAAGCGAATGGAGAGGCTGAATTAACGCGTCATCCAAACTATCATGAAGGCAATTAAGGCAGGCCACGTGGAAGAGCAGAACTGGATGCACAGAATTGACGACTTTCTGCTCTGCTACCGCGCTACTGCACATGCCACTACAAAGCGTTCGCCTGAGCTTCTCT
Organism: Ornithodoros turicata; assembly: GCF_037126465.1. Classification (NCBI taxonomy): domain Eukaryota; kingdom Metazoa; phylum Arthropoda; class Arachnida; order Ixodida; family Argasidae; genus Ornithodoros; species Ornithodoros turicata. Next base: position 107,633,842 of record NC_088203.1, on the reverse strand, counting down.
TTGGAAGGAAAATGGTGACCTGTACCTTACCAAGTTCGGTGCGCCATGAGACAAACACACACGACGTCACTCGAGTAAAAGAGATGTCGAAAGCACAAAACCTACGTAGAAAAATGTAGGCAAAGCACAACATGTAGAAAGGAACACACTCTACAGGAAGAAGGTAATGTATTTGTCAGACAGGAGAACACAACCATTTGACCCTATATGCCTTATATTGTATAAACTCTTAAAAACCAGCTTCACCGCATAGCACGCTCCAACCATCATCCCGAACGACATCGTTCTCTTTTTGTGTCACTTATGCAGAAATGTCACAAAAAGGCCCGCGCTTTCCACAAATCCAGAGTGATATCACTCTGTACAATGGTTGGCATTCAGCGTGCTATGTGGTGAAGATTCGTTTTAAGAGTGTGCACTCTTAAAAAGGAACTTGACCGCATAGCACGCTGTGCGCCAACCATTGCCGCGAATGATATGGTTATCGCTTCTGAATCGAAGAGAGATGTGGGCGTACGCCTTTTTGTGGCAATTTGGATATATGGAAATTGTCACAAAAAAGGCGAACGGCCCCCACTCTCTTCGCATCAGAAGCGATATCCCTATCATTCTTGGCAATGGTTGGAGCACAGAGTGCTATGCGGTCAAGTTCTGTTTTTAGAGTGATGGTTGGCTAGGAGCGCGCTATGCGGTGAAGTTCATTTCTAAGAGTGTAGTAGAAGTCAAGGGCAACCAAATCACAGCAAAAGAAGCAATCATATATGTAATCACACGCAAGTTTCCTCAAAACACTTGGAGAGGAGTACGAGCAGCACACACCTAACGCAGAATATAGCCACGAAGACGACGAACTGCTTGATGATTCAAGAAGTGACACCCGACGAATCCAAACCACACTCTTAAAAATGAACTTCACAGCATAGCACGCTCCTAGCAAACCATCATCTCGAATGATATCGTTATCTGCCCAGGTTTGTTGAAAACGGGAGGCGTACGCCTTTTCTGTGACACTTATGCTGTTCATAATTGTCACAAAAAGGCGTACGCCTCTCGTTTTCAACAAATCAGTGCAGATAACGATATCATTCGAGATTATGGTTGGCTAGGAGCGTGCTATGCTGTGAAGTTCATTTTTAAGCGTGAAGATCCGCAGGACGATTATTAGCACCTCGACGATCCACCCACACAGGACTCTTCCAACCGATACCCCATCAGAAGCTCAAGAGGTGTGCCACCAGACAGGCTCAACTACACGTACACTCTAAAAACAGAACTTCACCGCATAGCACACAGTGCGCCAACCATTGCCAAGAATGATAGGGTTATCGCTTCTGATTCGAAGAGAGACGGGGGCGTACGCCTTTTTGTGGCAATTTTCATATATCCAAAGTGCCACAAAAAGGCGCACGCCCACCTCTCTCTTCGAATCCGAAGCGATAACCCCATCATTCGTGGCAATGGTTGGCTCACAGCGTGCTATGCGGTGAAGTTCTGTTTTTAGAGTGCAGAGAGCTGAAACCAGGAGCACTGCGACTCTTAAACGTTTCCTTTCTTTTTCTTTTTTTAATGGTCTACCATTAGAGTCATCGGTACACAAGAATCGCGGCGTAGTCTGTCCGTGGCCCCAACGCGGCGCGCATGCGCGGTCAGGCTGCGTGGCGCCGCCAAGCTGAGTCGGAGGAAGTCTGAAAGGCTCGTTCGGCTGCGAATGCTGTCTTGCGCTTTTTCGCGCTATTCGTTTTGTGTTTTCGATACTTTTTTTATGTTTAAATAGGGTGCAGGGGGATGTCGTATATTGTACGCGCTTGCAGTCAAGCCGGAGTATTGTGCTGGCAACCAAGGAGGTTTAAGATGGCGGAGTAAAGAGTGGGGTGTAAACTATAGCGTGAAGCTGTCAGTGCGAGCCTTCTATTACGTGCTAAACAATACACCAGATGTCATGAACACAATTAAGAATTCGAGGAATTCACACCGTTGGTGGTCTCCCTGATCTTCCAGAGTCTTCGGTGTCAACATCTCCATGCTGAAAGTTGGCACACTACTTGTTCACGGCTGAGTATGATGGGCACTCGTCACTTAATGTTCACGTGGATTTTTTTTTTCTTTTTCTTCATGAACAGCCCCGAAGTTCAATCATCGAAAATTTCACGCTTGTATATACTATATATATAGGCAAGAGAGGTTGATATATCAGACGGCTGCGAAGTCGACAAAAACAGTGTCGAAGACAGTGCCCCTGTCGTAAGCTGAGTAGGGATTCCGCGATTTTTCTCTAGATTTCGCACGCATCAATGCGCCATCGTGCGCCACCGGAAGTTCGTCGGTTAAGTAGACAACAAGCTAAGTGCGCAAATGACGGTCAGGTTTATCTGCAGACACACACACACACACACATACAGTATACCGGGCGTTTCAGTTAAATCCCCGGGCTAAATAATTCGCGAACGGGTGCACCAATCGACGAACTTTCTTTTTTTACAAGTGTCTGTCCGGTACCATCTACAAGCTGCGCACCGTGTGAATGAGTGGGAGGCGCTCATTATTTAAATAAAAATTCAAATGAGTTTCGTAAAAATACATCACTTCTAAAGCAGGGCGCTGTCGGCATTAAAATGGGTGCTACGCCTTTTGGGACCTTCAGTGGACACCTTTATTTAGTCCAGGGAGTTAACTGATAAAAATGGTCCTCTTGATAGCTATATAGCTTGATAGCTGTGCAAAAATGAACGTTTCACGTGACTATGGCGGGCTAACGTTACAAATCTATAAAATTTGTCTTCTTCTTCTTCATCTTGTTCTTTGTGTCCACGATGACGAGATCCCGTCGCATGTATCTGGAAGCGTGTCGGGCCGGGAATTTTTCAGCACGCCCTCGTATTGCGTGCCTCCGATCATTAGAAATTTCGGATATGCCCAGCGACTGCTGAAAAAGTATCGCACTGGTGTTACGGGAGACATCTCTCGTTACCTTCGAGGGTTTAGTAGATATACGCTTCGCAACCTGGTGAGGAAGAAATTGGAAGGGAGGAATTGGCCCCAACATCTCATCCATGAGCACAAAACGCGAGGGAAGAGAGGAACAGCTTCATGGGTTAAATATCTAGCAAAAATACGCATTGAACGCCATTGATCCTCCCATCTACCCCTCCCCGCCTTACCTTTATCAATGCTTTTGGGGATTCGTATAAACACCATACAATAAATATCGGTAGTGTAAAATGTAGTTTTGGCTTATTTCGTAGCACGTTTGTACTTATGGGCGACATCATAATGTCCTCCGTTTATTTGCCATTTCCCTCAGATCTATAGTACCTAATACCCTGTATAGTAATGTACCTATCTTTGATAGTATCAGACTCGTACGCAACTTAAATACTGTATCTTAAATATCCTTAGGAGTATCTTACGAAGTACACTCTTCAAACAGGTACTTCATCTCAGATATCCCGTGGCATTCTGCAGCATATACCCATGCAGGAGCGCCTGTGCTTGAATGCATAGAAGCCAGGGGGGAAAGTACAAGTGAAGTCAGAATGTAGGGAGGTGGCTGTAAGGAACGCTCGATTAACATTATAAGTGAGGGTGACGTGCTCCATGACATTCGTTTTCTGTCCCTCCTCCTCTGAGTATCAGCATCTGGTACCCGCGGATTTCCCTACATCCCCCTCGCATCCCGACCTTGAAATTTCCGAGATTGCCCAATGAAGCTCAGCTACACCCACAGCCATGTATGTACCCACAAACATATATCCCCCCTCCTAGAGGTCCATTTCAGAGGGCGAGTGACATTATCGGGCGCGAGATGTCCGCAGAGAAGAGCAACGAAGGGAACATGCATCAAGAAGGTATCGCGGAAAAACAAAAGTATCCGAATACCTTCTTATCTTTACTCTCTGTCACCGCGAACTCCACAAATTGCAACTTGATATCGTCTCGAAAGTAACGAGTTACTTCTTCTACTGAGTTACCTTTTACAGCAACTTAACTCAAATACTTTTTTAAGTATCTCGTACAAGCCTGGATAGGGTTCACGTGCTTGGTTAGTAAGTGAGGAACAAGTACTAGTGATGAATTTTCGTAGAATCTCGCCAATGTCGTTGTGTACTTTGCGGACAATATCCTAATGACGCAACATTATTCGGATGAAAAGCGTCTCTTTGCACCAGTGCACACCTTCTGCAACCAAGTGACCTGCTTTTATTTCCACCTCTATTCAAATGGACCTCATTTATCTTTCCCTTCGTTTCACCAGTTTATACATCCTCTCTATCCGCCCAACTGCGATGCCATTTTTTATCATTTTTTCTCGGCCGCCCCCCATTGGTTACTGTTACCAGCACGAGAGGGCGCCGTTTTGTTTCTTCCGCCACCAGGGGGAGTCTCCTTAGTGGGCGGGGCTGGGCGGTGCCGGGGACGTCCGCCCTCTTTCCCGCCTCTCGCAGACGCAAGGTTGGCAGACGGCCGTTGCGTTCTTCTAGTCGACTTCTTTTTTGGCTGCGTCCTGTGTGCGGTGTGGTATTGCATCCCACCGCATGGTGTGTTAAGGATCGATGTTCGCATGGTGGGTGTAGCGAGGGTGTGTCTTCTTCGCGTGCCAATTTGTGTCACGCTAAAGCATGGCTGCCGTTCACAGCGAGGTGAGTGAAACTTTGGACCTCACTTTTAGTCAATACATCATGCATCCGTGTCGTCGATGTCGATGTGAGGTCTCCTCAAAGATCCCCGCGCATGGAGGCAAGCACTATTTATTTGGAACCGGTGTCTTTGGGCACCGCCATTTTGAGCAAGAACTCGCCGCTGTGACACAGAAGCCGCTGCTCAGCAGGGCGGACATCTCGGCCGTCATGCTCGTCTTGTAAGGCAACCCCCGCGGTGACCACATTGGGAGATCTGTCGCTTGCGATGTAGTATTCTTTTTATGGAACTGCTTTCGACGCAAAGTGGTGATTATTAGCGGTAAAGGGCCCCTGCTTTTACTCGCTATTTCAGAGAAGGGTGTCTTCTTGATGTCGTCATGAAGACCTGTTCCTTAAAGCCATTTGTAGATCTTAGCTCGGGAGTGGGAGGACTCAATATTGTGACCCCAAAAACGGAGCATGCTTTGGAGACATGTCTCAGCAGAGACGTCGAGCCAAGTAATTCTGCTAAAGTAGCGAGTCTCTTATAGTTGCGTGAATTGTACCTGCTACACAACAACTTTATTGTAAGATGATGAATGGGGAGTTTTATCGCCAGGGACGATGCTCTACCCCACAAGTTAAGAAACGACTTGACTGAAAACGCCGAAGGAAGCCACACCATGACAAAAAAAAAAAAAAAAAAAAGTCATCTTCGCATATCACGACTGTAGCCTGTATTATCTTCTTACGTTGCGTATACTATATCTGCAGTACGCTTTCTCGATGAGTCATCAAAACACCAGACTCGGTTTGGGAGGTGGCGATTTTTCCCGTGGGTGTGGGAAATAGTGACTCATTTTGTGGTAAATCTTTTTTTAGTAACTTGATTCTTGACTCGAAGGCGTTTCCAACTAACTTTATTGAGGCATCAGAATCATTTCCACCGTTTTATTATCGAAGAAACACGAGCAAACACCGCATTTTGCAAGGGCAAACGCCAACGAAGATGAAATTTTGCCACTGGGCAACTGTGACTTTGTATAAGCTGCGAGAAATTCACTCTTTGCAATTCCCGAATGCTATACTCGCGTAGCTTGTCGAGTGAGCCTGCTAGCGAAAGGGGAGTCTCTCCGCTTCATGTTTAACACAAATGTAGCAGAGGGAATGCAATTTGGAACAGAAATGTACAGTGCAGCTGAACCGCCAAAAAACGCGCGTGCAATTCTGGTATAGCAGCACGTTCAGTTGAGATAACAGGCACGAGAAAATTTTTCTTTCGGTTATTATATGACCCATCTCATAGAAAGTTTTGCACGATCTATGAGAATGTTATAGCGTTCTTGAAGATGAGACCGCCACTGTTGCTGCTGCGACCATTTCGTGATAACATCACTTTTTATATCGCCCATTAATTATGGCCTCGATAAAGGTCGGGCTCCGCGACAATTGATTTGTTTACAACTGATAGGTAAGGATGATAACATCGATTACCATTACATGAGTGCTGTTAGGAGACGGGAAATTGAACGCGTGTCTATAATATTCTTAGGCGAATATTTTAACGAGAATGACGACAATTTCTCGGGGATCCTTTTCCATTGAAGGTGATGGGGATGAGGTAAAGTCCTCCTCCCATGTCCATTCGCTGCACATTGTCGTCCGAGGGCACAAATTCCCTCATTAGATGGATCCGCAGCGGCCCTATACCTTTTATCAGTATAGATACTGGGAGAACCGCTTCCGTTATGGATTGGCGCGACCCTTTCCCCGCTACTTTCCGGACGAGGAAGAAGGTCTCGTCATAGTTGAGTTTCGCAAGTTACGCCATCTGGAACTAACAAATAACAGCACATTTACAAAGACTTTGGGGCTATTTTCTAATTAATTCGAAGGCTCACACCTGGTCACACGGCGTGCACAGAAAATGCGGGGATAACCTCATTTCGCGACAATATTAGCCTTTCTATAGAGGGGTATAACTCTGATAAAGTGATCTGTAAGGATGTTATTTCAACATATTCTCCATATATACACTTAAAAGCCACAACCAACACAGGGCGAGTACTCGTGCATGGAGTCAATTACTTTGGACGCGCGGCATTTTTCTTCAGTTGCAACTTTTCAACTACCTTTGGATTGCATTTTCTTCTTACGTGCATTTGGGGATTCCATTTCAGCTACAATGGAGTGACGAACAGACGACGACGAGCATCGCCACAACGGTGAGCGTCTCTACGTACCGTTACTCAGGGACTTGTCGTTGCCAGCAAATCCAGTTTAAAAAATAGCATTCTTGAGACGAACTTTAGGATTTCTCGTCGGCAGATAGTGTGAGAATATTTTCTAGCGACCCGTATGAGGTACAGAAACACAGCGCTTCTGATTGAATAACTGAACGTTCCTACATAGGCTGGTTCGAGTTGGCGTCAACTGGTGCAGAAAATGCATGCCCTGTATAGCCTGCTCGGACGCAGCTATTGTATATAGACAGGACCTTCGGGGAGTTCCCCCACCGGAAACATTCGGGTGTGGTAGGACACGATACAATTTTTGCTTCAAAATGCCGCTTTTATTGATGATTGGCAGGCAATCTGAACGGGTTGGTGCACATTGTCTTTGCGACCATATTACAACCAACGCATTTGTATTTTTGCCTGACACAATAAGTGAAAACGTATTTAGTGGCCTTTTCTCTCTCTCTAAACACTCTCACGACAACTAAAAATCGAGGGAGCAAAGAGCAACAATTGAGCCACCATATGACGGTATCTCTTCCGTACAACGTTCTCGCACATTTAAACGGTACAATGCCCATTCCTTACGGAATACCGAGCTATGCAAGCACGTACGATGACGGCAGACAAAAACAATAATGGGTTGATATAATATAATAATGGGCTTTCATAATAGGTTAGTTGACTTTTTTCACGAGTGCGTCGCAATCAGAGATTTATCGGACTGCGCTCTGGCGGTGTATTAAAGAAAGCTTCGGTGTATTATAAGCTTCGTTTTGTCGTCGAAAGATTTGGGCCTTGGAAACTTGTCGGGCAGACGACGCTTCGATAAGCCCTGGGTTTGTGCTGATCATCAGAAGATGATTATGACAGGAACAAACGTATTCTTTCTGAGTACAGAAGAAATCCGTCGGAAGGCTCAACGAAACTGCCTTAGGGAAGTTAACATAAGGAGCCGAAAAATCGACACCTTAGTTCTCTGGGCACAAAGTAACCCCAAAGAGTTTTGGAAATTTATCCGCTATACAGCACAAGAGACCATGTCGGCACGTCCCTATAGAGCCTGCACAGGCTCCGAGTAGCGAGCGAAATATTGGGTGACCTCTCTCAATACTTAAAAAGAAGGCGGCGGCTCCGATCACAAGCGATCACGCTGACGTCGAATATTTTAGTCACTACATTGGATTTATTTATTCCCACACGTACGGAATTTCCGCCCTATCGAACACTTGTCCTGCAGAACACGAAGCCAATCAATTTGGATTACAATGGCATTGTTAAGCTACAACTTGCTGGACGCAAATAAAGCTCAAGGTCCTGGCGGTATACTCAGTGGTGGGCAGTATCGCAGATACATGTATCTTCGATACAATCTTTCGATACATTTTGTGTATCGGTATTAGGTATCGCGTGCCAAAAATTAGAGTATCGGAGTATCGGTATCGAAAATACATTTTTAGTGTATCGTGTATTTTAACGATACTCGATACTAAAAAATGACGCAAATATTGAGGATGTTGTGAGACTTAGGGTCGGCGGCGCTCGCTCAGGCGGTAGTACAAGCCAGGCCGCAGCGGCGTAGACATGTCGACCATAAATTCGTTCGAAGCTTACGTCCGCGCGCGCGCTCCATCGTCAAGGTCGCCCGGAGAGGAGGCCCTGGGCCCTGCCCTGGGACGCGCTCGTGGCCGCGCGCGGCTTCTAGAAGAATCTCTTCCGTCTCTTTCTACGGCGGGCGCGCCGAAAACCCCCTACACAGTACCAACCTCACGGCTTCTGGAACTGCGCTGCCCGATGTCCCCCTCTTCTGTGCGCAAGAGCACGTCCACTTGACTTGAAGTGTGCATTCCGCGTCTGCCATGCGGAAAGAATAACCGCCGGCTTAGCTTGAGCACTGTAACCCGTTCTACAGCTCACAATTCACAACGGCCAACTAAGAAAATCAAGTCAGAGGCAAAGTCAGAGGCTACCGGGTAAGTACTGCAGTACCAAACGATAAAAGCAGCAGAAAAAAAGTTTCAGGTTTATTCGTATGTATAGTCAAGTGCTCACAGACCGGTACGCACGAAGAACATTGTCTTAAAGAATTGTTTTTTGCTAGGCTGCTTATTGATGCGATCGTTTCAACGATCGTTTCAACGTACCCATGGCTTCAGTCTAAAGTTCTAACAAGACTAGCTGCTTAGACAGTGCAGCTTCATTAAATCCGTGCGGTCGGATACGTTCAAGCCCTGTCAGAAAAAGTGCGCTATAAAAATACACTAAAGGCTCTAGAAATAACGAATAAATGTTTTTACTTCCCTAATCATATTACCAGCTTTATTATATTGTTATTTCAGTGATGTAAACTTCGCTAATCATAACACCAGCTGTATTATATTCGGGATTTCAGTTATGTATCGAAGTATCGACGATACAGTACCGAGTATCTGTATGGAAAATCAATTTCGGTTCTGTATCTTGTATCGGTATCGGAAATAAAATTTTTGAGGGTATCGAGTATCGGCGTCGAAGATACTTTTTTGAAGTATCTTTCCCAGCCCTGCGGTATGCCCACAATCGTCCTCGAGTCTGGCGATATTATTCCTACTTTTTTCTACGTTCTATATGAACTACCTCGCGATTGGCAAAACGCAAATGTTGTACCTGCCTTTGAAATGGGTAACAGATCTAATGTCGAAAACTATCGCCCTATATATCGCCTATCTCTGTATCTGCAAAGATAATGGAGAACGTTTACAATGAACACTCTTCGAATAACTTTTTTTTTCTCCATCGAACTGTGACCTTCACGCAGGTCAACTAATCGACTTTCATTTTGATATATTCTCCATTTCAGACTGACGTGATTTTCTTTGACTTTTGACACTGTTCTCATTCACTAATCGCGAGCAGTGCGTTGTCATCAACGGATCAAAATCCGGATGAACTAAATTAACTATAGCGGAGTACCCCGAGGATCCGTCCTATATATGTCCATTGCTTTTTCTTATATATATTGATGACATCACCAAGGGTGATGCCGTCACTCCTTCCGCGATACTATGCCGTGTACAGGGAAATTTATAGCTATGACGTATAGTTGCTCTCCAGGAACAAAATCCACGAATGGTCAGTGAAGTGGATGTTACTTCTAAACTTGGACAAATGCAAATCTATGTCTTTCACTCGTCCCAATAATACTCTAACTGCTTCTTATATTCTTGGCAACACACTACCGCAAAGGGTTAATGAATATAAGTACTTGGGCGTGATTTTTTTCTTTTGTTCTAAAGTGGAACAGTCGCGTTAGATTTACAGTCAGTAGTGCCTGTCGCTGCTACCCCCTACTGGGATGCCTACGGGCGTTGTAGCTAGGTATCTTAATAAATAAATTTTGAAAAAATGCACTTGACACACGAAGCCGAAAGCAAAAGAACAATTACGACTTGGATTGGATTGGATAGCAGGAATGTTGGCGTTCACGTGTTGAAAGGCCGTATATCGATCATGGCGGCTTCCGGGCTTGGACGTAGGGAGCGGGCATTGCCTATTTCTCTCTCCTTACGATTCCTGTGGGGGAAACTTAAAGCAGTCACTTTTGATATATAGCTAGCTTTGATATTTCGTGTATCGATTTTTCTTTTTTTTTTGTAGCGTTTCCTGACAGCAGTCGTTCACAGCGTGTCTTCTCTCTGCACCTTTTGCAACATACTACTGCAATGAGCGAATAAAATCAGTTTTGCACTCGAGTACTTGATGGGCTTCAATCAGCTTCGGAAGTATGTTAAGTGAAAAATACGGTCGAAGGCCGAACGGCGTTTTATTCCGACAGACGCATGCTTGCAAGCTGGTTTCTGCTCAGCGGCTATCGTAAAATTATTGTCGTCTGTAACGGGAGCGTAAAATGGATCATTTTTCTGATCGCGACGATAATGAGGCACATACAGGACGAACCCATGGACACCTATGTTGGAAAATTTGTTCAACACGTGAAACTTAGTTTCCATGTTTCGTCCGGTCGCGTCAGTTTCATGTTCGGGTAAATTAAGCATTGTGTCTTACTCACACATATTTACACATTTACACATATATTTATGTACCTATATGTTGCACGAATTGCATTAGAGTAGAGGAGCAGTGCAATACAGTTAGAACTTAGTATACGCGGGAAGTTCAATCAACGCACTACAATCAATGTACCTGATTCTTTTGTTTTGTTTTTTTTTTTTTCCTGGGATCCCGCCTGTGTGATCTGACATGTTGTGCTTTCAAGGGGTTAGAACCAATACACGTTTTATGATTTAAAATGCTGTTTTAGTCTCTGAATTTTTCTTCGTGTAGCCAAAACCTGCTACTTCAATTCCTGCTCTATAACTGCAACATTGCGTTTATAATCAAAATTGCACGTTGCAAATCTCGCGGCTCTATTTTTTTACGCGCTCTAAGTTCACCACCAGGCGCCGCACATGTAGATCTCACTCGCAAATTTAAAATCGGTCCCACATTCGCATTTCCTTTACTTCCCTGGCGGCGCCGCTTAAATTTCTTTTAATGAGGTTTAACGCCCCGTTTGCTTGTTCAACATAACTGCTCCACGGAATCGTACCAGTCATCGAAATGCCCAAATATTTTACTTCTGTTACCTCGGGCAATATGTATCCGTTACGTATACGTCAACGCGTAATTAACGGGCGAAGAGGCATTTCTTCGAAGGTTCCCTTCTTGTGCATACGTAACCATCACTGGCGCAGTTTCCTTAACTGTGTTTCTTCTCATGTGACACCTTTTCATTGGTAGCTAACATGATTGTAGATATTGATTATAATATCCCGCGCAGATAGAGTTGTAACATTAGTTTCATCGTGGTGCGAGTGATTGATCGATTTGATGCCATTGTTAGGGGATTCCGAATGGTTGTGTTTTAAAGAGACGTCATCCGTCATCCGAGTATATTGTCCCTTTTAAATGGAGGTGTCCATCTGGATTACGTGAGCCCCTTTTGACTGGTGCAAATGATGTTACACGCTTGTCCTTCCGATCCCTTAATCCCGGCCCTTTAGTTCTCCCATCCACAGAGGCACCGCAACGGCTTTTGCTGCGTGCATTGCGCATTGCTCGGTTTGCGCGATGCCAACCTTTTCTCCATCGGTATATGACTCAGTCACGGTGCATTCATCATCGAAAGTATTGTTGCTGAAAACTGCAACTATACGAGCTCCCTCGTAAGCAGAGCAGAGGGTATATATGGAAGAACTCTCTCTCCTTCAAAGAGCCCTGGCAATATTTTTGCATTATACCCTTTGGGCTCGAAAGTATTTTCACAACAAAATGGCCACTAGCATCTTCTGCCACGGCATTTGTTCGACAACTGTCAACATACTGCAACTGCCACCTAAGGACTGAAACTTTGCTCCAGACTGTCTGCAGGAGTCCAACCAGACGGCGTCCTCATCAGCTCTGCTATGAGGAAAGCGCGGCTTCTGTGCTGCATTCCTGCTGTCGCAATGAGAATCTGGCTAAGCTGAATTCGGCCAATCAACCTCTTCCGTCCAAAGCAAAGCGAGTTGCCTGTACCGATCCATCAAGGCGATGTCGATGACACCGCTTCGTGTTGACGGACGAATTATCCCTGTACGCGGAGATTTGACGAGACGCTATCTTATTGATTTCGGAATGATAGCAAAATGGGCATTTTCGCTCAAACGTAATGGACGGGAAGAGAGTCTCAAATGGGTCGACCAAGGTTCACGAAGAAGAGCCCCTTAATGTGGCTTCGATTCGTCAGTTAAGATTGAGCTCGTTCGTGGACAGAAAACGGATTAACCTATTGCTGTTACTCCAACCTCCAACGCATCCTTTCCAGACTCCAACTATTACTCCAACGCGTCCATTTAAAGTATCGTTTTTATTACTTTGAGGTAAGGAGAAGATCCGTAAAAGGGGATCCCTCGAACTACCTTTCGACGTATACACCAAAGAAAGCACAAATTCCCCCGTGTTATATGTACCGGCAGAAAAAAAGAAAAAAAAGAAAACAACGCTGTAGCCGATAACACCAAATAGGCTGACAAGGTTCCGTGCTGTAGGTGTTTACCAAATAACCGTTTTGTAAACCCGATTTCGAGTCCGAATTACTACTTTTACTCCCCCCCCCCCCCAAGATATCCCAAGAATATAAAAACGCAGCAGACAAACGAAGAATAGCGACCTCCCGCAGAAGTTAGGCGAAGTTCAACTACTATAGATTTTACTTATCGTGTGCCAAAGGTGAACTGGGCGCTAGAGCAGGGGTTGTAGCGAAATGCAGAAAACATTTGGGGCTTTCTGCGAAGGGTCTCCATACACGTCTCCTTCAACGTAACATGAAGTGAGTTTCAACGGTTAGCTTTTTTTTTTTTCGACATTAGAAGGACGGGGGCATTCGTTCCTATTTCTTGTCAAGTAATGCGATAGAAGAAGAACACAATGAGGATTTGATGGGGGGGGGGGGGGTTGTTAGGTTGTCGTGCTTCGATTATTAATTTTTGTAACTCGAAGCTTAGTGCTGTCCAGCGTTAAATAAATCGAGTGGTGCTATACGCATGACGACCGGGTGTAAAACTACTCAGCCTTAAGGAGAAAGTAAAAGAGGCCTCGTCAACTTTTTTATATATAACAAGCATCGCGTGCTAACACACATTGGAAAGCGTTAAAATGTCTCGATTGATATGTAGAGACAGAGCGCAAAAGAGACAGACACACAGACAAAAAAAGCGCATACGGGAAACGTGAGAGTTGTTGTACGCGCACTGACTCGGTTGTATTCAAATCGCAAAATTCCGTCCCTATAGATCCCCAGATTTGTCTGGAACAATCCCGAAATACCGAAACCGAAAAAAAAAAAAACAGAAATCTTCGGGGATTCACAACACTATGCGTGACCAATCAACGACCCGGCCTCACATTTGTGGATTCACATGCTTCTGTCCGATGAGAGTCGGCGAGAAAACAAACAAAACAGCGACCTCTATGTCGTCTTGTCAACGGGGTGGTTACCACTTAGCGTACGATTGATGTTGCGCGAATATAAATTACTGCACACCCATGTAATACGGAAATATACCGTCGAGAGTGTGGTACACGAAGAGCCGGGTTTTTGGTCACCCTGCAGATTTGCTTCCGATAGAATGGCGGGAACACAAAAAAAGAGGGGAGATAAGCCGAAACATGTGTCGGACGGCCTTTTTGAAAGGCGCCGACGTTTGACCCCGGTTCTGACAGTTGAAACGAAGAACGCTCACCACTTATGGGGGGTAAAGCATGTTTCGCAATGCCGACAAGAAAGTGGAATCGTTTTCCCCATCATGCATGATGTAAAACCCCCGAGACACGAAGGGATAGACACAATTAACGCGAGTTTATTGCTGAAATTTGTTAGTCTAGTAAATGCATGTTACTGAAACAAGCCAGTTGGAAGCCGACATACCGTTTGGCTGACCTTTCCTCTTTTTCTTTCTGTCTCTGTTCTAATAAATCCCCCCCCCCCCTTTGCTGGAATGTAACATGTAACACTATACGAAATACTTGTTAGATCGAATCTCGAATATGCCTGGGACATCACATATATATACTGAAGGTATAGGGAATACACAGGGTGTTTCAGGTAAATCCTCGGGCCAAATGATTCGCGACCGGGTGCACTAGTCGAAGAAATTTCTTTTTTAAAAGTATCCTCCCGATATTACCTAAAAGCTGCGCACCGTGCGAATGAGTGGGAGGCAGTCATTATTTAAATAAAGATTCAAATGAGCTTCGTGGAAAAACGTAACTTTTAAAGCTGGACACCGGCGGCATTAAAATGGGTACTACCACTTTTGGTACTTTTGTATACCTTTGTTTTGGGACCTATAACACACACACACATACGCACACATATATCACCGTAATCTCGCACTTAAGTCTCCTCCTAGGTTTCTCCTCGGACGTACCATCACCAGAAAGTATAGACATTCATCAAACGTTCTCCGAGTCATTTGTCCCAAAAACATCACTTGAGTGGAATCACCTTCACGAGTCACTACAGGAACACTTTAATGCCGTTGAATAATCTTTGTTCGTTTAATTGAATTGTATACAGCAGTATATACTGTGTCTATAACTATTGTACGACCCCCTTTTTGTTCTTTATTCCCTACACCTTTACACACTTTCACACCTTTAAAGGTGTGCGCTATGAACATTCAACCTGGTTGCGTAACATTGCATCTTCAGGATGATATTTGACAAAATTTGGAAAGCATTACTAAAGATCAAGTGTTATAGTGCAAATCTTGCTTTCATTATGTCTTGGATATCGTAGGTACGAGCTAAAGCATATATGCATCGCTATCGATAATCGAGCACGCGCAAGTGTCTACAATACTGTTCAACAATGTTGAGATGTTGCAAGACTGAATTTTTGGAGGACAGACAACACTCGAGTAAAGAAAATTTGTGCGAAACCGTGCTCCATTATGATGTTACCAAAATTACACCTAAAAAGGCGTGCGCCATGCACGTTGTTACACCTTTAAAGGTGTGAAAAGATTTAGAGTATGTATGCCCTGATGGTAAAAATAAATCCCACTTCCCGGTGGCTACCTGTTTGGAATAAACGATACAAGTTTGTCGTCGTTTTTGCTCGTGCTCGAAAACACTTTTCGAGCAAGTTTCATTTTTTCGTGGCCCTCGTGCGAAAATTCAACTGACATCTATACAAAGGAGGACGCAATTGGAGCCGCATCTGCATACAACTCTGGCAGAAGGATAAAGAGCTTTTATTTCCTAATCCGGAAACGTACATCAATCTGATAACCGAGCAACCGTTCCAATCCGCCCACCGGCCAACGAATTCATCACTGCGGTGCAGCTTTTCAAAGCGTCAGCAATGAATAATGGGCGATGAAAAAGTCCTTTTATTTGTTTTCTCGGGGTTCGCGAACGCTTTGAAAAACCATCGATCAATTTGAAAATTGGGCGGAGACTCTTTTGTTATGGCATTTGGTGAAGCATTGACGTTTCCAATAGGAGTTTGTTTTCATTGCCGCTGCGTATATATTTTTCAAAGTTCCCGACGTCACGTTTGTGTCCTCTCAAAAATCCGGAGGTAGCGTATCTAGCTCTACTTGTTAGTATTGGCAGTTTCAAAATTACTCACTCGCCGCCTCATGTTCTATAGAATCATGGCCACAATTTGTCTAACTGAATCCTGTTCCTTCTGTATTGCTCTCAAGGTAACGGCATCTCTTATTTTGCGCAAGTTTTTTGCCTCTTTAAATATGGACACGTTTTGCAGACGTCACGCTATCGATATAAAAATATTTTGCGACACGATATAATGCGGGGGTCTTTTATTTTGTCACGAAGCCGCGGAACAAAATTTGACGTCACGGCAGCACGAAACACGGCTCTATAAAATTCAGTCAAATCAGTGAGATCGAATCGAATTGAAAGTGTTTGACAACAATGGACCTCTAGTGTCCATTGTTGCTGACGTGCTGGAAGCTTACAAGAAGCTGTTGGACATTGGCCATGGCGTAGTGTTGCAGTGGGTCATGTGGGTATACCCGGCAATGAAGAGGCAGACCAGGCTGCTCTGCTGAGTCACCAGCTTACATTAGCCCATTTGATCATCTTGCTCAAACGCTATACTGTCGTACCCTTCCCCGTACCATCACTTCGGACAAGACGAGATCTCAGCGGATGCACGACACTTTATACTCTCTGCTCCACGCTGTGGATCCGTCTTTCTCACTGTCTCTTCCTCCTGGCCGACACTGCGCATCCATTCTGCACCGCATGCGGCTAAATGTTGCCTTTATTCCAGTTATGAGGCAGCCCCTTGGCCGCGCACTGTCAGACCTTTGGACCACATTCACTGTGCGCGCGTTGGCTTACGCCATCTACTTATGGACTGCCCCGTCTACCAGCGGGAATGCGAGGTTTTGCAGCACAGGATGTATGTAGTCGACTACCGCCCTTTTACCCTCGGCAAGGTGGTCGGTCCCTGGTCTAGTCCCGCTCATACGAGTATGTATCGAGATCTCCGTCACTTTTGGGAGTTTGTCGTCCTCTCCGCCATCACTTTTCTACAATCGGCACTAGGGCAGCGCCCAGCATGCTGGGCACCAGACCCGTGCATCTCATCATCATTTCTTTATGTATGTATGTGTGCGTGTATTTATATACGTGCGTATGTGTGTTCGTATCGCCTAGAACATGGCTGCACGAATAATCGCCTCGGAAAATCGCTTTGAAAACACTCGCTTAACAATAGCCAGGGTCCGCCTACTTTCTAGCGGAGATAGTAACGTGGTTCGGAAGGAATAAAGAATCCTATCTAGTATGGGACCGTGCTGTGTAATCACGTAACGAAAAGTACTTGGGGCTCTTATTCCCGGAGCTCCAAAATATGCTCGCCATGGACGAAACGAAAGGGTTCAAGACTTGTACTCCGCAAGTTTACTTGGTCATATTAAGCATCCCTTTAAATGGAACCACTCTCTCTGATGCCTTATTGTCACCAAGCGAAGAGAATGGCACATTACTCGGGTCCTGCCCAACTGGAGACATCCAGAACGGCGAAGAAAGGCGCTTATCTCGTGAGCTGCGTTCATTGGTCCAGTTTTGTGACTTCTTTGCAGCGCTTAGACGTCCAGCCATTGGGAAGTTCACTGTCTTGTTATGCCAACGTAAACGTAATATCAATGGTCAATCCTATTTTGATAAGATGACCTGCAGCGATTATGGGGGGGGG
The DNA here is from genome assembly GCF_037126465.1 of Ornithodoros turicata. Taxonomy (NCBI): domain Eukaryota; kingdom Metazoa; phylum Arthropoda; class Arachnida; order Ixodida; family Argasidae; genus Ornithodoros; species Ornithodoros turicata. The sequence goes on along the minus strand of NC_088203.1, from coordinate 107,616,233 downwards.
GGGGGATATGTTTATTGAGAAAAAAAAAACAAGGAAAGGTTAGTCAGGCAAAGGCGATTATGGGATCACTTGACGGGCATCGCCTCAATTTTTGCCGACTATAGGACTTTGCTTAGATTTGTTTCCAAGAATTTCCCTCGTACCTCACCTCAATCCTTTTGTTAGAAATTGCCCTCGCCTATATCGTGGGTTTGCAAACGATCTAATACATGGGGTACGAAAAGCTTGGGCAAGAACATGCAAATGAACCACCCTTCTACTTCGCTCTTAAACGGTCAGGAATGGAAATTACAGTACTAGGATTACAAGCCCTGGGATTAGTACAAAAAGCTTGTTGCGCTCCTCTGTTGTCAGCCTGTGACGTCACGTCATCCGCCCAATCACACGCTCCGAGCGAAAACGGGTGGCTTTTTTGGCGTTAATTGAAACAAAAAAGCGCTTTCCAAGAATCACGGTAGCATTCGGTGCCTTCAGCTTAATATTTTCCGTTGTGTTTCAACAATGCAGATCGTTATCTCTCCTGAAAGCGTAGTGCGTACGCCCTTTTGTAACAACTAACACAGCTGCATAAGTATCACATAAAGGCGTTCAATAAAACAAGGGATGTCACTCGGGATTATGGTTGGCTAGAAGGGTCCTTTATTGGTTTATATAGCCCTGGTTTAAGAGTGCAGGAGGCAAGTTACGAAGGCAACAAGTCGCTAGTCTCATTTGCAAAAACAAAGCGTATACAGCGTGAGAAAACGGGAACAGCTTCACTTGCGAAAAAACAAAACAAAAAAAAAACAGAAAGCGCAAGAAAAATTATTGATTTCAAGATAATCTTTCTCGATGCTCTGGAACTATAATTATGATATTACAGCGTGCATGTTTTTCCTTTTTTTAAAAAAATTTTCAGGTTCAGCTTATTCGTAATTAAAAATTTCGTATATTTCATCAACTAACCAGTTTTTATGCTACCGGGCCGGAAGTACATCCATGAAACGGCACATCGACACAGTATGCATGTATCCAGGCATTGGAACACGGGTTACTTAAAGGGGCACCAAAATGCAAAAACAACATGCTCTCAAATGAAAGGCCGTGTTTCAATTAGTATACTCGGGTCCGATCGTTTGCTCCGTATATGTGCGGCATGATGCGCACTGCTGCATTTTTCAATACCGATTCTCAGAATTGCAGCCCACAACAGTTCTCGCGAATGTTCCACTGACAACATTTATCTTCACGTCTTTCAGACAGCGACGCCGCCTTGCTTCGAAACGCGCACTATGTTTTTCACCGGGACTGCTCCATATGACGTGGCAAGCGCGTGCACGCGGAGCATGAGATAAAAACACCGATGCATGAGCTCAAACGACGTTCACTGCTTAGCGCCGAAGCAAGAAAAAGTCCGGTGTAATTTCGATTGTAGCTCCGTAACGGAACCAAAGTTTTGAATTATGATAACAAGTACGAAATTACTGTTTAACGTAATTTGAAGTGAACTCTTTTTTGCATTTTAGTGCGCCTTTAACGGCGTCTTGAAAGTGACTTCCCCTTGAAAGTTTATAGAGACGAATTGGGATATTGACATCTATTATTTTCCATACTGTTATCAACTCTGCATGAACTGCATCGAATGATTGAAACTTCCTTTATCACTATACATGCCGTCTCCACTGAGGTCGGAAACCTGCATTTATAATTCAGATATCGTCTGATTGATTATATTATAACATCCTCTTTGCAGGGCATAACCATCAGAATTTTCTTAATGGCCTTATGACACTTTTTCGGATACATGCACGGCAAAACATAGAGATTCGTTAGCCGTTAGAGGTACAGCTTGGGACAAAAGTTTACGGAACACGGCACCTGCGTATTTCTTCATCGGAGCGCTTTCCTGCTAGCTATCACGAAGCGATCGAATAGGAAACGGGTGGCGGGCTATTCTATCCATCGTTCAATATGTATGTCCACTCCTTTTTGCTGCTAGGTTGTCGGTCCATTGGAGAAATGCGACACCCCGGTGTTCCGTAAACTTTTGTCCCAAGCTGTACATGCATCTTCATAGCGATTCAGGTTGTACACTGGTTGGTGGCGGTGGGGGCGACGAACATGGCCCCACCATTAATCCACGCATTTGAACAAGATTTAAAAACTCCAGTTAGAAAGAAATCCTGCATTGCGCTTCGGTCCGTGGTCGTCTGAAGACGTTCTTCAGATTTTGATAACCAACATGTGAGTCGCGTTGAACGTTCAAACAGAAGGAGAGTTTTATATCATTTTCGTATTACATTATCTCTGTTGCACGGGCAGCCTTCGACGTCCGTTGAAGCCAACTGCCTTGAAAAACGCGCGTAGCTCCAGCACGCGTGTATCGTGTCAACCTGATTCAATGACATTTTAGAAGTTGCCACATTCCACGCTTGCTGGCGTTACTCAAGGCAGTTGGTTTCAACGGTCCTCGCAGGCTGCCCGGGTAAGAGACTCTCGTAAGCCGCGGCCCGAATGGACACGCAACGGTCAAGCAACACGCCGATGGTTAAATGTCTCGGGAGAAACACCGGCAACGCTGTTTTCAGGTTAAACACAACACAGTAAATCATTTTACACCTTTATTTGCTCAAAAAAGGTGTATTCTTACAAAAACACCATTTCTATTCCGCAAAGGGTGCAAGAAGAACATTCCTAATAGTGTTATATCGAGATACACCACGTTTTATCCAATGTCGATCATTAATGGTGTAAAGTGGGGAATTGAAACATGTGTTTACCGTCTAATACACCTTTTTTACACTCCATTTGAATTGGGAATATGGTGTTAAAAATTGTGTTTTATTTCGTGAGAGAAAAATTATGCTGGTTTCACAGCTCCGCCCAGCAAGAAATCACATTATAGACGATAACCTGTATTAAAAACGCAGTATTTGACTGGGAATTATGTTAGGTATTTAGCTGATATATTTGACTCGTTGCAAGTGTGGGTGTTAAGTGCAAAGACGCATTTCCGTCACCGTTACAAACGTTTCCCGCCCCACCACATGTAACGAACGTGCCCCAACAAATTGTATTTCAGTATATGATCCATCCAACACGCCAATATAGGCTACTGAGGGTGCCCGAGGTCTCTTCAAGCCTCGGCACTCAGGTTAGCCCCACAGTGTTACCAAGCTACCGTGGCGTGCCTGCGACGCACTGCGTTCCGGCTTAGGTTCTACGATGGAACCACGGCTGGAAGTCTGCCGTGTTCAGGGTGGTGCTTGCCATAGAAGCAAGAACGCCGAACTGTATGTCTCAGCCACTGGTCTCGGCATGCTGCCACAGAAGCTTTTATTACACTAGCTATTCGGCGAGGGAATATTTGCCAGCAAACAATTCCACAATAAAAGGCGTTTTCAATAGAATACTCCCCTTTTAAGGGTGTTTTTGTTTTTAAACGCCCATTATAACAGTGTTTTATTAGGATTACACTTAAGTAAAGGGTGTATTAGAAAACACCCATCATTTGACTGTAAAGGCAACACGAAAAAGGTATGCGCCAAGGGACAAGCCATTTACACCAAAAAGTGCAAAAAAGTTTACGGTGTAGGGGGGAAGTATTTTCCACTCAAAGTACGACTACGTAAAGACAAAAGACTACTTGTATCGCATTCGCAGCGGCTCGTTGAACGCGTGTGCATATGAATATATTGGTCAAAACTGGATGAAAGCATACGTTGCATTTTGCGCGTAAAAGCACTTCAAGAATAATTTTTGCCACCCAGGTTCCCCTTCACCTCGATCCTTTTTCCTTACCTCAATCTTTTTTTCTGGAAGTTTTCCTCACCTCGCCTCAATCCCAATGTCCGTGAGGTGAGGACCTCTGCTTGAAGCTTTCTGTGTTGTGAGAAAACACAACACGTGATCACCGTTGAGAATTTGACTCTTCGATGGTATATAGTGTACATTCATGTACATATCATGTTGTTCTATAATGAAACACTTCCATCCTCATTTGTAATCAGGCCATCTCTCCGCAGGGTGGCCATTGGGGTCGACATGGAGGCTGAACTGAAGCCACCGATTGTCGACTTGGACTTTAAACCGGTAAGTCTGTACAATCATCTCTTGTCCAGCATTTTCCGTGCGGCGGGATTACTAAACGAAGATCAATTTCTCAACTGCTGAAGTACACAGTCTCCTCCTATAGTTTATAGTTCTCGTGATCTTCGATGTATACCGATGCAGTAAGCGTAGATTTTTCGGTGTAGAACGCGCAATCCCGAAAACGAGCGAAATTATAAAAACGGCATCTTTTGCTGTGAGAGTGCTGTATATTGTAGCATTCCTGGATACATACGTAAAAATGTTCACGCAAACGCCGAATCCAGGTTGTGCAGGTAGTGAACGACGCCTTGAACGAGCCTTTTGCACGCTACGAAACAGCGTGAAAACGCACCTCTTTGAGCGGAAGCCATTCTTCGACCCCGTGTACGATCAAAGGATTTTTCAATGCTTCTCCCGCTCTCCATTGAACCGACCGAAGACATGTGTTCGCTTTGTGGCGCATTTTTAGCCGAGTGTCGCTTTGTGCATCTTTCGCTGCCTCTACACAAAAGGTAATACCGCTGCCTGCCATGCTGTTTACGGGCGGACTTTACATTTGCTACGGGCGAGCTTTTTGAAATCACGCCTGACAAGGACATCCTCAACTCACCGATAAATGTGTAACTCGATAGCGGTCACTTCTCTACTGGTTTCTTCTCCAAGTCACTCAAAGATTGATTTTTGTCATTGCACATTCCGGTGGTGCATTCGTAATAATCGTAACGAGGTTCTAAAGATGACCAGAGGGGGGGATATGTTTATTAAAAAGACCACAGATGTCATTAGGAATCGACAGGTAATGAGGATGAAACAACGGGTATCCAGATTGCACTTAATCGCAGGTGGTCGACTACATGCGCTGGAAAAACTGCTGTCATTTCAAGATTCTATTTTTTTAAATTTCGTGTTAGCGCCGCGAAGCAACTAAGGCTATGAGCGACATACAGACATGGGCAGACGGAGAGAGGACAGCAGGAAAGAGAGGGGGGTTACTATGCGTCTTGGGCCGACTTTAGGGAGAACTGCGCTGACATTCGTCGAGAACGGCTGCCTCAGACAGGACGACCGTTTCCAGGATTCGTCACCTCCCATTCTCATCCTGCCACGGCGAGTAGTTTTGAAGAATCTGGACCCACTGAGATGAGTAGAAAGAGTTGGACCACCAGTGAACTTGAGAAAGTGATTTTCTAGTCGTTTCCACGGCTTCAACTCCGAGAAACGTCCTCTATTGTGACTGCTCATCATTAGAGCGACGACAGGCACATCATGGCTAATTATGTCCTTCCGAAGCGTGCCGGTTTCCAAGGCCAAAGCTTTAATCGAAAACACGTTCCTCGCTTTTGTTGGAAGGTCACCATAGGAAACCTCCGCGAAAAAGGCGCTCAGCGTGATGTCTTGGGGAGCGAAAAATAAATGGCCGCCGCCCCGAGAAACAATCCATTTCTAGGGATTCTATAACGACCCTCCCCCCTTGGTCCTTCTCTCCTTCACCGGCCAGATGCCTTCCAGTTGCGATCCCGTGTTTTGTGCTCTTCCGACGTGCTAGCTAGGTGAGCATGTCAAGGAATGGGTCAGTTGGAATGGCGCCCCTCTCAAGTGAGTTCTTTCATGTTTGCGCTTTCCGAAGTACCAAGTTTCACCATTAGTGTTTCTCCGGAAAATCTTATTTGCGGTTCAACGTTGGAAATGAGAGCTATATACGTACCTCGTGAGACGAATGGCACTATACGTAACTTTCCTGACAAACTCTCCTGGAAGACGAGAACGTAAACTACAATGTGTTGTCGATTAACTCTCTCGCACTGTCGCTTCTGGTGCCTTGCGCTAGTTGTCCAATTGGATCAAACTTTCCTTTTCGACTTCAGTTGTGCTAAGTTTGTGGTGGTGCTCTCGTCTATTTGCTCGCATCTGTGCCTGTGTCTCACAAAGTGTTTGGATTTTTGACATTTCTTCCCCACCCTCCTCCTCCTTCATTGGTTTTATGTATAGTGAGCCCTAATTAACGCGCTCTGGAGTAGTCAGTCCCGAGTATTTTGGAACTAACATCTTCACTTTTGCTTCTTTTCATTTCCTTTTTCCAATCATCAATCGACCGCCGAGTGTTTCACCGAGAAAAGCCGTTTTATAGACTTGAGCGATTTTCGTCTTTCGAGTCGCCATATTTAATATGTTCTGCCGGGCCAAATGAAAGGTCGATTGACACATTTTCTTTTTTTTATATATAATCAATCACTTAATCGATTGGCACACACGAACTTTCGAAATGGGTGTAAAAAGAGAAACACGGAGGGTTTCCTGACGACGGAAAGAGAAGCGACAAAACCGACATTTTGGAAAGAATTCTTTGGACGTCATATTATCCCCGAATTGCGTTGGAATAACCCGAAAGTAAGAATCCCCAGATCATACAACTGGCACAACAAACCAGGTAGAAAATGAGAACATAAAATGACCAAGAGGAGCTCCCCTTATGCAAATGCAAAGTGAATCTCTGGGCGCTAACAATGGAAGCCTCTTGAAAGGTTCACTTCTTTGGGTTTCCGACTAAGCACTTCGCTGAGAACAAAAGAGCCGCAAATGGTGCGTGTCAATCATAGCCACTGAATACACGAAAACGAAAACAAAAACTTGGGAGAAGAATGAGAAAAGCAGCGCCGGTGGTGCCGTCTGCTGGCCACGGAGGGAACGAAAGCCGCCGAAAACAGCAGCGAACCTTCTACGTTCAGTTTATCTCTTGGACCTTCTATTGCGTTGCGGCGCGAGGAGCGTATTTCTCGATGCGCACCCCTATCACAGGAGAGCGTTCGGAGGTAGAGAAACCTAGGAGGCAATAGAAAACCTGGGTATATAAATGCGAGGGTCATACACCGGAAAATACGGTATTTTTTCTTCAGTTCTTTCGTATCCCCTCGTTGACAGGGCCCATTCAAAATATTCATTGAGAGGACTTGACATCGACGAAGGCTCATTGGTGCGTGAGTAACGACCAATGGGAAGTTGTTGTGGAATCTGACGATGTTTCTTTATGTGGAGTCATAACAGCGGTCCCCCACCATGGGGAGCCACTCACGCCTCGACTTTTGTGCGCCATCGTCGACCCATATATATTAAACGAAAAATAATGTTCTATTATAGTTTATAGTATCGAGGAAGTTGCGAGCGTTGCTTGTAGCAGGTTAACCAGGCTTTGTTTCTCTCGAGAGGATCGTCAGGACGATTTCCACGATAGTTGAGCTCCGTTGACACGACGGCTCAACGTGTACTCTAGAGCTCCTCTAGTTGGCTTTGATTCCCAGAATTTCGTTTAAAAAGCGCGTCCCGAGAGAGTCCCCCAGTTTGTCCTTCCCAAACAAGTAAAGAGCGGCTTCTTTTCAACAGCACGAGTGTGTGTGTGGATAAAAAAGCCGACACAATATAAATATATCGTCGTCACCTCCAGCAGGGGTGTCAGGCGGGCTCGTTAATCATTCCAGTGAACGGGACGCATCCTTATGCCGAACGTAATCGAGCGTGTTTTTCCCTTTGTGCTTCACCAGGGAGCGTCACCTTTGTCAACCTCGCTTCAATTGTTGCTCACACCCCTACCAATGGACTTTTGGGCTTATTTTATTTTACTCGGGTGGAGAGGTTACGTTCCGCAGTTTGGTCGCGGTCGGGGAGTGATGCTCGAGTTTGCAGTGGCGGGGAACCACCATGCACACAGGCCTCGTTACAGATGGGGCCGGATCGAGAACCAACGGTGCATCGCTACACCTGAACATTCGCATCGTGATACCAAACTTTACGAGTTGACCAAAAGTTGATAAAAATTAGGCTGACTTGAGCGTGTGCCACCGCGCAGGCTCTTTTCAGCGTAGATTAGCGTATAGAGCAGTTTGAATTCTTCGCAGACAGGGCATCGAGAGGGAGCTACCACAGCGCGTATTCGTCAGTATTTACTAATAAAGGTTCCACATTTCTGCACTGAAGGGTTCTTCTTACATAGTTGAACGTAGCTTCGTCCAAGCGGCGTAGGCCTATCGAGGTTACTATGATTTATTATGCCAACGTGCGTGAAAGATAAAGGAGCAGACAGGCAGCTTATGTTGATGGCGTATGAATTAACAGCTCGTTGCTGGTAAACACAACACAACAAGCTATACACGTAACAGAAAAAAAAAAACACTTAATATTTTTAGTTTGCTATCGCGAAATTGCGGTAAAATAGGGTGCCTGAATACTCAGCGTGTGTATAGAGGGAGCTATAGTATCCTGTGTATACTCCCTCTGTGTAGAGGGGGCTAGTATTGACGGTAAAACGGCTCGGTGCGACGTCTGCTGGGAAATAATGCAGAATTCGTCAAGCAACAGTGATTTGCTGCTTCCTGGTGGTTATGCGTAGCCAGCTGATTTCGTTTTAGACCCAGTGTCGTCCGCGTGCATTGTAGTTTTGCCGTCGTTCTTGACGATCAATTCGCAGTTGGTGACCACTTGGACCAAGTGGTGCCTGTAACCTTCAGTTTCAATTTTCTAAAAACCCACGAGTACAATTGGGAGGAAAATTGTGATTAAGAATACTGAGGTCAAAGGCTACCGAATAAATTTTCTCTCGTGCTTCGCGGTACCTTTAAAAGGAAGTGGATCACAAATAATAATTCGTCGCGATTAATTTTACGTCGTGAGACAACTGTGATCATGGGCGAAGCATAGTTAGTGGTGAGTTTGTGAAATAATCGGAGGCTGAAACTTCATCACATGGTACATAGGTAATGGTCCCCGCGGACGACATGTCTAAACATCACCATCGACTTGCTGGTGTTTAAGGCTCAGCTCGTAAACTCAGGTGGATCACAGCGTGTACATGAATGCACGCTACACAATACAGGTAACTTATATCGTAACTTTATCACTTTAGTGAAAGGGAGTTGAGAAAAAAAAATGTCAATAAAAGTCCGCATAACTTCGCGCATAAAAGCGCATAACTTGGCAAAAATAGAAAAAATTAGATGGGCTGTGGCTCGAAAATTGGAGCCTGGAAGTTCGTATAGATGCTTACGCACGTGTTAAAAAAACAAGCCAGTGCCGTGCAGTCGAGATATTGAAATAGGAATACATGTATATACTCTAATCTCGGCGACGCGGTACGACTGGTTGCGGAATTTCTTGACAACAATGATGGCATTACCAGTAATGAGTCCTAGGTTCATGGCACTATGACGGGCCGTGAAACTACGTTAACGACGCCCCTAAAGGCGCAGACATCGGGAGAGTGCCCCCAGCTGGTTCAAGAGTTGCAACCGACACACAATAGAGACCTTTTGCTGCGGCCCTGCGGACGTACGCGCCATTTGCCGCACCTTCCATAATGGAGCCGTTCAATTCATCCTCTATTTTCACCAGCTTTCGAATCAAAACCAACGAAGGATTCGAAATAGGCGTCTTAGTGATCCACGTAATGTACATATACATTATAAGCTACATAGATGCATCGAAACGAGAAGAAAAAAGGAACGGAGACGTTGTCTGTCGAAAAGGAAAGTCAAACGATATATGCCATCAAACCAGTCACCCCTACCCGCTACCTGCCGACCCAAGCAAGTCGTGCGAATACGAGGAGACAGAAAATATACATTGACGACCGCCAAAGTTCTTGCCGGCAGCTATCTAAGCAGGATTCTCGAATACTTGTGAGCTTTTCAAACCACCGCCAATCTCATGACGCGGCCCCATTGGTCATGACACCCCACATGTAATTGAATTATTAAACCTTCAAATATTCTATATTTCCATCTTTCATCAAGCCATATATGCACAGGTATGTGTGCGTGGGTGATCAGCGGGACCGGAGACCCGCCTACTTGGACGTCTGGCTATACGCTACTGCATCAGACTTACGAATGCGGCCATGTAATCTTAAGTGAAGTGGAAAACTAATTCGATGACCAAAGTGCATGTGTCAGTCAGTTCCAGTTACACAAACGACTGTCGGGAGCACACATTCATTTCATTCTGAATATCCCATAGGTGCATTACATGAGCGGCAGCTTATTACGGTGCGTAACTGTCAAACGGTAAATATACAGATCAGAACACGTACTAAGTACGGTTGCGTTAAGTACGGATAGAGAACGCCCTCGCAGTGCAATGTTTATAGTGACATGAGAAAGAAAATGAAAACAAAATTTAAGAACACTAAACCGTGATAACCTGCGGAACGGAAAAATTACGACTGCGCATCTATTGTCCAGAGAATCAGGGCCCGCTTGCACGAAACAAACTTAGTGTAATACTTAACGAGTTCCCCACTTAGTGTAGTGCCGGAGCCGTAAGTGGCTTGCACGAAACTTCTACAACACTGAAGTGGTGGCGCTCGCTCCGCGCAGTTTAGGACGCTGGCCAAGGGTCCTAGGAGCACCCTAAACTACCGCACTAAAGCTTAGGATTAACATGTCGGCCGCTATGAACCGTGTATCGAAGATTCGTCGTTGGCCCCAACTGTATCTCGCAATACAGTACGCATTTTCCTCGCAATACTAACAACGTCTCATTTTTTTATGCTGTGGGTGCCGTACGTGTTGTGCTTTTCGTTAGCAACATCTCTCAAAATGATCGCCGCACGCGAAGTGCCTCTCACCGGCACTGCCGTTGGCGATAAGTTCCCAATCATCGAACAATTCGAGACATACATTGGGCCACAGGCTTTATTTTATTTAACAAAAGCACGCAACAAGTGACCTAACTCGTTCTTGCAGCTACAATGATAGTACAATACCTTATTTTGGTTCTACAAACTGTTTACGTGCGACGGCAGAAGCAGACGACTACCCAGAATCCAAACATGCCGTGACGCACGACTTCCTGAGATGAACTCCGGAAGTTCTCTTTCTACCAATGAGAGTCTCCGAAAACTGCTACTGCTCGTAGCCACGATCCACTTTAGAATACTTGACTTAGGGCGGTCGTCGAAGTGTTCGTGCAAGCCACTTAACCGCAACCCTAAACTTAGTGCACTAACGCGTTAGTGCAACACTTGCCAAGTGTTACACTTAGGATTGTTTCGTGCAAGCGGGCCCTGGTCTGTCATTTATAGTAAGAAAGTGTTGTTTTTGCTAACAACAACAACAACAAATAAGTTAATGATAATGAATCAGTGGTGAAGACAGTGAATCTAGGTGAAGACAGTGGTGCCCTAAACGTGCAGAATCAACCGTATTTCGTCAACTTGGAGGTTAACACATGGAAGAAACGGCCGAGTCAAGAACATTGTCGAGCCTTCATGGTCATATTGGGTCCATTTCGTATGTGAGATGAGACTGAAGTCAGACTTTGGTTTCAAAGGGCATTGGAGAAAGGGCCATTATTTAGGAGGAATATATCTTAAACGAGAGGTAGTGTTTTCCAGTACTGAAAGGTGAATACACAGCTCGTCGACGTGTATTTTACGAGGTGAATTACTTTATCTGTGCTGCCGTAGCGCGAAATTCCATATTGGCAGTAGAGGAAGGAGGAACTAAATTATGCGACACATTTTGCAGGGACGATCAACATATTTTAGGGGCTCCAGCGCGGCACACACTGCAAATGTGCATGCAGCAGCATCGTCAGCCGTGGTAAACCATAACCGAAGCAGACCCGTACTGCAGTGTATCAGCACTGTTGCCTCACTGGCCCTTGATTTCAAGTATTCGACAGATACGTAGTATAACAAGGTAACATATTACAGGTATCCGTCTACGCGTAGGAATTCCCTGAGAGACTCCACTATGTCCTCAAAGGACAGTCGCGTATGTATATAGGCTCCCTAGGCCCCCTACGGAAATAGTTATAGTTTACCTTCCTCCACCCTGGCAATTTGTATGCTATACAGCTTCTCTTCAAAGTGATTTCGAACATTTTGTACATCACCCATATCTAATTCGTTGCCTCTTTGCCTTCGAATAAATGTAATTCGCGATGCTAATTCGAAGTAAGTTCTGCGGCAGCGGATGACGATGCTAACCGTCGTCATCATACTTTTTCTATATATATACGTGCTCGTATGTACATTCACGTATGTTCCAATTACTGCTAGAACTGAAATCTCAAAGATGTGTGCTATAAATCGCTATTTGATTAGTCTTCACATATCATAACATTTTACGCTTATTGTTACCCAACATGATTCTGAACCATGTAGCGAGCGCCATTGAAGTGGTAAACTAAGTTCGGCACAAATTTTCTACTGGTGCATCGGCATCGTGGAGCTTTCAGGCCTGGTGTAATACTTGTTCCCGACCGTCAGGTCTATAACTGTGAAATTGCAACCAAAGTCCTCCATAGGAAGATATTTTTTGTAGTTTTGACCTAGGTTCGAGTAGCTCCTTATTTTCTCTTACTCCGCGTTGAACTTGGCTTTTTAACGACCGAAAGCTGCTCCGACATTTTTTCCCCGGCGCTTTCCTGAAAAATAACGAGAGAAAATTCTTACACTGCGGAAGTAGAGGAAGATGTTCCAGAGCACCCAATAGTATTATGGAAAAACACAAGTTGTTCTCATGAGGACATATCAAGTAAAATCCCTCTGCTGGAATGCATGTAGGATCGGATTCGACTGTGCACATTCCTTATGCAAAGATCCTGGTTCAATGAAAACGACAGTGGTTGTACCGTGTTGTGAAAACTTTTTTAGAGGCGGTCTGTAAGAGAGTTGTCGATCAGAATGGTCAGCAATACGTATTTCATCGCCACATAGTAGAGTGAGCATTGTTGGACTCATTTGGGCCCTTGTTTTCTGCAGGAACATACGAAGCTAGGCGGCACTCCGCTGGCCATGCTGGCGGCACAATGCAACAAGCTGGCCAGTAAGAGTCCTCCGCCACTCGCTGACGCAGCCGTGGGAAAAGGATTTCACCCTTGGAAAAAAGGAGGTCCTGGAGCTTCATCTTCGCCTCCTCAACATCATCGTCAAGGTGGAATCCCAGCTTGTACCGGATATCAACGGTCCCCCACATCGACGTGCAGCTATACCCCTTCAGACGCTGCCCTCTTCTACCCGGGCGTCTCTGGCGCTCCGGCCTCCACTTCGACTGAGTCCCTGCTGGCTAAGGTGGAACCCAGTTCACACCTCAGCAGAATGTACTCCCATCCTTATTGCGACAGTTGGCCATTTAACGTCCCCGGTACGGCGGGCCACATAAAACCCGAAGTGGCTACCAACGCCTTTAACTCTACGTCCTGGTGGGATGTGCACGCGGGTGCTGGACCCACGGGGTCATGGTTGGACATGTCGGGTGCCCAAGGTCTTCATTCGCAACTTCCTAACGCCTACCCGGCGTCCGAGTACGGCATTGGCTCTGGACTCCCAGGTGGACCCCTATTGTCGTCAGGTCCGTTGCTGCAGGACACTTACAAGTCGATGCTTCCTTCGCAAGGTGGTGCGGGATCGAGCGGAGGCGGCTCGGCGTTTGGTTTGTCGCAGTCGGCGTTGCCGCAAGTCCCATCGCCGCGATCCCAGAGGAGGTACGCGGGTAGAGCGACATGCGACTGCCCCAACTGTCAGGAGGCCGAACGCCTTGGACCAGCGGGAGCGCATCTTCGGAAGAAAAATATCCACTCGTGTCACATTCCAGGCTGTGGCAAAGTGTACGGCAAGACATCCCACTTGAAAGCTCACCTTCGATGGCACACGGGTGAGAGACCATTCGTCTGCAACTGGCTATTCTGCGGCAAGCGGTTCACGCGTTCTGATGAACTTCAACGACATCTCCGGACTCATACTGGGGAGAAGCGGTTCGCGTGTCCCGTCTGCAACAAGCGCTTTATGCGGTCGGATCATCTGAGCAAGCACGTGAAGACGCACAACGGCGGTACGGGAGACAAGAAGGGGAGCTCCTCTGGGAGCTGCTCGGACTCCGAGAACTCGCAAAGCGAACCACCAGCCCATGGTACACCACCCCTCGGGGGATTAGGCTTAGCTGGTATAGGACCTCCTCCTCCGCACGATCCCATGCATCGGCACAAGTAAATACGGGTCTATCAACCGAGTGCCTGGGGGACTTACTGCTGTCTTTACAGCCCTTCAGAATGTGTTCTCACACGCATTCTGTGTGTTGTGTCATGTATTCGTGGTGTTGTTCATGTGATCTGATCACGCATCTGTCGCCTATGGAGACCAAGTTTTGCGACAGACATTTATTGTGAACTCGTCGAAACCGTAGTTTCATTCCGGATAATCGAACCTACCAAGACAGTCGAGGACCAACACGATAGTTGGAAACCGGATTGGAAAACTAGAATTCATTCATCACGAGCGTCTGGAAAAATAGAACATTTCGGGACGCGGCAAAAAGTAATTTCGTGCATTAGTGCCATCTAGAAAGTATAACGAAACCTGGCTGTTTAATGCACAATCTACGAGGAGAGAGAGAGAAAAAAAAGGTACTCGTTTAGCAGCTTTGGAGAACTACTGTGGAGACGACTTCCTTTTGGACAGGAAATTCAATGCAGGTTGCATCCTGATGACATCAGTGAAATGTGATGAGCGCGCGCGATCCCTATATATTCTACAACGCGCGCGACGCCTTTTTGTGTGGATCGTCCAGTGAGTGAACATTGTACATATGAGTGATTGTAGCTATGTATTGAAAAGCTCTCTCGGTGTTTCTACGGAAGACGAACGTCGTTAATCTTCATTTAAGAGAGCCTCACATCTTCTCGAACACACACTCGGGATTTCCTCCATAAATACTCGCTGGCTGGCAATTCGATCCCTCTCAAGTTATTTAATAGGTAGTGAGCAAATAAATGTATCGCTGTAGGAAGTGTGTCAACTGAGACAGGGTCTTTCTATGTTCGGTGACTGCCACATTGAGAGTCCAATTAATGGCTTTTGTGACGCTCAATTGTAACGGAAAGAATAATAACAAGTGCCACAACATTGCTTCTTGTCTCTTTCTTCGCTCCTCCTGGTGGTCATCAGATCGGATACACATTCAGTGATTTCCCATCTCAGACCGCTTTTGCGTCTTGTACATTGTGGAATAGTTGGTTAATTGACGGACACGGAAGAAACTGCTTTTCCTAACCGTTGGACGTGACTCTTTGTAAATGACAAAGAATCTCCACTCGTTCCTTTTCTGTATTTATGTTTATTATTCTATCCCTTTGAGGTCTCTCGATTTGGTAACGAGAATGAATACAGTGTCGTGCTGATGGTTCAAGAACGGAGCGCGTTTTGGACCAAGTTTACGATGAAGTTTTGGAAAGCTAGCATTCTAGCATGAGCCCGAGGTTACACTATGTACACTCGCCAAGTAAAATATCAAGTTGAAATTGTTTAAAAGATAGAGAATACGAAAGATAGATTTTTAGGAAAAATCTTCCCGAGAACACGGCACCGCAAAGGATACTGCCCTGACGACCGATAGACGAAAGATATAGATGATACGCGCCATACCTGAGGTCGTCTATAAAGTGAAAAAGAATTCACGGTCCCATAAGATAACAATCTATATACGAGCATCCACATCCCGTTCTTTTCCTTGAATACCTTATACCAGTGGTTCTCAACTTCTGCTACTAGGGGGAACCCATGATCGTGCATGCCAGCCGACCTAAGGAACCCTGGTGCAACTGTGAAGCGTGAGGAAGGCGAACCCGACGCAGTACTACTGGCAACGTTTTATTCTGTGTAACTGATTATTTAAATGTTTAGTTATAATTTATTTATTGCTCGAAGCGATAAGATAATCAAAGTAAGCTATAACTGCTCGCGAGATGCCGCTTGAGGTTTGCTGAATTCATTCAACTGTTTCACAATACTTCCCGGCAGATGACGCATTGTGCGTGACCACTGCCGCTTGGAAATCCCGGGTCTACGTATAGGCAGGAGGGTCGCTTCCAAGTTTCTACGAAGTAGCTCCGACTCCACAACCGTTTGCAATGTTTTGATACACAAGCGAAAAGCGTGGTGCGGTGAAACAGTGGGGTCGAGTTGCGGGATGGAGCCCACCGGTGAAGACCACAGCTGCTGGCTGTGTACCCTTTACAATGAGCGTCACCCGCGGCAACCTGGGGGCTTAATTGCCTCATCGTCATTACGGTCGTTACGGGCTAACGAGCGGTAAGAAATTCAAAAAGTTGGGCACGTGACATCTTGCGCGTGACGTATAGCATCTCGATGTCAATTTCAATGCCAAGAATCAAACCAAATCAAGAGCGCGCCTTGGTAGGCGGTACTCGCGGGTGCTCAACAGAATCCTCTTCACGGAATCCCGGTTGAGAAATAGACTACCTCATACCGAGAATCGCTGCTTCATCACAGCTTCATCGTCGCTTCAGACACACTCTATTCAGCGCTTGTTTGTTTCTGAAACAACAGCTTTAACCGATGTATTCTTCTCCCGGAGATATAAGCAGTAGGTAGTATTGAAAGTTGAGCATATAAGTATAGCGTGGAAACGGATGTGTTTGGGCATGGTAGACAAACCGGATAGCCTTCCCCCGAATAATACTCTCCAGGGAGTCTATACATTTATTTCAAACAGTGCGAGGATCCGAGATGATATCAGCATGGTCAAGGAGTGCAGATAATTCACTTTCTCGAGAACAATGACGCTACAGCCCCTTGCGGTCACATCCCAATCTGCCGAATCCCGGTTCGCCGAATGCGGATTATCTGTGAGAGGAAGGTAAACCGCTTTCGGCCAGCTGGGAAAGGATACATGAATTTTTTTGGCCGGGTTGGGTATGGCGGAAAATTATCTAAATAGGAAAGAGCGGACATCTTACAAGATGAGGAAATGTCCAATGGCTCCTGCTGAATCAATTTTTTTTCTTTTACCAATCAATCAATCAACCATCACTCAGTGAACTATAGCCGGAGAACTAAAAATGTGTTGAAAAACACCACACGCACAATGCCACACTGAAGCTAGCCCATTGACAGAGCATATAACGCCAAGGAATCGCTTAGAGCTTACTGATCTTGAAATAAAACGCAGTCATCTGCGTATAACCTGCATTTTGGCGGGATGTCCTAAGATGACTGATTCACATTACTGCGTCTTATGAGTGCCGTCGTTCCATCCGGAAGGGTGTTCCGTTGCAATGATTGGCTGTCAGCGGAAGTAAGACGCAAGCGCAACCGTAAACGCAGCAGTGTGAATCGGCCTTAAGGCGGTACTCCGTATGTAACAGTTAAAGGAGCCCAGAAAGCCATCCAAAATATTTTCTGTTTCTGGCGAATTACGAAAGGACGTAACCTGACGTGACAAGTGACACAAAAAATTCTCTGTACGCAGCATTTTTCTTGGAGTAAAACGCCTCCGAACATCGACGCGCGCGTTCCCGCTCGACTCCCTCTGTAGGCCGAAACGAGCAGGATGAGGAGGATTGTGACGTCATCGTGGTTACAAGAGAAACCGCGCTCCAATCGGGGTCGGTGCTTTTCGCACTTTTTCTTTTTCGTGTCTGCTCTGCTCCCAGATCTCTCTCTGTGTAGCAGACGACGCTTCTCCAAACAAGCCAACCAGTTAGCGGGTTGCACCGCGATGACGTCAAAATGACTCTGGCGGCTAGTTGCGGGCATTGCCACCGTTGCGCGTGGTCATAATTTTTAAAATCGAATTCCGCGATATGTGTGCATCTGTCGAGTGAATAACTTTGCATGGTGCGTTTTAGCAGTCAGGTTAACGCCTTCGTTTGAAAAAAAAAAGGTCGTGACTGAAGCGCTTTCTCAGCTCCTTTAACGACTCAGGTTTTCTATCGTCAGTTTGTGTGTTCTATCGCGGAAGCTCAAACTTCGACCATTGAACTACCTTCTTATTTTTACACGACAGCTGTATATGCGGGATTAAGCATCGGATATCGTGCGTGCGCCGTGTGTTCCGCGGCACGGTGAGTCGCGGAAGAAGCGCGCTGCGAAGGTGGCGTGATGCGACGTTGGGTATCACGTGAGGTGTGGTGATCCAGGTAGCGGGAGTGGAAAGCACAAAAGACACCAGGCCTTTCGCACGGATGGCTTCGCAGAGGAAGGTTCTTGGTGAAGCTTCTTGTCTCGTGTACTTACAATACGACCTCGTTCAGAGAAGATTGTAAAGATTCCTACACTATATATATACGGTGTATATATATATATGTGTGTGTGTGTAATTTTACACAAACGCCACGCTAAATGTGTTGCCGGGGCCATATAAGGTAGTCAGTGCAAAAAATTATTTGGAGTGCACATTGCACAGCTCTCATAAGCGAAAAGTGAGCCCCTTACATGGAAGGGATATTAACCTGCGAAAGCCCAGTCCGGAACTGTGCAGTGTGAACTCGAAACGGATTTTGTGCAGCATTATATAGGTTACGGCACATATGCCAGCAACAGAGTAACATCTGTACACATCTAACAGAGTAAACATCTGAACAGGGTTCGAGTTGCAATGCATTTGTAAGAGATAATTTCGAGATATTAACATATTCAAACCCAGAGAAAGAATCGTGTTAATGTCTGCCAATGCGTAGCGAACAGCTGTCGCTGTATATTTCGGCAGCGAGTACCATAGCTTGCATAGCTAGTACTCGGACATTTTTTTTAAATAGCACTCAACGTCCAAATCAGTTTTGAATGCGAGACATGATCGAAGGATTTTGACAAGCCCTAAGAAAATTAAGTCTCCTATATTAAGAACTTGCGCTATATGGTACACGGTATGAAATAACTCTGTGATGGTAGAAACCCCACGACGAAAGCCATGCAGAAAAAGGAATCCCTCCAATTCAAAAAATTTCGCGGTGTGGTTGCAAATATAGGGCTCAAGAAGTGTGCTACATGATGAAACTTGTGATATTGAGCGATAATTACTCGTGTCTATTGGACTTGTAAACCGGTGTGCATGGTGGTAGTTTTCCAAATAGCAGGAATTTTTCCCAATTCTAAAGGCTCGTTAAATAATATATGTCTAAGCTCTGATGGCATAGAGTTTTCCACACTCCAATCACTTCACCCGGTTCAGGTTCCATTTCCAACAAAGTACCCACGTGGAAAGAATAATGTTTTGGGTTTGCCCTCATATAACGATTGTTTTAGTCGCTCACTGCACTATCACAATTCGAAATATAAAGGCAGACCCGTAAAAATTACTTTTCAAACGTAATTCGAGGACGATTATACGACTATGTTCGGAACAGTAATTAAATTACAGTTACAATTACAAAATAAGAATTGTAGCTCAATTACAACTACAGCTAACTATAAAGAATAATTGAGTTATACTCAATTACAGTCATTTCACGGGAAAGCAGTGGCCTACTTTACAGCGTCGCCTTCAGACTTCACTTGATCGCGTAGTGCACTTCCTCCTGGAGAGAGGCATGGACCTGTCTCCAGAAAAGACTGTAATGCTGCTTTTTACGCGTCGCCATCTTAAACGATTTCAGCTACAAATTGGTCATCATCAGGTACGTCGTGTACCACATCACCGCTTTCTCGGCGTTACCCTCGACCAGGGTTTGTCATGGGTAGCGGAGGTGCGCTGTCTAAAAGCAAGAGCTGAGAGTCGTCTTAATGTTCTACGTTACTTATGCGGTTCCCGGTCACATCTCCTCGGGCAATGCTCAGCGTTCACCGATCTCTTATAAGTCAGATGGTTGCGCATCACATTCCCTTGCTACACGACCTCCCTGTTACCACAGAGAAGGTGTTAGAGTCTATCCTAGCAAAGGGCGTCAAGCTCTGTCTTGGCCTTCCTCGAGCAACGTCAAACGCTTTAGCCATGGCAGAAGCACGGGAACCACCTGTATCAGCTCTGAGGATGCAAGAAACGTTCCGCCACTACGTGCGGTTGGCAACGCGTCACCATCGCCATCCTCAGCTTCGAGCCATTATGAGTCGTCACCACTCTTCTTTTACTCAAGCTATCCAGACACAACGTGGTCTTATTCCGAAACACAAGCCACATGCATTACCAGATATCCCAACATGGGTCATGCAGCCTCCTGACGTAAGAACTAGTGTGCCTGGACTCCCGGGAAAGAAGGATATACCAACGCATGTTCTTCGTCAGTTCAGTCTTGAGCTACTAAACAGCTCCGCAGGCAGGATGCAGATTTTCACAGATGCCTCTACGACATCATCCGGCTCCTCGTGTGCATTTGTTATCCCGGAGGCGAATATTTAGAGAGCGGTGCGGCTGTCTCACGTCACCTCTGCAACGGCCGCTGAACTTTACGGAGTCCTCTTGGCAATAAGTTTCATCAACTCACAATCTTCAGCTGCTCGCTGGACCATCTATAGCGACTCAAAATGTGCGTTACAGACCCTAGCTACCATGTTTACTACGGGATCTCTGGCGACAGCAGCACAAGATGTCTTACACGCACACCATGCAGCAGTTTTAAAAGGTCATGACATCCAAATGCAGTGGATCCCTAGCCACTGCGGCATTGTAGGTAACGAGGCTGTGGACGCTGCTGCACGCCGGGCTCTTCAACTAAGGCGCGCCCAGGTGTTGCCCATTTATTTCACCAAGGGTGACGCGGGGCGAATGCTGAACGAGTTCAAACAACGAATGTGCAATACCTCCTGGTTAACAGGATCGGCTCGGGATTCGCTTCTGTACAAGGTCGACCCAGGGTTACGCTTTCGAGTACCACCTTCCTTTACGCGACAAACGACAACTGTCCTACATAGGCTACGGCTCAATGTACCGTACAGCGCACGTCTCCTCTTCAAAATCGGAAAGCGAGACTCTCCGAACTGTAGTGAGTGTGGCGTTGTAGAGGATGTAGAACACATCCTTCTCAGGTGTCAGAAGTACGTCGATGCTCGAAGGGCATTAGAGACAAGCCTCTCTCGTTTGGACCCCCGAGCCTTCGACATCACGAAACTATTAGGTCCTCCTTCGTCCGACAAGGCGCTAAGGGCACTTGAAGACTTCTTGCATGCAACCGGGCTTATGAACATCCTATGACACGGTGAATGTGTGATGTGTCCTGTGTGTGCCCCCGGTGATTCCGCCACTATACTCTAACTTGGGCGCAGCTCTTGAACTTTTGACCTACATGTTGAACTCCATTATCATCTCTGTTCGCCTCTGGACATCATCCTTTTGCGTTTTCATCATCTCATCATCGGATTGAACTTTCTGTATTAAGTGTACTGGGGTAGCCAGTTTGACTTCGTCGAAACTCACATCCCCATTTTTTTTCTTTATTCACATCACATCACATCACATCACAGTCATTTCAATACTTGTGTTTGGTGTATAACTTTACTGGTACAGATGTCTCCCTCCGTAAAGCCCGCGGATTATTATTATTATTGCTTTCTCGTATATTTAATTAAAAGACCTAGACTAGTGGCCTAGATGAGTTTGGGTTTGATTTGGAATTTTCTGGCGCAAAGATATCTGGGATCATGCTGCGCCGCACTAATTATGTTGTGAACTAGATTGAAAAAAGACAAATCAGGCAGAGAACGATGGCATTCGAAATGATATTTTGCCTAGAGATGCCGTTCCGCTGACGGCCTTAGGTTAGCCGTCTGGAAATTTAGCCTCCATGTATGCTGCTCATACGTCATCTTATAAGGCCTTCTTGTTGAGAACGACTTGTGATCATGAATATACCGCAAGGAGAGAACATGCTCTATTGGAGCACTGCTGAGTGCCCCGACATTGTACCTCATGATGGCATTCAAATTATTTGTCCCATGGCGCAGCAATTTCGGTTTTTCTTTTTTTCAACAAACTCAAATGGAAATAGTTCAGTAGCCGCAACTCACTGCGCTCCGTTCACTTTGACGACAGTCCCTGCACACTGGACCTACAGCAACCAACGAACCACCAACGACTTGCGCTGTATGCCTCAAAGAGATTTCACACATCAAGCGTCATGGAACAGCTGGTCGTACCAGTATGACCTACGTCTTTCCTTTTTCTTTCTTTCTACTTCTATTTTATTCTACTGGACCGACATCCTACAACACCGTCGCTCCCTTCAGATTTTCCTGGATTTTCTGCAATATATCCGCCTCCTTTATTTCCTTTTGTACGCCTCTCCACATTCTGTGTCTTCCTCACTCCACAGATGCTGCTGTACAGCCTTACTACCTTCTCACCTCATTGATATTTTACGTCTCATGCAGTCACGTCGGCATTGGGGCCACAACTCAGGTGGCGAATTTCCCCATTCGTCATCATCAGTGTATTTGTTGTGTTGTTCCAGTAGCTTCGTCATCATTGTGACCTTCAGCATATAGAACGAGAGTTGCAGCTTCTATATGGTTCTACCATTTTTAAAATTTGTCATTGCAGATTGGTTTAAGTTGTCACATGGACTTGAACCTGGAATGCACGATGGAACTTATGACGAGATCGTTGTTTAACATTTGCTCACTGACTTCTTCTTGGTTGGCAGGCATACGTCGACGGCGAATGTCAACGAAACGGGATCGCATTGTCCTGGCCTTGACTGTTGTACACGCGTTGCGTTCGTACAGCGTTCCGGCCGCGATAATCTTGTTTTACGAGTCTGAAAGAGTAAAAATTGCGGACATCGCGTAAAAGATTAATATTTGTAACGAGTGTGCATCCCAACTCGCGTATAAAGCAGCTCCAAAAGTAATCCGGAGAACATATTACAAACTATTTGCAAAAGTTCAATTACAGTTAGAATTACATAATGTAATCTTAGTATAGTAATGAACTGTTAAGAATGAAATTAACTACGGTAATTGAATTATTTATAATTAAGTACTTAACAGGTCTAGATAAAGGTAATGGCATTTAGAAAGCCACAGAACAGTACTTTATGTCCCGCATGGATGATAAAGTTCACTACTTATCAGAACCCCTTTCATCCTTCCGCTCTGAAATGACGTCCAACCATGCGAACATGCTCCAACTTCGCAAAAAATTCCAAGGTAGGTTCATCTCGAAAAAAGTTGGAGACATCCCTATTATTAGCAGCCGTGTGTCTAACTATTACTATTAAATTCCAAAATCGTTTTGTCCGTCCATTCTCCGCCACCATAGACGCCTTTTGTGTCCACGCAAAACCTTATGCAGACGAACACGAGTAGCGCCATCCGGCGTGCAATGCGGCAACCTCCCAAGGAGCATTGGATCGGAATGTGCAGCAGCGGGACAGCCTTCAACGATAATGCAAACCCCCGTGTAACAGCGGAAACGAAGAGTGAAAAGTACGCTACATCAGAGTGATATCAGTGACACTTACACTTTACACTGGCGAAAAAGTGTATATTGTTACAGCTGGATTTCCTCGACGTAGTTACTTCTTATGAAAGAAGCCGGAGCAAATGCAATCACAAAAATTCATTTTTTTATTTAAATACCCTCAGGGCGTTAGCGTTACAGAGGGGAGTGGTGGTTGAAATAAACGGGTTACACAAATTAGAAAAAGATGGTATGTGTACTTTTTGACGATGGGTAGCGCGATTTCATATGTATGTAGGTGGAAATAGAAAGCGAGATCGCAAGCTATCGTTATGGTAATATATTTTGTGGAACACGCACAGACGGATAATTTTTCGTCGCAGTGCTAGGTTAGTAAGTTGCAAGTTATGTTTCATAGAAGTTACACTGGCTGTGGAAGTTGCCGAAGATGAAGCGGGCAGCCCTGTTCTGAATGGTTTCAATGGCATGAACAAGAACTGCTGAACTCGGGTCGCAGACCGAAAATGCATACTCAAGTTTCGGGCGAACACTGGACGTGTACAGGGCTAATTTGAGATGCTCAGGTGCCTGATGAAAGGTGCGTCTAACAATATGCTGATTATGTGTTTTCCAAGACAAGTCTGATGAGATAAAAACTCCTAGGTATTTGTAGGAAAGAACCGAATCTAGCGGAGTGTTATCAAGAGTGTATGACCGGCAGTATCCACGGGTTCGTGTTATTGTCATGTGTTTACATTTGTTAATATTGAGCTCCACGACCCACCATGTTAGTAAGTTATTAAGATCAGATTGAAGAAGCTGGGCATCAGAGTCCTGCAAGATGTCTTTGTATGGAACACAGTCATCGGCGAATAAGCAAATACACGATGAAGAAATACATTGCAGCAAGTCGTTAATGTAGATTAAGAAAAGGAGAGGACCAAGCACGGAGCCCTGAGGTACACCTGATAAACCCGGCAAGACCAAAATCAATGTCGTTAACAGTTACGTACTGACTACGGTCAGAAAAGAAACAATGCAGCCATGATAGTACGTACGTTAGTATCAATTTTAAGTGCACCGAGCTTATGGTGGATGAGACGATGAGATATCTTATCAAATGCCTTCGAGAAATCAAGAAATACGCAGTCGGTCTGGGACCTCTTATTAAGAGCAAGGCTCTGTGCAGTGAACACTGGCGCAGAAGTGTCCCTTCTACGTCGTTCCTGCGCAGGGTGGACCCAGATCTCCGTTTTTATATGCCGTCAGCGCTTCCTCGACCCATCACGTCGCTCATCTACAGGCTTCGCCTCAACGTGCCATACAGTGGACGACTTTTGTTTAAGCTCGGCATGGTCCCGTCCCCCAACTGCAGTCTGTGTGACGTAGTTGAGGACGTGGATCATATACTCCAAGACTGCCCGAGGTACAGTGCACACCGATGTACCCTTGTGTCGTCCCTGTCTCGCCTGGATAATCGGCCATACTCCACCGAAAAGGTTCTTGGGTGCTGGCCAGCAAATCAGCTCATACCTGCCATGCGCGCCCTTGTGCAATTTCTAGTCTCGACGGACCTGTTTGACACATTGTGACACTCTTTGTTTTTAGTGCCTTGAGACTTCGCTTTTGGTGACAAGCTCGGTGATGATGTTTTCATTTATTCTTTCAAAGCGTTTCAAAGCGTCGAGGTTAGTGTAGTTTCCGGTAGTTTCCCTTTCTTTTATTAATAACGCGTCCTGGAGTAGCCAGTCCCGAGTGGCTCGAGACTACCATCTCCATTTTTTTCTTTTAAAATCAATCAATCAAGAGCAAGGCTCAAGTCACGTACGAGTGATACCAGTTGAGTTTCGCTGGAGAATGATTTCCGAAATCCGTGCTGACTGGTGAAAAAAAGAAATAGATTCAAGAAACAGAACCAAGTGGGAATATATGACGTGATCAAGAACCTTGCATGAGATGTTGGTGAGAGATATTGGACGATAGTTAGCTGGAGAGACCATTCCGGTTTTCCAATCGCTCTTCTAATGGCTGTTTGAAAATCATAGATAAGTCTAATGAAGAGTAACAAGAAGGATTTTTTAGAAACTTTGAATTGATACCGTCTGCACCGGAACTCGATGATAGTTTTAACGACTCAATAACTTTTTTAACCCCGATGGGGTCAATGGTAAGGGATCCATAACAACGTAGTTCGAAGCAGGAATGTGGGGTATCTTGGCTATTGCAGGTGGGGGGTGATTGGTGTGGGAGAGATTTAGATGATGATGATGATGATTGAAAGAAAAAAAATGGGTATTGTAGCCCTCATCACGCCGGCTACCCCAGATCACCTAAGGACAGGAATGCCACACATCCACCCACACCCACTGGAGATGTCGCGAAGCGGCGACGAACGTCACAGACAGGGTCATAGCCCGCCTAGCAGCTTGGTGTCCATTAAAAACTGTGTAACGGCTCGCAAAGCTGGCAGTTGAGTGCTCGTTGGCCATGGGCCCAGCACCTTCTGCACTCCGAAGGGTCGATTGTCAACCCTGCCTAACGCGGCTACAGGTCTGTCACGGCACTCAGAGTATCTTGGGCACATAACTATAATATGTTCGACGTCTTCGATTGAGCCACAGTCTGGGCAATTAGGAGAGTCCGCCTTCCCAAGCCTGTACAGGAGTCTTGCACTGTATGGTACATTGAGCCGGAGCCTGTGAAACAATGACGTAAGCTGCCGTGGCGTGGATGTTGGGAGGACCAGGGCTAGTTCGGGGTCAACCCGGTGCAGAAGGGAAGATCCAGCCTCGCCACAAAACCACAGCTTATGGCTCAGAGACTTTAAGGCACTCTTGGCGTCCGCCTTCGTGAAGTAAACACTGTGGAATGTACTACTTCCATGTGCTTTCCCGGCGTTGTGAACAAATTTCACGTGGGTACTATACAACAAGCACAACACACGCACAAGATCAACGTGATTATTGGAAACGGACTGCTCCGAAGTGGTTGCAAAAGCATAAAGCTCCTGGACACAGTCGTTTTGACTCTCGTAACGATAAGAACGATTGTTCACAAACAGAGTATTGTATGTAAGTTAAAGGGTGACCCCACTGACTTGCCATGTTCTACTAACTTTTTTCGTGATAATCTTGTGGCCGCACAAAATCCCTCAGATATTGTAATGTCAGCCGACCTCAGCTTAGCCTTAGCACGCAGGACCAGCTCGCGTGTTTTGTAAGGGGTAAACTTTGCTATGATGGGGCGTGATTTAGCTGATTTGAACGCACCGATTTTATGCACTCGTTGAAAGGAGCCAATTGTGACGGAAACGTCAACTACTACAATAAATGATGACGATGAGATGGGGATTGCCGGTCCAGGGCTCTACCAATTGAGCTAAGCTAACATGCCTTCTCAGCGACTTCCAGGGTGCGTCATCTGAAAGGACAAACCAGCCACTCTCTCTCACTCATCCTCCTTTCACTCTTACATTTTGCTCACTCACACACACATTCTGGCAAATTGAGGCTTTGTATGTATTTGTCCCTTCTATGTTGTTCCAGCCTCAGAACATCAGTTCTCTCATGTTCAAGTATGGTGTCAGGCTGACCGCCCTTCGGGCCCGGGTTAAGCTCAACGTTGCCGGACAGTATGAGAAGACGTGGAACATAATCATAAAGCTTACAAACTAAGTAGGTAAGCAACTGATTTAAAACACGGTAGCATTCGCACATGGTATCCAGTACAAAGCAAGTGGGCAAGGTAGCTCCAAGAGCAATCTGTTACTACTTTTCTTAGTATTTAGTTGAAAATCGTTTCTCACCTGTGTGAAGAGTAAAAAAATGGTTCAGGGTAACCCACATATCGGAGCCGCAATGCCCACTGCCGAATCCAAACGGGCGCACACTTTTTAGAGGAACACACGTAGCAAATAAGTTCATGGTTGCCGATGTCGGGGCTGAAAATCCGTCAGTCAACACGTGTGGTATCTTTCCCGCTTCCTTCGGCACGGTTGATGCAGTCAGTGCGGTCGTTTTCCATCGCTGTGACTTGCTGAGTACGTCAGGTGCCGACCACGGAAGAAACTGTGGGAAGAGTAAAAAATGGTTCGGGGTAACCCACATATCGGAGCCGTAATGCCCACTCTTGAGCTCTTTTGAGTTCTTTTGAGCTCTTGTATACTGTCGCATTTACATGAGATGCTCGTTACACCAAAATCAGTACTAAAATCAGTACTACTTGTTTTGCCGTCAGCAAGCTCAGTCCCTCTAAAAAGTCATTTACACGTTTGGAGACTGACTGGTCGAAAATTATGCCACTACCTGAATACAGCTATACATACTTGTACGGCTACTTTGACCAACAGTAGTACCAAAGGACCGGGGTCAAGGGACAAAAGCTTACGGAACACTGCACTGACGTATTTCTTCATCGTAGCGGCCACCTGCTAGATATAAGGAAGAGATTAAACAAAGAAACGGGTGACCGGCTACTCAGCATGTGTGTCCGCTCCTGTTTGCTGCTAGGGAGAAATGCCTGGTGTCCCGTAAACATTTGCCCCTGCACGCTGTATGTACTGTACTGGACAAAGGTTTACGGAACACGCTCCGGCGCATTTCTTCCTCAGAGTGAGCAGACATGGAAACAGGTGACTGGGTTACCTATGGGCATATATCTGTAACTCTGTACGGTTTCATTCGCTGCTAGCTTGTCACTCTGATGAAGGAATGAGCGTGTTCCATAAACTTTTGTCCAGTACTGTACAGTTTGTCCAGTACTGAAAAATTGTCCCTTCTACTAACCAGTCAGTAGTCAGGGCAGATTTTTACCATCCTCGACTGAATGAATTTTCGTTGCTACAGGTTAACATGTTTTCCAAGTACCAAACTAAATATCTTACTCGGTATGAACTGCACCTCCTCTGATACATTTGAAACGCGTGTCTGATGATAATCACAAAGAGAACGACTGGCCCAATTAAGCGAATGCTGGAAGGTGTTTTACCACATTTCGAGTCAGTTTGCGTGACGTTTCCCTGACGTCTCTGCTTTTAGTTTATCTCCCCCCCTTGTAACGAGTTACTTTGTGGAGCCACTGCAATTGTGCTGCCCTACGGAGTTATCGATGTTATAACGTCGATCAGATACACAGCATTGAAACGGATGGTGACCAGTTTGCTTTCTTTATATATTTACTTGACGATTTCAACCTCACAAGGTCTTCCCTAGCCTCTTTTAGAGCACACGTACCCTTGATGTTCAAAACCATTTATGAAGCACACAAAATAACTGACAACGACAGAAACAAATAAATCCTGACTATGACATGGGGTGATTCACTGCTGGAGAGCAGTATCCCATTACAGATTAGATGTGAGACGTGAGAATGAAGTTAAATCAGCTATATACAAGACGCTTTAGAAACAATTGGGCTGTGCTACGTCAATCAAAAGGAAGAAAAAAACCACCGATGGTAACTGGCATACAGAGTATACTGCAGCGTCTGGAGCAAACGACGAACTCCAAGAACATTAGAAGACATCGACGGTGTTGCACGTGGTTCTGACGCCAGTAATTGCAATACTTGCCAAAATGTTCAGTATTGCAGTATTCAACTGAGCACAGACTTGGGTGCCTCTCCGTTTCGTAGAGCTCACATTCTATTGGGACGCGCTCAATGTTCACCACGACGCCTACCAGGACGGAGCCATCGTCTGCCTTTCAGGATGGAGTTGTAATCGAGCGTAAGCTATATATGAATGTACAATGTACAATGTTTTTGCTTCTGTTGCGTTAAACATAACCTATGATTTTTTTAGAAATGAATAGATTTTTTTTTTTACAAGACAAATGAAATCAAGAGGGAAAGTGAATGGCATGGTTGGTTGACGTAAACATGCGCGTGAAATCGAGATAAGGTTGACTGGAATTATTACTAAAGGTTGACGGGAATCTGCGGCTTCATTCCTCTACATAACAAAAACCGCGTGTCGTTTGTTCCCATTCTCTCTCTTCTCTGCGTTTTGTCGGCTGGTTTTACCCTGTTAACAAAAAAAAAAAAAAAAAAGCAGAAGAAGAAAA
The DNA here is from genome assembly GCF_037126465.1 of Ornithodoros turicata. Taxonomy (NCBI): domain Eukaryota; kingdom Metazoa; phylum Arthropoda; class Arachnida; order Ixodida; family Argasidae; genus Ornithodoros; species Ornithodoros turicata. The sequence continues at coordinate 107,586,979 of NC_088203.1, read as the reverse complement.
AAGAACGGACGATACTGAAACTGACGAAAGTGCTCGCTCAGAAAATTAATTATTTATTATTGGCTGCAAATCTTATGAAGTGTTTTCTACATTGGCTCAGAGCATCATAAGTGGAAACGGAACGAATCTAGAATTTTCCGAACTCGAATCCGAATCCAAGGAAGATTCTGAGAATCCCCGAATCTTAGGAATCTCGAGTCTTTCGAATCCTTTCTTTAAAAAAAAAGTGAAAAAGCCAGGCAGAAAAAAAAAAAAAAAACGTGTACCAAAAAGTGTTTTGAAGCAAAATTTGATATATCTTTGTTTAATAAAAGAAGTTCACTTTCAGGAGAAAGCATACCCATACACTTCAATGGAATTTATTTCGTTCGTCGATTACTGGAAATACATAAATTCTCGGGTCTGAATTTCTTCCATAAAACTAACGAACAATCAAAAGCACACCATGTTGCTTTTGTGGAAGACAACAAGCTGAGAGGGATGACGATGTGTTTATTACGTTGAAAGGAACTAGAATGAACGCAATGTGTGTTACGTGAGCGTAACAGGCAGTGACTCATCATTCTCTTTGGTGATATCTTCAACAGCTTTTGAAGTTGTAATGTAAGAGTTCTTGCCTGAACTCTTTCAGTCCAGAGCAATGTAAACAAACAAAGACAAGAAAACATCCGCCGGCCAATCAGGCTTACGGCGGGCTCTAGAGGCGCCAATTTTAAAAAGAAACAAATAAACGTGGCTGGTGGATTCGAAATATTCGATTCGCCGTTTTGTGCACTGGGATTGGGATTCCCGAATCTCGAAATCCTGCCTGGGATCCGACAATTCGGTTGTCACATCGTAAGAAAGCGTGTTTTAGATTTTAAAAATTGGTGAATCTGCCATAGCCGGAACTGCAAAAATGAAGGGTCTTCGATTAAAGAATGGCATGGCCTATCTGAACAGCTGGACGCCTCTACCACACTATCCACCATGACACCATTGAATCCGTCAACGGCAAAAATCGTTCAAGACCGTCTATTTCGGGCGCCTGAGTTCGGAAAATAAGATACAATTAAGACGGGAGCAAACACGCTATGTGAAAACAGGAGGAAATTTACCGGCGATTTCAGCCACAAATGAAATTTATGCTTGGTCGAATGGTTTTCGGCGCAAGCCAAGAAAACTGTACCGTACTGTTTAATTCGCGTGGGCCTCCAGAAGGAGAAGCATTTCCTTGAGCCTGCTAGCCCTCTGCAATGAAAGATGTTATGTGCTTTATGGCGTTTTCTTTATGCGACAGCACTTTCCAAATATTATAGATAAAAGAAGGTTGCCCACAAGCAACACTTTCGGGAAGGCGATCGACGAAACAAAGGATGTCTGAAAGAGTCAGCCAGAAACGACGGCTTGCTAGGGTGTTACAGTTCTGCTCTCGGTGAAGAAACGCACCTAACGAAAAATACTCTTATTACTTAAGAGCATCATTGCCGCATCCCCGGCGCCGAAAGTGCCCTTGGAGGATTGGAGGCAACAGCATGGGACAGATCAACCAGGTTGCCAGCTCAAAATCCTGACAAGACGCCGACGCGTCATGAGAGAGTAGCCAAAAGTAGCCAGTTTTCCTCGTATGAAGCCAGTTCTATATCCAATGGCGTCACACGGAATGAACGAGTGCCAAAACAGCACCCAAACAAAACAGTCCGAAAGACATTGCGCCGACTGAGAGAAGATCGATCATTAAAAGAAACAGGAATGAACGGACTGTAATTCGACGTTATGAGGAGCACGATCAAAAGCACCCCAGTTTAGGTGCATAAGAGTCTTAATTGTGGCGTGAAGAAGTATCCACAAAAGTAGCCAGAAAGTAGCCAAGTCGTCAGTACCCAAATTTCGGCGCCACGACAGTGAGAAAGTAGCCAAACCTGAGACTGTGAACGACTTTGAAAAACGAAAAAAGGCTGTGAAAGATAACGCTAGTCAGTCAGCAGGAAAACTACAAAGAATCACTTCCCCGGCAGGGAAACTTGAAAACACAAGTGGCTCATCGTGTTTTCGGAACAGCTTCCGAAGCGGCTATGAATACTCTCTATGTAATCGATCCCTCCGGCAGACGATCGAGGCTTTCTTATCGAAAACAACAATGAAATTTCGAGTAGTTTGTGGCTACCACGGGGAAACACACCTCACATACATAAGCTGCATAGCCTATGGCACAGTGTACCGTACAGCGCACTTCTCCTCTTCAAACTTGGAAAGCGAGACTCTCCGAACGCGTTGTAGAGGACGTAGAACACATCCTTCTCAGATGTCGGAAATACGTTGATGCTCTAAGGCTATCAGAGACGAGCCTCTCTCGTATGGGCTCCTGTGGAAACTGCTAGGTCCTCCGTCGCCCGACAAGGCGCTGAGGGCACTTGAAGACTTCCTACAACCGGGGTTATGGGCATTCTATGACACGCTGAAATTGTGCTGTGTGTGCCCTCAGCGATTCCGACATTTTACACTCACTTGGTCGAAACTTTTGAACTACACGTTGAACTCCATTATCATCTCTGTTCTTGTGTGGTCATCATATCTTGGTTTTCTCATCATCTCTTTGTTCTTTCTGTGTTCTGGGGTAGCCAGTCTCATCCCCATATTTTTCTTTATCACATCACATCACCACGGGGAAACATCACTTCTCCTTCGTTTATTGTCGCGTGAGTGCGAAGGCATTTGGGGAGGCACACTCGGCTGTCTTTGTGTGCCTTAGGTAACTTATGCGGCGCGTTGCAATGCAGTCCACAATAGCCTTTGAGCCGGCATGAGGTCATCCTAAGATCAACGTGCATCCATTGTAAAAATAGACTCATAAATAAGATATGTGTCACGTGACGACACTCACAAGGGACAGCAGACTTGTCTCCACAACGTACGTCCGATTTGCTGCACTGTGCACTATTTGCGCGAAAACCGAAGCCAGACTTGGACGGACTATTGCGGTGATTTCCGATGGTGCCTCTTCGAACCTAGTGAGGGATGATGTCAGTGAATAAACTCCACAAAGTGCATCGCGTTACGTGTGAGCGGAACGTGGGCTGTGCGTAATTCCAAAGACAGCTGCTTCTTTCGTGCATTGGTGGTACAGAAGGCAAGGTTCTTATCTTCCGGACCACCGATGGAGATGGTCAAAATCTCTAATTCGTGGCAGGTGACAGATAACATCTCCCGTTTTGAGTCTTTAAACTGACGATTAAATGGGAGGGTTATAAGCGCGTCTTCCGAACCGACGTTTGTGTGCGACAACACGCAAACCGACCACACACAGAAATTTCTTACGTAGAATTCACGTCTTTCCGGTCGTTTGTGAGAAATTTCATGTAACGCGCCATGGCCATCATTGCTTATGGCAAAAGTTCTTTGAGAGAGGTCGCAGACTCTCGAAATCGGTCCGCCCTTCTAACTAAACGTCGTAGAGCGGTCGAGTTTGTTTCTTTAAATAGAGAATTGAGCTGGATTGCGAAGAAAAACCAGATGTTTTTAGGTGCCCAAAGGTGACCCTACATACCAGCTCAGAGCTTCAGCTGCTGACGCATGATCGCAAATGGGAGACTTTGGTAAAGGCCGAAGCTACTAAGAGGTTTCTAAGACCAGGCCTGAGGGCCAGGAAATCTGCGCGCTCGATCACCAGGCAACCACCGTCAACGTTTATTTTTTCCTACAAATAATTAAGTCTTTAGACTGGCTCATTCTTTTTTCACTTAAGTCATTAAAATGACGAAAGTGAATTGCACGGCCAAAAACCTCGAACGGAGAGACCTCCCGAAACTGAAGACCGTCTGACAGGGCTGTTCCATTAGGGAACATTCCCTGCAGGCACTACAAGTGTTCATTTCAAGCAAGCGTTTAATAGCTTCCCACACTGCTATATTGGGAAAGTTATCACCTGTGGTCATTGAAGTGCCAAGCTTCTGTTGTCAGATCAGTAATATCATGTCTCCCGCTTCAAAGGGGGTCATTTATCGCCTTTTTTGATCATCTTCTCATGTACTGAAACTTGCTATTGTTACGTCAATATCTGGAGCATTTCTTTTTTTCCAATAGGACATGGAAGATACAGATAATTGAACGGTCTCGCATACATCGATTCAATTCACATGAGCTACTTCGAAATGATTAAATTATCGCGCTCCGTCTTCTTTTCTAAGGATGATCTTTTAGGAGTAGCCCATGACGTCATCTGCCAACCATTTTCTGCCTGGTCTGGAACAGTTCTTTCTCTACCGTTCACCATATTCATTTCATGCACTTAACGTAACGGTGCAAAACAAATAAAGATATTTTGGGATATATTGTGACCGTTGGGGACCCTGAACACATCTTATTATCCTGTCCACGGTATCAGCAGCACGGTATATCTACAATCTTCTGGCTGGATGGCAGACCCTTCAATGTTGTTAAAGTTCCGGGCCCTTGGACACCCAACCACCAGTTCCACGCCATGCAGGCATTTGTGCAATTTTGCGCAGACTCCAAGTTGGTGGACACAGTGTGACTGACAGTGTGTGTGAGTGACTGACTGAGTGTCCTTGTCACTCATTGTTTTAATTGTGGTTAGCCTTTTTTTTTTTCTAAGTGATCCGGTTACTTCTTTTATTATTATTATTATTTATTACTTCTTTTCTTATCAACTCAACTCAGCTCATATTTTCCAGAATAAAACTTGCATCAGATTTTAAACTTAATTTTTCCATCTTTGCAAGTAATTCTTTCTGTTGATCTTCTGTTGTGTATGTTATGTGTGTGTTATGCTTGTTGTATAGTACCATGTGAAATCCGTCTAGTAAATCTCTCCCACACAATTCTTTCTTTCGGCCCAGAGAAAAGCATGCACCCCTCCGTCGCTGTCACCAGGCGTATGGAGGAAGAAAGAGGGATTAGGTAGTCTGCCAGAATACCGATGTTATATCTCAGCCGGTGGTAGGATTCGAACCCACCACCTCCCATCAACGATTATCCACGCATTTATCCACGCGCTGTCATGCTGCTGGTATATGATGGCTGTCCACCGTATTCTGACGATTTCTAGCCAATAATTGGAAGTGAATTTCAAACAAAGCACTGCCTAAGACAGCCAAATTACACCGATTCATTCAACGGGGCGCGCAAGATGGGAGAATAGTCCTTCGTCGTTCAAAGATGACAAGATCTGGCAATTTCTGGCGTAATTAGACTGAGAGTTTAATAAAAGGTAGATGTATTAGTCCTTCACTCTAAAAACAGAACTTCACCGCCTAGCACGCTGTGCTCAAGCCGTTGCCAATAATGATAGGATTATCGCTTCTGATTCGAAGAGAGATGGGGGCGTACACCTTATTGTGGCAATTTTCATATATCCAAATTGCCACAAAAAGGCGCACGCCCACCTCTCTCTTCGAATCAGAAGCGATAACCCTATCATTCGTGGCAATGGTTGGCGCACAGCGTGCTATGCGGTCAAGTTCTGTTTTTAGAGTGTTGGAGGAGGTCTTTCCTGAACGTACCCTGAACCACGAGCGTGCCCTAATGGAACTCTCTATGCAACGCATTGACAAGCGGCCGTTCAACCTAGCGAAGATCCTCGGTCCGTGGTCGAACGCTGCCCACCAGACGCAGGGCCTTCGTCTTCTGGCGGAGTACTTGTGCTCCACCGGTCTGGCGACGGCTCTTTGAAAGCCCCATCATCATCCCTTCATCCTCCCCCAACGCGAAATAGGGCAGTGTACCGCCTCAGCGGGGTTGAATCGCCCACCCCATCACCACCCAATGTATGTGTGTGTGTGTGTGTGTGTGTGTGTGTGTGTTCCTGAACGTATTTTCGAGGATCACGACGATATCGGAGTTGGGAAGGTGACGTCATCATCCCGTGGTGTAAAGCTTTTCTTTTGGTCGCCATCATCGACCTACAATCCTGGGAGGGAGGAATTTAATTGTTATAGGAAATGTTCACGGGAAGCATCTTCGTAGAATCTCCGCAAGGTTACCACCATCTCGCGAATGCACTTTGGTGGACGTCGGACAATTGTTTGTGTACACACAAGTATGAGGGGAAGGAAAATGTCTACGGAAAAAAGAAAGAGAGAAAAAGTTAGTACACGACCGTAAATAAGTGTCGTATATGGCGTTCACGGTGCAGAAATCTGGTCACTCATTTCGAACGAAACCAAAGACTTTTACGTTTAAAAAAGTCTTACGTTGGTCAAAATTTCGCAAATGAAGAAGAAGAAGAGAGGGGAAGCAATATACGTTTATTAGGGAAGAAAGGGAGAGAAAGGCCTGCGCTAGTCGGCTTGCTATTCCCAGCAAAACAATTAAAAAATTCAAAAATGGGAAGGCTGTAAAGAGAGAGAGCCTTTCGTTACCATGCGTTACAACACACACGGTTTCATCATTAGGAGATTATTGAAGTCTTAAAGGAACTGTGGTGAGAGACAGCGAGCAGGATAAGCCAGCCATCAACGGGTGTTCACAGGCACCTATAAATTGAAATTGCCTCGAAATAAAATTGAAATCGTTCCACCAGTATTGGTCGGCAGCGTGCAAGAACGGGATCACAGGAACTTTCGGAGTGTGGCGCAAGAAAAAGTAAAAAGTTGCTTTTTATTTTATTGGAACCTGTGACGAACCAAAATGCAATGACGAGGAACTTGATTTGTGACCGATTCGACCACATGTTATAATCCTTGTCCTTACATCGTTCACCTCAATCGCTGTATTTTAGAGAAAAACACCGAGACAAATAAACATCCATCGCAGTAACTACAACGTCGTTTATGAGAATTACTTAACCTTTTGATGAACGGCAGCCGTTGAAGATGACCGTTTAGCCCGACATTATAGGAATTATTATTATCAAAGCTCGTGGAGTGACGTCACGTTTGGTCACGTGACACCGCACCGAAGTCACTGTATAGGAGGAGTATATTGGCGTAATTGTAAAAACACACGCTGCTCACTCATTGGGGCTGCAGTATGACACTCGTGACGTCATGTTCACGAGCATACCTGCCGGAAAAACCTGCATGTGTGACAACTGCCAAAAATGCGCTATTCCTCGGAAGAGCAACTGATCGCAGACTGTGAGTAGAACAAGTCCCTATTTTACGATTTGGGCTGCATTCAGAATTGCGGTTGGAAGAAAGTCTAAGAGGAATTTGATTGGTTTCTCTCAACAAAGCAGCCCCGAACACACGCAAGAGTTATTTGAGGCGGCTCACATCAAAGGTGATATTCTAAAAAGAAAGTATTAAATTGCAAATGAGGCCTCGACAATGGTGCGGGTTTTATATGAGCTGCTTAGAATTCGCTATAGGGGAGGAAAGTGTTATTGAATTTCGGGAGGGCCGCTTCGCTAAAGCGATTTCCTCCGGCTCATATTACTTTCTCCACTCATGGTGACGAGGCAGGTGTTTACCAGCGGGGATTATTTCTCAGTATGTTTGTATCCCGTTTCATCAAATACTATTCTTTGGTTTTTATTAAAGCCCGGTAATCCCCCTTGGAACCCATTTCTGTTTCCAACGAAAGTTGCAACATTCGAAGGAGATTAAAGGCACAGTTCTCCCCCTCATTCCTGTGTGGATGGCTTCAGCCAGTCACAAATTGTCTGTCGGTGTTTTCCAATGGAGGGTTGACTCCATTTTGAATTGACGAGTATATGCACTGCCTCCTATGCTAACACTGGCGCAACTCTACCTAAATATTCCTCATTGTGGGCCGACCAAAAGGTGTTTCAGCTCCGGCAGGAACTGTAAAATTGATTATAATTGCAGCATTTGCGACGGCGGCCAAGTGGCACAATACTGGCTCTTCCCAAAAAGGTTGTTTTCATTGGCTGAGCTACCGAGGGGAAAGTACAATCGACTGGATTGGTGCTCACGCTCCGACGCACACTGCATGGTCAAATGCTGCGCCACCGAAGCGTGTCCCGCTTTGTCTTCTTTCGTCGGCGTCCTTCGTATATTCCGACCAATAAATAGTGAAGAATTATTCCTTCCTGGACCAGAAACCAGCGGTTAGTTTAAAAATGCATATCTGGTGGTTCGTATATGCCCCGCGAACCTAGCGGAGAGTTGTAGCTGTGCTGCTCTTCTGTCCTTTTTGAGCTAAAGAAGATTATTATTTTTTTCTATTTATTTATCGTTGCTAGGCGACGGGAAATTTTTATAGCAGTATCCAGGCTCTAAATAAACGATTACAATAAGCATGCCGACGTTTTCTTTAATTACGCCGGCTGCTCTACCGTATTTGCTTGCCCACTGCCAGACAAAAAGTGTCCAACGATTTTATTCCAGTACTCTTTGGCGACTCGACCAAATCACATAGCGTGTAGGTATGTACATAAATTGATCGATCACAGTTCCCAAAATGGACGAGTCTTGCGGACCCTTTGCTGGACCATCCGCACAGCAACACGTTCGTATCATGTGAGACCTTTTAAACACACGGACTCCCTTTAGGTCGCCACAAATAACGTCTTCGATCTGGTTTTCTCTACGACACAGCGAATATTACATAGCGGACGCTCAATTGCTGCTTTGTTCTGCAGCCACTGTCCAATTATCGTGGGTAAGAAAAGAAATTCTAATGTCATTTCCATTCCAATGTTTCATGTAATAGAGGATGAATTTTATTGGTGGCACGAGGGCGTTCCCCAAACAGCGCGGTTGCTACACGACCGCAAATTATCATTGGAGTCGTTCCCATTGGTGGCCATGCAATTGCCCTCAGCTGGAAAGATCGATTTGCTTTCGACGGTCATTTCGCTTCCATTGGGCCAACAATGAACGGCCTTCAAGCTGACGTGGGATTGCTTTAATTCGAGCAGCATAACATAGGCAATATTGGAGCAATATTATCGGGCGCCTCATGTGCCGACTGGGAAGCAACATCTTTTCATACGGGTTCTACGAAATATTTCCATAAAATTCAAATTATCTGTTTGTCCGGAATGAAATATACAATTCAACTTTCATTCAGGTACGAAGGCATGACGGTCACCGTTGGGCTTATTGATTGTGGTGGCTAACAAATTGATCGCTGCCAGGTGGAAAACTTTGCGAATCATCTGGAAGAAACATCAAATGGTTTCGATGTTATGCAACTTGCCCAATTCAAAGGCGTACAACTCTGAAAGGAAAACATGGATGCAGATGTCATCGTGATGATAATCGGCAGTATACACTCGAGAGAGACTTTAGAGGCCACATTATTTTCTCTTTGGAAAAGGAAAGGAAACGCTTGGTCGAAATATTTCAACACTGCATTGCACAGTGTGGAAATGTTTTCTTTACTAGTGCTGATCACGCCCTAGAATTCATCTGGAAAAGTGCCTTCACATCACCCGAAATCGGAATATGATGCATGATGTAAAACCCCGGGACTAGGGAACACGAAGGGACAGACACAAACACGAAGTCCTAGTCTCGGGGTTTTACATCATGCATCATCTTCACCAGCTCGCTCGCTTCCTAACCATTTTTTCATTGTCGGAATATGAACCAGTAAAAATGAAAACAACGGCATGCTTTCTCGTACCGCAATGAAGCCAGCTTGGATAACCAATTGCTGGTTATCTTCGCACAGCCAGACAAAAAAGATGTTTTTTTTTTCTCCAAAATCACTTTTACCGCACTGGCATCCGGGCATCCCAAATTTGTAATTGCTTCTGTTTGTTCATAAGCCGGCTCTATATGTACGTCCCGACATCATTCGCTCGCGATCTCTTTATTCTATATTTTCTCGCATATGTGTTTTGGACCGGTTGTGTTTCACACGTCGACAGTGAACCCCACCTGGATATTCTATAAGGAAAGCCACAGAAGCTGGTCTGACGAAAAATAGTCACATGTAGCAAAGATTTCTTTGGATTCCTCCTCTCCGAGACACATTTGACAGAGAGCAAGACAAGGCAGCGTTCTGTTCTTTGAAGCAGCTGTCTGCGCTCCTTTTAGCGCCTTTCATGAAGGCAGTATGGAAGGAATGTCAAAATTAGGGCCCTCTTACAACCTAATATAGTTGCGCCGACAGACAAAATGAACCACGGAACAAAACTTGATTAACGAATTTAGTTAGGATTCCACAGAAATGGATGAAATCACAGCCCCGGAGAAAAGATTTTGGGAGGGTAAATACGAAGTGATTTTTAAATTAGCAAAACCACGTGATCTTAATTTATCCAGTGCGGGGGGAACGGTTGGGTGGTTCCAATGCTCGCGTCTTATAAACGAGCACAATTATTTCGAAATCCATAAGGTAGATATGCAGCTATGTAGGAATGTGTCCCGCTTCCATCTAATGCTCTGGACCATTTATTCAGTGCCACGCAGAGAAATCTTTTTTTTTTTTTTTCACTGGGCATTCAACCGACAATGAAACCAAGTAACGAGGGAGTATACATGGTAAGTTTCACAATTTACAATGCCGTCGCGTCATGTTTGGAACATGCTGGGAATTTTTTTCTCGTATTTTCATTCTTCCTTCATCATCTTCATATAATGTTCCACGTGCAATGGGGTAGGGTAACACGCCACCGCGGTGAAACCGTCATCATCTGTTGTTTTTGGAACATGCTTAGCTTGTGTGTCAACGATACGGAATGATAACGCCAATAACGTTTGCTATGGGAGATACATATGGGTTCACGGGCAGAACAAATGACGCCTGCTGTCATTTGAGTCCCAGATGGCATTTTCCTCGTGCAACACGTCAGTTTGTAATGACATTAAACCGTCGCCCGTTCACTAGTGAAGTAAAATTTATGCCCGTTTAAAAACTTATAAGTTATAAGCATGTCGCAAATGCATGTAATACTCTGAAAGTTAACATTAGTAACTTTATTTTCATGCGGATAAACTGAACATGCCTTACAAACGTGGTCACGTAAAAGCCAACTGGCACGCAATTCAAAAGAAACATTATGTTGCATCGAGCGTCAGTATACGTGTCAAATGATACTCTCGTAATATGAAATTATGAAATGCCCTGCACGGTACAAAGTGGTTTTATGCAAGAATAAAACTGTTACCATGCGCAGACGATGGGAGAGAGAATTATATATGGGCATTCCATCGGCGAATGAGTTGCGGCGATCTCATTAAGCAGAAAATCATGCATACTTGTGCCCGTTACTGAAAAGAAGGAACGAAATACCGTTACCCGTTACTTCAGATAAAAGTAACTAAATACGTTATTCGTTGCCAACATACAAAAGTAACGAGTTCTCGTTACTCACAAGTAACGAGTTACTTTCATGCCGTCACTTGCCCTCAACTCTTTATCAATGAGGACTTGCACTTCAGAAGAAGCTGATACTCGAAATTTGTCGTCAGTCCTTCAGACTGACAAGAAGACAACAACACATCTAGCGAGGGACTTTGTGTCACACGTTGTCGTGGGTCGCGCAGGTCAAATCTGTACGCATTGCGCCACGCGGAGTGCCGAAATGTGCACACCCGCGCTGAAGAAAAGGAACGAGTAACGTCAGTAACGAGTTACCAATTTTTGTAACTGATTCCGTTACTATTACTATTTTTTAAAAGTAACTGAATCGTTACTTCGCTACCAAAAAAAGTAACCGTTATCAAGTAACGAGTTACTTGTAACGACTTAGGCACAACTCTGACTGAAAATGTCATTAAATATATCCGTGTGGCGCCGCACGAATGACGTTAAGACGATTAAGCACTAAATGTCGGTTTTCGTGCCCATCGGGTATTAATCTCATACTGAAAACTTTGTTGAATGGAATATTTATTTCACTCGTTTACGAAATGTTCACAACATGACCAAACCTGACCAAACACGAACCATATCCCGTGACAGCCTTCGACACCGCTGAAAAATCTCGGACTTGTGTGCCACATGGCCGCCATCCCTAAACTTTGCTAGTAGATCAATAAACTGAATAAATTTGACTAACTGATACGCTATCATTATTAACTTTCTCAAGAATTAACTTTAATTTTGTAGTCACGCAAGCAAGCACTTCTGCAATGGTGTTTGCTGTTTGTGTTGCTGTTTGTGTCACACACACACACACGTAAAAATCATTTCATGATCAGCCATGTCCGCTGCCACAATGCCATCCATTGCACGCCAAGATTCGTTACAATATGATCGACGTATTACTCTGTCCATTAGTCCTCCTTGGTTCCTCGGCCACCCGTTCAGCATCATAATAGGATACCGTTTGACAACCATGACAGATACATCAGTATATTTATATCGCCAATCAGCTTAGCGTTCACTTTCCTAGCCGGCAGTCCATGTAGAACAGCCTCAAACGCGCATAAGAATATATTGTCACGGACAATTTGCGATTTATAAATGACTCGAACAACACTAAATTCAATAAACATGTTTTCATACATAGGGACTAAGTGAGGGAGGGGACGAGTTGATTCACCGCAACAATTGCGGTACCATACCTCAGTGCATGTGGGTTAATATATGAATGGGATGGCGATGAAAAAAGATGAGGCATACACACTCGCGCACACACATGACGCACGCAAATGAGGTCTGATAGGGATAGTAGTTCTTCTTCCAGTCGGCCACCGGATATGTATAGAGCTGTGAAGATCACATCTCCGCATTCATGGCAAACGCTCTGAGGTCAGAGGAGTCCAAGCAAGCTAGTAGACGTCAAGAACAGATAGACCCAAGATTGTGGCAAGGTTGAGCGGCTTGTTGTTTATACGGGTAAGTTGGGACATTGCTCTCTCCGAACTGTATAGAGTGCAGTCGATGAGGACGTGCTGAATGCTTGCCACCATGCCGCAATTGGAGAACGAGCTGGTTGAAGCGTATACCCTAGTCTGTGTCTGAACTGCAGGGTGAAAGCCACATTGAGGCGTCAAAGTCCCCAAGCGACTATCAACATATCTGTTTGCATATATGTTATTCTATCGACTGATTAGTGATCAGTTTGTATATTCTGATTAATAGTTGGATGCTGAGAATTGCAGTCTGTATATTTATATATTTTCTGTCTCTTATGTGTATTTCTCTCCAAGGGCAGTGTGTATATATATACCTGCATTTATTAGTATGTCTCACAGGCTTGTCTCGCTGCTCCATTTGTATGATATATTTGCGCATGATGTATTTAAATAAAGGAAGTTGAAGTTATAACCGTCAATATCAAAGAGGCAAGTGTTTTAAAGTGTGACCCGGGTTTCAGAAAATGCTAGGCAAAGAATTCAAATTCAATTTTTTTTATGTGCCCATGAACAGCGGTAGAAGAAGAGATCCAATGATAAGACATTGCACATCCCCCAGGTGGCAGTAGAAGACATTAGCATTCATTAAATCAAAGTTCTTATTCAACAACAACAACAACTTTATTTTCGGCCTTGGAGAGTGGGGAGTTTCATCGCAACAGGCGATACTCTACCCCAGTGCTTGGTGGAATGGGGGGAATAAAATAACGAGCATCCTTGCACATTCTAACGTATTATAGTGCACTTAGTATTGTGTGCAAGATGTTGAAATTCAGACAATGATCAGAGCTCTGGTTTTGGCTAGTTGGTAATGTGCTAGTTGTGCTAATATGGATGCGCTCATATACTTGAGGAAGCTTGACACAGACAGGAACACGAGAGGAGACAGACTAGCGCAGCCTGTCTCCTCTCGTGTTCAGTTCTGCAAATCAGTTCTGCAATATCGGACTTGCAAGAGGTAACCGTTGGGGTACACAAAGGGAGCATTTTAGGCCCACTGTTATTGAGCTTATATATCAATGATATTATAAACGCAAGTATACTACTGCATCATATGTTATGTATGCAGAAGATGTTAGTATTTTTTTATCAGGACGTAATGCGAACGAGGTAATTGAGCAAGCCAATGAAGTACTTAGTAGTGTACATACTTGGATTCTGGAGAATAAACTCACGATTAATACTAACAAAACGTGGACACGTCAAGTTACATAACGTAGCTTTTTTTTTTCAGTATCCTGTATAGTCAGTGTTTTACTTGTATTTTCCGATGGAATAAAATGAAAATGAAATATGGTTGCACTATACTTGAGAAAGCTTGACAGAGACAGGAACACGAGAGGAGACAGACTAGCGCAGACTGTCGTGTTCCTGTCTGTGTCAAGCTTTCTGAAGTATAGCGCAACCATATTAGATCACACTTCACCATGGAAAAAATCCTATATACAAAAAAGAAGAGTTGTTACGAAAACATGTAATTTGCTAAGGTACTCACAGTGCTTTCAGCTCATTTTCGTGTTACAGGTACAGATTCTTTCAGCCATATGGTGTCACACGCCCACCGTGCGCCCTGCATAGAAACCTTTTCCTTTTGCACACGTGTTGACCTGCCAGAGAAGTCAGGTTTTCGCATACGAATACATTCTTGTACACCAATCCATAACGCAACAAAGTCATTTCATCTGAACTTTATCAAAATTACCTTGTTGGTGCTCTTGACGGGAAACCTGCGATATGCTTCGACGTTCTCTTTATCAATAATTGTTTATCAGTTCAAAACAGATCCTCTTCCTGAATTGAACGAACACCGTGGATTTCCACATTGCAGCGACGGCCGTTTTTTCTAAGTCGATGATTTTTTATTTTTTTTTCGCAGCTGGCCGGCATGAGCCCCATCTCATCGTCATCTCATTAGGTGTGTGGAAAGAGAATCCCATCTCTCCTGATATATGTAACTTCAGTGCTAGCAACCTTTTGGCTCCAATAGCTCCATTCCGCGTCGTGAAGGGGATAAGATTAGCAGTATATTGTCCACATCTACTTTTGCTATCCATGGCATGTCCAGCCTTTTTTTTTTTCTCATCAGGTGTAAATGTTTTTAGCATAGTTTTTGTTACAGTGTTACGATTGCCTACGTGATATGAACAATCGCATTCACAGCGCTAGATTCTATTGAAATACTGCAGTCGTCGAAAAAGCCGCGGGATTTCTTCTTGTTCTTAGGCGCCCTGTGTTGTGTGCCTCAGAACCGTTGCTTTTCATCATGTTAACTGGATTCTAGACATATTTGGGGCCACGGAGCGTCCCGAAAGCTGATACATTCATTGCAGTCTCAAGGAGCAAACTTACAGTTCGTAGGAGAAAAATTACAAACTTTTTAGCTCACTTACGCAAAATGTCGCCGTTAGTGGAAACAGATCACATCGCTCTAAGAGATCGCAGAGTCGTATAACGCTTGACACGTTGTTTATGAAGGCTGGTCTTCCTGAAGGTGTCGCTAGTGCATCGTTGTTATTTAACCTTGCGTGAAGCTGTGTCGACCTATATGGGGGGATAACCACGTGCTTAGAAGATCTTGTGAACGAACCTACACAAAATGAGACGTCGTTAAGGGCCACACATTACGTACATCGCTCCAAGACGCTACCTGCGGCGTTGGACGGTTTTCAGCGATGTCAGCTTTCGGAATTGGTGTTCTCGTTTGTTGTAGCACGTACAATATATTTATTTATTTATTATACCTTAATGGTCCGTAAGGGCACTACATAAGGGTAATGATGATAGCAACCAAATGATAGCAACAGAAATTTATTGGTGATTGTGACAAGAGATGAAGGTATAAGGTATGTTCCATTCTGAAATCGCTAAAGGGATGAATTACTTAAAAAAAAAACTCAACGTACGAGCTCTTGGGCAGACGATATAACGAGGGCGTTGAATGCGAGTAAGTCGACGATGAGGAGTGGACAAATCAAGGTCGACGAAAGGAGCCTGGGAGTAATATAATCTGTGAAATAGAGACAGACGTGCTATTTTTCTGCGAACAACAAGAGGGGGGATGCCAACATCCCGTTTTAAGGCTGTAATTATAGTAAATCTAGAGTAGAGGTTATGAACCTTACGGCCCTACTCTGAACTGCTTCGAGATCATTAATGTATATGTTACTTGGTACGAGCTCCATACTGCCTTGGCGTATTCAAGTTTACTGCGAACAAACATTTCGTAAGCAATTTGTTTAATTTCGGGTGTACACCTATTCAAATTACGCTTCAGAAAACCTAGAACTCTATTAGCGCCAGAGATTATGTTTTGAATGTGAGTTTTTCAATTCAAATCACGAAAGGTAAAACCGAGGTATTTGTACTGAGAGTATAGTGTCGCACTTGCACTTCGAGCATCTAGGTTTCACACCAGTCTTGCAGTTTGTCAAGGTCGGATCCCAGGGTTCCACTATCAGCATGAGTGTTTACACATCTATTGATAACACAGTCGTCTGTGTACAGTTGTACAGAGGATAACATACCGCTATGTAAATCATTCATGTATATTAAAAACAGAAGAGGTCCCAGTACACTGCCTTGAGGAACGCCGGAGATTACTTTAGAATTTAGATAAAGCGGAATTCGAAACATTCACACAAGTGAATTGAGGACGATTATAGTAAGAAAACTTACAAGCCAGGCTAGAATCCACATTGCACAATGATAGCCTATAAAGCAACAGTTTGAGAGGAACACCGCCGAATGCTTTCGCGAAATCGAGAAATCCACCTGCATGCCATTCTCAAGAGCGTGGTGAAGGTCGTTGGTAATCAATCCTACCCTATCAGTTGTGTCTCACACGAAAACCGCTTCGTAAGAGAGAGAGAGAGACACATGATGACGATGATATGGGGATGACTTCCGCTCATTGAGCAGAATGCTACCCCATTGCTATTGTTTCGCAAATCCGTGTTGAAATGCGTAAGAATAACCATGGTAGTGCTGACAAAGTTTAGAATAGAATAGAATGGAAGTAGAAAGAAAGAAAAAACTGGAAACGTAGGCCGCACTGGTGCGACCAGCTGTTCCTTGACGCTTCATGTGTGAAAGCACTGAATGATTTAAAAGATTACTTGAGCACGTATATCCTTGAGTAGGTCGTGAGTGCACAGAGCGCAGGTTGCTGGTGCTGCCTTGGCCAGCTCCCCAGTACCTTCTCAACACTTGGTCGGTCGTCAAGTTTCGCGAGGGCGTTCTTCAGTACTCGCCGACTAGAGTCGAAGCGTCGGCAGGTGACCAGCACGTGCTCCGTGTTCTCCACAGTTCCGCAAGTTCAACAGTTCGGCGATCCAACGACACCTATCTTATGAAGGAATGCTGCTGCGAACGGGACGTTGAGTCGCAGGCGATGGATGACGGACTCTAAGGCCTTGGCATCTTCGATGGGAGGCAGTAGGTGCAGTTGATGTCGATTTGCGCGAGGAACGAGTGTTTCATGACGTCGCCTGTCCACATGGTCTTAGAGAGGCGGTTACAAAGTTTAGAAACAACAACATATATATTCTGATGATGAAGTGGGGAGGTTTTCCACCCTAGGAGTGGAACGCTACCCCATAGCTAGGGGGTCTAATATGAGTGGTGAGTTTAGAATAGGAAATGTGTTCCATTACTTTGCAACAAATACTGGTCAGGGAAATTGGTCGACAATTTATGGGAACGTGGGGATCACCGGGTTTGAAAACGGGCACTACTTTTCCGACCTTCCAATCTGAGGGCAAATAGCTGGGTGATAGAGATTGCGAAAATATTCCGTGTTAGCGCCGCGAAGCAACTGTGACTATGAGAGACGCACACAGGACAGCAGGAAGGAGTGGCCGGGAGGTTAGTGTGCGTCCTGGGCCGACTTCAGAGGGAACTGTGCCGACATTCGTCTGGAAAGTTTTCGGAAGACCCAGGGAAAACCTGAGACAGCACAGCCGGTGACAGGATTCGAACCCGTGTCACCTCCCAGTCTCGGCGTACAAAGCGATCATCTTAACCACTACGCCACGGGAGCTGGTGCGAAAATATCTGCGCAAAAAAGAGACTGGACACAAGTTTTGTTCCCTTAAGAAGCTTCAAGTTTATATTATCAATGCCACATGAAGGCGACACCCGAGTCATCTCTATTATTTTGGTAATACCAATTGGATCGAAGGGTCCATGGGAATAAGAGGTTCATTGGTGCCCGCAGAACTCCGGCTCTTCCGAGAACACAGATGAGAAGTAGTCGTTTAGTACTTTAGCTGCCTGGATACTATACAACAATTTCCTGTCATCGTCATGCAACAATATTTCAGTGACATTGTCTTTAGGAGAGATAACTTTCCAAAATGCTCTCGGGTCACACGTTAATAGTGAAGGCAAAGTTTCCCTCTTTGGCTATCATTAGATAAGGTTTGTACTGCCGTGAGCAAGATTTGTATACCGGTTCCACGAGGCTGGTGTGTACTTTGTTGTGGCTATCCCAAACAGACGCTTCTTTTTGTTGGATGGCGATATAACGTTTTGTCGTACCATGGGAGAACAGTAGAGCACTTGGCCTTAATTTTAGGTATGCACAAGTTCGCTAGATACCTAAGTGATTTTATCTTTAAATCGTCCCATCGCAACGGTCATTATGCTTAATGATCAATAAAACCGAGCGGCACGGCCGGTTACTTCAGTTGCCGTGCACCTGCCCACGCGTTTGCTTTGTCTGATTCCGTCGACAGAACACGCTCCCACATTTGATGATCCGAACATTCCAGTCACTGTTCTGATGGACGTCACTTCGCTTCCCGCTACAGGAACGCAGGCTTCTGCTCAAGCCCATGACACCGAGGACAACCAGACCATCGCCGCCGTCGGGGCGGAGATTCGCCTTCCTCAGTTTTGGCTCAAGAACCCTCGTAGTTGGTGTCCAATATATGTATATTTGCAAATGAACTTTCATTTCTTGTGATCCAAAGGAAGGAATTTCACACATTCCAACTCAGAAGGGCTAACCATGTAGGCTAGGAAACTAAATATGATACAAAATGTTGTTAAAGGAGCACAGGCTGTGGTTGCATTTTCTTATGTAAAACTATAACCGTTAAACAGAAGCGATTCAAATGAGAAATCGTATTGGCCTATCTAAACGGCACTAATAGCCATGGATCTCGGACAGACGAGCCCTAGCACCAGCACCAGTACAAAACCAAGTTGGGCGCAAAGTAACGAACGGGCCTTTCAAAATACACGTCCATATGTGAGATGAGACTGTGTGAATCTATGAAATGCCCCTCCATAATTTTTCCAAGCTATACGGCCTGTTGCGCAACAAATAAGATAAGCGTACTCTGATCTGCTGCCTAGAATCCCCTTCAAAGAGTGTGTTGCTGCTCCCCACGCTCTCCTTATGCCTCGCAAGTCTGTTGACATCACACAAGAACATTTTCGGGGACAACGTACGGAGCCTGCTCTTCATTTTAGGGTGAGAGAAGAAATACTTTTGAAACGCGATGTAATCAACCCAATCCTCCAGTTTTGAATAAAATATGGAGCCGCTTTCCTTTCTTTCGCCGGACGGTTTTGTCAATTTGATTGCGTATAGTGACAATACACCGCACAATTACTGCTTGGACTGCTTGGAACAGGCTTTTGAGCTATGAACACTTATTCATTTAAGGTTGCGTTCTCGAATGGCAGCGGTGACAGCACGCGCGGGCGATGGAAAATGATATTTCTCAGTGTGGAAGTGCAAGTGGCATCTCTCATCGTATTGAGTTCTAAATAGTGTTGACGTCCAATGAATTTCCTCAAACGAGTGATATTTAATACGGCTCGAAACCCCGTTTCATTAATGAAGCCGCAATAGTTTCACTTTGTCGTAACAAAATTTACGAATACGGCCGGAGAAAGCTTCCTTCTCTCTGTTTTAGACCCAAAGGGGTTCTCGCACATTTCGTGTGTTCACATTCGTGTTTTGGATGACGAGATGGTTGACAACAAAAAAGTCATTGGCAAGTTAAAGGCCAAGTTAGCAATTAATTGCTATTTCGGTGCAAAAAAAAAAAAAAAGTATTTTCTCTTCAACAGTTCCCATCCTGGGGCATAAAAACGCATTTCTCCTTTTAGAATGTCAGAAAGCCATTCCAACCAGAATTATACGTTGTCAGTAGGTACAATCGAGGCTTCTTTTTGGCAGCTCTATCTTTCTTTCATAAAGCCGAGCAAAGGGTGCGCTGTATACATAGCGCCTTTTTTTTTTTTTTTTTGCAACAGATTTTTTTAAAAAGTTATGAAAGCAGCATGGGTACCGTTCTGAATAAGATGGTATATATAACTACTAGACTACTATTAATCTCCTAATTCACAATTAATTAACTCTTTATTTAGGGGGTGTCTAGCAAAAGTGGCATAGGAGAATGGGAACAATCCTCTTTGAAAGCCGATCTACGTTCGTAGCTTTTTTCTCGTAGTTTTTAGTCTGCTGATGTTGAAAAAATAAACTCTCTGCATATCCGCTCCATATATCCACTTCCGATCGACTTGAGGTGATTCTAAATACTCCGGAGTTGTCAATGCACCTTTCGTGTTTGCGGATATCCCGCAAATTATGTGGCGCGTTTACTCTGGAATCCTCGTCGCGTAAAAAGTAATAAAGCATCCGGTGAACTTCATCCTCAAAGCATCCGATATAGGAAAAGCTCCTGACGTTTTGAAAGAGCTATTCTGAAGGCCAGGTGGCGGGCGGTTTCCCCCCGTAGCCATTGGTGGATATTCATAGCGCGGTCACTTGTTTGTTATTAGGTGGTCACTGTAATTGGGCAAAGTATACGTCTCCGCGTCAAAGCGTGACGTCTGCGTGCAGCGAAATAGCACACGCGGAAAGGAAGCCTCCCATTGGATGCCCTCCGCACCCTCATTACCGACACGGGAAAAATGGCCACGCTACTATTCCTCCCGATTAATTTTCACTCGTTCTTTTATCGAGAAAAAAATTATTGTCGCACACCTTCACAATGCAAGCGAGAAAAGCAATCATCTTCCCGTCCTGCAGTGTTCGATAGAAGCTTACAACCCGTATGAGTGCGTGGGGAGTTAATATGGCGAGGTATATGCGAGAAGCAGTGTTCAATACGTAACGCCATTGCCGAAACCGATACTTCTTTTGGTATGCCAGTGAGTACCGCGATACATTTTTAAATCGGTATCGGAAAAGAATTTGTGTTACAAATGTACGGTAACGTGATATCCGTATCGTTACTGATACCTATACGTTTATAGTGCCCCCACAATTTCTTCACGGTCATAGTATGTTCTCAATTTTATTCATTGCCGCCTAGCGCAGACAAGTGGCAGCTTTCCGAACATTCACCGTGTCTTCAAAGATGTGAACAGAGCAGTCTCCTCAATATTAATGCCTCAACGGGAGGGACGTCTGTTCAGTGTCTGGTGCCGTGGAGACACGCTTTTAAGAAAGCGCACTAGGATGACAAAGAATAACTTTGAGCGCCAGCGATTGCTAAAAGTTAACGAAAGTGTTATAGCTGCATAATAAATGTTCAATTTTTTTTTTTTTTTTTTTTTGTTGTTGCAAAGCCGTCTTCTCTCAATTCGCTATTATACAAATGGAGTGTTCACGTACGCAATAAATCGCAATTGCAGAATTTCTTCGTATTAAAAAAAAACGATAAAGTATCGCGCGTTACTTTTTTTAGTAACGGTAGCTGCATACTCCGTTAAAAGAAGTAAGTCGGTATCTCGCTACTTTTTACCAGTGTTGTACATAGCGGCGCTACTAGTAGCCGAATACATTTTAGAGTGGTCACGGTATAAAAGTATCTCCGCTACAAATACGGCGAACTCTCTCTATGCATAATGTGGTTCACGTGGAACACGGAGCAAGAAAGCCAAGAGAAGAAAGGACGGCGAAACTGGATTATTTCTTCCGTTATTCCTTTTAATCACTCGTTAATCATCACGATCTTCCTCAATTTCACTTATTCTCACAACCTACGCAATCGACTATTTAGGAATACAGCAATAAATGATGAAGGAGTGATGATGGAGTGGAATACAATATGCGCTAGTCTGTGCACTTCTAGCTCACATTTACAGGAAAAAAAGTATGTGTAACATATTACATAAATAGGCTAAGAAGCTATGTAGTTTCCGTCATACAATCAGTTGCAAAGCTCTAGTGTCAGTGTGCTGGCAGCACATTGCACACCGTATTTTGCAAGTTTATTGCTCGGAGCAGATAAACAAAACATACTGTCTTTCGGAACATGATTACGAAAATGTATCGGAAACGCTATGAGACTTTGCTTAGTCATTGCACTCCAAACGTCCAGCCGACTTCACTTTGAGGTGTTTGTGCTGCAGAAAAGTACTTCTGGCAAGATAGGGTTACCCTATACGCAAGTTGCTCAACGCGATCTACTTGTTTTCCCAATACATTAATTTAAGCTGTATAGGTAAGTGAGCCACACAAAATAAAGAACATGCTTATTAACCAACATGTTTATCAAATGATATGTGCACACTTGCTTGGTGGTGATATGGCAAGCGATTAACTCTATACATTTGATTGCTCACATCGTCTGACATGTTTGGGGGGCGGTAATAAGTTCAAATTGTATGACATTGTGAGAGAAAATTTACATGCTATTATTTTCTTGTGTAAATGCTTAATTATGGATGTAATCTCAGACGGGTAGAATCTTCCTGATGAACCCATACTCCCGGAAAAAGAGTATTAAACGTAGCTTTTCTAAATGTCATACGCTTTGTAAGAGAAGCCGTGGTGTGGATGGAAGTCTGGAAGCAGGGGTAGGTATATGAGAGAACTGATGTTCTGAGGCTGGAACAACATAGGAGGGACAAATACATGCAAAGCCTCAATTTGCCTAAGAAATTAACCATGAAAGATGAAAGTCACTGAAAAGGTTAGCCAGCTGTAGGAGTCGAACCCACATCTTCTGGATTGCCGGTAGGTAACAGCAGTAACTCCTAACTCTAGTGCAGAAGGCTCTCTATTTCTTGATGGCGTTGGCAAAAGAATGAGCAAATGCAGGATTATGCCATTCGTTTGATCTTTTAGCTGA
Source organism: Ornithodoros turicata (assembly GCF_037126465.1). Lineage (NCBI taxonomy): Eukaryota > Metazoa > Arthropoda > Arachnida > Ixodida > Argasidae > Ornithodoros > Ornithodoros turicata. The sequence continues at coordinate 107,564,163 of NC_088203.1, read as the reverse complement.
TCCGGTAGCTGCTTTCTGTGACTATACTCCTCTACTCTGTTGACTATATGAGTGGTCGCTTATGATGGCAGTTGCTCCACTTGACAGCAAGGAAAACTGATCAATCCGTCAACAATAAGCAGAGGGAAGAGTTTGAGGTTTGGAGTTGCGGATATCGCGAATAAAATAATGTTACTGGTATTGTAGAAAAATAGTCTCGTGTTGAAATCATTCAGACGGGAGAATTATTAAATGCAGATATGCGCATGTTCAGTGTAGTATTATATAACTGTTGAGTTTCTTAGTTGCTTGTTGTTTGATAAGCCCCTCCTTGTGTCTTGAATAAATTTTCCTATAACAATTACGTCATCATCTCGAGGTGACGCCAATGTTTAATGGTGCATGCCGGTTTGACCTACAGTTCCCCGGCCTGTACCTGGTGGGTCATCATCGCTGTGAGCTTTCTCCAAGCCGCGGACCTTACTGCCTGTGAACCCTGCGCCAATTTTATATATTTTTATTTTGGAATTGCAATCCGACCTTTGTCTGGCTGATCTTTTATTTAATAAGCGTTCACATACTCACCCCCTGCTTGTCTGGGAAGACAAATATTGACCCATCTTTCGACACTTTCGGCATCCGGTAAGATGTTGCTTAGGGAAAGGTACGGTAGCGGAAAAGGCATAGTATTTACGTTATTTTTATTTGGTAGCGCTAAAGATATTGCGTTACTTTTTCAAATGTTTATCGCCGCTATAGTATTGCGCTACCTTTTTGTGGAGCATCGCGTAGCAGTGCTTGGTTACTTCGTTTTGGTAGCGGGTACAACACTGCTTTTTTACTCGTAACGAGTAACGAGTAACTCTGAGTAACGAGTGCCGGTATCGGGATGTTATATTTCGGTAACGGGTACAATACTGGCCGGAAGTAACTGACAATGCGTGACGTGACGACAGCAAAAATGCTGGCTATAAAATTCAGTTAAATTGAAATTATGTGCAGGGTGACTCGTAAGAAAGGCTTTGGATCAGACACTGAGATATAGCCCGTGGTCAGCTCATCCGATCCAGTGCTGCGAATATGTTATTTATTTCGAAATACTGTTTCACAAAAAGACACTACATTCCTCAACAACAACAGATATATTCTGATGGTGTACACACACACAAACACATAAATAAGATGACGATGTGGTGGGTCATTCTCCGCCGTTATGTCGGGCCCATTGCGCTTGTGGAAGGGATGTGTGGTGTTGTTCTGGTGTGAAAGGAGAATCTGATTGAGGGATATGGTTAATGGTAAAAAAAAGAAAGGTGAGCCATACTAGAGGCTTGTTATTCCGAAAAACAAATATAAATAAAAACAATAGGAAAAAACAGGAAGACAGAAAGCTAGAAAACGACAGCTCCTTCACTAGTCATCACGAAGGTATCACAGAGGGGTCATGTTGTTACCTGTCGAGTGACCAAGAATAAACTGCATGGAGGATAAGCGCATCTAGCGACAGTATATAATAGAAGCTTGAGTCTGAAAACCGAGGGTGTAGGATGCTTTCCCTTGTGACATGAAAATGAGACGAAAATAAATCTTATCTTTGTACCCTGGTCACAAATTTCTATTTGTGTGTATCGGCGTCGTAAAATAAGTACAACAAGCAGCCAACCTGGCTGTTGTCATTCATCGATTTCTTTGCAGCTGGAACAGCCGTTGCAGCGCCTTATTCACAATAAAGTTGGAATGCATATTCCAATACGAGTTTATTGATCTCAAATACTCGAAAGAGCCAATAGTGCTCAGGGGAAATCTCTTACACAGCATAAGAACAGGAGCGGCTTCTAGAAAGGTTATTAATATTTATATTTAGTTAGTATCTGGAGGGTATTTTTAAGGCAGTATATATGTGATACGCGTATGCCGTAACAAGAGACGAGACTTTATCGATACGATAAAGAATAGTGGGACTCCTGAGGTAACGTTTAAACCACCAGGAGAACGGACACCTCCTTGAACGTTTGCGAGATGTGATGTGATGTGATAGAAGAAGAACAAAAAATACTTTCGCGAGATCTCAGCTATGATTCTATCCACTACAACGGGCGTATCGTTTTTTAGGACCTGCCCGAGATTCAAGAGTAGTTTTGGTGGTGAATAGTAGGTGGTGTGAATAGTGGACCAACACTATCTACCACAGATCTTATTTTCTCCTTAAAACAAGTTGTTCGCGAACGTCGATCGTCAAAAAGCATTTTGAAATGAACACTTTGTATGGCGCCATCTACTGTTACGCCGCCGAGGCATTTATGACCCTTTGAAACCGACAGAAAAAGAACCGGTTGTCTACTTGATACACAAAGACAAAGCATCGACAAAGAATATTTCACAAATTAGAAATACTTGAACAAATAGCTTATCTTAGATCACTCACAGGGGACGCACGAAGAACACAAGACATGGCTCCTAGAAAACACTTTGGAAGCCTCTTATTCCATCCCACCGGAAATGGTCAAGAAAAGTAAACGTAATGAAACGTTCACTCATATAAAAAGTTACCATCCATGAAAGTATAAGAGCGACAACATTTGAAAATCACAGTGTGATCGACAGCACAATGATAGCAAACAATGTATAGATCTGGTTTCATATATCCGCTGTGCATAATGGTTACCATACACCCTATCCAGCCTTGGGAAGTAACTTAGTTGCTGCAACTAGTTACAAAAAGATGTAATTATTGATTGTAACTATAGTTACTAGTACGCTAAATGTAACTTTTAACTGCAACTAGGTACTTTTCCGGGTAATATAGTGACTGCTTTTCGAAATCGCAGATTTGCCATTTCGGAGCCACCTCGCATCACACTTCATTTATCTTCTCATTTCATTTATTCTCTTTTTAACGACCTTTTGACCGCTCTGCGGTTATGCCTGTGCTTCCTTACTCTCAAAACAATAAAGACTGCCATTTTTGAAGAATATAAACGTGGCACAGCATAGGGCTGCCACTGAAAAGAAGCATGTGACCTGAAAGAAATTGTAATTTGTAACTGTAACTAGTAACTGTAACTTAACTATTACTATTTTCGCCATGTAACTGTAGCTATAACTTAACTACTTTTTGGCTCGGGTAATTATAACTATAACTAGTTACTTTTCAAAGTAACTTTTCCCAAGATTGATCCCCATCTGATCGTCATCATTTATTGTTGGTTAGCATACACTATACGCGAACCATCCATAAAGGAAATCCGAGCGTCGTTCGGACGCAAGTAATTAGTCCAGATCCAAATTCCAGAAACTGTTCACAAACTCGCAGAGGTTACTTTGATTTAATTGCAGATATATTTTTTCGGATCCTGTTGGCTCACAAGAGGACTTTGGTGAAAATATTCTTGAACGGATGATCACTAGGTGGCTCGATGAACAACTTGAATTGAATCGAACGAAATTTATTTGCACCAAACGGTGCGGGGTTACTATAGCAAAAAAGCCGGGACAACTTAGGACAACTTATTCGTACAATGAGGATACAAATGACTGGCGAAACGATGAGCAACTACTCTTTATCGGTGGTCGTTATAAGTGACGTCATTGCAACCCCTTATTTGACGAGACCACAATGGGCAACCGTGCTCTCAAGAACAACGTTGCAGCATATCCGGCTATGTCATACATAAGCGGAGAGTCACGTGATGCTATTTGTGTCATCGCGAAAACTATTCGGCAGAGATGGGCGATGAATCCCACGAAGAAAGGTCAAACTTTTATAGACCAACCCACACGAAAATAAGTGACGCTTTTTTATATTTTTTTACTGGGATATTCGACGTAAGCAGAAGTGTCGTTTATAACGAAAGGGGCCACTGAAGATTTGTCTTCCAAACTGGACTTGCGTGGATTGTATCGTGAGTGTCGCGTATAAATGTTAGCGTAAATTCGTTGAAGAGTGGATTCTTCAACATGAACAACCGTACGCGATAAAGAGGTTTTCAATATGAGCGTGTTCAGATGGAAAGGCAATTACTTCCGGCTTATGAAGAGAAGTTTTCCACACAAGCGGGGCCATGAAACAACTTTGGCGAGAACGCACTCCATAATTAGGATCCATCGCTGCTCGATCGTCTCAACTTTGCGAGAACTTTGTCACCGCCGTAATTGTAGAGGGTCTGTTTTGCAACGCGGGGGAGACAGTTAATGATCGCATGGGGAGAACTTTGAATCAGCAAAACGCTTTGAGAATTAGCTAAATAAATAAATAAATAAATAAATAAATAAAGGGCCCGTTTTCTGTTCGTGTAGTACCCTCGACGCTGGTTGTCTGCGAAGGTTGGAAGAGAGGTCGCAGGTGTCCGTTTGAAATTGGCGCACAGACGCACTGGCGTCGTCAACTTCCGCCGCGGAGTTGCATAATTATGGTTGTTGAGGAAGAAACCGCTGTCATTCATGCCGACCACAGCGAAGGCGAAACGGATAGTTCACCTGCACCTGGAAATTCTTCAAGAAACAAGGAAAGACGCTCAGAATGCTCGTCGAATAGAAAGGCTGCTCTATGAAGCCCATCGGAACAAGTCTCTTGAATCACTCTTCCAAACTTGGTCCCGTATACCAGAGTGACGGTCTGTTTCCCTCGGTGATAGTGCAACTCGCATGCCGATCAAACAACGTTCCACACTTTGTACGAGTGTTTTGTACCAGAGTATATTGCGTTTAAAGCGATTATGTCTGGCGAGAGAGATAAGCGAAGGCACAATTTTCCTTCTTTGCTATATGGCGACTTAGACGTCTGCCTCCATTCGCAGATCCGCCTGCCCTTCTGTCTGAGTACAGCTTCTCTTAGCGGTTCTACTCCCAGCTCCATCTACGTGAGAGAACTGATTTTCTGAGGCTGGAACAACATAGAAGTACAAATATATACAAAGCCTCAAATTGCCGAAGAAATTAACGATGAATGATGAAAATGTGGAAAGATGAGATGTGGGTTCTAGCCCTACAGCTGGCTAACCTTTTCAGTGGCTTTCATCTTTCAAGCATAAGGCTGTTCATTCCTAAATGTGAACCTAAATGTAATTCCAAAGGACATCCAGTCTGCTACTGAGGAACCTATTCTACCTCACTGGGTGAATGAGGTACGCTCCATGCGCAAATTCGTGAAAACGGGGGGCGCAGTTTCTTATATACTGTCCCTTCGGTCCGTCGCGGGGATTAAGGTTATATAGTTACCACCCCGACGTCGTACGTCACGAAAAAATCACCGATCTGCCTCTTGCGTGCACGAATAACACGAAGAGTTCGCCTGTTATGTGGAACTGGAGGGCGTTTTTTCTTTTGTTTTTATTCCCTGTTAGCACCGCGAAACAAGTGTGGCTATGAGCGGCGTACAGATGTGGACAGGTGGAGAGAGAACAGCAGGAAGGAGTGGGGGACAGAGGGGTTAGCATGTGTCCTGCGCCGACTTCTGAGGGGACTGTGCCGACATTGGTCTGGAAAGTCTTGGAGAAACCCAGGTAAAACCTCAGTTATCACAGCCGGTGTCGGGATTCGATCCCATGTCACCTCCCAGTCCCGACGTGGAAAGCGATCATCCTAACCACTATGTCACGGGAGCTGGCTCGGCGTCAAATGCGTTATGTCCCCAACGAAGATGGGTCCGAGAGGTACATTCCCTCGAAGAGTGTCATACTCATTTTCGCCCTACTTAGAAGAGGCCCCCCTGGTTAGAAGAAGTCCACCTGGGGTTTTCCGTCATCGAGCTACACGAGTATGTGGAAGACCCACTGCAATGTCCCCATTGCCAAAGGTTCGGCGACCTTGCCCGTAACCGCCGCTGGTCGCAGCGTTGTAAAGTTTGCTCTGATCCGCGCAACTTGAGAAATTGCACAGCCCGTCGTGAACACAAATTCGACAACTCTAAAGGCCCTCATGTCGCTTCCTATTCCCAACACCGTCATAAACGTTCAGCGATAAGGTGCTTTTCAAGTGCATTTTAAACGTGGAGCAACCTGATACACGTAAGTCTAACCAAAGGCCGATGATGTCTCTGCCGCTCACGTTCACCTCCCACGGCAGATGTTGCTGCAGTAAAGCCCCGGACTTCTCGATGTATTGACCGACTGCATGAGGACTTCGCCCCTGCCACCACCAAGCCAGCCTGAAACATGTGGCGCTCAGGCACCCGTCACCTGTGCTGCTGCTATAAGGAGGAGCATCAACAGCGAGGTGCTCAGGAACTGGAAAATAGCTTTGGTTGTTCCTTTGTTAAAGCCTGGGAAGCATCCCTCAGATCTTTTCGTCCTATCAGCCTGCAAAGGTGCCTCGGCAAAGTCCTGGAACGCATGATGCTCCATCGACTCAAATGGTGGTTGAAACGAGATCGTGTATTCGAGAACGAGATGTCTGGGTAGCTTTCGTTGGCACCGGAGCTCAATAGACTCCGTCCTTGACCTTGTCACCACTGTCGAGCAGGCAAAGGTTCAGAAAAAAATCGTAATGGCGCCATTTTTTGACGTGAGGAGAGCGTATGTACAACACCGTCAGTCATGCCCAGGTGTTGCATGACTTGATACAAGCTAGTTGCTGACTTTCTACGGCAGAGATCTGTATCTGTCGGACACATGAGATGGAGCCACCCCGGAAGCCGTGTTGACTCATGGCGTCCCACGGGGTAGTGTGCCAAGTCCTATTCTCTTCAACTTCGTCATGGTGGCTCTGGCATACTGCATTACCCCTAGGGTCAAGATCTCGATGTAAGCTGATGACGTCTGTATCTGGACAGTTGGAAAAACGAGATCTGCGATTCGGAAACATCTGCAGCGTTCGCAGGACAGTATTTCGCCGAAGTCGGCATGGACATATCGAGTGGCAAATCCGCAACTGCCGTCTTCACAAGAAGGCACACGAACCATATAACCCTTTTTCTTGCTGGTTTGCGGATCAAGCAGGTGAAGCACCACAGGTTTCCGAGCGCCGTCCTCCATTACAACTTGTCCTGGACGAGGCACATTGATCACCTGGAGAAGACGTCACTTTGCTAGAGCTAAGTGAGGTATGGATGAACAGTTACAACTGGATGCTTATAAGGCTTTCGCTCGTGGAACACTTTTATATAACCTTCCTATACTCCCATGCATTTCTGAGACTCAAGTTCAACGACTTCGGTGTTTCCACCGCACACAGCCTAAGGATCTGCCTTGGCGTCCCCAGAGTCAGAGAAACGCGGATGGTCACAGCCAAAGCTGATGAAATTCCAATTGAAGTGCTCAGGGCGTTGGAGACCGTGCGTCATTACTTGAACCTCATACCCTATCACTGTCGTGCCCCATTAGTAGCAAAGCTGAATTGGCGGAAGCAGAGCAACCTCTACAAATGCATCGCGGAAGCGAAGTCTAAGCTTCCCTCGTTCGCAGTGTCTTAGTCTCCCTCGTGGTCGCTGCCAATGCTCTCGATCTCCTCATCTTCCACTCTGAGACTCAACGTAAAAAAAAAAAAAAAAGAAGACAGGTGCTAGTATCAGTCCTTCGGAAGACGACATTGGACATGATGTTCAGCACATACGCCGAGTACACTGCTGTCCACGCTGACGGATCCTCTATCCTCGTAAGTTCATCGGCCGCCTTCGTTATTCCATCGGTTAAGCTGTCCCACGGATATCAGCTGGCACGCTGCACATCATCTGCGTACGCGGAGCTAGAGGTCATCTTGTTGGTCTTGCGTTATGCCCTGCGCGGGACTCCGCGCATGTAGACAGTGTACACGAGCGCCAGGAGAGTCCTGTTGTGTATAGAAAATCTGGGCGTGCGTGGCACGCTAGCTCCAATAGTGACAGACGTCCTCAACGAAGTTGAGCGTCTGCGGGATGAAGGCCACTTTATCTCTTTTCAGTGGACCCAAACAACAACAACAACAGGCAAATTAATGGTGATGAATGGGGAAATTCGCCACATAAGCTGCGGCTCACTACCCCAAGGCACAATGGGTAGGATGAGATGTGTCCCGATGATGAGGTGATGAACGATGCTAAATAAGGGTCGATAGTCGGTGGAGTCAGTGAGACATCAACAGAACGGTAGGCAAAAGCACAGCACACAAAACCACACACACACACACAGACGCACACAGGTACGCAGGCAGATCATGGGGTAGAGAGGAGACCAGTGTCCCGGAGAAAAGTCTTGAAGTGCTCAAGAGCTTCGCGATGGTCGGTCTGGTTAGACCACGGGCCGAGGATGTTTGCCAATGTGAATGGTGCGGCCGCGATCGATTACAGGCGACACTGCAGAGCTGCTCTTTGGGAGGTGTAAAGATGGCAGTCGAGGAGCACATGCTTGGTATCCGCCAAACCAGCACAGCGAGAGCAGAGCATAGAGTCGGAGCGGCCGATCAGATGCTTGAAATGGAAGGTGAATGCAACCCCGAAACGAAGCCTTGCACCAGCGATGCAAAATAGCGAGGCACACGAGAAGGCATAGTGAAGCCAAAGTCAGGGTCCACTTCACGCGTCAGAACTCTTGATGGAACGTGACGCGACCATTGCGCATGTGCGAGAGGCCTCATCGCATCATTGAGGAAGATACGCCTATCGCGTTTGGGGAGGGTAATCGGCACGCTTGATCGGGAATGATACGCAGCTGTTGCAGCCTCGTTGCCTCTTCATTGCCGTGGATGCCGCAGTGTGCAGGAACCCACTGGAAGTAGACAGAGTGCCCGCTCATCTCAAGACTGTTTAGCTCCTCCAGTATTTCCGCAACCACTGGCGCAAGTGGTCCCCGAATACTCGGCCATGTTCGCTCTACACTGGAGAGCTGCCTCGGAGTCGCAGTATATCACCCAGCTGCTGATAGCGGCGGATTGAATGTGTTTGAGGGAGAACAAAGAGGCATGGGAGGACAACTCTGCAGACGTGGATGAGGTGCGGTGCGGGAGAAGGTATGCGTGGCACGACGACATAGTCGGAATTGTAAAGGCAACAGTGTAAGTTGGGCGACCCATCTGTGAATACTGCAGTGTGCGAAGGGTAACAGCACTGCATCATGTCTAGCGCGAGTCGTTTTAACACGGGTGCTGCAACGTGATCCCTCTTGCTCTTGAGCGCAGGAATGGCAATAGAGATTGAAGGTATCGAAAAAACCCACGCAGGGGACCTGGGGACAACCGATCTGCCAACAAAGTCCAGTAGCAACGCCTTTACAGCAGCGATGGAGCCAGAAATGCTGATCTGCCTCCGCTTTTTGAGCTTTGAAACCAAGGGGTGACAGGGTGTTCTGCGACGAAACAACAACAACAACTTTATTTCAGGATGATCGGTGGGGAGTTTCATCGCAGGGGACGATACTCTACCCCATTGCTGGAGCTGAAGCGAGCCACGTTGCGACTACACTATAAAACAATGTTGCAACCCCTTTTTGCTTGTGGCAACACAGTAGGGCGAAATGAGTTCATGTGGCGTCTCAACATGAATGCTCTTCACATGCACTAAGAAGGAACAGTGCCTGTAAAAAGGATGTAGTTTACCAGTAGACGAGCCAGGTTGCGATTACACTATAAAACAATGTTGCAACCCCTTTTTGCTTGTTGCAACACAGTAGGACGAAATGAGTTCATGTGGCGTCTCAACATGAATGCTTTTCACATGCACTAAGAGGGAACAGTGCCTGTAAAATGGATGTAGTTTACCAGTAGACGAGCAAGGTTGCGATTACACTATAAAACAATGTTGCATCCCTTTTTGTTTGTTGCAACACAGTAGGGCGAAAGGAGTTCATGTGGCGTCTCAACATGAATGCTCTTCACATGCACTGAGAGGGAACAGTGCCTGTAAAATGGATGTAGTTTACCAGTAGACGAGCCAGGTTGCGACTATACTATAAAACAATGTTACAACCCCTTTTTGCTTGTGGCAACACAGTAGGGCGAAATGAGTTCATGTGGCGTCTCAACATGAATGCTCTTCACATGCACTAAGAGGGAACAGTGCCTGTAAAATGGATGTAGTTTACCAGTAGACGAGCCAGGTTGCGATTACACTATAAAACAATGTTGCAACCCCTTTTTGCTTGTTGCAACACAGTAGGGCGAAATGAGTTCATGTGGCGTCTCAACATGAATGCTCTTCACATGCACTAAGAGGGAACAGTGCCTGTAAAATGGATGTAGTTTACCAGTAGACGAGCCAGGTTGCGATTACACTATAAAACAATGTTGCAACCCCTTTTTGCTTGTGGCAACACAGTAGGGCGAAATGAGTTCATGTGGCGTCTCAACATGAATGCTCTTCACATGCACTAAGAAGGAACAGTGCCTGTAAAATGGATGTAGTTTACCAGTAGACGAGCCAGCTTGCGATTACACTATAAAACAATGTTGCAACCCCTTTTTGCTTGTTGCAACACAGTAGGACGAAATGAGTTCATGTGGCGTCTCAACATGAATGCTCTTCACATGCACTAAGAGGGAACAGTGCCTGTAAAATGGATGTAGTTTACCAGTAGACGAGCAAGGTTGCGATTACACTATAAAACAATGTTGCAACCCCTTTTTGTTTGTTGCAACACAGTAGGGCGAAATGAGTTCATGTGGCGTCTCAACATGAATGCTCTTCACATGCACTGAGAGGGAACAGTGCCTGTAAAATGGATGTAGTTTACCAGTAGACGAGCCAGGTTGCGATTACACTATAAAACAATGTTGCAACCCCTTTTTGCTTGTGGCAACACAGTAGGGCGAAATGAGTTCATGTGGTGTCTCAACATGAATGCTCTTCACATGCACTAAGAGGGAACAGTGCCTGTAAAATGGATGTAGTTTACCAGTAGACGAGCCAGGTTGCGATTACACTATAAAACAATGTTGCAACCCCTTTTTGCTTGTTGCAACACAGTAGAGCGAAATGAGTTCATGTGGCGTCTCAACATGAATGCTCTTCACATGCACTGAGAGGGAACAGTGCCTGTAAAATGGATGTAGTTCACCAGTAGACGAGCCGGGTTGCGACTACACTATAAAACAAGTTGCAACCCCTTTTTGCTTGTGGCACACAATAGTGCACCGTGAGTTTACGTGGCGTCTCAACATGAATGCTCTTCACGTGCACTGAGAGGAAACAGTGCCTGTAAAATGGATGTAGTTCACCACTGGACGAGCCAAGTTGCGACTACACTATAAAACAATGTTGTAACCCCTTTTTGCTTGTGGCAACACAGTAGTGCACTATGAGTTTTCGTGGCGTCTCCACATGAATGCTCTTCACATGCACTGAGAGGGAACAGTGCCTGTAAAATTGATGTAGTCCACCACTAGACGAGCCAGGTTGCGACTACACTACAAAACAATGTTGCAACCCCTTTTTGCTTGTGGCAGCACAGTAGGGAACCATGAGTTTACGTGGTGTCTCAACATGAATGCTCTTCACATGCACGGAGAGGGAACCGTGCCTGTAAAATTGATGTACTTCACCAGTAGACGATCCAAGTTGCGACTACACTATAAAACAATGTTGCAACCCATTTTTGCTTGTGGCAACACAGTAGGGCATTATGGGTTTACGTGTCGTCTCAACATGAATGCTCTTCACATGCACTGAGAGGGAACAGTGCCTGTAAAATGGATGTAGTTTACCAGTAGACGAGCCAGGTTGCGATTACACTATAAAACAATGTTGCAACCCCTTTTTGCTTGTGGCAACACAGTAGGGCGAAATGAGTTCATGTGGTGTCTCAACATGAATGCTCTTCACATGCACTAAGAGGGAACAGTGCCTGTAAAATGGATGTAGTTTACCAGTAGACGAGCCAGGTTGCGATTACACTATAAAACAATGTTGCAACCCCTTTTTGCTTGTTGCAACACAGTAGAGCGAAATGAGTTCATGTGGCGTCTCAACATGAATGCTCTTCACATGCACTGAGAGGGAACAGTGCCTGTAAAATGGATGTAGTTCACCAGTAGACGAGCCGGGTTGCGACTACACTATAAAACAATGTTGCAACCCCTTTTTGCTTGTGGCACACAATAGTGCACCATGAGTTTACGTGGCGTCTCAACATGAATGCTCTTCACGTGCACTGAGAGGAAACAGTGCCTGCAAAATGGATGTAGTTCACCACTGGACGAGCCAAGTTGCGACTACACTATAAAACAATGTTGCAACCCCTTTTTGCTTGTGGCAACACAGTAGTGCACTATGAGTTTACGTGGCGTCTCCACATGAATGCTCTTCAGATGCACTGAGAGGGAACAGTGCCTGTAAAATTGATGTAGTCCACCACTAGACGAGCCAGGTTGCGACTACACTACAAAACAATGTTGCAACCCCTTTTTGCTTGTGGCAGCACAGTAGGGAACCATGAGTTTACGTGGTGTCTCAACATGAATGCTCTTCACATGCACGGAGAGGGAACCGTGCCTGTAAAATTGATGTAGTTCACCAGTAGACGATCCAAGTTGCGACTACACTATAAAACAATGTTGCAACCCATTTTTGCTTGTGGCAACACAGTAGGGCATTATGGGTTTACGTGTCGTCTCAACATGAGTGCTCTTCAGATGCGCTGAGAGAGAACAGTGCCTGTAAAATGGAGGTAGTTCATCAGTGGAGGAGCCAGGTCGCGACTACACTATAAAACAATGTTGCAACACCTTTTTGCTTGTGGCAACACAATAGTGCACCATGAGTTTACGTGGCGTCTCAACGTGAATGCTCTTGACATGTACTGAGAGGGAACGATGCCTGTAAAATGGATGTAGTTCACCAGTGGACGAGCCAAGTTGCGACTACACTATAAAACAACGTTGCAGCCCCCTTTTTCTTGTGGCAACACAATAGTGCACCATGAGTTTACGTGGCGTCTCAACAGGAATGTCCTTCACATGCACTGAAAGGGAACAGTGCCTGTAAAATAGATGTAGTTCACCATTGGACGATCCAGTTTGCGACTACACTATAAAACAATGTTGCAACCCCTTTTTGCTTGTGGCAACACAGTAGGCCACCATGAGTACACGTGGCGTCTCAACATGAATGCTCTTCACATGCACTGAGAGGGAACAGTGCCTGTAAAATTGATGTAGTTCACCAGTAGACGAGCCTGCTTGCGACTACACTATAAAACAATGTTCAAACCCCTTTTTGCTTGTGGCAACACAGTAGGGTGAAATGAGTTCATGTGGCGTCTCAACATGAATGCTCTTCACATGCACTGAGAGGGAACAGTGCCTGTAAAATTGATGTAGTTCACCAGTAGACGATCCAGGTTGCGACTACACTATAAAACAATGTTGCAACCCATTTTTGTTTGTGGCAACACAGTAGGGTGAAATGAGTTCATGTGGCGTCTCAACATGAATGCTCTTCACATGCACTGAGAGAGAACAGTGCCTGTAAAATGGATGTACTTCACTAGTAGGCGAGCCAGGTTGCGACTACACTGTAAAACAATGTTCCAACCCCTTTTTGCTTGTGGCAACACAATAGCGCACCATGATTTTACGTGGCGTCTCAACATGAAAGCTCTTCACATGCACTGAAAGGGAACAGTGCCTATAAAATGGATGTAGTTCACCACTGGACGATCCAGGTTGCGACTACACTATAAAACAATGTTGCAACCCCTTTTTGCTTGTTGCAACACAATAGTGCACCATGAGTTTACGTGGCGTCTCAACATGAATGCTCTTCACATGCACTGAGAGGGAACAGTGCCTGTAAAATTGATGTAGTTCACCAGTAGACGAGCCTGCTTGCGACTACACTATAAAACAATGTTCCAACCCCTTTTTGCTTGTGGCAACACAATAGTGCAACATGAGTTTACGTGGCGTCTCAACATGAATGCTCTTAACATGCACTGAGAGGGAACAGTGCCTGTAAAATGGATGTAGTTCACCAGTGGACGAGCCAGGTTGCGACTACACTATAAAACAATGTTGCAACCCCTTTTTGCTTGTAGCAACACAATAGTGCACCATGAGTTTACGTGGCGTCTCAACATGAATGCTCTTCACATGCACTGAGAGGGAACAGTGCCTGTAAAATGGATGTAGTTCACCAGTGGACGAGCCAGGTTGCGACTACACTATAAAACAATGATGCAGCCCCTTTTTCCTTGTGGCAACACAATAGTGGACCAAGAGTTTACGTGGCGTCTCAACATGAATGCTCTTCACATGCACTGAGAGGGAACAGTGCCTGTAAAATGGATGTAGTTCACCAGTGGACGAGCCAGGTTGCGACTACACTATAAAACAATGATGCAGCCCCTTTTTCCTTGTGGCAACACAATAGTGGACCAAGAGTTTACGTGGCGTCTCAACATGAATGCTCTTCACATGCACTGAGAGGGAACAGTGCCTGTAAAATGGATGTAGTTCACCAGTGGACGAGCCAGGTTGCGACTACACTATAAAACAATGATGCAGCCCCTTTTTCCTTGTGGCAACACAATAGTGGACCAAGAGTTTACGTGGCGTCTCAACATGAATGCTCTTCACATGCACTGAGAGGGAACAGTGCCTGTAAAATGGATGTAGTTCACCAGTGGACGAGCCAGGTTGCGACTACACTATAAAACAATGATGCAGCCCCTTTTTCCTTGTGGCAACACAATAGTGGACCAAGAGTTTACGTGGCGTCTCAACATGAATGCTCTTCACATGCACTGAGAGGGAACAGTGCCTGTAAAATGGATGTAGTTCACCAGTGGACGAGCCAGGTTGCGACTACACTATAAAACAATGATGCAGCCCCTTTTTCCTTGTGGCAACACAATAGTGGACCAAGAGTTTACGTGGCGTCTCAACATGAATGCTCTTCACATGCACTGAGAGGGAACAGTGCCTGTAAAATGGATGTAGTTCACCAGTGGACGAGCCAGGTTGCGACTACACTATAAAACAATGATGCAGCCCCTTTTTCCTTGTGGCAACACAATAGTGGACCAAGAGTTTACGTGGCGTCTCAACATGAATGCTCTTCACATGCACTGAGAGGGAACAGTGCCTGTAAAATGGATGTACTTCACCAGTAGACGAGCAAGATTGCGACTACACTATAAAACAATGTTGCAACCCCTTTTGGATCGTGGCAACACAGTAGGGCATTATGGGTTTACGTGGCGTCTCAACATGAATGCTCTTCACATGCACTGAGAGGGAACAGTGCCTGTAAAATGGATGTAGTTCACCAGTGGACGAGCCAGGTTGCGACTACACTATAAAACAATGATGCAGCCCCTTTTTCCTTGTGGCAACACAATAGTGGACCAAGAGTTTACGTGGCGTCTCAACATGAATGCTCTTCACATGCACTGAGAGGGAACAGTGCCTGTAAAATGGATGTAGTTCACCAGTGGACGAGCCAGGTTGCGACTACACTATAAAACAATGATGCAGCCCCTTTTTCCTTGTGGCAACACAATAGTGGACCAAGAGTTTACGTGGCGTCTCAACATGAATGCTCTTCACATGCACTGAGAGGGAACAGTGCCTGTAAAATGGATGTAGTTCACCAGTGGACGAGCCAGGTTGCGACTACACTATAAAACAATGATGCAGCCCCTTTTTCCTTGTGGCAACACAATAGTGGACCAAGAGTTTACGTGGCGTCTTAACATGAATGCTCTTCACATGCACTGAGAGGGAACAGTGCCTGTAAAATGGATGTACTTCACCAGTAGACGAGCAAGATTGCGACTACACTATAAAACAATGTTGCAACCCCTTTTGGATCGTGGCAACACAGTAGGGCATTATGGGCTTACGTGGCGTCTCAACATGAATGGTCTTCACATGCACTGAGAGGGAACAGTGCCTGTAAAATGGATGTAGTTCACCAGTGGACGAGCCAGGTTGCGACTACACTATAAAACAATGATGCAGCCCCTTTTTCCTTGTGGCAACACAATAGTGGACCAAGAGTTTACGTGGCGTCTCAACATGAATGCTCTTCACATGCACTGAGAGGGAACAGTGCCTGTAAAATGGATGTACTTCACCAGTAGACGAGCAAGATTGCGACTACACTATAAAACAATGTTGCAACCCCTTTTGGATCGTGGCAACACAGTAGGGCATTATGGGTTTACGTGGCGTCTCAACATGAATGCTCTTCACATGCACTGAGAGGGAACAGTGCCTGTAAAATGGATGTAGTTCACCAGTGGACGAGCCAGGTTGCGACTACACTATAAAACAATGATGCAGCCCCTTTTTCCTTGTGGCAACACAATAGTGGACCAAGAGTTTACGTGGCGTCTCAACATGAATGCTCTTCACATGCACTGAGAGGGAACAGTGCCTGTAAAATGGATGTAGTTCACCAGTGGACGAGCCAGGTTGCGACTACACTATAAAACAATGATGCAGCCCCTTTTTCCTTGTGGCAACACAATAGTGGACCAAGAGTTTACGTGGCGTCTCAACATGAATGCTCTTCACATGCACTGAGAGGGAACAGTGCCTGTAAAATGGATGTAGTTCACCAGTGGACGAGCCAGGTTGCGACTACACTATAAAACAATGATGCAGCCCCTTTTTCCTTGTGGCAACACAATAGTGGACCAAGAGTTTACGTGGCGTCTTAACATGAATGCTCTTCACATGCACTGAGAGGGAACAGTGCCTGTAAAATGGATGTACTTCACCAGTAGACGAGCAAGATTGCGACTACACTATAAAACAATGTTGCAACCCCTTTTGGATCGTGGCAACACAGTAGGGCATTATGGGCTTACGTGGCGTCTCAACATGAATGGTCTTCACATGCACTGAGAGGGAACAGTGCCTGTAAAATGGATGTATTTCACCAGTACACTCTAAAAACGGTGACACTTTAGTGACACGTGAAATTGGTGTGACACTTTGGGGCGAGCCCAAACTTGGATTTGGAATGTGTCACAGAGCGAACTTAGTCCATATACAGTTCCCGGAAACGCGTTTTTGTTGCCACCGAAGTGGCTGAGGTGTCGTAGATGATCACTGAAGCCTGGGAGGGCGTTTGAACACTGGAGTTGTGACACTTGCCGCAGCTGCGGCCGTTGCCCGTGACACATGGTTTGATATTTTCGCTGTTTGAACGCTTCGGATCTCTATGTTTTCTCATTCACCTACCAACAATGGGCAAGTCTTTGGCCAGTTCAAGCGAGGACGCTCACGAGGTTTCTCGCGTCCGGTTTTATCTCCTAATGTAGCTTATTTAACTCGCTTTCGGGAATACTGTGACGACTCCGACGTTGATGTTACTGGAACATCTCGAGGAATCTGTGCGTATGACCTATGCTAGTGCCTGTCATATATGAGGTCACACCATTCACATGCGTGTGCACGGCAGGATGGTGCATCATGTGAGGGCATCCTTCAGTGAAGCACGGACGTATCGGTAAGTTCTTTGGGGTTTGTTTTCTTTTCGGAACGACGAACGCAATGCAATCATGTGAATACAGGGAGGCTGGAGGATAAATTGGAGCAAAGTGTGCCGCATTGTCTCTGTGTCTCTGGCCTCTGTCGAACGCGAGCACACTTTCGGAAACCCCACCTTGCTTTCTCTAAAGCATTAGGAAATACTTGACTTTATGCATGTGAAATTGTTGCCAAGCAGACAATCGCATCCGCGCGTCTGCACCACGGGCACGACGCGTATTCGCGTACTGAGCGTCCTTCACCAGTGCATCTGTGCGGCACAATTCTTTGACATCCGAAATCGCAAATTACAGCGATGGAGATAAATTCAAAGGTTTTTGAGTAGCTGCCGAGAATAGAGGCTTTGCGGCCTGTTTTTTTTTCGTACTTCATTGCGCCGTTTCTTCCGATGACGTTCTGCATTTCGTTTGTCTCCACTTATCTTTTTTAATGTGTCGTGATCTAAACTGACCACTTATGTTTAGGACCTGCAGAACCCCTATTAGGAAATTTCAGAATAGCGTGTGAGTCGCCAACGCAAGCGCAAATGAAGCTGTTTTGCTAATTATTCAGTTACCATGCTTCCCTTCAGGACACCCCTGTATTTCGAGATGTAGTTCGAGCAACGATTGCCATCTTAGTCGGAGTTCTACGGAATCAAGCAACAAGGAGGGTCTTGAACTCCGTGCTTGCCGCGCGATTACCTCGCAGTGTATCGATTCTGAAATAAAATGTTTCTCTTTTCACCCCTTTTCCCCTAGCATGTGAGCGTGCCTTCCACATACGCGTACATCAGGTGTCAGTGTCCGCTGCATGTTTCACCCATCTCGGAAGTCTATAGAGCCACATTCTGAGAGTCTTCTGCATAAAAGTTAAGTAGCTGCCTCATATTCTGTCTCGTGCTGTCTCGGACGCTTTGGCTACTTCCCCGTGTGGGCTCGTGGGAGCGCACTCAATGCACTACCAAGATTGTCAAGATTGAGATTGAGACAATACACTCAACTTTTATGCAACTAGGCGATGTTGCGACCACGAGGGCAACGCCACGACTGACGCCGTGGGGGAATGTCCGTCCTGTGCCGACATCATATGGCTCAAAGTATCTGAGGAAAACCCAGGAAATACCCCAAGCTGCACAGCCGGCACCTCTGTGAGGCCGACAACCGAAAGCCCTTTCGCTAGCACCACCAGCACAGTCGTGACCACGACACCACCTGCACTTAAAACACAGAGCTCATCGCATAGCACGCCGACGGCCACCATTGTACAGATCGATGTCTTCATCACTGTTGGTTTGTTGAAAACGCGAGGCTAAGCCATTTCGGGACACTTATCATAACTGCATAAGTGTCCTAAAAAGGCTTGCGCCTCCTGTTTTCAGCTAACCAACGATGATAAATGCATCATTCTGTACCATGGTTGGCATTCGGCGTGCTATGCGGTGAAGCTCTGTTTTAGAGTGTGCGACGTTTTTTGTGACACTTGTTGCGGGAGCTCTCGTGACACATGCTTCAAAAAGCAAAAAGGAACAAAAAGTGTCTGGAAGTGACACTTGAGCAAAGCGTCACTTTTTTGCAAAAAAGTGACACTTGCAACGCGTCACAAAAGTGTCACCATTTTTAGAGTGTAGACGAGCCAGGTTGCGACTACACTATAAAACAATGTCGCAACCCCTTTTTGCTTGTGGCAACACAATAGTGCACCAAGAGTTTACGTGGCGTCTCAATATGAAAGCTCTTCACATGCACTTGAGTACACCAGTGAACGAGCCATGTTGTGATTGCTGTATCAAACAACATTGCAACCCTTTCTGCTTGTGGCATCTCCACGTGAATTCTTTTGAGGTGTGATTAGAGGGAACACTGTCTACAAAGTGAACGGAATGTACCACTGAACGAGCCATGATGCGATTGCTGTATCCAACAACATTGCAACCCCTTTTTGCTTGTGGCATCTCCACGTGAATCTTTTGAGGTGTGATTAGAGGGAACATTGCCTACAAAGTGAACTGAGTGTACCAGTGAACGAGCCATGTTGTGATTGCTGTATCAAACAACATTGCAACCCCTTTCTGCTTGTGGCATCTCCACATGGATTCTCTTTAGGTGTGATTAGAGGGAACACTGTCTACAAAGTGAACTGAGTGTACCAGTGAACGAGCCATGTTGTGATTGCTGTATCAAACAACATTGCAACCCCTTTCTGCTTGTGGCATCTCCACATGGATTCTCTTTAGGTGTGATTAGAGGGAACACTGTCTACAAAGTGAACTGAGTGTACCAGTGAAAGAGCCATGTTTTGATTGTTGTATCAAACAACATTGCAACCCCTTTCTGCTTGTGGCATCTCCACATGGATTCTCTTGAGGTGTGATTAGAGGGAACACTGTCTACAAAGTGAACGGAGTGTACCAGTGAACGAGCCATGTTGTGATTGCTGTATTAAACAACATTGCAACCCCTTTTTGCTTGTGGCATCTCCTCGTGTATTCTCTTTAGGTGTGATTAGAGGGAACACTGTTTACAAAGTGAACTGAGTGTACCAGTGAAAGAGCCATGTTTTGATTGTTGTATCAAACAACATTGCAACCCCTTTCTGCTTGTGGCATCTCCACATGGATTCTCTTGAGGTGTGATTAGAGGGAACACTGTCTACACAGTGAACGGAGTGTACCAGTGAACGAGCCATGTTGTGATTGCTGTATCAAACAACATTGCAACCCCTTTTTGCTTGTGGCATCTCCTCCTGTATTCTCTTTAGGTGTGATTAGAGGGAACACTGTCTACAAAGTGAACTGAGTGTACCAGTGAAAGAGCCATGTTTTGATTGCTGTGTCAAACAACATTGCAACCCCTTTTTGCTTGTGGCATCTAGACGTGAATTCTTTTGAGGTGTGATTAGAGGGAACACTGTCTACAAAGTGAACTGAGTGTACCAGTGAAAGAGCCATGTTTTGATTGCTGTATCAAACAACATTGCAACCCCTTTTTGCTTGCGGCATCTCCTCGTGAATTCTCTTGAGGTGTGATTAGAGGGAACACTGTTTACAAAGTGAACTGAGTGTACCAGTGAAAGAGCCATGTTTTGATTGTTGTATCAAACAACATTGCAACCCCTTTCTGCTTGTGGCATCTCCACATGGATTCTCTTGAGGTGTGATTAGAGGGAACACTGTCTACAAAGTGAACGGAGTGTACCAGTGAAAGAGCCATGTTGTGATTGCTGTATCAAACAACATTGCAACCCCTTTTTGCTTGTGGCATCTCCTCGTTTATTCTCTTTAGGTGTGATTAGAGGGAACACTGTCTACAAAGTGAACTGAGTGTACCAGTGAAAGAGCCATGTTTTGATTGCTGTATCAAACAATATTGCAACCCCTTTTTGCTTGCGGCATCTCCTCGTGAATTCTCTTGAGGTGTGATTAGAGGGAACACTGTCTACAAAGTGAACTGAGTGTACCAGTGAACGAGCCATGTTGTGATTGCTGTATCAAACAACATTGCAACCCCTTTCTGCTTGTGGCATCTCCACATGGATTCTCTTGAAGTGTGATTAGAGGGAACACTGTCTACAAAGTGAACGGAGTGTACCAGTGAACGAGCCATGTTGTGATTGCTGTATCAAACAACATTGCAACCCCTTTTTGCTTGTGGCATCTCCTCGTGTATTCTCTTTATGTGTGATTAGAGGGAACACTGTCTACAAAGTGAACTGAGTGTACCAGTGAAAGAGCCATGTTTTAATTTCTGTATCAAACAACATTGCAACCCCTTTTTGCTTGTGGCATCTCCACGTGAATTCTTTTGAGGTGTGATTAGAGGGAACACTGTCTACAAAGTGAACTGAGTGTACCAGTGAACGAGCCATGCTGCGATTGCTGTATCCAACAACATTGCAACCCCTTTTTGCTTGCGGCATCTCCTCGTGAATTCCCTTGAGGTGTGATTAGAGGGAACACTGTTTACAAAGTGAACTGAGTGTACCAGTGAAAGAGCCATGTTTTGATTGTTGTATCAAACAACATTGCAACCCCTTTCTGCTTGTGGCATCTCCACATGGATTCTCTTGAGGTGTGATTAGAGGGAACACTGTCTACAAAGTGAACGGAGTGTACCAGTGAACGAGCCATGTTGTGATTGCTGTATCAAACAACATTGCAACCCCTTTTTGCTTGTGGCATCTCCTCGTGCATTCTCTTTAGGTGTGATTAGAGGGAACACTGTCTACAAAGTGAACTGAGTGTACCAGTGAAAGCGCCATGTTTTGATTGCTGTATCAAACAACATTGCAACCCCTTTTTGCTTGTGGCATCTCCACATGGATTCTCTTGAGGTGTGATTAGAGGGAACACTGTCTACAAAGTGAACGGAGTGTACCAGTGAACGAGCCATGTTGTGATTGCTGTATCAAAGAACATTGCAACCCCTTTCTGCTTGTGGCATCTCCACGTGGATTCTCTTGAGGTGTGATTAGAGGGAACACTGTCTACAAAGTGAACTGAGTGTACCAGTGAAAGCGCCATGTTGTGATTGCTGTATCAAACAACATTGCAACCCCTTTCTGCTTGTGGCATCTCCAAATGGATTCTCTTGAGGTGTGATTAGAGGGAACACTGTCTACAAAGTGAACTGAGTGTACCAGTGAACGAGCCATGTTGTGATTGCTGTATCAAACAACATTGCAACCCCTTTCTGCTTGTGGCATCTCCACATGGATTCTCTTGAGGTGTGATTAGAGGGAACACTGTCTACAAAGTGAACTGAGTGTACCAGTGAACGAGCCATGTTGTGATTGCTGTATCAAACAACACTGCAACCCCTTTCTGCTTGTGGCATCTCCACATGGATTCTCTTGAGGTGTGATTAGAGGGAACACTGTCTACAAAGTGAACTGAGTGTACCAGTGAACGAGCCATGTTGTGATTGCTGTATCAAACAACATTGCAACCCCTTTCTGCTTGTGGCATCTCCACATGGATTCTCTTGAGGTGTGATTAGAGGGAACACTGTCTACAAAGTGAACTGAGTGTACCAGTGAACGAGCCATGTTGTGATTGCTGTATCAAACAACATTGCAACCCCTTTTTGCTTGTGGCATCTCCTCGTGTATTCTCTTTAGGTGTGATTAGAGGGAACACTGTCTACAAAGTGAACTGAGTGTACCAGTGAACGAGCCATGTTGTGATTGCTGTATCAAACAACATTGCAACCCCTTTCTGCTTGTGGCATCTCCACATGGATTCTCTTGAGGTGTGATTAGAGGGAACACTGTCTACAAAGTGAACTGAGTGTACCAGGGAACGAGCCATGTTGTGATTGCTGTATCAAACAACATTGCAACCCCTTTCTGCTTGTGGCATCTCCACATGGATTCTCTTGAGGTGTGATTAGAGGGAACACTGTCTACAAAGTGAACTGAGTGTACCAGTGAAAGAGCCATGTTGTGATTGCTGTATCAAACAACATTGCAACCCCTTTCTGCTTGTGGCATCTCCACATGGATTCTCTTGAGGTGTGATTAGAGGGAACACTGTCTACAAAGTGAACCGAGTGTACCAGTGAACGAGCCATGTTGTGATTGCTGTATCAAACAACACTGCAACCCCTTTTTGCTTGTGGCATCTCCTCGTGTATTCTCTTTAGGTGTGATTAGAGGGAACACTGTCTACAAAGTGAACTGAGTGTACCAGTGAACGAGCCATGTTGTGATTGCTGTATCAAACAACATTGCAACCCCTTTTTGCTTGTGGCATCTCCACATGGATTCTCTTGAGGTGTGATTAGAGGGAACACTGTCTACAAAGTGAACTGAGTGTACCAGTGAACGAGCCATG
This sequence comes from Ornithodoros turicata, assembly GCF_037126465.1. Lineage (NCBI taxonomy): Eukaryota > Metazoa > Arthropoda > Arachnida > Ixodida > Argasidae > Ornithodoros > Ornithodoros turicata. Next base: position 107,540,969 of record NC_088203.1, on the reverse strand, counting down.
TTGTGATTGCTGTATCAAACAACATTGCAACCCCTTTCTGCTTGTGGCATCTCCACATGGATTCTCTTGAGGTGTGATTAGAGGGAACACTGTCTACAAAGTGAACTGAGTGTACCAGTGAACGAGCCATGTTGTGATTGCTGTATCAAACAACATTGCAACCCCTTTCTGCTTGTGGCATCTCCACATGGATTCTCTTGAGGTGTGATTAGAGGGAACACTGTCTACAAAGTGAACTGAGTGTACCAGTGAACGAGCCATGTTGTGATTGCTGTATCAAACAACATTGCAACCCCTTTTTGCTTGTCGCATCTCCTCGTGAATTCTCTTTAGGTGTGATTAGAGGGAACACTGTCTACAAAGTGAACCGAGTGTACCAGTGAACGAGCCATGTTGTGATTGCTGTATCAAACAACACTGCAACCCCTTTTTGCTTGTGGCATCTCCTCGTGTATTCTCTTTAGGTGTGATTAGAGGGAACACTGTCTACAAAGTGAACTGAGTGTACCAGTGAACGAGCCATGTTGTGATTGCTGTATCAAACAACATTGCAACCCCTTTTTGCTTGTGGCATCTCCACATGGATTCTCTTGAGGTGTGATTAGAGGGAACACTGTCTACAAAGTGAACTGAGTGTACCAGTGAACGAGCCATGTTGTGATTGCTGTATCAAACAACATTGCAACCCCTTTTTGCTTGTGGCATCTCCACATGGATTCTCTTGAGGTGTGATTAGAGGGAACACTGTCTACAAAGTGAACTGAGTGTACCAGTGAACGAGCCATGTTGTGATTGCTGTATCAAACAACATTGCAACCCCTTTCTGCTTGTGGCATCTCCACATGGATTCTCTTGAGGTGTGATTAGAGGGAACACTGTCTACAAAGTGAACTGAGTGTACCAGTGAACGAGCCATGTTGTGATTGCTGTATCAAACAACATTGCAACCCCTTTCTGCTTGTGGCATCTCCACATGGATTCTCTTGAGGTGTGATTAGAGGGAACACTGTCTACAAAGTGAACTGAGTGTACCAGTGAACGAGCCATGTTGTGATTGCTGTATCAAACAACATTGCAACCCCTTTTTGCTTGTCGCATCTCCTCGTGAATTCTCTTTAGGTGTGATTAGAGGGAACACAGTCTGCAAAGTGAACGTACATAGTTTCCAGTGAACGAACCATGTTGTGATTTCTGAAAAATCTGCATTGCAACCCCTTTTTGCTTGTGGAAGCACAGTGACACCTCTGTGTGAATGCTCTTCAGATGATGTCTGTAAAATGTACATAGCTCTATACAGCCCGATACCGCGACTGCTCTGCCAAAGTATATTGTAACCTGTTTTCACTTGTGGCAGCACAATCATATAGGCCCTAAATAAAATATCTCTACTATATACGGGAGCTTTTCACGGGTAGCATACGTCAGTGAAGTAAGGGCTAATCTGACTTGTGGACTAACTATACATACATGTAAAATGACTATTAAGCCAAAGAATATCGCAAACCTTTCCTACTCCTTATGATGGTACAATTGTATTGAGCATTAGTATGGTTGTGCGTGTATCTGGCATGCCTGCAGTCGAAAGGTGGGCACGTAGACTCCGTGTACGCTGAGTACGTTGTGACAATTGCTGGGGATACCCTCGGACTCGCACTTGAGAAAAAAGAAAACATGAACTCATTGCACTGTACTAATCTTACAAACGGCCTTCTTAAACTAGGCACATCGATGTCAGTGTACACTGTAACAGTTTTCACACCTTTAAAGTGTAATACCGTGCGTGGCGTACACCTTTTTCGGTATAATTTTGGTAACATCATAATGGAGCACTGTTAAGCACTAAATTCCTTTACTCGCATGTTGCCTGATATCCAAAAATTCAGTCTTGCAACGTCTCCACATTGTTGAACAGTATTGTAGACACTTGCACGTGCTCGATTATCGGTAGCGATGCATATATGGATTAGCGCGTATCTACGGTATCCAAGACATAATGAAAGCAAGATTTGCACTGACACTTGATCTTTTGTAATGCTTCCGAATTGTGTAAAATATCATCCTGGAGATACAATGTTACGCAACCAGGTTGAATGTGCATAGCGCACGCCTTTAAAGGTGTGAAAAAGTTTACAGTGTGTTGTGAAAGACAAGACGTTTTCGAGTTGGAACATGCGTGCAGGTGCAAAACGAGCTATAGGGAATCACAGAGAAAGATGTTGATGCTCCATTGGAAGAATGACATCCTTCTGTCAAGTTGGGCCACGATTTTCATACCATCGTGCAATTTCACGTCTGCGGCGCTGCGTCCATAATAGCGCGGACCGGCGCCGTCCTGGCTACGTGGCACTGTCATCAGTGGCAATTTTCTCCCGAGACGAAATGCTGACCTCGTCACTGCAGTCCCGCGGAATGAAATTTCAAAGTGGCGAAAACCACAATTACGGGTTTCGCCGCCAGAGAAAGAAAAGAAAAAAAAAAATGTTGCGTGATGGGCGTGACACGCTTTCACTGGATTGGCCCGCGTCAGGAACGCCCACCAGTGCACGCGCTCTTCGGGCGTACAAAATGAACGAATCGCATCACAACAAATTTCCAATTCATGCCCGCCACCTGGGGAGAAATTCTCGAAAAACAATGTCACTCGTGTCATTTATGTAGATGACGTCTTCTACGCTCCGTGCAAAAAAGGACGCCCTCAACGACGTGTACACTGTGAAGGTAACACACAGTCTCGTTTGTTTTACGCTCCAGATCCCGATCAATATGTCATCAGTTCGTACGCGATCTATATATACAGAGTATGTTTTATCCGAGTGGAGCAAGAAAAAAAATATTTGTGTAATTGGAGAAACCCTCATGTTGATATCATTTTCTGTCCCTATTGTATGCGCCGCGTTGCCTGCCCGTGGATCAAATGTTTTCGCAGGGTTGGCAATCATTCATCGACCGAAAATAAGCTACGCGGGTCTCGCCCACTAAAGATCTGTCCACTCCAATTAACGTCTGAAAAAAAATTACATAATCGTCTGGGAAGCACAGGTACCTGATGATGATATTCCATTGTTGGAGACCACTTATGCTTAGAATGATTTCGATTATTTGCTCAAAGAAATGCCGTTTTTCTTTTCCGCAAAAGAGGAACAAATCATAGCACGTGCCTTCATTAACTATACCACAAAATGTCAGAAAGCGGCGGCGAAAAATCCTTGTCGTCACGTTCGGAAATATATAGTCAAGAAACCTTTTTTGCGTCATTTTCGCCACGAAACAAAAGTCTCCACGTATCCATGCAGTCGAGAAAGGACCTGCCGCGTAGTATGTCGAAAGAAATGTACGCAAAAGAGTGGTCAAAATGCCGTCGGACTGCCATTTTACCATTCTTTTCGTCGGTGATCGGGTGAGGTAAAAAAAAAATGCTCTTCACCACCAGAACTGTCTATTTCCCGACTGCGCAGAATTTTGGGCTATACTAGGCATGGATACTTTCTTGGTTCTATACATTTGAAATAGCTAAATCGGGCATCGAGGCTCTTCATTTTCTCATTCATCATCATCAGTGTATTTGTTGTTGTTCTATGGATAAAATTAACCAGCTATACCATTCTGCAGAAGGAAACTATACCTGGACGACAGGAATGGCATCATGCTTTCCGTGAGCCATCAAATGCGGGACAAAGTCAAGAGCTGAGGGTCAAAGCGTGTCAGGATCGAACCTTATACCGCTACCAACAATTTCTCGTTCAATCTCATAGTTGTCTCGCCACCAGATACGCATTATGGTCGCGAGGGATTTAATGGTGACGGGCAAGGGACCCAAAGCTGTACTGAAAGTAAGGTACAAAGTACATGCGCATCCATGGTAGTGCAAAGTACCACATTTTAAATGGACATAAAGTAATGTATACAAACTACTCGGAATTGTCAAGTAGATTGCAACTGAGTCCAGGCATGTCATCTTAAGAGGGGAAACCTGCAAAGCATGTGCAAGCAAAAAAGCGGGACTAAAGGAATATAGTGTGTGCAACGAATTTGTGCTTGCGAATGTATTGCTTACATATCTTTCGTTTGTTTGCTTTTTTCTTCTTCTTTTTTGCAAATGCTAGTTCTGAAGCAGAGGTAGTCATTGCCTGCCCATGAATATGAACAGTAAGAGAGTGCTTAATTTCCGTGCACTTGCACTTTCAACTGAAATACTTAATTAATGAATTTATTTATTTATTTACTTCCTATTCCTACAAATGCCAAAGCCTTTCTCATTCTTCTTGACCATGTCATTTTTTTAAATCTAATTACCAAGTAGGACAGCTGCTCAGGCAATCAGCCGTGCTAGTGGAAATAATTTCATTTTCTGATTTATTCATCTTTGCATCTCTGGCATATGAAAAAGGAGGACAGAGATCCATTCTGGAAAAAATACTCCTTCTTGGCACAAAACATACTTGATATTTTCAATTGTTTGTCTTTGCACTTCCAGATGCGCACTTGAGTACTTGATGAAAAAGTACTAGACAGAAGTACACGCAGTACAGTAGAAAGTACTTTGGAATTGCTAACTACATTGCAGCTGAGTCAAGGCAGTAATCCATGCAACTTGGTGCATCGCGAAGAGGGAAAACGTGCAATATGTGCAAGTAAAAAGATAAAAGGAAAGAGAAAACGGGACGAGAGGAATAAGTGTGCGTTGCGACTTACATTGTTTTTCGTTTTTCTTGTTTTTTGCAAATGCTGGTTCCGAAGTCCAGCTATAGTTAGTGCTTGTAGCAATGGACATGAACTGTAACGGATGGCATAATTTGGCGCTCAGGCAACCAGCTGCGCCGGTGGAAAATATTTTACTTCCCAATTTATTCATCTTTGCATCTTTAGGTTTGCATCTTTAGAAAAAAGAGGACAGCAATCCGTTTTAAAAAAAATACTGCTTCCAGAAACAAAACTTAGTTGATATTTTCCATTGTTTGTTTTTGCATTTCCAGTCGCCTACTGAAGGCACAGCCGGGCGTCCTCACTCATGAGGACCCTCATGAAGGCGCCTCACCCTCACTTCACGAAAATGAGGTGAGGGTGGAGTGAGGCCAGACCACGCTGAATGTGAGGACAATCGTGAGGCATTGTCCCTCGTGAGGCCCACTGTGAGGGCCCTCATGAGGCCAGTCGTCGTGAGGAGCCTCACGGATGATGCCGTGAGGCCTTTCGTGATGGGCATCATGAATGAACGGAGAGTCACCGTATCTCCTCGCTTGGAGACGGTGTGGCGGTGATGACGTCACGCTGCGCGAAGGGCCAATAGAAATTCGAAGATCTTCGAGGATCGCCATGTTACGTTCTTAGGTTTCGTTCGTCCGTATATGAAGGTTCCCATGAAGAACCTCACAGGCGAGGCCATGCGACTTTTTCATGAGGGACCTTACAGATAAGTCATGGCTCTCTTAGGGGGTCACGTTAAGTTGTTGCATAATGTACAATCCCGAGAGCAGGGAGCACGATTTCGTTGACGTTAAGTTGTGCTTTGGGCACGACGGTACCTCTCGTGGATTCGTTTTTCTGCCGATTTACTGGAATAGCATCTTCGTTTGGAGAGACCCTGTACTGCGTTTTTAAAAGTGCGTGCAATTGCTTTCCTCGCTAAGTTCGAATGATTGCAAGTGGACACACGCGTGCAATGTCGTGCCAAATGTGCCATGTGCAGTATTTTTGTATTTTTTAAACAAACCTTACCGCTGCTGGGAATGTAACGAGGCGTTCTTCTTAGTTTGACGCCTCTTGTTATTAGCAGCATAAAGCAGCTTTTACCGGGTTCGCCAAAGTATGTACAAAGGAAGGAACTAACAAAACAAAACGGAACGATTTGATTGCCGGTGTGATTAGTACCATCGTCGTGCGCAAACACTTGAGCTGTGAGCGTATCCTCCGATTCTGGCAGCATCAGAGTCATAGGGTACTGAGAATCGAGAACAGGATCTCTTCAAGCACTTTCCCCGCCGCCACCCGATCATTTCCATAACGGTACATCTGCATTGTAGTATTTCGGGCTCCTCTTTGCTGATGCGAAACACTAACGTTAAACCTCACTGTGACAGTGACATCTGTTACCGAATTTATCCAAGCACAGCACGAAACCCCGTAAACAGTTTAATGCCGCGCAGTATCATTGCATCTCTGGCATATGAAAAAGAACAGCAATCCGCTTTCTTATACTGCTTCTAGACACAAAACTTACGTGATATTTTTCATTTTTTGTCATTTCCAGTCGCGTACTTGTGTAGTTGATGGAAAAGTACTAGACAAAAGTACCTGAAGTATTGTACAAAGTGCCATTGGAAATGTACTTCAAGTGAAGTACAAGTACTCAGTCATGTACTTAAAGTAGCACTCGCGCACTGCATGGTACTTCAAGTAGTGCCCAACCTTTCAAGGGCTTCGCAATGCTACATTATATACCTCAATTGACATATTTCATTTCTTCGGCCATACTATTAATCACTTGTTCCACAGTGACCGTACAAAAAGTTTGAAAAGAACAGCTAAGTTTGGATGGAATTCAACAACACATGAATAACATGAACGTAAATCTACAAGGTGAGACATGCAGTAATACGCCCCATGGCATCATGCTTCATAATCGAATTGTTGCCGACGTTTTGCTAATACGCGTGCATAAAACAGCAACAGAATATTTCTTCATATAGCAGGCAAATAAAAACGGAGAAGGGCAAACGAAACTCATACTTTAATTGAATAGTGGCAGTTGAAGAAAAGACACCTGCAGTGAAATTCGAACCCACACGATCTGATTGTCTGGCAGAGATACATACCATTACACCCTGTCTGAAGTCCTATATTATTCCTACTGTATTACTACTGGTACCCACCTTCTGTACCGACCTACTGTCCTGGTGTGTTACTCTCTTAGGCCGTACGTATTATTCCTAGCCTACACTCTAAATCGTTTTACACCTTAAAGGGTGTAAATCAAAATGTTCATGACGCACACCTTTTAAGGTGTATTTTAACACCCTCATGGCAATTGGGCTGTAAAGGGTGTAACGCAGAATAAAACTGCTGGGTTTGTGGCAATATGCTGGTAACTGGGTATTCACAATTACCAGCATATTGCGTATAATCACATTGAGGTCCATATATGTATACACATCAAGGTGATTAAAATTAAATATGTGTGTAAACATGCACAGCCGATATACAGACAGTATGGCGTGGCAGCTGTGCATGGCAATGAAGCATGGCAGCTGTATATAGCTTTTCGTGAAACTGTAGGCCTTCTCATGAGCAGGCACCTCCTTCATATGCATGTTCATTACTTAGAACGCTGCATTTATTCGTTTCTTCAAGGCTTTGCAGTGTTGTACCCACAAATATCTAACCCCTGTAAAATGCATTACGTTGTTCATTATCCGCGACTCACAAGGATGTTTGGTCCTTTCCTATCGGTATGGTTGTACGCGTTTCGAAGGGAAACACCAGCATTTTAAAGATGTTGCTAGAAAAACTCGACATTTTAAGAACATAACCGTTTCATTAGCAAGAAGACATCAATTTTATCAAATGTATGTGTGGTCGCAGCCCTTCATCAGAAATGCCACATCTACTGATGGTTCCAAGGAGATACTACTTCAACATGCCCCAGAAGCAATTCAGAGTTACATTCACGACCGTGATATTCACGCAGAATCTATAGTCTATGTGAAAAGTGCAGTTGATATGATAACACATTTGCTGTTGGCTACGTGTTGTTGTTGTGAATCTTCCGAGGATACCCGTGTTCATTGAGATTGCAGGCATACATGTTATTAACTCTGATACCATTTTTCTCATACAAACATTAACTACAGTTGAGTATGATGAGCACTATCATGTATTTGTTCTGTCTTGCAATGAGGAGCAACGTGTTTTAAGAAATTTAAGCCCTATCTCAACAGATCTTCTAAATCTGCATGCATTACCAGATGGTAGACGTGTTGTAAATCCAGGCCATGCCACTTTTGTAATGTAACTTCCTGTTTCCTGTTGTTGTATATATTTACTTTTGTTCATGTGAACGAAAACAAACATACTCCCTTTCTACACCCAGGCGAGGGTGTATTACACCGTTGTCACACCCTCAGGAACTTCCAAAACAAAGTTGTAGGGTGTGAAAGGGGTGTGATCTTTGTTAATACACCTATTTTACACCTTTAAAGGTGTGAAACGATTTAGACTGTACACTAATGATCTGCAAGACTGCATACGCTCTAAACTTAGGCACTCTATGGCAGACGATGTGGTATTGTATTAAGAAATTGTTCGCCATATAAGGATAGCGTGTCTCGGAGAGCATTTTAACACGTCTCGGAATTGCCATATTGATTACACAGTTGGTAAAGCAGTGCTCACCCTTGGTTTTCTTAGTCGCTGGTATGCTTAGGTGCCCACGCATCAACACCAAACAAGCCGGCGATTGCTGAGGCCAGGGAACCGCAGCTGGCAGGGTACAAGAGTCGCATTCCGTTTGTTGGTCTGCGCGGCATAACCACCCGTCTGGAGTATATGGGGATCCCGAGAGTTAGGCTGACGGTTCCGAATCTCTCTCGGAAGAAATATGTGCCTATGCCTGTGTCAAACGGCACTTGACTGCCGACTTAATCCATAACACCCAAGACCGAATGGTGCAGATGGCTCCACTACAACGACTGTATCAACAAGTGCCTTCGTCATACCCGCATCTGGCGTTGAAAGTGGAGTGAGTTTGTCCCATGCGACATCGTCGACAGCAGCTGAACTGTATACGCTCTGCTCATGGCTATGGAATATGTAGCGTCGGCTCACTCACGGTCCAAGCGGGTGACTACCTCGGATTCCCAGGCTGCTCTGCAGTCCCTTGTGTCTGCAGGGACTACCAGCGCTGTCAACCCTGTAGCTGCTGATTTTATAAGACTACACGCAGAGGCGGTGGCTGCTGGACACGACGTGTTCTTTCAATGGATACCAGGACACTGCGGCATACCTGGGCATGATGCGGCTGACGCTGCGGCACGCAGAGCACATCAGAAGCGTGCGTCAGGACTCATCTATTGCAGCATGTCCGACGCTAGGGTCATGTTGACTGCTCTGTGCCGCCAACTGGCTGAGGCACAATGGCTCTCTGGAGGGGATCTCTGCTACACTGCGTTGACCCTGAGCTTGCCTCTACTTTTCCGACATCGTTCCCTAGGCCATGCGTCACTTTACCACTGGCTCCGCCCCAATGTGCCCTACAACCGACGTCTTCTTTACAAGCTTGGAAAGGCAGGCTCACCTAATTGTGGCACCCGTGGGGCTCTTGAGGGCACTGAACACATTATCCTGCCCACGGTATCAGCAGCACCGACTGTATATCTACAAGCTTCTTTAACTCGACAGGATGGCATACCCTTCGATGTTGTCAAAGTGCCACTATGGACTAAATCTGCTGTCTTCGGAATCCTGACGGGCTCTCTCATCTGGCAACGTTGTTGCCCTTCGTGTCTTCCGGGGGCTTCACTTTTTGCACTCCGTTAGCGGAGCCCCACGTGACATACCATCCGACTGCTCCGACGTTCGCGAAAACACAAAGGAGGGAGAAGACATCTCTCCCATTTTCCCCTCTTTCGATCAGTGTCACGTGACCCTCCCCGGACGCCGGCGTCGTTGCTTAGAGTCACTGTACTCTATCGTTGCTAGGAGACGAGCGCCCTCTGCAGAACATGGCATCGTTGTAATTTGTGGGCTCATGATTACGTCACCCGCTGCTCGCGTCATCGACATTTTTGGAGGCTCAGCAGGTCTTCAAAAATTTACAAAAATGCACAGCGTTCGTAAACAGGATTGAAATTTCGCGTACAGATTTCTTGAGGCACCTTCTTTTCATGGACTAAATAAAATAAACGCCGTTTTCCGAGTCAGAAGTGGCGCTTTAAGGTTCTGGGCCTTTGGTCATCCAACCATCAGTTCCACGCCATGCATGCATTTGTGCGATTTTGCGCGGACTCCACGTTGGTGGACATAGTGTGACTAACAGTGTGCGCGGACAGTGTGTGTGAGTAACTGACTGAGGGCCCTTGGGTGTGACTCATTGTTCTTGTTGTAGTTATCCATTTTTGTTTTCCTAAGTGAACTGGAGTAGCCGGCTCCCGTAATGAGTACATTTTTCTCCTTTTCTTTCTTTCTTTTTTTTTTTTTCTTCTTCTCAACTACTTCACCTGAAGCGGAGTTTCGTCCCAAATTTGGAACCAACATCACTTATATTTGTAAGAACAATTGGACAGCGTCCAGAATAAGCCTTACGTGTTTTATTTATAATGGATATCGCACTAACGCTAGTATAACGGACATTAAATCTAGAGAGTTGTACTGCGTCCCTTCCGAATTCCCTTCGCTTAATTAAACGCCTATCATTACACACCAGATGTTTCACAACAGGTTTACCATATTTAGACCCCCTCCATCCCATCTCCTAACATGTTGATGACCACTTTAAATTACACGTAGTCTCTGGGACTAGCGAATATTTCCTCAAATCCACCAGTACAGTGTTGCGTACGTGATTGGAATAATCCGCCGTCCCACATTGCCCGTGTTACAAACAATGCCGACTTCACTCGACTGTGCGAAAGTGTATTCTTGCATTACCCCCTGGAGTAACGCCTTATAGGCATTTGAGGTAATTAATTGAAATGAAAAGAAAAAAGAAACAAGTGAGTGCAACGTCAGAATCTCAACATGTGTGCCGCTGAAGCTGAGGCAAAACAGCACAGACGCGAAGACCCTGCAGTGCGTGCCGCCGAATCAGGGGCAAGGCGAATTCGGCTGCAAGACCCAGCAGTACATGCCGCCGAAGCAGAGGCAGAGAGGCATCACAGGCAAGCGAACATTCTTTAAAAAAAAAGGTGTACTTTAACGCCTTTTTCTTGCCACATATATCACTCCCTTTTGGAGAGTACAATTACTCTCAAAAAGGAGTCTCCTCACTCCCTTTAGGGAGTGGGGTTACGCTTCAACTCCCTACTGGAGAGCAATATTACTCTCCGGTAGGGAATAAGGGAGTAATGTTGCTCCCTTGTGGGAGTGAGGAGACTCCTTTGGTGAGAGTTATTGTACTCTCCAAAAGGGAATGATATATGTGGGAAGGAAAAGCAGTTAAAGTACACCCTTTTTGCAAGGGTGTACCCCTCAAGACCGTGGCTTTCGGGCGCGACCTTGTCCGCCCCCTAGCCCCCAGCGTAGTTCAACTCTACCAAATTGGTGGCGCTGTCGAACACTATGACGGTATTTGTTTACAAACCGGTAGAGGTCTATTAGACCTCTACCTGTTTGTAAACCAATGACGTCATAATGTTCGACAGCGCCACGAGTTTGGTAGAGTTGAACTACGCTGGGGGCTAGGGGGCGGACAAGGTCGCGCCCGAAAGCCGCGGTCTTGAGAGGATTACGATGGTCTCTGAAAGGGACGCGACTTTCGGTCCTACTTTTCTTTCAATAGGAGGCAGCGAACAACTGACCATTCTTGGAACCCAGCTCTCCCCTTCCGATCTGTTTTGGTTTCGGTGTGTCTACCAACGTCATGATGACGTTTCTCGGGTAAAGGTTTGGGTACAACAGTTGCTCCGTGTTCGATCGCTTGGGGTTCAAGAACGATCCCCCAATGTTGTCTCCACTGATTTGCTGAAACCGGGAGGTGTACGCCATCTATGTGGCACTTATGCAGTTCATAATTGTCACAAAAAAGGCATACGCTTACCGTTTTAAACAAATCAGGGTAGAGAAGGATGCCAGATTATGGTTAGCTAGAAGCGTGCTATGCGGTGAAGTTACGTTTTAAGGGTGTAGGAGACAACACGAAATTTCAAATATTTCGTTACGAAAATTGCAAGTCAGCTGGCAAGAAATATCGAAATTCCATTATTTGAGGCAAGTCACTAAGACTTACTAACTTATTATTCTACAAGTTCTCGTTTGCCTGGGTATAGACAAATAAGGATATCACTGTTCTGGACTGGCTGTTTTCTTCTCTTCCCTCTGCTGTCATAAATAAGGCTGAAACTTAGGGGCAGACTTCCGTGAAGAAGTTTTCATTTGTTTCGTAAAAGGCGCTGTCGTCAATTTCATCGTGCCCTCCAGAGCACTGAACAAAAAAAATCTTTTGTTTTTTCTACGTGTCCTACTTAGCGAGCTACAAATCCTCCAAAGACACGTATGCGTCAAGCTCTGACGTCAGAAGAGCAAGAGCCATTGCCATTGTTTCTCGCAAAAATGTGACCTTCCCCATTGTCGGTGATGTCTACGCATTTATTAGACGATCTTCTGTAGAACATTGAATGCAGATCGACATCGACGCAAATAACCATCTTTTAAATTCATCGGGCATAACTTAGGACTAAGTGTGATGGCTAAGTGTGATGACTTTTCGCACGAGGCCACTAAAGTGTCTTCACATCGTGTTGTGGAATTTCTGCAATCACCTTGGTGCAAGACCCCGAGAGGCACTCTGGTTTGCGGGAGGACACTCAAGGGCCTTTCAGCTTCAACAGATAAAGTAAGTGTTCCTGTGTGAGTTTCTCCGCCAGCTATTTATGCCATTTTATCAGCTGCGAGTGAATAAGCTTGTCAACAACGAGTGGATGGTAGGGTAATTTCAGTCATTCCACAGCCAAAGTGTGGTCACATGGTTACGTCCCTCCTGCACAGGCTTCGCACAACGAAGCCTTCCCTCCCCAACCGAATCGCATACTGTGACAGCAGCCTATGCTCCAAATGTGGCGTCGTAGCGAACATTGAGCACGTCCTAATAGAATGTAAGCTCTACGAAACGGAGAGGCGGCAACTCTGTGCTCAGCTGAGTGGTGCTAGCCGACAGTCGTTCAATCTGGCTGCAATTCTTGGCCCATGTCAGAGCCATGTGCAACACCGTCGAAGTCTTCTGATGTTCTTAGAGTTCCTCTTGGCTACCGGTTTGCTCTAGACGCTGTAGGGTCCTCCCCTGCATCTCAAGGACCATCGACGCTTCTTTCATGTGTTTCTTTCTTCCTTTTTGTGTGACGTAGCGCTGCGCAGCCAGTGGAGGAGAGTTAAAGTGCCGTACTTGCGCATAACTTCATTTTCATATCTCACATCTAATGTTTCGTGGAGTAGTGTACTGTTCTTCAGCGGTGATCCACCCCAGGCCATATAGTCGTGATCTATTTGTTGTTTTTGTTGTGGTCACATGGCCGGCCAACTCCATTAATTGCGGCTGAAAAAGCGCCTCATTCCGCTCCTATGAAGTTATGATATAGGTACAGACCGTGTTAGGCCCGCAAACCTGTATATGCGTGATGGTGTCACTCAAACGATGATGAAATGCGCAAGCAGATGTGCTTCTGAACCTCAGTCCAAGGTCGATAGACAAATCAAGCTTCTTTTGTCACTTCTCTCTTGGGGGAATTGACTGCCCCAAACATGAGGAAGTTGTTCCTTCTCGACTGATTCTCCAAGTCTTGACATTTTTTTTCAGCTGCGCAATGCCACGAAGTAACTATGGCTATGAGTGTCGGGGCAGGCTACCATTCGAGGTTACCAAGTGACAGTCGTTGTTGCCAAGAAAACTATCTCTGTCCGTCATGGCGAGAATACACACAAGTGACCTCTGTTGTCTATCTGGTGGCACCGTCAAACATCTTGGACATTTTTTGACACATTTATTGGCTCAAAACGTAACAGACGGCTCACTGATTCTTCCCATGCAGATCATCTGTAACTGTAAGTATATTCTTAAAAACGAACTTCACCACATAGCCAACCATCATCTCGAATGACATCGTTATCTGCCCTGATTTGTTTAAAATGGGAGATGTACGCCATTTTTGTGACACTTATGCTGTCATAATTTTCACAAAAAAGGCGTACGCCTCCCATTTTCAACAAATCAGGGCAGATAACGATATCATTCGAGATTATGGTTGGCTAGGAGCGTGCTATGTGGTGAAATTCATTTTTAAGAGTGTATGTATCCTTCTTTCGATGGACTCCGAATCCCTTCGTCAAAGTGAACAGCACCTTTCGGGCGTGGTACGCCACTCCCTTTTCACCAATTTTCCGTCTTTAAAGCCACCTGTAATTGGCCAGCGACGACCAAGATTTTCTTTCGGTTTCCACTCTGTCATTAGTGCTCCGTATAGACGCCGTTTCAGCAGCCGTCTGGCGGCAGGAAGTCGGTCAGTCATTCCAGTCCCGTCACGGAAGAACAGCGATACGTTGCTCGTACGGCGTTTCACCCGCTCAAGAGACACCATTTCATTTCTGGATACAGAAATGTCCTTCAGGTAGCAAAGCCTTCTGTTTCGTCCACGTGTCAGCAGTATGAACTGAGGTAGTTATACGCTATACCTACATTCTCTCACGGGCAATTTTTTAACTCCTGCATATATAGAAGATACGAAGGAAAAAAAAAAGAAAAGGCGATGTCAAATTCCCGGTGGTGAGTAACTCAAAGAGTGCTATTAAACGGTAGGAGACACTTATTTATTTACACATGGTAAACGAGACTTTCGTGCACGAGATTGCACGAGACTAGTAACCCGAAGAAGTGCAGTCTCGTGCACGAATGCCTTGTTTACTATGTGTAAATTAATAAGTTGCTCCTACCGTTTAATATCACTCTTTGATTTCCTACATGCATACAAAGATACCTAAAGAGAGGAACGTGTAAATCTCTCCTAATTATCTGTTATACCTAGGGTTCTGCGTTTTTGTCATTGTGGAAAAATGCCGAAAAAACTCGCCGGATATTTTTGTGGAAATTCGGCATGTTCCGAAAAGCTCCGAATTATACTCTCGCATATGGTGCTACATGCCGAAAAAAATGCCGATACCCCATTGCACTTTTCTTCCTCGCATTTTCGTTTTCCCTTGTCACGCCTCAAACGAACGGTCTGCCCTGTGTTCTGTCGGAGCACCTGTCTTTAAAACGTTTGGTGCCGACCACTGATGTCCTCGACGGCGTCCCCTGACATTCGCCTCACATTCACCACCCACTTTTTTAAAGGTTCTGGGCGGCTGTGAGGGAACCTGCATTGAACAATTTATGCCATGAATTACGGCAGAGATGACAAGGCTGATCCAGGCAAGCAATGGGCGATACCGTGACCAACAAACTCAGCGGTAGATCCCACACCTGACAAGCGCACTTGAACGCCTGCTGCGAGCTGAGAGGCAATTCTAGTGGACTGCAGGAAGTCTGGACTATCACAATGACTCTATCCAGATAACGTACTGCTGTTTAACGTTTAGATCTTGAGATACTAGTCACAAAGTGCCGCGCACATGGTTCAACAGCAACGTTTTGTCGCCCCGCTCGTGGACTAATAAATCACATTTATTTGTAAAACTAAGTCACTTGCTTGTGAAGTGTCGTCCCCGGTGCCTTGCCCATACAGGCAGTACACCCATAACCACAGCAGGCGGGCATGACACCACAAAAATGCTACGCAAAGGCAGTCGCGGACAGCAATGTTTTTAGCTTCCCAAGATGGCGGGCGAACTGCTGCACAATCAGTCCGCTATCCAGCCTATTACTATAGAGATCAGTGGGGATAACAAACGGGCCAATGGAGCGACCCGAGAGAACCAAGTCCAGCGTAGGAAGGACTCCAAATCATGGATAAGTACTCTAATTTTGGATGAATAAGTGTTTCGTACGCGCGGTTAACTTAATTTCTCGAGATGACAAGTATAGCTTACACCTTAGGAGAACAACGGTCCGTAAGCCTTTTCCGCATATGTAATCAATATGGGAATTAGTAGATTCCCAAGTATTTGTTGCTGCTTACTCGTTCGACGCAGCAGTTTGACAGGAAGTACTGATTAATTGAGTGTCGATTGCTTTTAGATATGGTCAAATGGACGTGTTAATCTACATTTGCCACTTCCTGCACCACTTCACAATATGATCTATATCAGACTGCAATATTAAACTGTCATTTTGATTTCCCTAATTTCCCTATATAGTACAGCATCATCTACATGGAGTCTAATATTAGAGCGAATGTCATTTAAAAGGTCATTGGTATAAATTAGAAACAATAAACGCAACATCAACACTGCTTGAGACAGAGTTCCCCCATTTGAGACATTGGGTCCTACAGTGCAGAAAGGTACATATCCACTCAATGATCATCGATTCAATATGTCAGAGTTAGGTCACTATTCTTTGCGGCCGACTGATGGAGGCAGAAAGGAGTACCCTGCGGTAAGAATATAGGTCAGTGTTACATATCTATTGCGTGCGGCCGACTGATGCAAACGGAAAGAATTAGCCTGCGAGTGGAATAGGTCAGAGTTATACATATCAACATTGCGCGCGGCCAACTGATGCAGCCCGAAATAACTATAGCCTGCGAGAGGAATAGGTCAGACTTAGATCCTTATACCGTGCGGAAAAATGATGCAGAATAAATAAAGTAGCCTCCCCTCCGAATACGTCACAGCTATCTCACTATTTCTGTGGCCGACTGATACAGGCAGAAAGGAGTATCCTGCGGTAAGAATAGGTCATGCAGTGTTACATATCTATCACGTGCGGCCGACTGATGCAAACGGAAAGAATTAGCCTGCGAGTGGAATAGGTCAGAGTTATATCACCATTGCGCGCGTCTATCTGATCCAGCCCGAAATAACTAGCCTGCGAGAGGAATAGGTCAGACTTAGATCGCTATAGCGTGCGGAAAACTGATGCAGGATAAATAAAGTAGCTTCCGCTCCGAATACGTCAGAGCTAGCTCACTATTTCTTGTAGCCGACAGATGCGAGCAGAAAAGAGTACCCTGCAGTGAGAATAGGTCAGTGTTACATACCTATTGGGTGCGGCCGACTGGTGCAAACGGAAAGAATTAGCTTGCGAGTGGAATAGGTCAGAGTTATATCACCATTGCGCGCGTCTATCTGATCCAGCCCGAAATAACTAGCCTGCGAGAGGAATAGGTCAGACTTAGATCGCTATAGCGTGCGGAAAACTGATGCAGGATAAATAAAGTAGCTTCCGCTCCGAATACGTCAGAGCTAGCTCACTATTTCTTGTAGCCGACAGATGCGAGCAGAAAAGAGTACCCTGCAGTGAGAATAGGTCAGTGTTACATACCTATTGGGTGCGGCCGACTGGTGCAAACGGAAAGAATTAGCTTGCGAGTGGAATAGGTCAGAGTTATATCACCATTGCGCGCGTCTATCTGATCCAGCCCGAAATAACTAGCCTGCGAGAGGAATAGGTCAGACTTAGATCGCTATAGCGTGCGGAAAACTGATGCAGGATAAATAAAGTAGCTTCCGCTCCGAATACGTCAGAGCTAGCTCACTATTTCTTGTAGCCGACAGATGCGAGCAGAAAAGAGTACCCTGCAGTGAGAATAGGTCAGTGTTACATACCTATTGGGTGCGGCCGACTGGTGCAAACGGAAAGAATTAGCTTGCGAGTGGAATAGGTCAGAGTTATATCACCATTGCGCGCGGCCAACTGATGCAGCCCGAAATAACTAGCCTGCGAGAGGAATAGGTCAGACTTAGATCGCTATAGCGTGCGGAAAACTGATGCAGGATAAATAAAGTAGCTTCCGCTCCGAATACGTCAGAGCTAGCTCACTATTTCTTGTAGCCGACAGATGCGAGCAGAAAAGAGTACCCTGCAGTGAGAATAGGTCAGTGTTACATACCTATTGGGTGCGGCCGACTGGTGCAAACGGAAAGAATTAGCTTGCGAGTGGAATAGGTCAGAGTTATATCACCATTGCGCGCGTCTATCTGATCCAGCCCGAAATAACTAGCCTGCGAGAGGAATAGGTCAGACTTAGATCGCTATAGCGTGCGGAAAACTGATGCAGGATAAATAAAGTAGCTTCCGCTCCGAATACGTCAGAGCTAGCTCACTATTTCTTGTAGCCGACAGATGCGAGCAGAAAAGAGTACCCTGCAGTGAGAATAGGTCAGTGTTACATACCTATTGGGTGCGGCCGACTGGTGCAAACGGAAAGAATTAGCTTGCGAGTGGAATAGGTCAGAGTTATATCACCATTGCGCGCGTCTATCTGATCCAGCCCGAAATAACTAGCCTGCGAGAGGAATAGGTCAGACTTAGATCGCTATAGCGTGCGGAAAACTGATGCAGGATAAATAAAGTAGCTTCCGCTCCGAATACGTCAGAGCTAGCTCACTATTTCTTGTAGCCGACAGATGCGAGCAGAAAAGAGTACCCTGCAGTGAGAATAGGTCAGTGTTACATACCTATTGGGTGCGGCCGACTGGTGCAAACGGAAAGAATTAGCTTGCGAGTGGAATAGGTCAGAGTTATATCACCATTGCGCGCGTCTATCTGATCCAGCCCGAAATAACTAGCCTGCGAGAGGAATAGGTCAGACTTAGATCGCTATAGCGTGCGGAAAACTGATGCAGGATAAATAAAGTAGCTTCCGCTCCGAATACGTCAGAGCTAGCTCACTATTTCTTGTAGCCGACAGATGCGAGCAGAAAAGAGTACCCTGCAGTGAGAATAGGTCAGTGTTACATACCTATTGGGTGCGGCCGACTGGTGCAAACGGAAAGAATTAGCTTGCGAGTGGAATAGGTCAGAGTTATATCACCATTGCGCGCGTCTATCTGATCCAGCCCGAAATAACTAGCCTGCGAGAGGAATAGGTCAGACTTAGATCGCTATAGCGTGCGGAAAACTGATGCAGGATAAATAAAGTAGCTTCCGCTCCGAATACGTCAGAGCTAGCTCACTATTTCTTGTAGCCGACAGATGCGAGCAGAAAAGAGTACCCTGCAGTGAGAATAGGTCAGTGTTACATACCTATTGGGTGCGGCCGACTGGTGCAAACGGAAAGAATTAGCTTGCGAGTGGAATAGGTCAGAGTTATATCACCATTGCGCGCGGCCAACTGATGCAGCCCGAAATAACTAGCCTGCGAGAGGAATAGGTCAGACTTAGATCGCTATAGCGTGCGGAAAACTGATGCAGGATAAATAAAGTAGCTTCCGCTCCGAATACGTCAGAGCTAGCTCACTATTTCTTGTAGCCGACAGATGCGAGCAGAAAAGAGTACCCTGCAGTGAGAATAGGTCAGTGTTACATACCTATTGGGTGCGGCCGACTGGTGCAAACGGAAAGAATTAGCTTGCGAGTGGAATAGGTCAGAGTTATATCACCATTGCGCGCGTCTATCTGATCCAGCCCGAAATAACTAGCCTGCGAGAGGAATAGGTCAGACTTAGATCGCTATAGCGTGCGGAAAACTGATGCAGGATAAATAAAGTAGCTTCCGCTCCGAATACGTCAGAGCTAGCTCACTATTTCTTGTAGCCGACAGATGCGAGCAGAAAAGAGTACCCTGCAGTGAGAATAGGTCAGTGTTACATACCTATTGGGTGCGGCCGACTGGTGCAAACGGAAAGAATTAGCTTGCGAGTGGAATAGGTCAGAGTTATATCACCATTGCGCGCGTCTATCTGATCCAGCCCGAAATAACTAGCCTGCGAGAGGAATAGGTCAGACTTAGATCGCTATAGCGTGCGGAAAACTGATGCAGGATAAATAAAGTAGCTTCCGCTCCGAATACGTCAGAGCTAGCTCACTATTTCTTGTAGCCGACAGATGCGAGCAGAAAAGAGTACCCTGCAGTGAGAATAGGTCAGTGTTACATACCTATTGGGTGCGGCCGACTGGTGCAAACGGAAAGAATTAGCTTGCGAGTGGAATAGGTCAGAGTTATATCACCATTGCGCGCGTCTATCTGATCCAGCCCGAAATAACTAGCCTGCGAGAGGAATAGGTCAGACTTAGATCGCTATAGCGTGCGGAAAACTGATGCAGGATAAATAAAGTAGCTTCCGCTCCGAATACGTCAGAGCTAGCTCACTATTTCTTGTAGCCGACAGATGCGAGCAGAAAAGAGTACCCTGCAGTGAGAATAGGTCAGTGTTACATACCTATTGGGTGCGGCCGACTGGTGCAAACGGAAAGAATTAGCTTGCGAGTGGAATAGGTCAGAGTTATATCACCATTGCGCGCGTCTATCTGATCCAGCCCGAAATAACTAGCCTGCGAGAGGAATAGGTCAGACTTAGATCGCTATAGCGTGCGGAAAACTGATGCAGGATAAATAAAGTAGCTTCCGCTCCGAATACGTCAGAGCTAGCTCACTATTTCTTGTAGCCGACAGATGCGAGCAGAAAAGAGTACCCTGCAGTGAGAATAGGTCAGTGTTACATACCTATTGGGTGCGGCCGACTGGTGCAAACGGAAAGAATTAGCTTGCGAGTGGAATAGGTCAGAGTTATATCACCATTGCGCGCGTCTATCTGATCCAGCCCGAAATAACTAGCCTGCGAGAGGAATAGGTCAGACTTAGATCGCTATAGCGTGCGGAAAACTGATGCAGGATAAATAAAGTAGCTTCCGCTCCGAATACGTCAGAGCTAGCTCACTATTTCTTGTAGCCGACAGATGCGAGCAGAAAAGAGTACCCTGCAGTGAGAATAGGTCAGTGTTACATACCTATTGGGTGCGGCCGACTGGTGCAAACGGAAAGAATTAGCTTGCGAGTGGAATAGGTCAGAGTTATATCACCATTGCGCGCGGCCAACTGATGCAGCCCGAAATAACTAGCCTGCGAGAGGAATAGGTCAGACTTAGATCGCTATAGCGTGCGGAAAACTGATGCAGGATAAATAAAGTAGCTTCCGCTCCGAATACGTCAGAGCTAGCTCACTATTTCTTGTAGCCGACAGATGCGAGCAGAAAAGAGTACCCTGCAGTGAGAATAGGTCAGTGTTACATACCTATTGGGTGCGGCCGACTGGTGCAAACGGAAAGAATTAGCTTGCGAGTGGAATAGGTCAGAGTTATATCACCATTGCGCGCGTCTATCTGATCCAGCCCGAAATAACTAGCCTGCGAGAGGAATAGGTCAGACTTAGATCGCTATAGCGTGCGGAAAACTGATGCAGGATAAATAAAGTAGCTTCCGCTCCGAATACGTCAGAGCTAGCTCACTATTTCTTGTAGCCGACAGATGCGAGCAGAAAAGAGTACCCTGCAGTGAGAATAGGTCAGTGTTACATACCTATTGGGTGCGGCCGACTGGTGCAAACGGAAAGAATTAGCTTGCGAGTGGAATAGGTCAGAGTTATATCACCATTGCGCGCGTCTATCTGATCCAGCCCGAAATAACTAGCCTGCGAGAGGAATAGGTCAGACTTAGATCGCTATAGCGTGCGGAAAACTGATGCAGGATAAATAAAGTAGCTTCCGCTCCGAATACGTCAGAGCTAGCTCACTATTTCTTGTAGCCGACAGATGCGAGCAGAAAAGAGTACCCTGCAGTGAGAATAGGTCAGTGTTACATACCTATTGGGTGCGGCCGACTGGTGCAAACGGAAAGAATTAGCTTGCGAGTGGAATAGGTCAGAGTTATATCACCATTGCGCGCGGCCAACTGATGCAGCCCGAAATAACTAGCCTGCGAGAGGAATAGGTCAGACTTAGATCGCTATAGCGTGCGGAAAACTGATGCAGGATAAATAAAGTAGCTTCCGCTCCGAATACGTCAGAGCTAGCTCACTATTTCTTGTAGCCGACAGATGCGAGCAGAAAAGAGTACCCTGCAGTGAGAATAGGTCAGTGTTACATACCTATTGGGTGCGGCCGACTGGTGCAAACGGAAAGAATTAGCTTGCGAGTGGAATAGGTCAGAGTTATATCACCATTGCGCGCGTCTATCTGATGCAGCCCGAAATAACTAGCCTGCGAGAGGAATAGGTCAGACTTAGATCGCTATAGCGTGCGGAAAACTGATGCAGGATAAATAAAGTAGCTTCCGCTCCGAATACGTCAGAGCTAGCTCACTATTTCTTGTAGCCGACAGATGCGAGCAGAAAAGAGTACCCTGCAGTGAGAATAGGTCAGTGTTACATACCTATTGGGTGCGGCCGACTGGTGCAAACGGAAAGAATTAGCTTGCGAGTGGAATAGGTCAGAGTTATATCACCATTGCGCGCGGCCTATCTGATGCAGCCCGAAATAACTAGCCTGCGAGAGGAATAGGTCAGACTTAGATCGCTATAGCGTGCGGAAAACTGATGCAGGATAAATAAAGTAGCTTCCGCTCCGAATACGTCAGAGCTAGCTCACTATTTCTTGTAGCCGACAGATGCGAGCAGAAAAGAGTACCCTGCAGTGAGAATAGGTCAGTGTTACATACCTATTGGGTGCGGCCGACTGGTGCAAACGGAAAGAATTAGCTTGCGAGTGGAATAGGTCAGAGTTATATCACCATTGCGCGCGGCTAACTGATGCAGCCCGAAATAACTAGCCTGCGAGAGGAATAGGTCAGACTTAGATCGCTATAGCGTGCGGAAAACTGATGCAGGATAAATAAAGTAGCTTCCGCTCCGAATACGTCAGAGCTAGCTCACTATTTCTTGTAGCCGACAGATGCGAGCAGAAAAGAGTACCCTGCAGTGAGAATAGGTCAGTGTTACATACCTATTGGGTGCGGCCGACTGGTGCAAACGGAAAGAATTAGCTTGCGAGTGGAATAGGTCAGAGTTATATCACCATTGCGCGCGGCCAACTGATGCAGCCCGAAATAACTAGCCTGCGAGAGGAATAGGTCAGACTTAGATCGCTATAGCGTGCGGAAAACTGATGCAGGATAAATAAAGTAGCTTCCGCTCCGAATACGTCAGAGCTAGCTCACTATTTCTTGTAGCCGACAGATGCGAGCAGAAAAGAGTACCCTGCAGTGAGAATAGGTCAGTGTTACATACCTATTGGGTGCGGCCGACTGGTGCAAACGGAAAGAATTAGCTTGCGAGTGGAATAGGTCAGAGTTATATCACCATTGCGCGCGTCTATCTGATCCAGCCCGAAATAACTAGCCTGCGAGAGGAATAGGTCAGACTTAGATCGCTATAGCGTGCGGAAAACTGATGCAGGATAAATAAAGTAGCTTCCGCTCCGAATACGTCAGAGCTAGCTCACTATTTCTTGTAGCCGACAGATGCGAGCAGAAAAGAGTACCCTGCAGTGAGAATAGGTCAGTGTTACATACCTATTGGGTGCGGCCGACTGGTGCAAACGGAAAGAATTAGCTTGCGAGTGGAATAGGTCAGAGTTATATCACCATTGCGCGCGGCCAACTGATGCAGCCCGAAATAACTAGCCTGCGAGAGGAATAGGTCAGACTTAGATCGCTATAGCGTGCGGAAAACTGATGCAGGATAAATAAAGTAGCTTCCGCTCCGAATACGTCAGAGCTAGCTCACTATTTCTTGTAGCCGACAGATGCGAGCAGAAAAGAGTACCCTGCAGTGAGAATAGGTCAGTGTTACATACCTATTGGGTGCGGCCGACTGGTGCAAACGGAAAGAATTAGCTTGCGAGTGGAATAGGTCAGAGTTATATCACCATTGCGCGCGGCCAACTGATGCAGCCCGAAATAACTAGCCTGCGAGAGGAATAGGTCAGACTTAGATCGCTATAGCGTGCGGAAAACTGATGCAGGATAAATAAAGTAGCTTCCGCTCCGAATACGTCAGAGCTAGCTCACTATTTCTTGTAGCCGACAGATGCGAGCAGAAAAGAGTACCCTGCAGTGAGAATAGGTCAGTGTTACATACCTATTGGGTGCGGCCGACTGGTGCAAACGGAAAGAATTAGCTTGCGAGTGGAATAGGTCAGAGTTATATCACCATTGCGCGCGGCCAACTGATGCAGCCCGAAATAACTAGCCTGCGAGAGGAATAGGTCAGACTTAGATCGCTATAGCGTGCGGAAAACTGATGCAGGATAAATAAAGTAGCTTCCGCTCCGAATACGTCAGAGCTAGCTCACTATTTCTTGTAGCCGACAGATGCGAGCAGAAAAGAGTACCCTGCAGTGAGAATAGGTCAGTGTTACATACCTATTGGGTGCGGCCGACTGGTGCAAACGGAAAGAATTAGCTTGCGAGTGGAATAGGTCAGAGTTATATCACCATTGCGCGCGGCCAACTGATGCAGCCCGAAATAACTAGCCTGCGAGAGGAATAGGTCAGACTTAGATCGCTATAGCGTGCGGAAAACTGATGCAGGATAAATAAAGTAGCTTCCGCTCCGAATACGTCAGAGCTAGCTCACTATTTCTTGTAGCCGACAGATGCGAGCAGAAAAGAGTACCCTGCAGTGAGAATAGGTCAGTGTTACATACCTATTGGGTGCGGCCGACTGGTGCAAACGGAAAGAATTAGCTTGCGAGTGGAATAGGTCAGAGTTATATCACCATTGCGCGCGGCCAACTGATGCAGCCCGAAATAACTAGCCTGCGAGAGGAATAGGTCAGACTTAGATCGCTATAGCGTGCGGAAAACTGATGCAGGATAAATAAAGTAGCTTCCGCTCCGAATACGTCAGAGCTAGCTCACTATTTCTTGTAGCCGACAGATGCGAGCAGAAAAGAGTACCCTGCAGTGAGAATAGGTCAGTGTTACATACCTATTGGGTGCGGCCGACTGGTGCAAACGGAAAGAATTAGCTTGCGAGTGGAATAGGTCAGAGTTATATCACCATTGCGCGCGGCCAACTGATGCAGCCCGAAATAACTAGCCTGCGAGAGGAATAGGTCAGACTTAGATCGCTATAGCGTGCGGAAAACTGATGCAGGATAAATAAAGTAGCTTCCGCTCCGAATACGTCAGAGCTAGCTCACTATTTCTTGTAGCCGACAGATGCGAGCAGAAAAGAGTACCCTGCAGTGAGAATAGGTCAGTGTTACATACCTATTGGGTGCGGCCGACTGGTGCAAACGGAAAGAATTAGCTTGCGAGTGGAATAGGTCAGAGTTATATCACCATTGCGCGCGGCCAACTGATCCAGCCCGAAATAACTAGCCTGCGAGAGGAATAGGTCAGACTTAGATCGCTATAGCGTGCGGAAAACTGATGCAGGATAAATAAAGTAGCTTCCGCTCCGAATACGTCAGAGCTAGCTCACTATTTCTTGTAGCCGACAGATGCGAGCAGAAAAGAGTACCCTGCAGTGAGAATAGGTCAGTGTTACATACTATTGCGTGCGGCCGAGACGAAACGAGAAAGAAGTAGCCTGCGAGAGGAATAGGTCAGAGTTATATCACCATTGCGTGCGGCAACTGATGCAGCCCGAAATAACTAGCCTGCGAGAGGAATAGGTCAGAGTAGATCGCTAAGCGTGCGGAAAACAGATGCAGAGAAATAAGTAGTCTCCGCTAGATAGTCAGAGATGTCACTATTTCAGCGGCCGATGATGCAGGCAGAAGGAGTAGCCTGCAGTAAGGATAGGTCAGTGTTACATGTCTATTGCGTGCGGCGAAAGACTGAGAACGGAAAGATAGTAGGCGAGAGGAATAGGTCAGCTTAGATCCTTTGCGAGCGGCCGATAGATGCAGCGGAAGGAAATGTAGCCTGCAGAAGGAATAGGTCTTACTAGATCGATTGCGTGAGCGATGCGGAAAAGTAAGAGGTCAGGCTAGCATGCGAATGAGAGCTGCGGCAATAGGTCTTCTTGTCTTCAGACTGATAGCGGAAAATAGTCAATAGATCAGAGTTAGATCGTTTTTGCGTGCGGCCGATAGATGCAGGCGGAAGGATGTAGCCTGCAGAAGGAATAGGTCTTACTTAGATCGTTATTGTGTGCTGCAGACTGATGCATGCGGAAAGAATAAGTAGCCTGCGGTAGAAATAGGTCAGGCTTAGATCGCTATTGCGAGCGGCCGATAGATGCAGGCGGAAGGATGTAGCCTGCAGAAGCAATAGGTCTTACTTAGATCGTTATTGTGTGCTGCAGACTGATGCATGCGGAAAGAATTAGTAGCCAGCGGTAAAAATAGGTCAGGCTTAGATCGCTATTGCGAGCGGCCGATAGATGCAGGCGGAAGGATGTAGCCTGCAGAAGGAATAGGTCTTACTTAGATCGTTATTGTGTGCTGCAGACTGATGCATGCGGAAAGAATTAGTAGCCAGCGGTAAAAATAGGTCAGGCTTAGATCGCTATTGCGAGCGGCCGATAGATGCAGGCGGAAGGATGTAGCCTGCAGAAGGAATAGGTCTTACTTAGATCGTTATTGTGTGCTGCAGACTGATGCATGCGGAAAGAATAAGTAGCCTGCGGTAGAAATAGGTCAGGCTTAGATCGCTATTGCGAGCGGCCGATAGATGCAGGCGGAAGGATGTAGCCTGCAGAAGCAATAGGTCTTACTTAGATCGTTATTGTGTGCTGCAGACTGATGCATGCGGAAAGAATTAGTAGCCAGCGGTAAAAATAGGTCAGGCTTAGATCGCTATTGCGAGCGGCCGATAGATGCAGGCGGAAGGATGTAGCCTGCAGAAGAATAGGTCTTACTTAGATCGTTATTGTGTGCTGCAGACTGATGCATGCGGAAAGAATTAGTAGCCAGCGGTAAAAATAGGTCAGGCTTAGATCGCTATTGCGAGCGGCCGATAGATGCAGGCGGAAGGATGTAGCCTGCAGAAGGAATAGGTCTTACTTAGATCGTTATTGTGTGCTGCAGACTGATGCATGCGGAAAGAATAAGTAGCCTGCGGTAGAAATAGGTCAGGCTTAGATCGCTATTGCGAGCGGCCGATAGATGCAGGCGGAAGGATGTAGCCTGCAGAAGCAATAGGTCTTACTTAGATCGTTATTGTGTGCTGCAGACTGATGCATGCGGAAAGAATTAGTAGCCAGCGGTAAAAATAGGTCAGGCTTAGATCGCTATTGCGAGCGGCCGATAGATGCAGGCGGAAGGATGTAGCCTGCAGAAGGAATAGGTCTTACTTAGATCGTTATTGTGTGCTGCAGACTGATGCATGCGGAAAGAATTAGTAGCCAGCGGTAAAAATAGGTCAGGCTTAGATCGCTATTGCGAGCGGCCGATAGATGCAGGCGGAAGGATGTAGCCTGCAGAAGGAATAGGTCTTACTTAGATCGTTATTGTGTGCTGCAGACTGATGCATGCGGAAAGAATTAGTAGCCAGCGGTAAAAATAGGTCAGGCTTAGATCGCTATTGCGAGCGGCCGATAGATGCAGGCGGAAGGATGTAGCCTGCAGAAGGAATAGGTCTTACTTAGATCGTTATTGTGTGCTGCAGACTGATGCATGCGGAAAGAATTAGTAGCCAGCGGTAAAAATAGGTCAGGCTTAGATCGCTATTGCGAGCGGCCGATAGATGCAGGCGGAAGGATGTAGCCTGCAGAAGGAATAGGTCTTACTTAGATCGTTATTGTGTGCTGCAGACTGATGCATGCGGAAAGAATTAGTAGCCAGCGGTAAAAATAGGTCAGGCTTAGATCGCTATTGCGAGCGGCCGATAGATGCAGGCGGAAGGATGTAGCCTGCAGAAGGAATAGGTCTTACTTAGATCGTTATTGTGTGCTGCAGACTGATGCATGCGGAAAGAATTAGTAGCCAGCGGTAAAAATAGGTCAGGCTTAGATCGCTATTGCGAGCGGCCGATAGATGCAGGCGGAAGGATGTAGCCTGCAGAAGGAATAGGTCTTACTTAGATCGTTATTGTGTGCTGCAGACTGATGCATGCGGAAAGAATTAGTAGCCAGCGGTAAAAATAGGTCAGGCTTAGATCGCTATTGCGAGCGGCCGATAGATGCAGGCGGAAGGATGTAGCCTGCAGAAGGAATAGGTCTTACTTAGATCGTTATTGTGTGCTGCAGACTGATGCATGCGGAAAGAATTAGTAGCCAGCGGTAAAAATAGGTCAGGCTTAGATCGCTATTGCGAGCGGCCGATAGATGCAGGCGGAAGGATGTAGCCTGCAGAAGGAATAGGTCTTACTTAGATCGTTATTGTGTGCTGCAGACTGATGCATGCGGAAAGAATTAGTAGCCAGCGGTAAAAATAGGTCAGGCTTAGATCGCTATTGCGAGCGGCCGATAGATGCAGGCGGAAGGATGTAGCCTGCAGAAGGAATAGGTCTTACTTAGATCGTTATTGTGTGCTGCAGACTGATGCATGCGGAAAGAATTAGTAGCCAGCGGTAAAAATAGGTCAGGCTTAGATCGCTATTGCGAGCGGCCGATAGATGCAGGCGGAAGGATGTAGCCTGCAGAAGGAATAGGTCTTACTTAGATCGTTATTGTGTGCTGCAGACTGATGCATGCGGAAAGAATTAGTAGCCAGCGGTAAAAATAGGTCAGGCTTAGATCGCTATTGCGAGCGGCCGATAGATGCAGGCGGAAGGATGTAGCCTGCAGAAGGAATAGGTCTTACTTAGATCGTTATTGTGTGCTGCAGACTGATGCATGCGGAAAGAATTAGTAGCCAGCGGTAAAAATAGGTCAGGCTTAGATCGCTATTGCGAGCGGCCGATAGATGCAGGCGGAAGGATGTAGCCTGCAGAAGGAATAGGTCTTACTTAGATCGTTATTGTGTGCTGCAGACTGATGCATGCGGAAAGAATAAGTAGCCTGCGGTAGAAATAGGTCAGGCTTAGATCGCTATTGCGAGCGGCCGATAGATGCAGGCGGAAGGATGTAGCCTGCAGAAGGAATAGGTCTTACTTAGATCGTTATTGTGTGCTGCAGACTGATGCATGCGGAAAGAATTAGTAGCCAGCGGTAAAAATAGGTCAGGCTTAGATCGCTATTGCGAGCGGCCGATAGATGCAGGCGGAAGGATGTAGCCTGCAGAAGGAATAGGTCTTACTTAGATCGTTATTGTGTGCTGCAGACTGATGCATGCGGAAAGAATTAGTAGCCAGCGGTAAAAATAGGTCAGGCTTAGATCGCTATTGCGAGCGGCCGATAGATGCAGGCGGAAGGATGTAGCCTGCAGAAGGAATAGGTCTTACTTAGATCGTTATTGTGTGCTGCAGACTGATGCATGCGGAAAGAATTAGTAGCCAGCGGTAAAAATAGGTCAGGCTTAGATCGCTATTGCGAGCGGCCGATAGATGCAGGCGGAAGGATGTAGCCTGCAGAAGGAATAGGTCTTACTTAGATCGTTATTGTGTGCTGCAGACTGATGCATGCGGAAAGAATTAGTAGCCAGCGGTAAAAATAGGTCAGGCTTAGATCGCTATTGCGAGCGGCCGATAGATGCAGGCGGAAGGATGTAGCCTGCAGAAGGAATAGGTCTTACTTAGATCGTTATTGTGTGCTGCAGACTGATGCATGCGAAAGAATTAGTAGCCAGCGGTAAAAATAGGTCAGGCTTAGATCGCTATTGCGAGCGGCCGATAGATGCAGGCGGAAGGATGTAGCCTGCAGAAGGAATAGGTCGAAGTTAGATCGTTATTGCGTGCGCCGACTGATGCCTGCGGAAATAATTAGTAGCCAGCGGTAAAAAATAGGTCAGGGTAGATCGCTATTGCGAGCGGCCGATAGATGCAGGCGGAAAGATGTAGCCTGCAGAAGGAATAGGTCTTACTAGATGTTTTTGTGTGCTGCAGACTGATGCATGCGGAAAAGAATAAGTAGCCTGCGGTAGAAATAGGTCAGAGTTAGATCGTTATTGCATGTCATACTGGACTGCTGTAGGCAGAGGATGTAGCGTGCTGTAGGAAATAGCTAGATCAGTGTCAGATGGTTATTGGCGAGGCGGCCGATTGGTGCAGGCGGAAGAATGTAGCCTGCGGAGGAATAGTCGAATGTTAGATCGTTAGTGCGTGCGCCGACTGATGCATGCGGAAATAATTAGTAGCCAGCGGTAAATATAGGTCTGGTTAGATCCGCTATAGCGAGCGGCCGATAGATGCAGGCGGAAGGATGAAGCCTGCAGAAGGTAGTAGGTCTCTACTTTGATCGATTATTGTGTGCTGCAGACTGATGCATGCGAAAGAATAAGTTAGCCTGCGGTAGAAATAGGTCAGGCTTAGATCGTTATTGCATGCGGCGGACTGCTGCAGGCGGAGAATGTAGCGTGCTGTAGAAATAGCTAGATCAGCGTCAGACCGTTATTGCGAGCGGCCGATTGGTGCAGGCGGAAGAATGTAGCCTGCGGAAGGAATAGGTCGAAGTTAGATCGTTATTGCGTGCGGCCGACTGATGCATGCGGAAAGAATTAGTAGCCAGCGGTAAAAATAGGTCAGAGTTAGATCGTTACTGCGTGCGACCGATTGATGCAGGCGGAAGGATGTAGCCTCATGCTCTTAGACCTCTTCGGCTATCCCAAGGATGACAATATGTTCTTGGGAAGATGTCCGTACCCCCTTGCAGACGCCGGGCGAGCTAGAGTGGGGAGTCGAGTTTCGCCAGTTCAATAATTCACACTTCACACTGTGAAATAGGTCAGACAGCTCTTCGTTGAGGAATATGCAGAACAAGTTTGTTTCTTTTTTTCATATTTTTGTAGGAAATTCATCTACTTCACTGAGTTTCTAAATCGATGTACCGCAAATAAACCTGACATGTTGCAGCGGACTGGATTCCCAATTCATGCACAATCAGGAAGAAGGGAGAAGTAGTGAGAAGCACTCTCCGAAACCGAAACCGGAACATCAGCCAGGAGTCCCAACGGAAAGCAAAGTCACCCGCCAATCCAAGTCCAAGCCAATCACGTCGGTCGCCAATCACATGCGGACGGCGGGGAGCTGCAGAACCCAGCGCTGACCGTGGGATCCGTGGGATCTGTGGGTTTGTTCCCCCCGAAGGTTCCCCCCCCCCCTGTCTTTCCTTTAGTTTAGACAATGTCTGGACTTTTCTCGCCTGGTCGGCACGAAGATACCTGCCCTGCCTCGAAAGGGACTAGGCGAACCTGATGGTAGGACTCCAGTAGACCACTACTGACCACCTCCAGTGTTTATTTTGTTTAGTCTTGAGCAGTATTTTGTGACCTTGAGGCTTGTGTTTGTCTGTTGTGTGCTCCAACCTCAGAACAGCTACTTTACACTTTAGTCTAGCTGTCAGACAGCGGATAGCCTTCTCGGAACTTACTAGCGACTGATAAAATAGCATAAACGCAGGCTAGCTGACAAAGAAAATCCCTGCTGAAACAAGCATGAGGAATGTCTTGTTTCATCATGGTATCATCAATTACAAGTGACCATCTCCTTCGCTAATTAATTAGGTTTTTATCTAATAGTCTTTTTTTTTTCATGCAATGCTTTTTTTAAACTGTGACGTCTCGTTTCTTTAGTTGCACGGAGACTGAACCAACGGGACTATATCTAAAATGGCTCCGTACAACTTGGAGAAACTAAGTAGCCTCCTACGCCGAAGTCTGGAGGGAAACTTCTTTAGCACGGGCTTCGACAAGGTAAACTTAAGCACTCTGCTGGATGACCTATTTTAGGCCCCCGTATATACAGGGTGTCCCAGCTAACTGCGAACATGTTCTTAAAAAATATATATGACAGTTTTTCCCGAGATGAAATCAATTGCAATGTAGCACATGCTGATCGATTGTTACTGTGCTTTGACCTTGCATCGTGCACTCCACAACCTCCTCACTCCCCTCATTAATGCCCTCTGGACCTCGAGGGTATATGTATAAATAAAATAAATAAATAGTGATGTCCTCGGTCCAACAGTTTTTGGGCAAACATGAGGTTAAAGCCAGTTCTTGCTCGTTTGAATTGGGGAGTACATCTCGGGTGTAATCGGGTATCACCCTAAAAGGTCGTGCCTCACATATCTTGCACTATACTCCAGGTATTTTTTTATCTGATAGCTCCGGTTGATGTCTGCTGCCAACGGCAGGTGCACGGCCGAGCTGACCATCTGCCCCGACACGTGCAACAATGTGCGAACTTTACATGGTGGGATGTCAGCCACGCTCGTGGACATGGTGAGCACATACGCGCTGCTCACGTTGCGAGACGTCAGAAACGTCAGCGTCGACATGAGCATGAGGTATGTTTTTCTATCGGTTGATTGGTTGGCGTATCACTGAGGAGCAATCGTTTGACAGCTATCTGGCACAGGCACGGGTGGGAGATACAGTGATCATCGAAGCAACTACTGCAAAGTTGGGAAGGAGCGTAGCCTTTCTAGATGTGCTCATACAAAATAAAGACAGCGGTGAAATCCTCGTGAAAGGAATGCACACCAAGCACCTCAACAGTCAACTGGATTACCTGGGAAACAAGATCCAAATATAGTAGGCTTTTCCGAAAATAAACTTGTTACAAGATCTTTGCAGATAGGATCTAAGAGAAGGAAAGATGTGCTCTCTGTGGTAGTCACTGTCTTCCTTTATGCCATCCCATTATCCTTATGCACTACAAAACTTGAGATCTTGAAACACCGTGAACATACTGCCCACAATGAAAGAAGCTCAGTTCTATGATATACCAGCGCCGTGGCCAAGCAGGTAACACCATCCGCTCTTTGGTGGTAGCTAAGGTCATGCTGAAGACTAGGGGGGGTTTAGAATATTACCACCAGCTGTGCTGTCTTGAGGTCAGCCCAGAATACGTACTAACCACGCTGTCCTCTCTCCATCTGGCCACAGGTGTATGCCACTAATAGCCGCGGTTGTTTCGCGACGCTAATGCAGAATTTAAAAAAAAGTTCTGAAATGGTTTAAACGAGGCAGTCAACGGCTCTGCAGCGGTAAAACTAGCACTGCTGGTGTTTTTCTGTAACTACAATGACTAATGCAGATGAATGTTGAGTTGCACCTTTTTCAGGATGGCCCGACGTTTGTCTAAAACCTCATCGATCAAGTTGCCACCAATCATCTCTGTAGGTGCTGCAATGTAGCTTGCTACTCCATTACAAACACGTTAAGCTTTCAACAAAGGAGGGGACATACAAGCAATGACACGGGAATTGATTAGTCGCACTACGACATAGTATATAAACGGGCACTACCTCCGTAAGGAGCTTCCTCACAACTCCGAGGGTGATGTGGTCTTTCCAGATGGTGTTGCTAACATGCGCTGAATGTAAGAGTTGCATATGCCAAAGACGCAACTGTGAAGGTCCATTGAGAAACATACTGCCAAGTTTCTCTGCTTCATGCCCAGCCATAGGTATAGAGAAAGAGGGTTTGGGGGACATTTTACAGGATTTGACGCTGCAGAAACTGTGCTACTCTCTGGTCAACACGGCACTACTTTTATAGGTACTTGATCCAAATTTTTACAAAGAGACTGTCAAACTTCTCATGTTGCTAATGCCACGGTAAATATGTGGAGGTTACTTAATGTGCATATCACTACGATCTGAAAAGTTTGGCACAAGTCCTACACTGTATTCATAGTGTTTGACCGGGTCCCCAAAAATTTGTAGTTCCAGTCAGTACATGATCCACTAATGACACCAACAATGGCTTCTTGTGTGCTTTGACCTGAGCAACGCATCCTTGATGGTAATAAACCTTGTGTCAGCCTCTGTCCTCTGGTTTTCCTCTGATGCAACACATATGGTGGCAACACTTACGTACTTATGTCGCAAAATCCAGTCTCATGCCATAGCATGAACAATGTCATTGCAGTTTCATCTAGATAAATTGCGGAAGAAAATAACCATTTTCATAGCCTCGCTTAGGCCATCTATACTGAATAATAATGTACATTCTAAGTTGCATGTTCAGAGAGCAGATTTTTAGGTACTAAAAAGGCACATATTTTCTAGAGGACAATAACAATACTGCGATATAGCTTCTATGAATGAGTCATCTATTGGGAGGCATTTCTACGAGTAGGGTGCCCCATATCATTTCTCTAGAATTGTAGGCATCTCTACTGTGGTAGTAGCTAACGTAAAATCAGATGCCCAACCATAGTGTGTAAACAAATCCTTCACTTTAGTTCGTAAATAGTGAGATTAGAACGAACATCGCACGCGAAAGCACTTGCTTCCCAATAAAGGCATCATGATAATTCAATGCGTAAACTTCAGTTCAGACTGTAAATCGTAAAAGGGGTTAACAGCCAAAGCAACTGGTAGGGGACGCGAGGTCTTGGAAACTGTAACCGGTCTCCTTGCTGAATGTATAAAAGCAAGAATTGAATGCAAGAAAGACATACGTCTCTCGAAATTGCCAACCACGGGAATTGTGCAAGCAAACCCCCTCTTGTTCCCCTCCTCCCCCTTCTGAGGTGTTTGGGTACTTAGTGGTGCATTTGTCGTAATAAACTTTGCTGCGTCTTGAGAATCTTTGTTGTGTCTGTCCTTTTCTGGCCGTGTCTCCCAGTTCCCATCGTACAAGCTAGCCTGCGCCCTTGCCCTTCTGTCAGACATAAAGTTATTCCTTCTGTCACTCAGAATCATTTTGTACGCCGATCTCTCTTCAGCTATTGAAGTGACAGGTCCGTGCCTTGTACAAACAGAAGTACTCTCGAGGAATATTGTCGGCAACAGTCAAAGTGTCACAAGTTACAACAGCTGCAACAGCAGCCACGGTCTTGAAACCAGGATTTCTTTCAAGGATGTTGTTGTACTTGTTGCACACCCTCTGTATCTATCTCGTATTTTGCGGGAGGACCTAGTGCTTGATGTATACATTTTCCATCCTTAGGTGCTGTAGATAGTGTTGTGTAGTCGTTCCACCTGCTTTATGCTACCGAAGAGCACACTCTGTGAAGTGTGCGCTGAGAAAGCGGATCAGCTTCAACCGTTGAGGCACGGCAAAGCCTCCCAGCCAGATGTAACGAAAGCAGCTCCGTCGACACGGTGCACGACTTGCTAAGCAAAGTACCCTGCGGCTTCCAGCCTCATCACGTAATGCGGGCTTGAGTGGAGCGCCTCGAAGTTGGTCTTGAACAAACACCTTAATTCATGAGAAGCACTCGAGAAAGACCCCGTTTTTATAGGTACAGCTTGGCACAAAAGTTTACGGCCCTTATGAAGAAATATGCCAGTGTCATATTCCGTAAACTTTTGTCACAAGCTGTACATGAAGATGGTTATATGAACATGAGCATTTTCGGGGGATGTTTTGCACTTGCAAAAAACTAGGGGGACTGCAGGGAAATCCTTGCCTGGGTAACCGTATCTTGCAACTTGTCCATTTTTTTAGTTTGATCGACGCAAATGATTTTGAGCTCGCAATAAAGTTGTTGTTGATCTTGAGTTTGTTGTCTCATATGGAAAATTTGCTGCTATGGTACAATCAGGGAAACACCCAAATGGCACACATAAGCAGACTAGCTGGGCAGGGATCTCTTGTGCCTTCGCAATTTGCCGTGTGCAAGCTCCGGCAGAACATGTATGTGCTACAAGATTGTCTCATTGAGAATATGCTCCTTGTTTATAACCAACATTAATCAGCGTTCAAGACACCCTCATTGGACTGTTCTCTGACTGCAAAGGCTGTGCACCTTCCGTTTACAACTTTGGAGGTTCGGTACAGGGGCTGAATGGAGGATCTGTCTCGCAGCCTCAGTGTGCTGCCCGACACACGTACCAGTCACAATGATATGCCAACAATTGATTACTACAATGCATTTCATTCAAATCATTTTGCAAAAACAACAGGCTTTCTGACACCAAGTGGAAAGTGTTCTGTCAATTTCTCATTCTCTGATTGATTCTGGCGTTGCCGGAACCCCATAAGCGGAGTTTTTCCAAGAAATCCAAATTGCGAATTTTACCGGTGCATGCATGATTTTCCAATTTTTTCGCATAAACCCGAATAACCGAGACCCTAGGTTGACGGTGAAGATGAAGCCACTGTTAGCTTAAATAGCAACGATCACGACAAAAACGCTTCATTTTGTTGGCTGTCTTGTCTGTGTCGCGGCAATGTGAAGGGGCAATAGCGGGGGGGTGTAATACATTCGCATGGGAAAGTGGGAATAACACAGAGCATGATTGGCATGATCCACATCTAGCCAGCATTCCTTGTGTGTGAGGAGAAACACCCATACGAAGCACGTCACGAAGCCTCAAATAATTTCATAATAAATCTACCTCTTCGAAATCGACGTCGAACTTATGCAGAGCATGCAGACGACAGACATCTCGTAGGAGGTGCGAGATGGCGCGAGAGGTCTATTGACACCTAGCGAGAGTTGCGGCAAGCTCCCGGTAAATCAACAGGTGTGGGAATGAGCGACTGAGAATTCTGCGAATTGAGTACCAGATGTTTGAGAAAACAGCATATTCAACGACAATGCGTGCCGTGCTGAACGCCAACACCGTTGGATAGTGACGTACAGGGTAAGTCTTTACATGGCCCGGCGATCATTGCCTTCGGGGATGACCCCTCCAGCCGAGACGTTCCACGTCCACATAAACATAACTAACTTTGTACATCTCACATTATTTATGCTGACTTGGCATAATTTTGTCCACGGATACCGCAAGACAACTGGTGATCATATCACTGCGGTTGTCGAAGGTCATGTGGTGCATGTTTTCAGTGTCAAACCAGCTATTTCGGCCTTGCGATGTCGCCTTGTCGTTTCTCTTTTGCTTCACCTACTTTTCACGTTTAGGCGCCTGATTCTATCGACCCTTGAAATAGTCCCGCAAGTTATGGCAGGAATGGACCGCCTCATAATCAGTCGTGTCTCCTTTTGCCTGTTGTGGATTTCGCTTTGATATGTGGTGTGCGAGTAGTCTACTTGGACAAAACGGCGAGGAATCAGTTGAGTTTTTTTTTAGCTCCTCTATTGGCCTTGCCCATCCCTTTGTAGCTCTGGAGCAAGAAGCCTAGGTTACGCTGCCAGTTGCAAAAGGATCTCAAACAACGTAGGAAGTAGAAACAGTTAAATGAACATTTGACCCCCAGTCTCGGGTTTTTAAGTTACGGAATATTTGAGTTACGGAATTCTTTCCCTCCCAATATGTCCATTCGTATGATGAGCACCATGTTCAGTATCAAATACAGTTCAATTTACAGCCTGCTCACCTTGTTGGAAATCATTTCCACAGAACAGAAGCAACAGTATGTGAATGCTGCATTATTACAGCTTCACACACTCCTAGCTCTGCAAAAACAAAGTTATTCCGAGCTCCACATGACTTTTAATGCTCTGCCCAGGACAGCGGGATGCTGCTCGAGTGACACAAAGTATACTGAACTGCGAAGAAAATGAGCTCAAAACCAGCGATGGTTCCAACATCTTTCGCAAATTTTAATTCCTGCAAATATATTTTTGAAGTAAGTCTGCTGTAAGGGGGTTGCCCACATTTGCCACACGGGGAAAAGAGACCTGTACGGTACGTGTTCATGTTTTTGTGGTCCCTGTGCAGCTTAGCATTAATGTAGCCAGAAAAATATTTGGGAGGGATTCTGTGGGAACTTCACATGGAGAGTAGGATTTCATCCCCATTTTCCCTTTCCTAAATGCACTACCAAAAGTATGATTTTGTAGAATGAACTTCTGATCCCCTCAGCCCCTATGGCTGCACCACTGCAGCGCAGTAAGTAATTTTAAATTAAAGTATTTTTTTATCATACCGACGTATTGTAATACAGTTTTACTGGGTAGTATTATAATGCAGCATTTGAGTTGTATTAGTACTAGTATTGTAATATGTTTTTTGATGCCGTATAATATATTACTATTATAATGCAAAAGCAAATGTTACTGCCCTGTCTCAGACTAATTTACAAATATTTTTGCGACGTTTCTCACGAAATGCAGAATTTCTGTGGCTGGTAAATTCTCTTTTATATAATACTCGTCAACATTCAAAGGGAAATGAATGTTTGCTGCTCTTGGAAAAACGTGTAGTCAGCTTAGAAAAGTGACAGGAAAAACTGTGAATGTTGTATCAACATGGTGTAACAAACAAGGGACAACCTTTGAGAATTTTAGCCTGAAAGAACAACTTTATGCGAGCTTTTGGGAAAGATCTGCGATATCATGCAGCTGTAGAGAAGATGGCAGAGCATGTGTGCCACCGCGGGCAGCTGTCACCCACATTGTTGCTTTATTTGTTCGTACCTGTATCAAGGATTTGATTCGTATCAATGTGGTTTTCCAGTTTGGCTATTCCCTGAAAATTTGCTTTAAACGCATATCACGGGCGGAGAACACACTAGATTATGTTGCGTATTAAAGTAGGGAGCAAGCGAGCTGGTGATAATCTGGAGACGACATTCCTTGGGATTGAGGGAAGACAATGACGAACAAATTTCATCTAAAGAGTGTCAATGCTGGCCTTTGAGAACGATGAGATGGTGGACTCCTTGATATGTTGAGCATGTAGGAAGGCAAGGATCTTCCACTTAGTTTGCTTTAGGTTCCCGTCAAAGGGTTTGAGCCTGAAGGGCCTTTTCATTGAAAACTCAAGTGGGCATAATGTAAAACAGGAAGGATTTATCGGTTTCAAGTGGGACAGCATCGTTAGATCGCAAATCTTTCTCAAGTGAGGGGAATGTGGAACCAGAGAAAGGGTGCTGACACATCTTTGATGAGAAACAATGATTGGCTATGTCATCACCTTTATTAGAGCTCGGAGTTACGGATGATACAATTTTATGTACACGAACCTCTGCCACGTGCCTCTGTGAAATAAATTATTCTTTGCTGGTTATGAGACTCGTCCTATTGTTTCGCGTTCGTTGTCTTCACTCATTCTCAAGAAATGTCATCTCCACACTAGATTAGTTGTGGTTTGGAAGGTCTACAATTCATTTCTCCACATAACACCGTACACGGAAACGTATGAAAGAAACTTGTTCTGGTTCTTGTACTCTGGCTTGTGTTGTATACAGTCTTGGGAAGTAACTTATACTTGGAGACAAGTCAACTCCGACAGGTCAACTAGACCCAGAAATCTAAGGATGTCTGTGACTTAGGCAGGCGCACAACATCTCTGAGTTTATTTATTTATTTATTTATGAATACTACTATCCTCCTCCTGGTGGCCGAAGTAGGAGTGACACATTCATAAGGTTACAACGTAGTGCGTCCGCTTGCTTCAAACTGTTGCTTTTATATTGATCAAGTTGCAAAACCACACATCGCAGACCACACGCTTAGAGCACATTTGCACGCTTTTAAAGCAAACGCATCACACATCGGTGGTAACAGAAATGTGAATCATCGGAATGTGGAATAAACGGCTCGAGTGCTCGGCATTTAGGAAAGGAACTGTCAAGTAATTTGTTTAGATTAACTGTATGTGCAACTTAGTTACTTTTTACAGTAGCTCCTCCTGGGTCTGGTCGTATCGATACTTTTCTCCGCCCCAAAAACTGAGTAACACATAAGCAGGAACTGCCTCCTTGATATTGTTGGCCGTTATGTTGCAAAGTGTGCGATAAAAACGAAGGTATTTGTAGCATAGTGACAACACTGACTTTCAGGACTGTGATGGTGGGACGCCTGAACCTATCTCACTTGAGCCAGGAGGAGTGCCAGAAGATCTTGGAAGTCATTCAGCGGGACTTTGAACTGCGTACTAGAGAAAAAGAACGACTCAAGTGAGGATTACTTCGCCTCTGGCGCAATTTTTAAACCTTTCCAACTATGGAAGCATCCGCAAATGGACCTAGTGACAGCTGGATATTCTGCCCAACCTATCCTCTTTCTTTTTTTTTTTTCTTTCTTTTTTCTGTCGCGTTATGAACTAAAACTCTACACACTGGTTGCCCTCTTGTTTCTTTGTTTTGTATACTTTATTAATTAATTTATTATTATCATTAATTAATAACAATTATTATCAATCTATGGATGTATTTACTGATATCTCCGTCGGCCAGAGTGGTCAAATTGGTGTCTATGTGAATGGTATGCTGCCCCAGTCGCTAGAGTCCTGCGCGGGTTGGATTTCTTTCTTTTCTTTTTTTTTTCTTTTTTTTTACCTACATCAGACTCGTATCTGCCGGTGCAAATCCGCACCCGGCCTGCAACCCGAGTTTCATTGGGAAGCGGAAAAGCCACATCTGCCCGCACATTTTGTTCAAAAATCCACCCGACCCGCGATATAGGAAGAAATAGGGTAGTGAGCCGCGGGTGCCCCAGTGTGGCCAGGATGGGTATGACAAGAGCGTAGCTATTCAGTGACTCTAGGTATGACTTATGAGTGAGGGAGTGCTGCCTGAGGTCAGCACAAGCTGTTGCACAAGTGCTGGTCTTCATTTTGAAATCTGAGATCCTTCGGACAGGTAACATAAAGGAATTCTCTTTTAGAGAAGCATGCTGTTGGCACCAACCGGCCACCGACGCACCATCGCTGGTTTTAACTCTCAGCAAGCGCGGGACACACGGGACTCTACCAATCACTAACCT
This sequence comes from Ornithodoros turicata, assembly GCF_037126465.1. Taxonomy (NCBI): domain Eukaryota; kingdom Metazoa; phylum Arthropoda; class Arachnida; order Ixodida; family Argasidae; genus Ornithodoros; species Ornithodoros turicata. Next base: position 107,500,830 of record NC_088203.1, on the reverse strand, counting down.
AGAGACATTCTTACAATACCTTGGTCATGGGTTTCTGAGAGCTATCTTTTCTCGCTTATGTATGAACCAATCATCCCAAGTTTTGCTTGTAGAGAGGTGCAAAACACCTTGGCATTTGAAGCATTTACAAAAAGAAAAAAATGGTGGTGGGGAGCCACATTTCCTACCACCTTATGTGTTTGTCTTGAGCCTCGTGAGATCTTGCACAAGGTACCAAAACAGGCACAGAGGAAGTGCAGAACATCAATAAGAAGAACTGTATGATTGTGCACTTTTGGTTCGTGCAGGAGGAATGGTTTTTATTTTTATTTTTTCAAAATTTTATTTAGTGAAGGGCAACGTGCGTATTCGTTTCTGATATCAGCCTTTCGTGTCCAGCATTTACGGGGCGGTGACTGAAGAAGCGTTTCTTCCAATGGTATATGTATAATGCGTAATTATTTCGCTTCAGTGTGATTACGATTTAAAAGACATTCCCTCGAAACATGTCTGCATTCTGAAGAGGGCCCTGCTCGAGTTCTGAGCGTCCTTTTTGTGGTCGCACACACACAACCGGGGTTGTAGCCAGAATTCTTTTTTTGGGGGGGGGGAGGGGGGCTGGAACCTCTACGGGGGGAGGGCACACACACAAAAAAATCTAGCTATCTTTGCTCCCATACTTTCAAGGCCGAATGGTGATCGCCATCCAGTGGTGACCACATTTATTGATTTCTTCAGCAAATCATCGTGAGCCACCATGAAGAAATGTTGCCATACATACAAGGTGGCCAACATTTCCCTCGCTATGCCCCTGACACACATAGGCTACCAGTGAAAAACAATACTGGCAATCCTATGAGAGATGAAGCACGGCTATATTTTGGAATCTGTTGTGTAGATCCGCACCAGGAGTTACGCGGACTAAGGTGAGCGCATCATGAAGATAGACCAAAAGCTGAAATTCAGTGTCCCACCCAGCATTTCACAACCTATTGAGGCACTTCCCCGCCTATCTCATATGGCCAACCTGCACAAAAGTGGGAGAGCTCACTCGATGAACAGTGTGTGCAATAGTAGAAAAGACGCGTCATGTTGCACCGTTATTAGATACACGTAGGAAACGTTGAAATACTCACTCAGTTGTCTGGATAAGAGGAATTTCGATATTGTAACAGTGTGTATGTAAGAAGCAGGACAATCTCAGCACTGCTCAACTCTGTAATGAGCTGTGATGTGGAGAATGTGTGCTAGGATGATGTGCTGTTTTGCATTTGTTCATTGTATTCCCGCTGTCGCGATTTGATGTAGTTTTACCGGAGGTAGCGTTAAAGTAGCTTCATAGGCGAGCATGAATTTGGCTGGTTGGTGCAATTCCATCTTTGTTGACAAATCTCACAGATTACACAACACAACCAGTGGAACCAGTTCAATTCAGTTCATTGTGTGTTTTTCTTGAAGTAAAACAAAGTTTTAATTTGCAACGTGCGTTGTGTTTGTGTACATGCAAGATTTGTCGCCAAGGTTAGCTTCGTTGGGTAACCGTTTGGTGGAGAGCTAGCCTGAGAGTAAAGAATTTGTTGAGTCACTTTCTCCCCATTTTTATTTCCCAGTCATGGTCCAAGGTCATGGGGCGTCCTGCCAGACAAACTTTCTATATATGTAGTCCCGTGGATGCCTCACAGGATGTCGCTTGGACCAGGGGTTTGGGGGGGGGGGTTCAACCCTCCCTCAAAACCTTAGCTTTGGCAGTGCATTAGGGAGAGGGAAACGAGGGTGAAATCCTCCTCCCCCATGTAAAGTTTCCGTAGAACCCCTCCAGAAATATTTTTCTTGCTACGCTACTGGCAGGGACGCTTTCTGAGTAGGCTTTGCACGTAGTACCTGCACTTCCGATGCTTACGCTGTTTCTACAGTAGAGAAGTATTCCTGCAAAATACGTTTATTACGTAATAAACTTTAATGGAGACTCCGCACCAAAAACGTGTTGAGGTAACAGTGCGACACCAATCCGTTCCGTATGATATTTCAGCGAATACAATTTCTCATCCCCAAGTGGCGCAGATAATTAGAAAAGGATTATTTCGTTTGAACGATTAGGCGCTCCTCCACGGAAAAGCAGTCCAGCAACACTGGGCTTCACCTCATCGGTATTCCTCGTGTACGGCTTTCTGTATGCTTTGCTTTTACGCTGGCGAATATTTTAGAACGAAATCAATCAAGCAGATGATTGGTCATCCATGTGGCACGAAGAAGTTACAAAGCGCGTGCCCGAAAAACAGCCGGTGGCCCGCACGAGACTACCGGTGACGTCACGCAGGGTACAGGAGGTAGGAGAGGAAACCTTCGGAAGTTTCGGTTTCGTTTATGAGTTTCGCAGCTCTTTTGGCAACTACCGAGTCACCGACTGCCAAACCAACTTTATTTATCGCTCCAGAAGAATGTGTCGAGCTTATTTACTCAGTTATTATAGTAGTTTCGGATTGCCCCGCAGATCTGGTTAAGGTCCCTACTCGGGTGGGCTGTAGTTGGTATGTCAGCGAGCTTGTGCGAAGGAACAGATGTACAGTATACCGCAGTATACATTTTTTACTCTCGTATAAGACGCACATTTTTACCCAGAAACATCGCGCCATTGAGGGGGTGCGGTCAATACGCGGGGGGAAATTGGAACCTAACACTTCAGGTTCACTTAACTCCCGTTTTATTCCGAGATATCAGATCCAACGTAGCGATTGCCTTCCACACCAAATCGTCTTCCATTCCGTCAAGCGTAGACAAAATACTTCATGTCCATCGCATTCGCCACTCTGGTGCCAGGCGCTCCTTCTCGTCGATTGCGCGATATGCTGGCTGGCTGGCTGGCGCGAGACGATCCGCCCATGCTGCTGAAGTCGGCGTTTAATGTGCGGCAAACAAAACAAGTACCAGCACTTCGGCGCTCAAGTTGGTGCTGCGTTCTATACGCGAGTGCGTCCAACATGCTAGTAAATACGGTACCATTTGGAGCATCATTGAGCGTAGCTTTTTTCACCTGCACAGAAAGAGGGGAACATGGAAGAAATGTCTTCTCCCTCCTTTGTGTTTTCTCGAAGGTCGGAGCGGTCGCATGATATGTCACGTGGGGGCTCCGCTAACGGAGTGCAAAAGGTGAGCCCCCGGGAAGACGCGAAGGGCAACAACGTTGCCAAATGAGAGCCGTGCGTTCCGTCGGAGCCTAGCATGACGTCACAGTTCTCAAAACTAAAAATCAATTTTCTCTGGCTTTCGCGTCACGTAAAGCCAAAATATTTTGCAGGAATGTAAAGTGAGACAAGAAGATTTCAGTAAGATAACTTCGGTAGGATTCTGAGGGCACGGCATGTATTCCGTAGTGGCACTTTAAAGCTGATTTTGCGGATATTTACGAGAGGGATATACACGATGTTCCACCTAACATCCCACAAAAATATATTTTAAAAAAAGAAAAATCATGGTCGATCCGTTGGTGGATTCGACGGAAATGCGTTAGCATTAAAACTTGAAAACCCTTTGGGAACTCATCTTCACAACGCTAACGCAAGACATCATCCTCGGCCAAACGAGCCTTTCGGGCTTGCTCCTATTCAGCTTGGCGGCGCCGTCTCGCAGCCTCAGCTTTCTTTCGCGGCCGCTCCTCCGCACAGCTTTCATAACCCATGGCGCGCGCACGCAGACACGTCTGAACCTGTCGACCACCCAGCTGCACTGCCGCCGACGCGCCGCGTCGCGCTCTCCGCGCGCCCTCTCCTTCCCTTTCCAACCAGCGCGCATGCGGGCCGCACCGTGGCTACGGACAGACCACGCCGCGATTCTTTCGTAGGGAGGGCTTTAATGCCAACGTATTAAAAACTGACGGATACGATGAAAGTTAGTGTCGTCAAATAACGACAGCGACAGAGCTGTGTGGCCGTGGCGTCTCCTTCGAAGTGAAGCCACACGTGCAATGGTAGACCCTCTTTGTCGAGGTCGACGTGCATTACCCAAGCAGCACAATGTACTCAAAGTCGAGTGCAATAGCGGTGGACGGTATGTGTCTTATCAATGTTCTTTAGTTTCACGAGTCTGTTCGAGGCCTTCCACCTACCCGTCCACCCCTATTGCACTCGACTTTCAGTACATTTTGCTGCTTGGGTAGGATGTCGGCAGCTCCGTTTATCATCGCGTCGGAGTCATCGAGGTTGCAAGTTATCAACGAGAAACGAGATAACAGCTCCCGCAGTAAAATATATCGTCATATCTGTTATCTGGTTTCCTCACTTCATCTCCCTGGGTTTTCGGCGATGCCACGTACAGGACAGTCTTGCCTGAAGATTATGGGGTCAACGGCTTCTGTCTTCCGTCAACTTTTGCCATGACATAGGGTCACTGATCAATTTTCAGTCGCGAGAAATTCAAGTTTCTCTATTCAGAAACAGAACGCGCACGTCGGATTTACCCCATGCTGTCACAAAATAGGTTCCCTACTAAAGTGGTAATAGTTGAAAAAAGAGAAAACCGTCATTTCGACAGGCGCAAATTGTCAAAACTTTTTTCTTTGTGTGTGTGTAACACGCTGTTTTTGTTTCTGGTAAAAACGTGACATTGGTTTGGGAAATTTCGGCGAAAATTCAATTTCTCGCGCCTGAAAATCGATCAAAGTGCTCCTATGTCACGGCAAAAGTTCGCGGAAGATAAACACCGCGTTGCACCCATAATTTTCATACAAGCAGATTTTTAAAGGAACACGACAAAATGTTTGCGTAACAACAAATGTATTCCTTGCTCGTTGGCGAGAAGTGGCGATTATGACACGGCATAATTAGTACGGATCGGCTTCTTCTAGGTTTAATCTATGCAGCGCATCGATATTCACGCACAGTAATCTGGAGCTGGCGTATTTACAAAAATATCTACGAAATAAAAGCTGTCACTCGAACGGTGACGATAAATAACGAACGTTTGAGTTTCACTAGTACGCATCAAAACTTGCACTGCAGCAGAGCCAATGTTTAGGAACTCCCTTGAGACTTGTGTGACGTCATTCCTCATTGAAGATCGCAGCCTCAAGCAGTACGAGGCTCTGTTGAATGAGATTTTGCAGTTAGTATACAGCACATTGACGACGGCACACACAGAAGCTTCCAGTTGATGGCAACTGCAGGCAAGTTACACTATATACAGGGTGTTTGCTTTAACAAGTCCAGAAATTATATTTAAAGCGAGCGATAAAAGAAATGCGTGTGGTACTTTTCTGTTACTTGAGTAAGAAACAGGTACTGCTTCACTAGTAGCACCCGTTTCTTAGTCAAGTAGCTGAAAAGTAGCGAAAGGAAAGTTAGGTAGCAAGCGAGCTGGTGGTGACGATCCATGACTTGAAAACCCGAGCTCCTTCGGGAAACCCTTTCTATCCTCAGTTATGGGAACTGTGTCAGCAAAGCTTCCTTGACCTTGTCTCCCGCTTTGAAGAGCTTGTTAGCTTACCCCCACTCTCCCACCTAGTGTCTATTTAAATGTTGTTTTGCAATAAACCTGTCAGCTGAGTTTGAGACCGTGTTTGTGTATGTCTGTTTTCGTCCCTACCTCGTCTCGGGTTTTCAAGTCATGAAAAGTAGCGTTCGTTTCTTTTTTGCCGCTCGCTTTAAATAAAATTTCTGGACACCTTAGAGCCAACACCCTGCATATGTGCCAACATCTTAATTGCCCCACGGCCTTGCTTGCACTTGCAGTGTGCTCGAAACGGAAAATGCCGCGATTTGTCCGTCACTCAAACGTAAAAGACAACACTGAAACTTTCCCGTAAAACCTTTTCGTTCTGCAGTCTAAAAATTTTTTTTTTTTTAGTCGCAACGAGGCAGAAGCAGCAAGTCTTGCGATTTACGAAAATTTTCATAACATTGCTGGCGCCCAGTCGCAAGAAAATCAAATTTTGTACCTCGAAGCGGCTTGAAAGGCAGCTCTGGATGCTCATTTGCGAGATTTCATTGATGTGTGGAATCTCCGCGTTTTGAGATTCTGCAAACGTAACCTTGAAAGGTAAAGCCTGCGGCAACCGTCCTTGTCGCAAAGCGAAAGACAACTGCCGTGGAGGTGAAATATAAAAAGTTGACGAAAGTTGAGGAAAATTGCTGTAGTTCCTTTCGGACGACCGGGAATACCTCGCAGGTATACGTCCTTCGTTGGAGGAAGATTCTCAGGAGGAAAAGAACCGGCGAAAAATACCTTCCTTTATCGGCGCGCGGCAAATATACGCTCTGTCAACAGACGTTCGCATCATGGCGGCCGCTCGCTGAGGTCTGTTTCGCTCAAGGGACAGTTGGGACAGTATCACCGTCAACGTTTACGTTTCATGCGGAATTTTCAAAATGATGCGACTGGTGCAGAGCGTCATCTTCTCCGGGCGTCGTCTGCTAGAGAGTTCCTACCGACGGTTGTTTAGTGATGGTGTGGTGTCGTCTGCAAAAGATGATGAAAAGTGTGCATCATCAGATGGGATGATTTCAGTGTTCCGATTGAGCGAGATGATTTTTGTGTGGGCTTGCGGAGCCATCTGGGTGGCGGCACATATGTGGATTCTGTTGATCCGATGGCTTCTGGAGTGCAAGCTTGTTTCCAACTTGTTTCCAATTGATAGATCTCCAGTAAAGGAGACAAGTGGGTAAGTAGACGGGTTTCTGCTGTTTACAGTGATGCCACATTTTCTGTCCTGCCTCTTTCTATGCGCAGTGCACTGCAGTTGTTCCACGGATGGCCCTTTTGAACTGCGTTTCTAATCGTCATCACCTTTTCCTGGCTGCCTATCTGCCGGGGGGGATCACATTTTGCACTCCGTTAGCGGAGCCCCACGTGACTCGGCCACTCGGCCCTATCACGTGACATGGGGTGGGCGGCGGCTGTCCGGTAGTGCGAGAATCTGCCCGGGCGCATCGAAGAATGGCTGGGTCCGGGTCTTCCTGTGTTTATGCGACCCGGCATGGTGACTCAAGCGAATAGAGCCCGGCCTAGCATTTTCAGCCGTGACTTGCGCGTTTCTAGCCCTTAGCGAACAAATGTATAAGAGAATACAAGGCCACAGCAGCGCCAGACCAAATTAAATCCGGAACGCACGCGGGCAAGCACGTTATCGGTAGAGGATGTCAAAAAATGAAGTTACAAAGACATGAAACACATCTCAAAGGTTTTATGACGAGCTTTTGCGCAGGGTCCGCGCTTCGTCAGTTGCAGCACACGTAAAATGTACAGAAATATATGAATAGAAATATATATATAAGGATATATGTATTGTTGACAAACTCCTTCTCCCAACCCCTACCCCTCTCACCAAGCTTTGCGAACGTGATTGTGAAATATGTGAGGAATCGGGAGCAATGTGAAGTGGCTTTGAGGAGGTTTCTAGATGGCCGAATAATACGTATAATGCCGTGTCCTTTGCTTGTTTTTGCAAATATATGCGGAGGAATCATGTAAGCTTGTGATGACATGAACTAATAGCCCTGATTGGCTGCGTGACCAGGCCGAGCCAGACTCTCGGAAACATGTTTGGCGGCACGGCCCACGGTGCTGGCATCGTTTGATGAAGGCAACATTTCCCCGAGTTTGAGGAAGATACAGAAGGCAGGCACTGTGTCTGTCTTCTATGTCTTCCTCAATCTCAAGGAAATGTTGCCTTCATAAAATGCCCAGCAGCTCGCTTGCACGCTCCCCATATGTTCCTTCACGCATCGTTCGTCAGCCCGGGACCGGAGAGATGTAAAATTTCCTAAATGTCTCATCCTCGAAAAAAATAAAAAAAAAAAGAAGGTTTTTGTTGTGTTCCTTTTCTGAAAATTTGTTTACTCGTTTAATGACAGCATTTGCACGTATATACGGAGCGTTACCCAGTAGAAGTCGACCCGTGCCAGTGTGCCGTGCTCCTACGATTACACTACGTGTGCTAGCAGAACATTGTGCTATCTACATATAAACCTCCGAATGACATTCAATTACTGTAGATTTCAAAGGGAGTGGGCATTGCAGTGGAAGGTTATGATGCAAAACTTACGAATCACGTGTTCCAAACAATCAAGACAGTGGTGGTGCCAAGTGCAGTTAAGAGGTTGCTCCCCAGATGGTGACATGTAGCTTTGGCAGAGATGTCTCCATGGTGGGTGCGCCATGGGTTATGAAAGCTGTGCGGAGCACCGGCGGCAAAAGAAGCCTGAGGCTGCGAGATGGCGCCGCGAAGCTGAATCAGAGGAAGCCCGAAAGGCGCGTTTGCCTGTGGATGCTGTCCGTTAGCGTTTGTGAAGGGTCGTTGAAGGGTTGTGTAGCGTTGTGAAGGATAGTTCCCGGAGGGCTTTTGAGTCTTAATGCTTACGCATTTCCGTCAGATCCACCAATGGTTCAACCGTGATTTTTACCTCTTTTCCTGGGGTTCGTGATTCGCACAAAGAGAAATGCATCCGACGTTCGATCGACAGCGGGCAAACTATTTTACGGAAGTGCAATGAGCACTGCGACGAACGATGATGCCAATCTTTAGCTGCTGCTCGTTGAAGTATGAAGTACTTTGTAGACTGAATGTGAAACCAAAACTGAGGAGCCTCACAACATGCTGGCGCACAAAAGATGCCATTTTGAATCTTTTTCCAACTTTTGAGTGGCTGAAGAAAAAAAAGAAAACAACAAGAGAAACTTTTTTTATTGGGATTTTTGATTTTTTTTTTTTTTTTTTTTTAGAAAAGCTAAATCAAATCAGAAATTGAAAAGGCATCACAAAAACAACGCCTGGAGAAGCGTGCCAATGGACCTCTTGTGGATAGCATTGTGATGAGCCAGAATAGGGAAAACGAAAATGGTTAAAAATTGGGCTGTTTGGTGTAGCATACTTTAAAAGCGATAAAACACCCGTGCCGGGGAACAAGTCAAAAGACGACACAACACAACACAGAATAGGGGTTGAGGCCGTTCACCTACTTGAATGATTAGTGCCTTAGTGTCCCACACGACGACGGAAATGTTGGACAATTCCCATTTGGTGTCTTTTCAAAATTCCTTGTCTCCCATGTTGTGCGCTTCAACGACCCTTCAGTGTGCTTCAGGATTCGAGTGGAATCCTGAAGTCCCTCAGTCTGAAGATCAGGGAAGTCACATTCTGCGATATTTTTTGTTCCCCCATATGGTCTTTTGTAGCGTAACTTGAATTGGCATGAGATGAGTGTGGTATGAGTTTGCTTGGTATGATCTGTCACGGTATGTGTTGTCTTGGTATGGGAGGCCTTGGTATGAGCTAGTTGGTCTCCCATGACCTAACCACGCTGCATTTATAAATAGGCCATGGACTTGCGTGGTTACAGATTGAGAATGGCAAGCAAGTTTTGTCATTGTGATTCACTCGGGGAAATGTCACGGAAAGTGAGCAGCTTAGCTGGAAAGGATTATCCTAGGTGGCATACGGGGGTGAATGAAAAATCCTTTGTCTCTATGTTTGTTTAGGGGATTTAAGAGAGGTTCTTCAAGGCAGGGCTGTCTAGCTACTCCTTCGTAGCAAAAGTGCACCTGTGCCCCATGTACACTGGTCTAGCATCAGGAAGGTGTCGTTATACCGTATGCAAGCATCTCTCTCTGCCATGTACTCTGTGCTATTGCCAAAATTTTGTCTTCTCACTGTGGAGAGTTGATGGTACCAATTGTCAGAACTGGTCCATACTGTCTCCGTTACGTACTTTATGCAGTATGATAGCATTTTGCTTTCAGGAAACTTGGAGACAAACTCCAAGTGGAAAAACGGGTAACCACGAATGACAAGAGTTGCATCCTCTGCTGCGCAACCTTCAACCTTCTCTTCAACAAGCGTCTCCAATGTGGCGAATGTGAGGCATGCGTGTGTCGCGACTGTTCCTCGTACGATGCAAGGAACAAGGTGTGGTACTGCCGCCTCTGCGACCAGCAAAGGTCTGTCTCAAAACACATTTTGCTGCTCTTCCTAAAACTGTGCATTTCACGAGGTTGTTGGGATACTCTAACTGGTGGAAGATCTGACAACAGATTCGTTTTTGTCACGACCTACTACTATACTAGAGACCTTGACAAAGGGTAGTTATCTATGGGAGGGACGGATCAAAGGATTGGTACGCTAGTGGCCGCTATGGCGCTACGTGGCATATGGGGAGAGGAAATGGCACGAACATTATTATCATGAAACTAGGGAAAGGGTGCAGGCTAGCTGGTATAGATCCATGAAGAAGACCGAGAGACATGGACACAGAAGACGACACACGTAAGTTCTCAGATGCAGCAATAATTTATTGGTTCATCTCAACTTAGTTAGTAATGCGTCTTTTATCCCTCTCGCACCCCTTCCAAGATTTAAGTTTAAGCTTTTAAGTTGAGATGAACCAATAAATTATTGCTGCGTCTGAGAACTTACGTGTCTTCTGTGTCCGTGTCTCTCGGTCTTCTTCATGGATTATTATCATCATTGCCACTGTCGTTTGTCTGCTACATAGCCTACTGCTTGCTACCCACGTATTATTTTGTTCTTCCTCGTAAACACGCCTATGGCCTGTCATACCTTGTGGCAGTTTCAGCAAATCACATGATAACAAACAGTGTCAACTATCGTGAAATTCCATGGCGCAACGGTGACCACAAGAACTGCTACCTGTACCTCAGTGTTGGGAGCTTTGCGCATGTCTAGCTCTCTAGTATAGTACCGTAATTTTTTGTGGATAACTCGCATCATGTACAACACGCACCCATTGATTTCAATAGGATTTTGACCCGTCATCTCCCTGCATGTTATACAGGGTCAATGGCGGTCTTACACGGAAATGTATCGACGTATAGCACGCGCTCTTAGATAACACACACGGCCTATTTTTCAAACTTTTTTCGTGTATAACACTCGCGTTACGCGTCGAGAATTACTGTAGTAGGTCCTGGGTTCCTTTCCGTTTTGGCCACAGCCGACAGAAGTGGCCAAAGTCAGCTTTTATTAATTTGCGTCGTCAATAAAAAAAACCATTGAATGAAATCGGAGTGACCACCTTCGAAAGCTAAGCGCGATGAGTCGCGTAAAACCAAATTGGTTTTACGTGTTGTCGATATTTGCGTAGTAGATACGCTTATTACCGATTTACTTCTTCAAAAATTGTCTACTTTTCATACCCGTAATGACTCAGGCAATCTCAGCAGCGCAACGAAGAAAATTTATTAAACTCATCTTGTCTCTACATGTCCCAAACGGTGCACACAGCTCGCTCTAGCAGCCCTGAACTCAAGCTATAAAAACACTAAGTTACGTGATAATGACCCTGCACTGGGCAGATAACACAACATAATCTGCTTATCATAACAGTACTTGTGCTTGATTGAAATTTCAGTTTTACACGTTATCGAGGTTTTGCGTAGGAATTAATATAATTTGTCACTTAGCAGGTCGCACGTGGAGCATGCGTTCCTCGTGCTTTGACTTTTATGTTTGAAGCAATCATTGATGGCGCATTCCTCCGGTACAAGGGTGGTTAGTGTCACTAAGAGGGGCTGTTCTGCCGGCAGGAGCTTGCGTGCGCAGTCGTGTGAGTGGTTCTACAACAATGTCGAGATGAGGTTCAATCAGTTTGGTAGCACAAAGGTTCTCCTCTCCATCTACGGGCCAAAGAAAGACTGTGAGTGCTCAACCATTTGACATGTTTACATTACTCTGAATAGATATGTGATGTTGAGCTGTAATGCCACGCATATTTCCAGTGGAAGGATCGCACGAGCCTCAAGTGACAGATATTCAGCAACACATGGAATCCGTCCTGGAGGGTTTCTTAGGTGAAGGCCTAGACTCTGCCTGTATCGGCCGGATGTTTAATCACCCCTCTTGTAAGTACTGCCTCGGTTGTGCTCTACGTAACTTGCGTTTGTGTTGCAGCAGTGGAAAGGCACCCGCCTGATCTCCTAGTTCGACCAGCCCTTTCACTCTAGTTATACATGCTCAATGCACTTTTCAACTACATCAGTGTGCACGAGGGTTCATAGGTTGACACCACTTATGTGCAGAATTGAAAATGGCTGTTTATCACCAATTATCAAAAATTTATGCGAGCACTTGCACCAAGTTGTGATGAGGCAAGGCAGTTCATCACCTTCATCAACAAACTCTTTGTGAAAATCGAAAAATTCGGATTTAACAACACTCTGACGACTCTATGTTTGCTAAGACAGGCTGGGAGAACAAAAAAGCTCCGTTCTATCCCTTCATTTGGTGCGAGTATTTTACTGGGAGCAAAGGAGGTTAATAATTGTTTTTGGTGATGAATGTCAATATTTACAGACAATCAAGTGGTGCTGGATCACCGCGTGCCAATTCACAAAGCTGTGCTCCGGTTTTCCAGCTCGCTCCTCACTGCCTTGCAAGGTAAGCTAACAAACTCATACGAGTAAATCGATTGAATGAGTTTGAGCAAATCCTACAGATATGCCAAAAGAAGCTGACCTCACTCCTACCAACACCCATGCCGACCTCAAAGAGTGTGTTCAAAGGTTGTGCAGCGATGCCAACAATTTGCCCTGCCTACGGGTAAGCGTGCTTTCTGAGACTTTGTCATTTGACGTGAAATTTGACTAGTGGAATTTTAAATGGGAATTTGAGAAAATAAAATTTTTAGATTTGATTTTGATTTGGACATTACAGGTTCTTGTCCTCACAATACACATTATCAGTTGCAATGAAAGGAAATGTGCCAATACTAAACATAATGTTACGAGAAAGTATTGGCAGATGAAGGTCATGGTATGTCTTGTACCTTGTAGGGGAGTGTTGGCCGGATGGCCTTTGAGGAATATGGTACTGAAACGGGCTTGTTGGTGAGACATTCTAAAAGCGATCAAAGTACTCTGTGCAAACTTACAAAGATATAGGATAAGACAGACGATACCACGCACAGCACTGTCGTCTGTCTTGTCCTGTGTCTTTTTAACTGTGCGCCATCTGCTTTTATCACTTCGAGGAACATGTATCAGTAAACAGCGCAGGACAGCTGTTACATAGAATATTGTATCCTGCAGAACAAAACCAAGTATATAATTGTTGGGGGATTGTTCTATACACATAAATTGTGCGCTTGGAAAATGAATTCTGAGTGGAGCATTTGGTATTACACTGAAAGTTATCCAAATTAATCTGTGCTGATGCAGGAGGTGTGCGAAAACAACAGCCGGAGAAATTCATCATCTGCCTTTTCCGACGTGTCGGATGAGTGTGACGATGTCTCATTCGATGCCTATGAAGACCTTCTTGTCATGGCAGTGATTAACAAGGTGAATTATTTGGTTGTATTTGTCCCAAGGTTTGCGCAAGTACTATTGATTTTTTCTGTAACTGCCAGAAAGTCTCTGTTTTGAGGATTCAGGTTTGAGCCACAATTTAAAGCGATCCCTCGTCTTTCAATTGAAAGTCATATGGTGGGTACTTTATACATTTAGAACCATAAATGCGTGTCACTTTGTTTAGGCCGTTGAGATTGGTCAGCGAAAGTACAGTTCATCATGTGACAGCAAAGGAGGTGACAAATCGTGTCAGCCAGATATCATCCAAACTTCTAAAAAAGGTAATTTTTCATTTATCATAACCTGTAGCAGACCACCAGAAACTAACATCATCATGACCAGATCGCAGTTTTGCGTGTTTTTTTCCTGGGTATTTCCCGACTTCCAAACAGATGATACTATGTATCTGCATTATTTTGGGGAGTGTATGAATGCCACAGTACCAGTTCTAAAGTGCATGAAATTGCATGTTTTTCAGGTTAGTGCATGTTTGGATCTATCTCATACAGTAGAATCTCGATGATACGATGATCACGGATGATACGAATTCTTCTCCGGTCCCGGCCGGAATGCCTATTCTTCCCATGTATTAGAGTTCGGATGATACGAACGCGTTATCTTGCCTTTAGGGATGATACGAATGAGCCGATGATGCGACAGAGGTTGTTCCCCCGTGACGCGAGAGCGCGCGAGTCATGCTGCTGCGTCTTTCGAAAAGGGAGGGCGATCCTCACCACGAACTCCCTTACATCATGTAGCGCAATGCAAGCAATGACTTTCCTTTTGGTGGTGGTGGTGGAGATAAGATCAAAGGGATTGAACGGCCCGGAACCTTATCACCTTGTCTCTGTTATGACCTTTTTACCCCCCTCGCAACAATAAACCGCGAAGCTGCGTGACATCGCTCTGGCGGAAAACAACGACCAGAACACGTGGAGGGAACATATCAGGACAACTTGTGGCAACATTACGCGTCACCATTCCGCAAGTCGGCTTCACCTAACGCCTGCGTGTTTTAGGAGAAGCTCGCTTTAGAATACTGTCGCGCGACTCGCGGGTGAAAAGCACGTGCTCGTCTTTTGAATCATCTCGCGTATTTGGGCAGCATTGGCCAAAAACGGAGACACAAAAGCGTTATAACCGACCTCTTTCATTGACAGTAACGGAAAATGAACAGTCACTGTCTATTTTCTTGCCTCACTTTTTATTTTGGTTTAATTCGTTTGATACGAATTTCGGATAATACGAATTTTTTCCGCGACCCCGTGAGATTTGTATAATCGAGATTCTACTGTATGTTTTTGCATGAATGCATACTTCGACAGCCACAATGTGCGGAAAGTTTAACAAAAATTCTGCTTGTTTTGCACGACAGTGTGCCTGAGACTCAGAATATTGCAACGGGTAATGTATACCAGGTTTGGTTACTGGAAACAAGAAACGTTAGATACCCAAATTCCACAGGAAACAACAATAGAAATATTTTCGTTACCTTTACCAGAAACCGAAACGGAAACTAAACTCAAGCCTGGAAATGTTAACGGAAACGTAATTCCCCTACCTTTCCTCCTAATATACATTATTAGTATCTTTAATTCCTTCATACCTCGAACAAGCGTGGAGTGGAACCACGTTCCATGGTCATTGTTTCGTATGAATGCTGATACGTTCCGTTGAATTATAAATCACCGCCACTCCTTTCTGTAGTGCTTTGCCTTGAGGGTATTAATAAATAAATATGCATGTATTAGTACTCTCTCATTCACATCTCACCAGTCATCAGATTGATTTATGGCAAAATGTAGACAGTGCGAATGATTCATGAAGAGAGGTTCAAGCGGGGTGGCTCACAAGCTTCTCGGGATATACTGCAATCCCATCCGGACGAAACTGCAGCACTGCAAACGCGCAACTAACTATTGGCTGTGCTCGAGTTTGTACCAAATTTGCGTAAAGTTGGTGCCTGAGTCTGTGCTGGGTATACAGGGTGTTTGCTCTAACGTGCTTCCAGAAATTATATTTGAAGCGAGCGATAAAAGAAAAGCAAGTTTTACTTTTCTGCTACTTGAGTAAGAAACAGGTACTGCTTCACTGGTAGCACCTGTTTCTTAGTCAAGTAGCTGAAAAGTAGTACTCGTTTCTCTTTTATCGCTCGCTTTAAATAACATTTCTGGACATGTTAGAGCAAACACCCTGTATAAGTGGTCGGGGAAGACTACATACGTCTTCTGTGTTTTCCTACTTCAAGAATGACATAGGAAGCAGGGTTTGTTACTGGAAATGGAAATGTTACATACCCAAATTCTGCAGGAAATGAAAATAGGAACGGAAACACAAATATTTTTGTTACCTTTACCAGGAACCCGAAACGGAAACCGCAACCGAAAGTCGTCTGCAAACGGAAATGAAAAATTGAATTTCTTAGGTACCAGAAACAGAAGCAGTATTATTTTTGGTAACCAAAGGACAGCAACGGCAGAGGGAGCCAAGTGTTAGTGCATTGGGCCAGGTTCAATACACGGAGGTGACCATAGGAAGCTTGATGTACCCCCCATGATATTGGCAACGCGAGAGACCGGTGGAGTGACTGAGACCTTAGGAAGGCATGCGTGTGCTGTGTCATCCGGATAAAAATGTAAATGAGACACACATGAGGTAAACATTCCAGGTGGCCATTATTGGTGAATCCTACAGGACAGTTGTCTTCTGTGCAGGTTGCAACATTTGCACTAAGCTCTTGTAATCACGAGCAATATTAGGAGGTACTTCTCAGTTTACAAGCTGATCCTACCAGACAAACATTGAAGCTCCAGTCACGGAAACTCTATAACGCAGTGTATTGAGTCTGGAACATCAAGCCAGATAACTGACAGTGTGCTGGGTTCCATTTACTAGCCATTTCTTATTTGTGTTGAGGAGCTAATAGCCTGAGGAGATGTCGCAGTTGCGCAAAAATAAACGTGTTTCCAAGTTGATGCTGCATATTTCGCTGCATATTTTTACAGTTTTTGACACATAATTGCGCGCATATTTCGTGGATGTTTAGTAGATCTGCGGTCTCATCATAACGCATGCTATAGTATGCATGGATGTTTTAATACTGAGAACCAAGTTATAATGATATGTTGACATAAGCGTGTACATATGGACGTAGATTATGGCATAATATGGCTGCATCCCATTTCAATACTAGCATAGCAAACTCAAATAGCCTACCTAGAGAACCTTTTTCACTAGGAATTTCATTAGTTATCACTCTTTATGTGAAAGGCTGGTTCAATTGAATAGTATAAAAGTGACTTGCCTAAAACAGCAAGTATGCAAATGATGAATGTGCTTTTTTTGCACTCTGTGCAGAGCACATTGACGTTGGATGCCAGTCAGACATTCCCTTCTCTGACTCTGGACAGGACGAAGAGGGCTTCACAGAAACGACAGAATCCGACGAATTCCTCTGGACTCGCTCTCCAAAGGAAGAAACATTTCCCTATATTGTAAGCACTCTGCAGGCTTATAAGTATCTAGAGAACCATACTGCTTCAATTTTAGATAAGTGCTTTATCTATACTGCGACACGCGGCGGATGGGAGGTCAACCCGCATGTTTTGATAGCGCGAATATATTACGCGTGTGCTTTAATATCGTGCAAATGTGCTCCAAGTATGTAGTCTCCTATGAGTGTTTCCACAATGTGATCAGTGTACAAGGAGCAATTTGAAGCATGTAAGAGTAATGCGTGGTGACTCAGAAGCATTGTGCGCCCTACTAAACCAGTCGCGGACGAATTTAGGTTTGTGGGCACAGTTAACCTGTAGGAGGCTTTTAAAGCATTGTTCAGCTAGTGCAGTACAGTCAAACTCCTTTATAACGAACTTCAGGAGACCGCGGAAAATCTTCGTTGTAAAGGTGACTTTGTTAAAATGGATGTTTCAAAGGAAAAATGCCTTAAAATACTAGCAATCTTGTTTATTGGTAGAATTTCGTTGGGCTGATCAACGCACCTCAGACATTCAACGTACAATAGACATGGAACCTTATCTCTGTTTTGACCTTTTTACCTCCCTCGGAACAATAAACTGCGAAATTGTGTGACGAAAACAGCGACCAGAACACGTGGAGGGGACAGCTTCTGGCAACATTGCATGTCACCATTCCGCAAGTCGGCTTCACCTAATGCCTGTGTGCTTTAGGAGAAGCCTGCTTTATGAGCGCACGACTCGCGGGTGGAAAGCACGTGCTGGGCCTTTTGAATCATCTCGCGAATTTCTACAGCATACGCCAAAAACGAAGACAAAAAAGCGGCCTCTTTCACTGACAGTAATGGAAAATTTACAGTTACTGTCTATTTTCTTGCCTCAATTTTCATTTTGGTTCAATTTTTTTAATACGAATTTCGGATGATACGAATTTTTCTTCTGCGACTATCCTTGCGTTTGCTGACCAAGAGCGAGAGAGGCTCCGCCTTCTGGATGCTGGCCAATAGGAGGACGCGGAGGGCAGGCACATCCCAAGCCTCTGCTCTCACCTAAGAGATGGCGCAGCGTTACCGTTGTTTCGCGTGTCGGACCTCGCCTGCTCCGTACAGCCTGCCCACAAGAAGCAGGTCGCACAGTCGAGGTCCACCAATCCAGACAGCGCCCTACCCACGTGATCAAGTCATCCGGTTGGACAGATGCCAGGAGGATGAACACCTGTTCCATCTCCCCGCCTTTTATGACCCCCACGGAACCGTCATCTGTGGCACCGAGCGCGCCGCGTCGGAATGAAAAACGCTCTCGAAAAGTTCGCAATTCAACATTTGCTTGCAAAATTTCACTGTAAATGATGCGAATTTCGCCCTACGGACTTCAAAATCACTTCGTTATTTCGGTACATTCGTTATAAAGAAATTCGTTATAAATGTCCGAAGTATACATTGAATCCTACAGGCGCCTGACCAGACCGCGAAAAACGTTCATTATAACGGCCTTAAGCTGTCAAGAAATGAAAAAGAGGCATTTCTGATACCATATGTTCCCGCGTATAAGTCGTAGCCTTTTTCTGAGTATTTTGACCATGCGTCTTATACAAAGGCGCGACTTATACGTAGCTTTTTTTATCTTATCTCTTTCAAAGTATCACAATGGTTTCATAGTTCCTGAATGCTGGCAGAGCTGCATAAGGTGCAAGATGTATACAGTGTGCAAAAAATAATGTTGTGGCAGGGTTTTATTCTATGGATTGCTCTTTGTAATTTATAGATTGAAGAAAAGATCGAAGAGGAAATTACGGAAGCATACACAGAATCTGAGGATGGCCGAACGGATTCCGACGAACCGGATGGAAACATTTTAATGTCCCTGGATTTGAACCAGCAAAATAGAGTAAGATGTCACCCATCTTGCATACTCACGTTAGACGCAGTTTCGGGTTCTTATAGGAGCAGCCGAGCAGAGCATGACCCACGTTGAATGCGTACCTTTCGTTTATTCATAGCTGATAATGCAAAAGTATAAATTGTGTCGACCCAACATCCCACGAGTATTAAATACTACTGAGTATCACGAGCTATGCTGGCCCTTTAAAACGCATGTGTGTAAGAGAGCCAATAATGGGGCCTGCCTATACCTAGCGAGTGACTTTTGGGGGTTAAACGCATATCTCAGATTCGGAGGGGGAATTGCAGTCTATTTTTAAATCTGTAATTCGGGGAGAAATCTGGTGATAAGAGTGCCTTCGAATGTTATCGGATGTTTTTGTTTCTCTTTTCTATTAAGTCATATTCCTTTTTTTGTGTGTGTGTGTGTGTGTTGTGTTACTGTGTAACCCACTAGCTCTAATCCCCGAAGGCATAGACAGTGCTGACACGCTTGGGTGTATTTCTGGGGACGTAAGTGAGCCATTCTTACATGTGTTACACGTGATGATCTTTCTTCGTCTTCAGTGGAAACATCACTTGAGGATTTCATAGTGACTGGAATTGAGGGAGAAATTGGGTTTAACCCGAATTTGTTGCAGGTCAGTTTGTGGGGGGGAATTGGGGAATTCACTTTTTACCTATACGTGAAGGTCTGACCACTTTTTGAGGTGTCTGGCCAATCATCGGTCAAAATACAGTTCAGTATTATTACATGCTATCTAAGGTTATGCCTCAACCTTATTTGTTGGTACTGAGATGGCTGCCAGAGTGATATTGTCGCTACGTAGCGTAAGCAGATGGAATTAGATGAGGGCAAATGTGTATATGTAAATAACACTCTGTGATACGGTCTGTGATACGGTTTTAGGCATCAGAGGTGTTTTTCTTGCTATCTTCTTGGGGTCACAATTTTCACTAGGCCTAACAACAGCGACCTGGGTTTTCCGTAGAGTTCCAGATGAATGTCGGCACAGTTTCCCCTCAAGTCGACCCAGGACGCATACTAACCCCCCACTCCTTCCTGCTGTCCTCTCTCCACCTGTGCATGTCTGTACGCCGCTCATAGCCACAGTTGCTTCGCGGCGCTAACGCTGAATTTTAAAAAAAATAATAACAGCAGCAAAACACGTATAATTTTCGCGTGAATAATGATAGCGGAGCGAAAGTTAAATCATTGTCGATGGTCACAAGATGGGATATTTTCACGGAGTAAAATTGAAGCAGCTTACGAAAAGTCCTTTGGTGAGCTTTATGAGGGAACAGATGTTGGCACTCAGGTACCATTTCCGGAGATGGGAGTCGACCTGGTGGATCCAGGCGTGTTCCTCGGAGATGAAGGGGAGGAGGAGGAAGAAGAGCCCGGCATTTTGGTGGCATCTATCACAGATTGGGAAGAGAATTGGCTCTTCCGTAAGAAGCAGAGAAGTAACGCTCTTGCGGCATTCCGTGGTGGACGCTATGCAAGGTCGGGAAACGTTCTTCTCTGTACCACTATCTGCTTTGCTACTGTTTCTTTGATGTGGTTTTTTTTATATCTGCATAGTAATAATACACTCTTTTGCAGGTACTTTGACCCCATCAACATGTTGATACCCAACCCCACTAAGGAGGAGGGTGTCCTCCTTGGGAGCAGGTGAGGGCTCAATTATGACAGTCTCTGGTCTTGAATGCCTGTACAAACGATGAATTTGTTAAGTGAAAGGGTTGCAACAGTGAGTGCCTTCACTAGCTGTTTGCTCTAGGCAAAGTCATTCTCCTTGCGTTACTTATCTTCAGGGTGTCGACTGAATTGAACGGAAAAAGTCAAAATTAATATGCAAGCGTAACATTGAACAAAATCTGACCCGCCTTGTGACTGTTTCAATTCCGCTACCAAAGGTGCAGTTGCAAAACAGTTGCAAAACCAAGAGGATAGTGTCTGAGCTTTTCTGGGATGCGCATTAATAAGATTTGTAACCCCCCACACGCAGGTTGACAGATTGCAGAGTTTTGTTGATTGACTCGCATGAGCCTGCTGCTATGTAGCGCTTACTATGTAGCATATCCTGGGCAATATTTTGTAACAACGGGTCTCTAACAGGGAGGTGGATGAATTTTCTGAGATGTCCGAGAAATTCTCTGTTGGGTCACTGGAGCTGCCGAGTTTGTCAGAATCTGAAGAAGAAGAAATGGTTTCCGACGTCCATCTCAGTCTGACACAACCTGACGCTTCCAGTTTGAGGGAGGCAGTGCCAGAAAAGCCTGTTGTACTCCAACAGCAAGAAGCCTCCCTGGCAAACTACTCACCAGCATTTTTACGCCAAAATTCTGTACAGGTATGTTCTTGCTGCACTACCACAAATCCTTGCCTACCTTGTGCGCCTTACTCATTACAGCCACATGTTGTGACGTTTGCAAAATTCTGCACAATGTTCCTTCTTTAGTGAATATGAAGACGTCATTCCTCTTTAGAGTATCATATCAAGTATATTATGCGCCCAATATACAGCATAAATGACATCGTTAAAATGGACCCGATGTGGCAGTGTCGGAGCTAGCTTTAATTGATGAGTGTCGATTTTTAAATTGAGCAATATTGTTTTCATTATCGTTCATCTAAGCGCCCTGGTGTGGCTCAACCCACTCCTGCACCTCGCTCGACCACCACTCAGAAGAGGGAGGTGAAGAGACAAGTTCCCAAATTCTGCGCAGTAGACAAGAGGAAAAGTCCTACCTCTTTGCGTTTCCTATCCCAACCAGATGCCACAACAACGATGCATGCAGGAAAAGCAGCGAGGTTCCTGTGCGAAATTTCTTCGCCGAAAGTTCAGGGCAAGTTCTGTTTGTCTCCTTAGGTAGCTGTGCATCCACTTTGTTTGGGAGTTTCTTGCAGATGGAGCTGTATCACTTCCATTGGCAACTTATTAAAGGGGCACTAAGCAGCTTGACGAACGTTCTCCAGCTATTATGCCCCATGAAAGGGCGTGGCTCACGATATCCAAATATGAAATTCATTTACTTCTAGCGGGCATCTTTACCATGAAACAGTGCCATTCAAAGAGCAGAATCCGCATGAGTCTCTCCTTCATCTTTGGAACAGGGTCACGTCACAAAACGTTCCAGCATACATATAGCAACGCCGCATTCCAGGTGCTTGAGGTGTGGGAGATTTTGCTCTTCTGGCCATGACGGGCCCCACTGGGACAAGTTGCTGCTCGTGAGGGAACTGGTTGCGAGAACATCACAGTGACCTCGCGGAGCAATACAGCACTGAAAACGTAGTGCACGCATTAAATGGAACATTATGGAAAGTAACTCTTCCGAGGCTGGAACATACAAGGGGACAAACGCAACACAAGCCTCAAGGTTGAAATCCACCAGTCAAATCCAGTGCAGGCGATGCTCACCCTCCAGCAATAGTACCATTATGCTCGTGAAAATAGCCCTCATATGGCACCGCAGTTACCCGGGGATCAGAGCCCTATATTAAAAGGGAGTCTGGCCATTAAAGGGTCATGCCTATACCTGAAGCTTCGCCCACTTTTTCAGCTTTCCGACCAATGAAGTCTTGAAATATGGGGCGCTATCAATCAGCCTACCCTCACTATTTGCCCCCTTATCCAACATGGGCAGCGCCATTTTGGGTGGCAAGTGGATTGGATGGGATTGAAATGGATAGCTCTCGCAATCTGCAAAATTGGTGGATTTGTGGTGCCAATTTGATGAGCACCACCTAGGGAGCGTAAGGCACGTCGGGAATTGTCGTCTGCTTCTGTCGTTGTACCGCTGCCGGCAGAGCCACCTGCTGGGACACACTCTGTTGTCGGTATGATTTTAATCAAATCTACATGAATAGTTGGAATATAAGAGGCAAGAATGTTTATATCCATGAAATCCAGCAATTAAATATAAGATTGTACCAGCACAGCGCCGTTTTTTGTTATGATTTCATTGTGATCGCCGTGTTCACTAGGCCTAACACCGGCGACAAAACGTATTATTTTCGGTTAGATATCGATGGATGAGCATCGGTTGAAACTGATTTCCAGGAAACGTATATGAGGATGTACATTTGCAGCGTAAAATCAGAGTAGTCTGTGAAAATTTTTTGTCACGAAATCCCCGCTTCACTGTGTTTGTTTTCGTTGCCATTTTGGGTGGCAGTGAGATGTCATGGCGACCCCCCTTGATAAAGAGCAAACCAATCAGTGGAGCGAAACTGTGATTGACAAGTCGAGCCTCTTTTTGTGACTCCTCCCAATGGCCAGACTCCCTTTTAATATACAGCTCTGCCGGGGATGCCTCAGGTAGCTACACATCACTCCCGAAGCAGCAAATCAGCAACATAAAGAGAGGGAGCGAAAATTCGAACCGAGACCTTCGGAACGCACCGGTGCGCCCGTACCTTTCAAAGGGTTAACTTATTACTTATCAGTCAATTTCTCGTAAGAGCGATAGTTCTGCCAGGGGATAGAGAAGTAAGGAACTAATCATCATAACAGTGTGCGCGAATGCGACTGGCACTAAGCAATGTCACTTGCTCCGTCGCCGGCAAAGCAGGCCTCGCTGTTTTGAGGGGATCACAACTTTCCGTTGACGACATAGCCAAGAAAGAGGCAGCAATTTGATATTTTCTCCAATAGAGTTGGCTGTATTTATATTTGTAGGGTTCGCGGTTAGGTTGGGCTTACAACGCGAGCGAGGTCGAACAAACGAAAGTAAGCGTGTGTAAGATTATTTTCTATCCTGGGCTGTTTGATGCTCGTCCGTAAATAATATTACCTGGAATGAAACAGCCTACGTTTTGTACGTGTAGCTGAAAAAAAGATTAGACAAGCTCCACAGTACATATGTGGGTAGGCTAAATTAGGAAGTACGTCGCAAAAAGTCTTTCATCCAAGACGTCTGAACTTTTGTGATCATAAACGCTAGCTTACATAATATGTTTCTGTGACCATTTGGAGATTATCTCTAATTTCCCGCAGGTGTAACTTGGTGTCGTGGCACGGAACCGTTGGTGAACACTGAGAACTGTCGCTTCTATCGAATCCGAGGGAAGGAGTTTCTGTTGGAGCTGTACAATGTGTCAAAAGCCGACGAAGGAGCTTACTCGGCTGTTGCGTACACAGAAAAAGAACAACTTTGGTGCGACTTTTCGCTGGTCGTTCGGGGTAAGGTCTTGCGCGTGCACTCGGAAGCTTCTTTTATGACGAATTTGCTTGGTCAAGATGTGGCAACACAGCCTAGCGCTTGGAAATTTCTTGCCTGGTGCCTGTGCCAGGTCGGCGTAACAAGTTGTCCTCCCGAACAGGTCCTCAAAAGCTAGCAGTTTTAGGGATATAATTGGGTAACCGGCTGTATCGAGGGGCCGGGTGCAAAAAGTGATAGCTGGCAAATTTTCTTGCCTAGAACAGGCACGATTGCAAACATTTTGACCAAGAGAAAACAATTGCTCAGTAATCTGTCAAGAGAAAGCTTCCAGGAAATGACAGCACGAATTTTGCCATTACTTTTGTACTCTTCCCAGCAACAGCGCGTGCCCACCACATTCCAGACTTCACTGTAGCTCCCCACGTAGCCTATGGACAGGCGAGGATCGTTTGCGCATTTCCTGCACCGTCAGTGGTTATCCAGATCCAGGGTATTCTTCCTACACAACGGCCTTCCCATTCCAGAAAGCTCTGAAAAGTTTGCCGTGGGTTAGTTGCTTGCTTGTGAGCCTCTTTCAGCGATTCATTATGTAAGTGCCTTCTTATTTTCTATTTTTTTTTTTTTTTCTCATTTAGAGAATGAAGGTTATGGTGAGTGGAGGCCTGCAGGTTGAGAACCAAACTGTCCAAGATGAGGGTGAATATTCGGCCGTGGCCAAAGATCTCCGTGGACAGTGTTGAAGATGGTGATATTTATGTTAAGTAAGGCCCGTTTATTCTCCCTGCACTGCACTTAATGTTAGCATGGAGGTCGTACTGGAGCTAAGTAGCGAGGAAGAATGACAAGTTAACAGTTGAGCGCTGATCCTGTCTTTCATCTAGTCCCTTGCTGTGCGTTTGCTAGCTTAATTCCACTATGATTTATCATTACTAACTACCCCGTATGAATACCTTGTACCATGGGGGGTGAGGTCAACCACATCCCCACATTTATAGCATCTGGAAGATTGACGGATACTGTAATACAAACGGGTGGGCAACATTGCAGTAGCCAAGTGTTTCGAGCTTGCATAGTGCAGTTTATGTGTTGGACAAGATCTCCATAATGCAGTCGGATTTCCTCTGCAAAATTTTATGGCTCTGTAGCCATCATGAGGATTATCTAATTGGGTTCGTGTGAGTATTCGAGTTTTCAAAAATGGAGTAGCTCCCGAATTTGGTCACTACAGTCGCCGTCTGATTTTCGGACTCTTCGGGATCGCGCAAAAGCCCGAATAATCGAGCATTCCGAAAAAAACGAATT
The DNA here is from genome assembly GCF_037126465.1 of Ornithodoros turicata. Classification (NCBI taxonomy): domain Eukaryota; kingdom Metazoa; phylum Arthropoda; class Arachnida; order Ixodida; family Argasidae; genus Ornithodoros; species Ornithodoros turicata. The sequence continues at coordinate 107,475,728 of NC_088203.1, read as the reverse complement.
GGGCTTTAAAACAGAACTTTACTAAGCACTAGTAGGCTGGAAAAATTTGTCGCGCGTCCAGCCCTGCCCTGATAACACCAGCTTCTATTTCCCGAAGCGACATTTCGTTGCTGTGCACTGACAGAGGCACCGCCGGCATCAAGTCCGCATGTCGGCTTCACCTAACGCATGCGTGCTTTGGGTGAAGCTCGCTTTACCAGCGCTGACGCGCTACTTCGCTGGCGGACAGCATGGGGCCGTTCCCGCGAACGAGTCCGAATATTCGAGCATGTCCGAAAATCGGGGTCCGGAAAATCGGTTCGGAGACTGTATTTGCGGTACAATCATGCTATGTACTCGAAAGTTTGTGAGACATCTGGGGAGCTGCTGTTGCACGCATGCAAAGACAAGATTGACTGCTATGGTTGCAACTGCGTCCCCGCTCCTTCTCCCAGACAAAATCTGCATTACACAGTGTTGAGCAACCATACCTAACTGACTCAGGGTTGCCAGATTTGGCTATAATTAGCCAACCTTGGCTACCTTCGGTATCATCTAGTTGGTGATTGATTGATTCTGCTATTTTTGGCTATCCCTTATCTGTCCTACTGAGGAATACCACAAAGCACTAGAAAAAAGAGATGCATGCTTTTTCAGCATGCCTTTGTTGTAACACTGTAAGCATTCTTCAACAGTATTTTCGAACAGTGCTACAACCCCACGGAGAGGAAGGGATAAGACCGAGAGTGGAGGTTAAAGACCCAAAAATTGTCTGATCCCTGTAAAATTTCTTAGTTCGCTGAATAACATTACTTTTGTGCGAGCAGTGACACCCCTCGCACTTATTTCATCCCAGGAGTACGAATGAATAGAGCTTTATGTTGATGAAAAAATTAGTTTCTGTCTGGAATTAGGTAAACAAATGCCTAAAATCAGAACTGACACTGGAGCTTCATCACTAATACCACGCTGATCGCTCTTGACCTAGCGAATCATTTGGCAATATCTTTCGAGGTCTGTAAGTAGAATTGCTGTGGGAAGAGAGTACAAACGCATTATGAAATGTTGGCTATCTTTTTGGATACAGGAAGTGTTGCTTAGTAGTTGGCTGCATTTTGGCTACGTAGGGTTCGAAATTGACCATATGCAGTCATGTGCAGCAACACTGCTAATTGTTACAGCCAGGAGTTGCGTTCGTAATCGCCTTGCTGACTGATTTGTACTGCGTGACACATGAAAAGAGCGAAAAAGATTACACTTCTGAGCAGGAAGACTCCACTTGGAAGACAGCAAATACAAGTGCTGTACGAGACTGTTTTCAGCTAGATTCGATTGTTTCTGCTTCTGCTCAGTCTGTATCGTCTGCATATCTGGACTCCTATGGGAACCACTACCAGTCTTGTGGATCATCTCAAATGGCACTGCAAATCTGAAATTTATTTGCTTTCTGGTCTCAGTATTTGTTTTAGATTCAGTTCCAGCTAATGGAAAAATATCAGCCCAAAGTTTGCTATTGACACACGCCAAGTGATCTTCATGTGGTGAGATGGAATTGTGATCAGCCGTATGGGAAATTTCTGATAATTGTAACTGATACCCGCGAGCCCAACTCATTTGAAAATCTTTCAGGTGACTTGAAGCAAGGAGCAAGCTCCCCAATGAAAGAACGTCACCCTAGGCAATCCAATGGATCTGGTGACACCTGTCATCCCCTCAAAGAGTGTAGGTGTTTTGTCTCAAGAGGTACCCTTAAGCTGACTCTTTGAACTGTAAACAAACAAAAGCTCATTTTCAATTTAATTTTATTTGATTCAACACATTACATCAGCTAGGAGTTGGTTAGAGTTAAAGAGTTAGTGCCTTCTAACTAACTTCCTTCAGAAGTCCTACTTTGGTTCAATGAACAGTTCTTTGTGGATTTGCTTCTCTTGTAATACTCATGAGGGCAGAACATTTCCTTGAAGAAGGACAAAAATGCAGAGGAATGAGACTCCCGAGATATGTTGCTGCTCTCATCGTTCCACCAGCTCACTCACACCCTCTTCATTTGTTCATCTTGTAATGCCTTTTCTCAGGAAATTTGCTATCAACCGAGGCTAGATTCTGGCTAGATTATTTCCGTGCTCACCAATCATTTCAAGATTATCATGACACCAATCTCCCTGGCAGGTTATATTGGTTGTGCGATGACATAATCATTAATGGCGTCCTGACTCATGCAGTTGATATTGGAATGTTACTTCTTCCTTGACCTGCCTTTGGAAGAAAGTGAGACCTGTTGTTGGTGGGGCACCAGCATCACAAAATTATGTGTAATCGAAGCAATGAAGCTCAGAAAAAGTGAAATGGAATGAGCAGGAAAAATAAAGGTACGTTCAGGGCAACCCTACAGTGGTTCTCCTCAGAATTGCGGAAGCTGTGGAAACATCCGCAGTCCCGTTAAAAGGAACACGCTGAAGAAAATACCAAATAATGAGGAGCATTCGTGTATTGTAGGAGAGTTGATAACAGATTTCCTGTTTTATGCTTTCTTTCAAAAACTGCTTTCTCCTTTCACGACTAACTGGTGATCCACTCGCATGACTTGGTGTTTGTGTCTAACATCCTTGCTCCTCCTATGGGTGAATGGGCAGAGACCATTGGTCATTCAGCGGACTTGGGCTGACCGTGAGGCTGAACTGCACGGCAATGCTCACAAGGTAATGCACTGCTTTCAGGAATTTTACGGCAGAGGTGACGGGACTGCATTAAATGTGCCAAGGAAAAGTGGCAAGTTTAGTATTAAGTGGTACTTTACAGTAATTTAAAATGGATTGTGTTTTATAACGAAATGGAAAAAGGCATCGTGGTGCAGATTTTATTTGACATTTTTGACACAAGCAACACACGTACAGTGTTAAGCAAATGGATAATGTTCCATAATATCTTTTCCACACTTTGAGTAAGAGCCATACCTGCAGTTTCCAAAATCTGGTGGAGTCTTCGCAAGAGGGTCCTGTTTGAGAGAGTTTGAGACTGTGGGAAATACCCTCGTTGCCTCAGATGTCTTGCCCCCTTTGAAGACCTACACGTAGGAAACCTGCGTTGCCTTCTGAGCGGTATTCCTTCATTCCAGAAAGAAAATGGCCTCCGAACTGCACAGTACGAGAAGTGCCTTCATTTAAAATGTTGACGAAGAGACCATGTTTGTGCCATCATTAGAGCTCTTCAACTCTCCCCCGAAACCAGGTGACTGCTTAAATAGATGAGCTTATTGCCTGTGCAGAGATTGAAATTTTGGATCAACGGTAGGAACGATCGCCGAACGAGAACACGCCAAGTGGCTGAATGCTGTCCCACTAGAGAACAACCCGTACAGCGCGGAGAACCTGACGAAACGAGCCTCCCTCGGGAGGAAGGACTCTATCCTGTCGAACCCTGCAGCAGCCCATGAACAGGATGATGTGGAAGACGAAAATCCTTCTCTCCTCCTGTGCTCCCAGCTGCTTGTGTACGGGACTATTACATCAACAACCCCAGACTCCTGGCAAGAGCTGAGGCTTTACCACAGAGGTTCCCATCTGAGATAGAGAGTTGCGAAGAAAGGTGCATTCCTTCGAAGAACAGGTGTGTAACCATTTGTTCCTCCGTGTGCCACACGACCGAGATGTTTTACATCAATTGTAGATGTACTCCACCCCTCGCATGGCATTCAGTCCAACCTTTCAGCGACAACAAGTGAGGTCCAACTCTCCGCCTCCTCTTCCAGAGACTCCTCCTCCAGGCATCGTAAGTGTATTACCATCTGCGAGGGATGTTTCAAGTTTCACCGTCCATGTTTCGACAAAACTTTTGGAGACGAGTATAGTACAAGCTGTAGAGTGAGTGCTAAAGAATGAACCCACTTGTCTCTTCTAGACACAGATGACTGCCAGCAAGTTTGAATCCGGTATTGAAGTGACAGGCGAAAGATGGCAGTAGAAGAGGATCTGTCTTTGCCTTCTGTGAGGGAACTGGTGTTGAAATTTGCCAGTCCATCAACGCAGTCCTCCTTGGATGTTCCATTGGAAACAACCAGCCCGTGGTAGATTATTTCGCAGTGATTTCAAATATGACCACCAGCATGTACAGTTGAAATGTTCGACTATGTCTATAAAACGAGGCACTTTGAATTTTGGATCCCTAAAAAATTTAGACAATGATTTGTCTCCGTAGGGCATTCTCCCAGAGAAAGCCATCATTCTGGAAGAAAAGGAGAGTGGATCATGTGATCAACTCAAGACTTGGAATATGAGCAAGGTGAAGACATTTACTTTGGTTATTGTCCTTCCCTCCAGAGAGAAGTTTGTTGCTCTGAAACTTGGCTCGTCTGGTGCCAACATGGAAGGAAACCCTTTGAGCAAGTGATACATAAATTTCTTATTGTGCAGGAATAATTCCTAAAGAGTACCATTATTTGCTCGTGTAATTTGCGCACTTTTTCTCCCCAATAAAGTAGAAAAAGTTTGGGGTTGTGCATGTTACGCGGAAGATTCCTAGAACGACTTTCTAATGCCTAGACACTCCCAAATTTATGTACTGACAGGATTTGCATTGGTTACAATGTGAGTACACACGAAGGCTGTGGCAAAATGCATGTGGTAAGCAGGTGCTGGGCCATATTACTGCGTGTCCAACTGCAGGTGCGCAAATTATGCAATTTTTTTTTCTGTTATCACCGTTATTTGTGCCAAACTAGAGTGTGCAAATTGTGCACAGAAATATGGCATCTCCAGTTTGATTCCTTTCATAAAAACCCTCTCATTGCAGGATGCCAGGAAACCTGAGGTCAGTTCCTTCTTTCATGTTGTTATGTCTCGTTCATAGAATTCTAAGGCTATGCCATCTGTCGAGTTCTCTACAGCTTGTAGTTGTAAGCGATGCAAATGTACTTTTCCTTTTGCCACGTAGCCATTTGCAGTGTACTTAGGAGTCACTAAGCATTTTATATTTCTCGTGATTAGAGGGATCCTGAACAGATCTTGTAGAGTGAATGATGATATGGCATTACAATGCACGTTTTCATTCTCCCTACAATATTATATGACCAGCTCGATGTATATACAGGGTGTTTGCTCTAACGTGTCCAGAAATTTTATTTAAAGCGAGCGATAAAAGAGAAACGAGTATTACTTTTCAGCTACTTGACTAAGAAACGGGTGCTACTAGTGAAGCACTACCTGTTTCTTACTCAAGTAGCAGAAAAGTACCACTCGTTTTTCTTTTATCGCTCACTTTAAATATAATTTCTTGACACGTTAAAACAAACACCCTGTATATATACATATATATGTATATATATGCACGATTGTATATTTCACCAGCTCGCTTGCTTCTTGGCTATTTTTTCATTTATATTGAGGTTATTGAGGAATGTGTCCAATAGAACTGATACACGGAAAAAAAAAAACTCGCACGCTGAAAGTCCGCTTTTCATGGCTTTAAACGAACCATGAAGGGATTTTGATCAAAAAATTTAGAAATGTTGAAAATTCTGATTTTTTCTGAAAGGTGCATGATTTTGCCATATAACGTCGCTCCAACCCCTCCACTAGTAAGGACAGGTCACGTTTAGTTCCTCTATTGCTTTTTCTGGGATGTTATACTCTGCATGGTGAATGCACTATAGATGTTTCATGGTCCCTTTAATCCACTTGCGAATAATTTTTTTTGACATTAAGCCTGCACAAATTTCCATATTGCAGCCATTGCCCAGAAAGAAATTGGTTTGTATGCCTTATCCTTATGTTGCGTACAGTATTGCCTCATAGTGACCAGTTTTGGTTTGTTCCTTTCAGCCAGACAATGTAAGTAATGTAATGTGCAATAGAAAGGAAATGACTACACACAAGCTCAGCTTGTCCGCCAGTTATTTTTTCGTGTCTCCCTAAATGCTAAGTGCACACATTCCCAGATCCACAGCCTGACAGCACGCAGCCTGTCCCGGGAATTTCGTGAGCATGCTCAGAAGAACCTGGTTCCCAGACAGATGAACCGGTCGCACCTTGCTCCTCCTTCAGCCACGTCATCAATAGACACTGTCCTGTCGTCCTCCACTGAAAAGTGTACCGTGGGAGGTGACACTACGCCTGGCTATGCATCCGACGAGAGCTCCACCAGCTCTGCAGGCACCCCTGTAGCACGGGTCATTGGGGCCAAACGGAGGCAGGCGCGCAACCTCCTTCAACGAGCGTCTTACTGGGAAAGACGGGCGGAACAAGGCCTGCTCTCGGACAGTTCGTGACGGAAGAATTTCCGCAGGAAGCAGAAGTGCGTGCTAAAGTGTGAAAGTTTGTGGGATGTTTTTGAAACATCACACGTCGTCGTCTGTGTACAAAGGGGTTATGAAAGAACTTGCGACGACATAATGGGGGAAAGATTTGTAATCAGCCGAATAACACTAGTGTCCTTGGCTGAGGCTCCACCGCCAGGTTAATGTACGAACACCCTTGTGTGGTGTTTTAGCAGCAGGTACTTAACTCAGGTGAGACTTTGTTTACTGCTCCGCATTCCTACCTGTTCCTCCGTGCCATCATGATAACATCCGCATTTCTGTTCTTTTTTTAGAGTCGCAATGTTTGGTTGAATTATTTTTATTTTGCACCGAGTGAGTTTTGGAGCAATCTATGTGCGCTAGATACTTCAGAAGTATTGTAGTCGATGATTTGCGAACATTATCTTTCCACACAGTAATGGGCTACAAAGTATATGCCAGCAACCTGTACTTGAGAACAGAACCACATTTGTAGCATGTGGAAAAGAATGGCAACTAAGAAATGGTGAAGACTGAGCATGCAGAGACGTGCGTGCGACAAAAATTTGATGGCCAACTGATTACTCGTGTGAGGGTCAACACATTATGTGTCTTCCTTGTTCTCTTTTTCAGCAGGTACATTTCACCTAATTTTTGTGGTACACAAAATGACAGGAGCAGCCACTAAAACACTGCAAAGCTCATTCTGCTAACAGAACATCCCACAGCTTCCTTGGTCTTGACTATTTCTTCCTCGATAGGTCTTCTTGTAATGACACGATATTTTGCCAACGAGTCTCCCAGGTAATTTTATAAGGGGAGCAAGTAAAGGGTTCAAATGATAAACATTGATAACCAGGATATGCTTAGATTGAAGTGAAAACCTCAACTGAACAGAGTCTGTTCTTTTACCATCCTCAGCATTATTTATAGAGATCATAGTTTAAACAAGTGCAGGACATTGTGAGTATCTATGTGTCAGTTGTCCAAATGCTCTACACTTGTTTTACCCTTGACCACCTTACCCTTTAAAAATTTATGTGCCAATGATGAAGACAGTGCCCAGCAAAAAAACAGAATCTGTTGGAAAAATTGATACCCTTTGCTTCAATCATGGCATGCTTAGAGTTAGTTTACAAATGTTTATGATTTTGATGATTTTCAGTGCAACTGAATTTTCTGTGTTGTATGACATGCTGCCTTACGGGCTAGCTATGCAAATAATAGCCAAGTTGCACAGGAGCACATTGTGACAGCCTTGTGCACGTCTTTCTGGAGTACTCGAGTACGAGCACACCGTAGAATTTGCACAAAAAAATTTACAAAATCATTACAGAATGTGTTATTGCTGCACTATAGAAATGGTGGCATACTGGATTTAGCCTTCTAATAAATTTGGGTATTGCTTACATGTGCTTTGGGTAATGTTCCCATGTGTGTGGATAGTTATGAAAATGCTCTTTTGATAACTTTGTGCTTTGCTGCAGGAGGCTCTCAGAAAGTTCTATGAGGTCTCGTTGCTAAAATTGAAAAATCCTGCCAGTTACTATGCATTGCTTGTGGTTCTCGTGGCAGCCAAAGGGATGAAAGCAAGCAATCTACCTATACAACCCCTTTGAGCAATGATTCTGTCTTGTGCCAAAATGACAATGTTCTTGTATGCATCTGTACTATGGCTTTGTGAATATTTTATTAGGTGCAGAAAGTATTAAGGATAATATGTTACCACTATAGGCAGCTCCTGTGCATGATGATAGTACGACAACTATGCATATTCTACGAGTGCTCTTGAAATTATAGTGCCTTTCTGTCATTTCTGCCATTCTGTGGTGCATAACTACAGGAGCCTTTGACTCAGAAAAAATGTCGGCTGCATGCATGTGCAGTATAGAGTGCATTGGGTCGCTACCTTGGAAGTTGTTTGTACAAGATGATGTCACATGTGGTATTACAAATGCAAAAGTGTCATTTTGCTAGTCAAGGCTTAGTGCCTGTAGTATTTCCGTGAGCATCATTCCAGTTGAATAGTGGATGTTAAAGAGTATTATTTTTCTCGACAAAGATCCTCGTAATGCCTTTGAGCCTGCTCTCAATAAATGAAAATATTCTCTGGGTCATTATAACGGGGCTTGCATTTAGAAGCCTTCACTATAGCTCCTAAGAATGAGCTCACTTTACGTTGTATGTAGTCCTTAGAACAACAAATATTTGTACAAACCTAACTAAGCCCACTAACAATAAGCTTTTTTCCTCTGTCTTGTACTCAAGAGGCATTCCTTGAGGTTGATTGGACCAACAATTCTCAGACAGCTATACTAGTCTTTCGGTTCTTCATAGTGACGACACTCTCTGCTAAAACGCCTGTCATCGTTATTACTGTGTCTGAGATTATCAATAGGATACTAGAGGACACTAACATCTGTAAAAGCGTCCACTGATGTGCTTACGGTGCAACATTTTATAGTGAGTTGCGAGAAGAGTATTATATTTTTGAACACCATGTTTACACCCGAAGCATTTGTTAATTGTACTGGATATAGGTCATGATATGATATAAGATATGACACTAATGTCACCCTGAGGTGTGTGGAATAAACGGACCAGTTCACACGGCTGTCTCTGTATTGCAGTACAATGGGCGTCTGTGTGGATGCTCTCATTGTCGCATTCATCATTTACATCAAGTAACTACAGAAGAAGCTCAAGTAACTAGTGCCTAGTAAGATAGTAACCCATTTTGTCTCATTCGTATAGTCCTCCATAATTTTTGTCATACACTGATCTTCCAGCAATGTTTCAACACTTTTTCTTTTTTTCTTTTTTTTTCAATCACGTACCATATTCAGTCGCATAATTAGCGTCCCTTTTTACCCCAATAAACGTAGCGACGTAGGAAACAGTAAATCTTCACACTCGACTCCCGTTTGATTCTGAAGCGTGTGCATTAACTCTATAATGAAGAAAGCCTGTGAGCTTTGGGCTAAAACACAAAAACAGACACGACACTGAGGCTCTCTTCATTGTGGAGTTCATCCACCAGCTCGCCTGCATCTGTGCTACATTATCATTCATGTGCGCTAAATACGCTGAGGTGGGATTACAACAAACATTGGCTTTTATTTTGCGATGTATTGTCATTATAGTCGAGCCCGTTTATTACGATCTTCGATATAACGATGATTCCGATATTACGCTGCTTGCGGGTTCCCGTCGGCTCACCCATAAACAAGACTTGGACATAACGATCGTACGCGTAGAGCGGTCAGAACGCCTTTATTGTCATGAAGCTATTTGTAGTTTTATAAAATAAATTATTCCTACCTAGCCATCCTTCTGAAGATAGTATACTGTAATGTAATGATTACGGATTACGCATTTCGCCACGAAAGGCCTCATCCAATGGCAATGCTACCCACGTTAACAGCAACCCACTTTCGTCCCGCACGAAATACGCTGTGCAGGTGCGTCTCTGCGCATGAGAGGAGGCAGTGAGAGGGAAGAGGGAGGGCGCCGCCGCAGCCAATGGGGCTTCCCGAGTGGAGTAACCGGGAGAGGAGATACGCGCAGAACGCTCGGTTACCGCAATCCTGTTTACGAGTTTAGTAGAAAACGAGAAGCCATATCAAACCTTCACTTGCGGCTCCCCCGCCACCAATGCAAGCATATGAACACCAAATTGAGCGCAGGATAGTTGAACTAGTTGAACGAAAGAGCGCATCCCTGCACTGCTCAGCACAAGAAATTTGTAAACCTAAACCAGTTAAATTACTCGAAAACATCCCTAAAAGTCGACTGGTTTAGCACTGTCTCCGAGTGACCATTGCTACGGCACAGATACCAAAGCCCGGCGAAGTAAAACAAAAAACGTCAGGATGTTTGTTTAATGAACGAGCGCACGCAAATGAGAAACTGACCGGCCCGTTTGTGGCCGGCGAATCACGGATGCTAACCGAAAAAAAAAAAGTTTCCCAATAGGTGGCGCCATTTTCGAATTATTCAGCCGCGGGATTTGTGTGAAACACCCTGTATATACGTATAAAGTCAACCCATGGGCTCGAACCCACAGGAGAACCAGCCTGTTGCCTGCTTCGTACACGGGGTGGTACCGTGACTCGGGGTGCAGATGAGCCTCGTATGCCGGAATGTTGAATAGAGTGCAGATTTTGAGTCAGTGAAGACTGCCCATTCCCGCGGGGTAAAATCACCAATGTGCTGCAGAAAGAAAAGGATGGTATAGAGTTTCGCAGCTGATGATGAGGTTGGATAGCGCAATAACGACCATAACCCACCACATCATTTATGTATGTATATGTGTGTGCGTTCTGATTGGACGGCCAGCTGGTGTGATCGCAGGGGAGCGTTTGGGAATATGTTATTTCGGTCCACAACCAGTAGATAATCCGCTAAAAAGGCAAAATGAGAAGACATGAGCGTTGAAAGATTCCACTTGGTCCACCTTCTTGGTGACCTGGTCGGTGACAAAGGTGTCTGGGAAAAACTAGGATTATCTAGTGACTATATCTGGAAAAACCAGCCTCTCCTGACTTGTACCAGTTCGCATTAACTGCTCGTCTCCCAATTTGTTAACAGTACGAATTCCCATAGGTAGAACAACTTGCCGCAAAACAATATTGGGAACTCCACGATTGCAACCGAAGGTAACATATGTTGAGTGACTGAAATTGCGTTCTCTTTCGAAAGCGTCGACAGAAGGTGCCTGCGGGACTAACCACGAAATCTATGCCTGACGGTTTGATATGAAGCTGCAGTCTCGAGGGTAATTTCTATGCTGCATGCAACCGAACCTCTATTGAATGGTGCCACCAGTTGCCGTTCGATAGAGTTGGTAACTTGCGGGGGACGGAGATGCTGGATGTTATATCTGCTCGTGCAATGACACCGTAATGTTTTCTCGTAGCCGCATTCACGCGCGGAGGGCCCCGTCAAACAGCATTAAATGCTCACTATTACTACTGTGCGGAACTGTTATTGGCTCCATACAAACGTGGAACACTGCGTTATGCCTAGAAAATGGAAAAGAAATGAAGGATACAATGCTTACAACAAAAATGGTTAGACGGACGAACGAAGTCCCCTTCCTGACTCAGCAGTCCCAATGAGGCCACCGAGTAAGTCCAGGAGCGAGCTCGTTGTTCCTGAATGGAAAGTTACTGTAACCCAATCTACAGTTCAAATTCAGTGGCGTCGGTGGCCTCAACTTTCAGCACAACCGCTGTAAAAAGCGATGAACACGAAGATGCAGTGGACAAGTTCCAGCTTGCTGCCGTGGTGTCTTTGCTCCAAGCCCAAAAAAACGGCTACACTGGGAAAGAACTTTGTTTGGTTGCTCTGTAAGGTATTTTTATTCTGTATAGCCCTCGCAAATGGCTCATGTATGAGCCTTTCCTAGTCGGGACCGACTTCTCCTCCTCCTTTACATTATTGGTTATACTCCAAACCAACTTGGAATCTACGTCATGTGCAACATACGACACGCACATTGAGCGTATTGAGCGTGCAACGTGATAAACATTTATTCCGAAGAGACTGAGAGACACAGAGCTGTGACGCGACATATCCAAGAGATGTAGCTGCTCACTTTGGTGTATGTGCCGTAATAGCCTGGTTCAGCGCATTTCACACCGAA